>NW_024508101.1:6704059-7393327 GCF_017590135.1 Pyrgilauda ruficollis
CGGAAACGCGCGGCCGCTTCCGCCGGTCGCGGCTGAGTCACTGCGCCGCGCCGCCCTCCCGCTGCCCGGAGCCGCCCGTCCCGCCGAGCCCCGGCCCCGCGGCCCCCGTCCTGCCGCCGCCATGCCGCTGGAGAACCTGGAGGAGGAGGGGCTGCCCAAGAACCCCGACCTCCGCATCGCCCAGCTCCGCTTCCTGCTCAGCCTGCGGCCCCGCGCGCCCGACCCCGCCGCGCGCGACGAGCTGATGGCGGCGGTGCGGCTGCACAGTGAGTGGGGCCTGGGGGAGGCTCTGTGTGTGTGTCTGTGGGCCTGTCTGTCTGTCTGCTCGCCGGCCCCGGCTCCCTCCGCGTGTCTGTGGGGCAGCCGTGTGACGGTCCGCGGTCACCGATCCGCGGGCAGGGGTTGTGTGCCCGGCCCCCGCAGTCCGCACCGCTCTGCCCCGGGACTGAGGGCGCTGTCCCGCTCCGAGCGCTCTTACATCCTGCTGGGACTGCCGGAGCTCTGAGCTGAGCACCGCGGGCCGCTGTGCTCACAGCGGGATAGAGAGAATCACAGAACATCCTGAGCTGGAAGGGACCCACTTGGATCATCAGAGTCCAGCTCCTGGTCCTGCACAGGATGCTCCGCTCTGGCTGAGAGCATTGTCCAAGTGCTCCATGAGCTCTGCCCTGGGGAGCCTGTTCAGTGCCCGACCACCTGTGGGGGAAGAACCTTCTCCTGAAATTCAACTGAACCCTCCCCGACACAGCTCCATGCTGTTTGCTCAGGTCCTGTCACTGGTTTCCAGAGAGCAGAGATCAGCACCTGACCCTCCACTTTGTCTCGTGAGGAAGTTTTAGACAGCTTTGAGATCTCCCCTCAATCTCCTCTAGGTTGAACACACCAAGTGCCCTCAGCTACTCCTTATACATCCCCTCCAGACCCTTCATCATCTTCATGTCTGTCCTTTGGATGCCTTTTAACAGCTTCATGTCCTTCTGGTGTTGTGGTGCCCAAAACTGTCCCCAGAACTCAAGGTGAGGCCACCCCAGTGCGAGGCAGGGAAAGTGCAAATGAGATGAGTGGAAGGAAGCATGAGGGGCAAGGCCTGCAGAAACAGGGGCTGTGCTGTGTCTGGATTCAGCTCACAGAAGGGACATCTCTGGCGTTGACACTCCTGTTGTCCTTTTAGGAACAAACACACTCTCGTTGCAGCAAGGAACAGCAGAACCTTTCCTGCTTCTCTTTCAGACATGGCTCCGTACTATGAAGCCCTGTGCAAGTCTCTTGAGTGGCAGATGGACACGGATCTGCTGAACAAAATGAAGAAGGCCAACGAGGAGGAGCTGAAACGTCTTGACAATGAATTAGAAGATGCAGAAAAGATCCTGGGGGAGAGCGAAATCCGGGATGCAATGATGGCCAAGGCTGAGTACCTGTGCAGGATTGGGGACAAGGTTGGTGACAGCAGAGGCTTTATGGACTCGTAGAAAACACTGCATGGGAGCCCTGTTAGCTGGGCAGGTCCCGGTGAGCACTGGGGGACTTGCAGAGCATTTTCTCTATAGCACAGCTCACACATGGCTGGCAGATAGGGGAGAGTCTTACTCAAATATAAATTATCTAGAAACGAAACAGTCCTCAAAAGAAATTTTTTTCTTGACAATGAGAAAAGTTTGCAGACACCATTATTCACTTTCCTTCCACCTTTAGACTTTTCCAAGCTATTTAGATCATGCAGCTGAATTTCAAGTTACAGAATAGATTTTCATAGTCTTTAGCTTTAAAAAATACCTGAGGAACAGCTTTTCTAACTTGATTGAAACTTGGATACGTAAAGATTATTCAGAATGCATAATGTCAAAGTCACAGCTACCAGTGGGAGACAACAGGTGTTCTTACAGCAGGTATTTGGTGAATGTTCTGGGTGCTTTTAACATTCTTACAGCAGCAAATACTGTTTTGCCAGGAGGGAGCTCTGACTGCATTCCGCAAGACTTACGACAAAACTGTGGCCTTGGGACATCGCCTGGACATCGTGTTCTATCTGCTCAGGATTGGCTTGTTTTATATGGACAATGACCTCATCACAAGGAACATTGAAAAGGCAAAAAGGTACTGCTTGAGTTGTCTGAATGCACTGAAGCATTTTTGAAACAAGCTGTAAAAAAAAAAAATGGAAGATAAATACTTCTCTGTGCAGAAATGACTGGGACTGGTTGTGAGAGAGAATCAGAGTGATGGGTGGGTGTTACTTTGTTTTAGAGCACTTCCTGCTCCTGGATTTTTTTATGGGGGCAAGAGAAAGGTTAAGATTTTGTGGTGGCTGTTTTCTAGCAGCTGGCTCAATTTGTATTTGTAGCACAGCTCCTACTCCCACTTGGGGTGTGACTGCTCCCAGTGGCACCCAGCTGGCTCTGTAAAGAGGGAGCTTTTCCTCTAGAAGCAGAGTACCATGGTGTGTTTTGGTGCCACTTCAGTGTCTCTGTGCTACCAGTGTTGTGAACCTCAGCAGTTCCTGTAGAAAGCTGTGGTTCCAGTCTCTGCTGCTGCTATGAGACACCAAGGCAGAGGAGGTTCCCACTTCCCTTGTTCTTGGGCAGGGATATTTTGTGTTGTCTTCTCAACAGTTTTGTCTCATCCCTGCTCTTCTTACAGCCTCACCAGTTTTGTGCAGACACTTAAAAAGTGGCAACCTGTATCTTTATTTCTGTGCTGCAGCTTTGATTTTAGCAGCAAGGGCAGTGGAAATCTGTTGCCACAGTCCAGGCTGACAGTAATATTTACCTACACATCCACAGAGCCTGTTGTCACAGCTGAAGAGGCTGTAAACTTTTCCTTTCAGCTGGAACTTGCACGGTGTAAAAGCCTCTGGCCTCTCCTGTGCCAAGGAAGCCACTTTCCTACACCAACAGGTGTACAAAGCCTGGGCTGTTTCAGCAAGCAGACATAAACCAAGTTATTATCTCTAATCTCATGGTATCATTTGATTTGTACTTGTTTCATATAATTTATTACATGACACATTTACATGAGTAAATATTCTTTGTTCTATTTTAAGTCTAATAGAAGAAGGAGGAGACTGGGACAGAAGAAACCGTCTCAAGGTGTACCAGGGCCTTTACTGTGTAGCCATTCGAGATTTCAAACAAGCAGCAGAGCTGTTCCTTGATACAGTTTCCACATTTACCTCCTATGAACTGATGGATTACAAAACCTTTGTAACATACACTGTCTATGTCAGCATGATTGCCCTGGACAGGCCAGACCTGAGGGAGAAGGTAAGGAGAGCACGTGGAAAAACTGCTGCAAACTGCAGAGCCTTGCCTTGACCTGTTCATCTCGGGGCTGAAAGGGATGGTGGTTAAAGGTGTGTGTTTGCTTTCAGGTGATTAAAGGAGCAGAGATCCTGGAAGCCTTGCACAGTTTGCCAGCTGTAAGGCAGTATCTCTTCTCTCTCTACGAATGTCGTTATGCAGCCTTTTTCCAGTCGCTAGGTAAGGCTGGGTTGTGTCCCTCAACACTGTTTCAGGGGATTCAGTTACTTGTTTCAGATCATACATAACTTTTGTGGAGTTGCTACAGTCTAAAACTAGAGCTATGTGCAGAAAAAACAAACTATAGAGATTGTTTTAACAGTGACCTAAAATTTTCTGCTTTGATTTTTCAAACAAAAAAGACAAATTTCTCATCCAATGAGCCTTGTGAAAGGTCACATCTGATTGGGTGAAAAAGCAATTTGAAAATGGCTAAGAGCAGATCAGGAAAGATTTGAAAGCTTTCTGTGTAAAAGGATGACACCAAAGAAAAGCTGTTCAGAAAACCCTCATTCTTGCCTGTTCTCAGACTGCTTGTTTTTCTTCTGTGAGAGAATACAAGAAAATGAGATATTTAGAAAAATCAAGGAAGAACCCTTGAAGACTAGGTCTGATGAGACTGAGTTAAAGGGCAGCTTCTTCCTATTGCCAGCCTCATCCCAAGCTGAGAACTGATGCTGTCAGGGAAAAACATCACTTCAGTGCCTGGAAATCCTTGTAACTAATTTAAGAGGTAGTAGCAGAAAATTCATGTAATGTCCTTATACAGGAGTGGGTAACAATGTTTCTCCAAGGAGTTACATACCGAGTCTGCTTGTTACCCAGCTCTGCGGGCAGCACGTCCAGCTCTCGCCTTCAGCGAGGTGGTCCCTCTGCCCCCTGAAAGAAGGATGCTGTGCGTTTTTACAGGCTCCCCTTGGCTCTGCCACAATATTGTTTGCATGTTCTTACACTCCTGCTTGCAGAACTGATACAGATTACATGAATTTACTTCTGTTAGTGCAGAATCCCTTTCATCCTGAGGAGTGCAAGAATACAACATAGTTATGGGTACACTTATTAACTGGTGCCGTGTGTTTTACTTACATAACTGATACATGAAATTTCTCAGAAATTACTGACTTCTTTTATTTATTTTGCTTCTTTCTTTTCCTTTTCAGCTGTTGTAGAGCAAGAGATGAAGAAAGACTGGCTGTTTGCACCTCACTACCGGTACTACGTACGGGAAATGCGAATCCACGCCTACAGCCAGCTCCTCGAGTCCTACCGGTCCTTGACGTTAGGGTACATGGCAGAAGCCTTTGGAGTCAGTGTAGAATTCATAGATCAGTAAGTTCTCTGGCTTTTCCAGTTCATAGACATCTCCCTTTTTACCTTTTAAATATTTATGGTGATCTAATTATGAGTAAAAATCTTTGTTCGCTTGTATTCTAAATATGCCAAGTTACGTTTCTATGGAAGAGTGTGAGAAGCTGGTATTTTATTAATTACTTTGTTGTTCTTTATACTGCTGTATTTATTGACCTCCATGTGCTATGGAACTTTAGATTTTAGACAGCTTAGTTCACAGCCATGCAAAAACTGAGCAGTTCCAACTTTGGGGATCTGCACATTTTTTGTACTCTGCCAGTCTCGCTCTCTCATTTTGCTTGGTTTCTGTTATGTGGACAGGATCTGATGTTTTTCACTTAAATCAAACATACTCTACAGTCCCAATTTGAAATTATTTTCTAGAATAAAACCAACAGATTTAGATCATGACAAGAACTAAGTGGTGAATGAAGTGAGAAACTGACTTTTACTCTGTGTACAGGAAGCACATTATTTTCAAATGCCTTCACAAGACTTATTCTTGTTCCAGAGAGGTTTCAGATTTTCTAATATAGAAAACTTACAGAAATATGAAACTGCTTGAAATATTTAGAAATTAAAATTAATAAGTGTTTTAAGAGAAACCAAGTACAATTTAATTCAAAAGTAATTTTTTTTAAGTCGTAGGTTTTAAGCTTGTGCTTTCCAGTAATTTACTATGAGTTGTAACTTAACTTACTGTTGAGCACAGGAATATTTTCTTTTACCATGAGTGTTGTAGACCACCAGTTGATTAAATAAAACAATAATGATAAAAAATTTTAAAGCATTTAAATAAATTAAATATTATTGAGATACTTTTAATTAGTTGACTGGCATGAAGATATTTACCTCAGGATAAATTGCAAATACCACTCTGCATTACTGCTGCCTTTGGAGAGTAGTTGATACAAAGCTCAGTGATAAGTGTCTCTAAACTCAAGTACAACACTGGCCTGAGAAGAAAGAGGTTTTGTGTTCAGGTCACTAAAAGGATTATTTTTGGGTGCAATGTCCGAGCCTTAATAAGATGAGGATGCATAAGATATCTGATGAAGATCCATAGGCTGTGGCTTCAGAAATACAGCATGGAGTAACAGCATTTTCATTGCTCTTAGGTCTGGTGAAACAGGATTTAACAAACTTTTTTGCTTCTTTTAGGGAGCTTTCAAGATTTATTGCAGCTGGCCGATTGCATTGCAAAATAGACAAAGTAAATGAGATTGTAGAAACTAACAGGTATGTAACAATTCCTAGGGGTTGTTTTTAACAGACCAGTTGAATTGTATCTGTTTTGATGACATTTACTAAAGAAATGTTTAATGCTTTGGTATAAATCATATTCTCAGTTCTAACCCCCTGTTTTTTCCCCCATGATTCCTAGGCCTGATAGCAAGAATTGGCAGTACCAAGAAACCATCAAGAAAGGAGATTTGCTGCTAAACAGAATTCAGAAACTTTCCCGAGTAATTAATATGTAATTTTTTTAATGCAAGGGAATGCAAAATTCAGATGTTTAAAACATTTTGGAAGTAACCTATAAATATATTGCATAACTTGGTATACTGTAGGGAAAAAATAACTAGCAAGAAAGGTAGTGTTTTTACTTTCCACTTCATTATGTACACACTGTTCTGTTCTGGTGTATGGAACCCAGTTCATTTATTAAATGTATGATACCGTTGGTGATCTCTTGTAACAGACCTTGTTCCTTTCCTTGCCTGTCCATGTTGAGCAGCAAAGCAGAGTGTGGACACAGAGAGCTCATGGCCACTTCATGCCTGCTGTTTTAAGCCTTTCATATTGGAATCAGGGGTGAAAACAGTCAGTTGCATAATAGTAAAGTGGCCAAAAATTTTACTGAAGAGTGCACACTGTCCAGACTGGAGGGAGTTTTACAGTGGAGGGATTACAGCTTAAGGGAGAAGGAATAAGGATGCAAGTGGTTGGGGTGAAGTAATGATACAAGCACAGAAACTGCAGGACTAAAACTTTGGGAACAACTGGAACAGAATTAGCTTCTCTCTTTAACTATTTTTTTTGCAAACTGCTGAAAAGGAAGCCAACATGTGAGCAAAGCATTAAATTTGTAATTATTGCCTGAGTTAGATCTGCAG
This sequence comes from Pyrgilauda ruficollis, assembly GCF_017590135.1. Taxonomy (NCBI): domain Eukaryota; kingdom Metazoa; phylum Chordata; class Aves; order Passeriformes; family Passeridae; genus Pyrgilauda; species Pyrgilauda ruficollis. The sequence goes on from NW_024508101.1 coordinate 6,710,823, forward strand.
ATGTCAGTGATGGTGGGAGCTGTGGAAGGGACTGCTGCAGTCTGACAGAGCTGATCAGGTGCTGCAGGGGTGACAGTTCCTTCCCTCCCAGCTGCTGAGGAATGAGTGTCTCACTGGGCTGCAGCCGTGCTGATGACACGTGGTTCCTGGGTGGCAGAGCCTCCAGCAGCAGCTGTTCACCCTGCTGGCCTGCCTTGAGGGGCTTTTTCCCTCCTCCCAAAGAAGGCCTGTGAGTGAGTTCTGTGAGCTTTTGGTGCCACTGCATTTGGGACATTTACAGCCTGTATGCATTGCAGCTTCAGTGCTGGAAGGAACCCCAGCAGTAGGTGTACCCAAAGAGCAATCCTGGCATTTGGAAGCTACTGTGCCACAGACAGGACAGCTTGGAATTTGCCCTGCCCACCCCTCCCATTGCAAGGTCATAGAGGGTCTCCTGTGCTGGGATTGCTGTTGCCTGCCTGAGGTTGGACCCCTTGGTGCTGAGGGGCCATTTCTGTTCTCTGATGAACTTTTGTGAAACCCGAAATACAACCTTATGATTTTGGGGGTTTTTTTACTACTTACTGGGTGAAACCCAGAATACAACCTTATGATTTTGGGGGTTTTTTACAACTTACTTACTGTAAGCTGTTTTGGATGTTTCCCCCTCCAAGAAGCAGCTATTTAGCCAGAGTTTAAAGATTTACATTTCAGACAGCGCTAATTAGAAGAAAATTCTGATCTTTCTTCAGAATAGGCAGAGTAATAAACAAGAACTCTACCATTTGTTCAGCTCTGAGTTCTCTGTTTTGTGTGTTCACGTAGATAAAATTTCCTATTAAGTTTTAATTGATAAAACCCAATATTCAGACTTTTCAGACCTGCAATAACCTCTCTTGTTTTTCTCCCTCTGTTCCATGCCAGATAAGTAGAGCTAGCTAGGAGGGCTTTAATCAGTCTGCCTTCTGGGAATATCTCCACCTTCCATAGGTGCAGGTGTGAAGCCTATCAGAAAACCATACTGTAGTCATGTCTTCACTGACTTGAGGAATTTGTGTTTGGTGCATAAATAAATTTTCCTTTCTAGCATTTTTATACATGAAGTGGCCTTAATTAACTACATCAAAGTTTCCATTCAGCATATGTATTGCCATGTATTTCTTTAACTGTAAAGAGAATAGAAACCTACTCAAGAAAAATCAGGCTAACAGGCTTCATGCATTCCAGAGACATCTTGCTGCTCTCTTAGTGTAGGTAAGAGCAGCAAAAAAAGAAATGGAAATCCCCACTCTGTGTAGAAAATAAAAGCATTACTAAAGAGTTTTAGTGCTCTAAGATACTTGATAGCAGAGCTATCAACCATGTTATCCTAACTGTGGCCATCATCCTGTGGGAGCCAAGCACTTCAGAATCTGGTGTTCTCTGCTCAGGTGGGTGAAAAACAATGTTCCAAACAGAAGTACACAATCCTACTTAGCAAAGACACCCCTTTAAAGAAGCGAGATCTTCTGGACAACGATTTTTGTGCCACAGCCTGGCAGGAAAGAGTCACAGCAATTTTAGCTGAACCTTTTAAGGCTTTGTGCAGCAGTTCAGCCTCTCAGCCGTGCCAAATAGTGGTGGGATAAAATTCTGGGAGAGGTGAAAGGCAGCACCTCCTGAAACCCACAGCTGGAGGCACAGTTTAACCAGCGTGGCTGCTCACATTGTTCTGAAAAAAAAACCAAATCTGATACACAGGTTTTCCAAAGAGTAGGAATGCTGAGGGGTCCACGGTGGTCAGACCTTGAGCTGATCAAGGGCACAATTTTGTCTTGTTTTAAAAAGGCCTTCTTCCATCTCTATGTCAAATCAGAAGCATTAGAATTTCTACTTCCTGAAGTAATTTCAAGTTGATTTTCACTGTCCCGTGATGATGTTAGTTTTATATTCTGTTTATCTGATCTCATCATTCCCTTTATTTAACTCTGATTGTGAGCAGCACTCCAGACACAGGCCTTCATGCCTCGCTTCTGACACCTTTCCATGGATTTATAGTCCACATGCCAAAGTTGTACATTCTCTCTTGTAATTTAAGCTTGGGCAGTTCCTTGAGCTAATGCCATTCTCCAATTTCGCTTTGCAAGGCTGACTTCACCCTCTCTACAAGGTAGCCAGAACCAGACAGAGATTTCAAGCCACAGCTTGAACTTCTCTCTGCAATTCATTCTCTGCATTAATGGTGGGAGAGCAGGTGGGAAGGGCAGGGGATGGGCTGGTTTAGGATTTGTTAGTAAAGCTACAAAACAGTTGAAATGTCGTTTCTGTGCAGTTTCTGGCTCACCTACCAACACCTCTGGTGCTTCTCTCACTGAACACTGGGCTCCAGAGCTCAAGGTCCAGCCTTGCAGGCAAGGGACAAGGCACTAGCTTTAGGAAAAAGTCACCTTTTGTGGACAGCAAAGGACTCGGGTGGAGTGACGTAAACTGCAAAATGGAGGACAAAAAACTTCCATCATTGTCAGAGACCACCAAACCCAAGCAGCAACACAGTCCCTGCTGATGCTGAAGAAAACTTTTGTATCAATTGGGGCACAAATATCAACACCAGCTATTTCTCACAGGCTTGGACAAAGCTTTCTTACTTAATTTCTCAGGCTGTTTTTCCTCCTTGGCAATAAAGTTTCAATCCACATTAGCTTGAACAAGTTCCTTAAAGGATTTTGAGGTTTGTTCGGTCAGAAAAAACCCCAAGCATATGCCACTTTTCCATGACAAAGCTCCCATGCTGCTTGTTAGGAACGAGTCCAGGGGCTATCACAGCTCTGAGCCAACGCACTGAAAAACGCATCCAGTCAAAATAAAAAGTCCCATGGTGGATCCTACAAGCCACATGTGTTTGATTATTTGTTGCAGCAGAACGTGATAATAATGCACCAACAGGAATTTGCATTTTAAAAAGCCAGGGCAAGCCCTCCTTTGGGTTGTTTTGTAGTCGGTGTAAACAAGGCGCCCACGGAGCGGCGCTCGGGCCCGCGGAGCCTGAGGGCGCCCGGCCAAGTCCCCAGCCCTCATCCCGAGCCGCACAACCAGGCAGGGCTGCAGCCTTTGAGCCCAAGGCTGCTCCACCGGGGCAGAGCCAGACAAGTTCACATCTCCCAGCTCTGATACTAAATGCAAAGGGCACTGACAAGATGTAGAGATACACAAACCCTACACACAGGGAACCTCTGACCCTGGGGTTTCATTGCATTCATTGGCACTTTCCTACATCACCAAGTAACTGTCCCGAATATAAACTGGAGTATTTTCCTATGAGGCACTCACTGATGGAGGGAAACTTTTCCACCTGCTTCAGGGACATCTGTGCTTACTGGGTTCCACTTCAGCACCTGGTCAGAACCATTTTTCATCACTAACTCCTTTAGGGAACAGTCAGCAGAAGAGAACCCAAGGAGCAGCTCTGCTCTGCCCCAGGTCAGGGCTCCCTGGCACTGCACGGCACCAAATGCAGCAAAGGAAGGGGAGAGGGAGAACGCTCCAATTCCACAGAGCTCTGAGAGCTCAGGGTCACACAGGTGAATGCACCTTTATCTCCTTTCTTAACCTTGCCAGTTCCAGAGGACACTGAACCTGTATTGAATGCAGTAAAATGCGGTTATTCCCTCAGTGCTGAAGCAGTCAGTCACGAACCTGCCCGAACACGATGCCAAGCACAGAGCTCTGCTCGGCTGCTAACGCCCGACTCCCACGCGCTCCGGGCTGGGGTCACTGGTACAGCTCTGCAGAACCAGCAGCTCGTGCAGGATGGCACAGGTGGTAAAAATTGCTACTAGGAAGGAAAAGGATTTGCAAGAAGAAAAGACAAAAAAAGAAATTAAAATCCCAAGTAACACAGAAAGTAAACATAGAATCACTAGACGTGCTTATTATAAAAAGACAAAGCAGAACTTGCCTGTTGTCTGAACCCCATTTGTATCTTGCAGCATTTACTCCAAATATTAAGAAAAACTTTTTTTAAGAGGGGGAAAAAACCCAAACCAAAATGAAACAGAGACAGAATAAAGGAAACTTTGCCACAGATGTCACTCTGTTCCACTAACAGGAGTTCTACTGGTTTTACAAACTGCTCCGAAATCACGCACGACACAAGTCCCGAGTCACCTGCAGGAGTGTTCAACCTGCTGAATCCACACACTGCATCTTCAAACTGTGAAAACACAGAAGACACTTTTTTAGGAGGAAAAAAAAAAAAAATCCAGGAAACACAACGACTCAACATAACCACATCTGGGGCTGTAAAGGCTGCTGCTCATTATTCAGATTAGGAAATCATACGAAGTGTGAACCTTAAGTAAGAGAAGATCCTTTGCACAGAAGGAAAATGCTGCAGAGGTGACACAGGCACTGCTCCAAACCAGTACCAGCCCCTGAAGGGTGGAAAGCTCCGAACCTACCAGGCTCACTCACGATGCTGAGGGACAATGACAGAATTTGACCACATCCAATTCTCTGAAATTAGTTCACATAGGCACCGATACAGATAATGTTTTCCTTTAATAGCGAAGGATTTATAATGAAGCAGAAACATATAATATATTCCATGCAACCAACCTCATTTATTGAAAAGTCCTAATTTTATTGCCTTGTTTAGTAACATGTTTGTTCAACAAACTAATCTTTTTCATGAAGCAAAGCACAACTTTTTCTTATAAATAGTATAAATTATTTTATTTACAGAAACTTGTTACAAAACAAATAGACTATATATTTATTTTTCTTTTAAATATCCAAAGTAATTTTTCTATCCCATGACATTTGTTCATGAACTATACAGCAGCCAACACAGAGTTCAGCTGATCAGATGCTCTTGATTATGTATACAAATTATCAAACTATTCACACATTTTACACAGGAGATTGCTTTTAGAACCAGGCTCAACACCGAGCAAGATGCTTCCAAGGCCTACATTCACATTGACATTATGTAGTGCTCATTTCAAAATTATCTTTAAAACATAAAATATCTCACACAAAAGGTAAAAATGATTATTTTCTGCTGAACAGTGAAACATTTAAGAATCTTTCTAAGCCCAATTCCCTCCTCCAGGACAGAATGAGTAAAAGATGAGAGATTCCTTGGCAAGAGAACTCTTACAGGAAGACAACTGCCTTAGAAATGTCATTTGGAAATCACATCTTTATTTTTTTCATGGTTTTAAGAGGTACTTACTTGGAGTTTTTTTCTTTGTTTTGGAATACCAAAAATTTGGAACATTTTCTAAATTATTTGACTAATGAATATTGCTCCCCCCCTTCCCAAAATGAGACAGTTAAATAAATTGCTGGTTAAAACCGAATTTCAAACCCTTGGCATTATACTGAGTTATCAATGGGATTGTTCCAACAGAAGGTATTCAAATTAAAAGATTTTACAAAAGCTACCAGCATAATTTGCTTTCTTTTGTCAACCCATCTCATTAATTTCAGATATACAGATATATGCATGTGTGTGCATACACACACACACATATACATTATATATAGGTGGAAAAAGCAAGCTCCAAAATTTCAACTGAACATTCAAGTCTTTTAAGGAGAAGCTGTCTAAACAGTCCAAGCTTAAAACTAGTTATATCAGGCACTTTCAGTTTTTCCGTTAGTTTTAAACCACATGAGACCCACACGGACGCGCACACACGCACACGAACACTAGAAAAGAGAAGCAGTGTGTCACTGAACTACATGGATCTTCTGGGAGTCAGGCAGCAGATCAGCAATGCCACACCAACCACGAGGGCTCCGGGCTCGGCGATCCTTGGCGTGGATCCACCCGCTCCCAAGACAGGGAAAAGGGACACGGCTTTCACAAAACGGAGGCATCCCTTACATTGCAAAGTAGGCATGTTAACTATTGGCTTGGCAGTGAACCACTTCAAATTATAAAAAGGTATTTGCTTTTTTTTTTTTTAATTAATTAATAAATAAATACTAGATGATCTCAATTGTACCAAAACTGGATATAAGAAAAAAAGACCTGTGCAAAAATACATATTTAAATATGTACAATCAATTAACAAAATATGTCTTCTGAAATAGGGATACTTCAATATTTATAATAGAACAAGAAATTCCAAAATAAAGATACAAAAGTATGCTTTTTTTTTCTTGTATAATTCTTTGTTCATCATTGCAGCAATTTTTTAGGTTAAGAAAACTGCAGGAGTCATAACGAGAAGTTGGAAAGACTATAAAAACTGTATCTCTTAAATTAATACCAAAATCTGTCTAGAAACAACCCAGCCACTGCAAATTCAATTTTGCAAGGAAAATTAATTTTAAGCTTCCTTAATTATTTACAGTAAGAACTATGTGACAATAAAAGCTTCAGGAACAATGTTCTGCTTATAACCAAGATCTAAAACATAATATTTAGAGCAGGTCTAGGGCAGGCAGAATTTACGCTCAGACTCTCTGCTCCAGGGGCTCGAGCCCACATGGGCAGGTGGCTGCACCCATGGCTCTGGAGGAGCAGCCATCAGGAATTCACTTTGTACACATCTGCAGGCTACTGAAGGAGCACAAATTTGCCATTTTGCTTTCAGATCAACAGAACCTTAAAAACCAGAGGACAGTTCAATCACAAACTTGCCAGCGTCCAATCTTGCCAAATTTCTGTTTCCTTTACCTTTATTTCTAACAAGAGTCAAATTGCACTTGTGACTGATGCTATCCTGAAGTGGAAGCTCTGCCCCAGGGACTTTCATCAGAGCATGGATTTCTCTCCAAACATGCAGGATTTAATACACTTGGATTTCTTTTTGTGGCATTTCGCTTTGGTTCCTTTTACATTAAACCAATTGCAGTTCTAACAATCCTTTCAACAGGGCATCCTATTAAATACAAATGCTTTTGTTCCTGAAAAGTTGTCTACTTTTTTTTTTAAAGTTTGCATAATAAGAGTCTCTAGTACATTGCTTTCTCAGTGTGATCTTTTGTATCAATTCAAAGCTAAAGTGTCTGCATAGAGGCTTCTTGTTGTTTTGCTGTATAACAATGATTTCATAGGAAGTTCAGGAGAAACTGAAAGCATTGTTAGGTAAACAACTAAGCAACTGCTACTCAGAGTGGCTTTGGATTCCCTGATGTACTTACTACTTGCCACCAGAATGGGGAGAAGGCTGGGCTACGTGAACAGCTGGACAGGCTCAGATTGTCTCTTCTCAGCAAGAGCTGATGCCCCTTTAAGGCAGAAAATAAAAATCTTCTTCGTTAGGATTTCATCTTCCTTTGCTTTGCCCCCTTGATAAAAGTTTAGTCAGTTTTGAGCCTTTACCTGATGTTTAAAAACTTAAAAAGCATCCAGATGAGTCAAACCATAACACAATGAGCCCTTTGGCGGAATTCATTTTTGAGGTGTTTTGAAGCAAGACAAAATATTTCATAAAAATTGGCTGGATTATACAAAACTGTAAAGCCCCCCCATGCTCATAAAGCCTGGGTGGGGCTGGGATGACTGTGATGCACAAACCAGTGCTTCACAGTGAACTCTGCTGTCAAATTGGCATTTATTCCAGAATTTTGACTAGGAAAAAAAAAAAAATCTTACTGAGTGGTAGAAGACATCACACATCAACAATTTTGTTACACAAACAAGGCAGAAAAGAAACTGACTTTTATGGTTATTAGAAAATATTTAAATATCTTAAAAACTCATTTTTAAAAGGGCTAATTTCATCTGCTGGAAGAGGAAGACAAATCCAGCCTAATTTCATCCATACAGCTTTTCTTTTAAAAAAAACAAAGGCTTGTGGTATACAGTATAGGTCAATAAATACGTTCTTTGGGTATAGAGTTTTAGAGGTTATTTGCCTTTGTTTGTTTGATATTTTTGGAATTTTTAAAGAACAAAATTAAGTTTCTTCCACAATAAAATCTCATTTAAAAGAATAGAAAATAGGTTTTATATCACACAAATACGGCATTTTTATACTTGTTTTCTGAGCAGTGGCCTCAAACAAGTTTTTCTGGTTTCGTTGGGTTTGTTTTGTTTTAAACTCCTGATAGCTTCTTATCCCAAATTACCTGCAAAAGGCTGGGCAAAACAGACTATTTTTTGAATTGTGCTATTTTTTATATTCCATTAAAGGAACATTGCTATAAAAACACTAAAGCCATATTCCCTTCTTGAGGGCTTCTTTCCATTGTGCCTCACACATTTTTCCCCTTGTCACGGGGTCCTCCCCATTGAGGGTGTCTGTCTGGTTAGCTATCACCTACAAAAGACACCATCAGTATAAAAATAAGTCCACAGTAATGTTTATTTCCCCCCAGAAAACATTCGTTTGCCCAGCCAAACTATGTCAAATAGTGGCAAGATGATGTACTCCTGTAAGGAAAATCTCACAGATTTGTAGCAAACAGTCCAGACCACTGTTAACACTGATAAGAGCAATTATGTGGCTGAACTTCATCCAGTGTCCATTTCTAGTATATTCACTGCTACAGACATGGCTTCAGGGAAATTCCTTGTTTAAGTGACAGTCCAGTAGATTTCCACACCTGAGGACCATGGGAAGTTGGGAAAACTCAAGGCATCTTGGAGTCCAGAAATCCAGATGGAGGTTTTGCTTGTAGTGAAAACTGTCCAGTTTGTTTCTCACCGTGGTGCTTTCAGCTGTCAGGGACGGGCCTTCGGCTTGGGGCAAGAAAGGAGAGAACCATCAGTGGAGGCACTGAAAACAAATTATTTTGTGGCTAACAAGAGCATATTTGGGGGAAAAACCTCAGGCAAAAAGCAACCTTGATAACACGAGGTTGGCCTCTCTGAGTCTTGAAAATCCTCAACTAAACCTCTTCAAAGTTATAATGGTTTCAAGCCAGCTTTCCTTCTTAGTTCACTCAAATTATATTTCTTTTTTACTTATGTTGCATATTTGAAATAGTAATTATTAGGTAAGTCCAAAAATAAATTCAGCCATCTGAAGGCTTTTTTCTTAAGTAAACACACAAAAAAGTGAAAATCTTCCTCTGTGGCTGAAACTGAAAATTAAGAAACCACCCTTAAAAAGTTCTTACTGACCTCCTGGCTCTCCAGCTACAGAGATTTCAGTTTTTAGCAGCAGAGAAAACAAAGTTTCTTGGATTTTTGATCCTGAACACACTACTTTTCCAGTGAGATATGTTTAAAAAAAAATCAAAACCCCAACCTAATTTTTAAAATGAGATCTTACATACTCATGAGATCTGCTTCCTTTATAGCATATCTATTTGCCTTACCAACTAAAAAGGTTTATTATCTGATTTATTACATTTAATCTCATTATTACTAAGAAGTTAGTCAATGACATCTTGGGATAATAGGCTTATTTTTTTATCACAGTATCACAGTTCTGTTATCAGCATCCTTATGTTCCACTTTGTAGAATGTTTATTCCTGACACAAAAACAAGGAGTCAGGCTGAGGCACACAGTTCCACGGCAGGCTGGCAAGATTCACTTTTAAAATTATGGTTTAAAATTAAGAGGAATGAATTTTATCTGAAAGCAATTCACAGGCAACAGGCAACAGAATTTGAATTATCCCATTTAAGGTTTTTTTCCTAAAGTGTAGCTTTTTTATTTAGAACATTTATAAAAGTTTTGAGTAAATGTACCACAAGAACACTCAAAATGAGTGCTGGACAAAGAGAAGAACTACCTTTTACTTGAGCAGGATCTGGAACTGGCTATTTATTTCATATTAAAGAGAATACATGAATTATAAGCACATGAGGAGGCATTTAATGCTGGCTTAGTTTGAGACAAGATTTCCTACCTGATGAAACAGAGAATTGTTCATCAGTCCTTGCGTCCCTGGGATTGCACCAGTGTGTTTCGCATGAACATTGTTCACCGATGTCAATTTGGCAACTTTGTTTGATTTGCTGCTGCTGCTGTTGATGCTGCTTGAACCAGGTGAGCACTTTCTTTTCTTTCCTATTAATTTGTCAAGGGAAGTATGTGAATGTGAAAAACTGCTGTGTGAATTTACAGTCAGCTCACTAGACTGATGAACAAACGGCCCTAAGGAGAGCGTGGAGTCGCTGCTGTTCATCATCACACTCATTCTCTTTATGGATTCTGCAGGGCTCCCGGTTGGAGGACCCCTCCCTGATTGGTCATGTTTGAGGCTAACAGAGTTAGCTTTGCTAGTCATACAGTTGAGGCCAACGCTGTGGGACGAAGCTGTCACTGACGGATGATAGGAGGTCCCAGAGTTTCCAGAGTTAACCACACAGTTTTTTCTAAAGGACTCTGTGGAATGAGAAGGTGCGAGCAGTGCGGAACTGTTTTTACGGTTCTTTCCTGAGCCGCCGCTGCTACTACTGACGCTGCCGGTGCTGTTACAGGTGCCACTGCCAGCAGGAGATTCCTTAGGTTTAAAAGATTTGCTGGATTTCATTTTCTGAGGTTTGCTGGCCATAGGTGAAGGTACAGAGGAAAGCACTGTAGGTGTTGAAGGGGAAGAAGACACTTGTCTTGATTGCATACTGCAGACGGGATCCACTGCACCCAGGGCAGCGGGATTGGCGTTGAGCGTCGTCCCGTGCGATGGTACCGATTTGCTGTTCAGAGACACACAGGAAGGAGAGACCAACGCTGGCGAGGACATAACCGTGGTGGGTAAGAGGAACCCTGCTGCACTGACACCGTGCTGAGAGGCAGGCATCAGGTTTGTCCGATGTGGGGCACGGACTGATGCTGTGTTACTGGAGGCTGGAGGAATTTTCCTGCAGGTGAACAGAAAAACAAAGATAAAACCCCACATAGCCACCATTCTTCAGACTAATACCCCTATATACTAATAATGCTACCTTAAAATGGTTGCATCTTGGGGTTGATTAATGCCTCTGTTTATATTAAACTGATAGTTAATTGTTGCAAAAAATGCAAAGCACAGACCATCAACCTTCAGTCTGAACACAAGATTACTTTCTTTAACTAGAATCAAAAGGCTCCATGTACTTCTAAAAACACCAAGAAGAATAAGAACTCTTTCACTTCTACTCACTTCCACATCTGTGAATTAAGATGCTTCTCCAACATGAAGTCAAGTGCACATCGAATATGGTTCCACCGCTTGTCAAAGACGTAATAACCTCTTCCAATTTGCTGACTACCAAATGTGCAAAACTGAAAAGACATAATTTTTATTGGTGCTTTCTACTTTCACTGACAACTCTCTGAATAACAATTTGTTTATGATAAATATGCTTTTAGCTGTTTAAGTGGAGGATAAAAAAAATAAATAAGAGTTTTTATGTCTACAGCCCAACAACTATTTTAAATTTTTGGCCTTGGTATATTGAGATAATTTTCTTGCCTTCTGATATTCCCATACTTAATAGGAGAAATCAAATTTGGCTTTAATCAAATCCTTCGATTAAACAGAGAAGGTTAGCAGTATGTCTGTTTATGTATAAACATTACACACACAGACACATACTTATGTAACATCTGCTTCTGAGGACCTATCAGCTATCAGCTAGAAGTCTGTTTCTAAAAATAATATAATTTGACATCCAGGGCAATAAATTTGCGTTTAGTTATACTAACAAACTTCTGTCAAAATTTAAATATTAAAATACCATACTGCTATCTTTAACATGATGTTGGTAACTTGAGTAAAAAAATGTGGGTGTAGAGGGGGGAGTCCAATAAGAAAATTGCACCAAAAAGACACTGTTTACTTATTCCAAAACCACAGCCCTTTAGAGCAGTTAGCAATTTCATCTTTAGTATTCTGGCATTTTGTTTTCTTTTAGATTGGGGAAGTGAGCTATGAACACATTTTTTTAGCATGTTTATTTTGCAACTAGTTAAACCTTCGCTGCCTACTAGGCCACAAAATAATTTTCTCAAAATATAGGGAGGGGGGGAAAAAAAATTAAAGAAGAAAAAAAGTATCACATAAGCCCACAGAAAACCACCCCTAAAACCCCAAAGTAGCTTGTTTACACAATTAGAGCCAGAGACAGACTGAGGTTAACTTTGCAAACGTACAGCGGCTGGTTGAGGATGATGACCTGAATAATGACAATCCAGTTTTTCAACAGGCTCTTCTTTTTCATCACATTCTCCCTCATCACTGGATAACCGAGATGCTGGCTCAGCTGCAGGCAAGGGAGGGTGTGGGGACTCGTGGACAGAAGGAGACTCGCTGGGGGCATTTCCACTGTGCTGGGCTGGACAGCCTGGAGGCCTGGGCAAGACAAGCAGTAACCAGGTGTTATTGAACCCAGTCCAGATAAAAATTCCACCCTTTAAGTGCTTATTATTTCTGAGAGAAAGAAATCTACATTAACAGATCCCTGGTGTTGTCCACGGTCTTGTAACCTGCCAAGGGCAAGGACAGAGTGTGGTGGTACCCCTGGAAAAGCAGCGCTGCCCAATTGTTGCTCAACTGCTTCCACTGATTGCAAGTCAGCTTTTACTACTTCAAACAGTAGTTTTACTACTCCCTCCTCGCCAGGAGTTACCCTCAGCAGGTAATTGCTAATTGGAGACAGGCACCAGGCCTGCAGCAAACACACTGCCCCATCCAACAGATCCGTATCTCTCCCTCAAAATCCACCTCATCCAGCTCCCCAGTGCCCATTTCATACCACTGCATCTGCAGATTTTCCTTACCTTGGAAGACTGGGGGGGTGAGGTTTGGGTTTATTAGGTAATAAAGGCTTTGATTCTGTAAGAGTAACTCCATGAGAATTTTGGTGCAGCTCCTGGGAAGTTTTAGTAGGTGAGGGATGTGGTTCCCTGAGAGGGGGCATCTGCTGATGATGATCCGAATGTCGAAGAAGTTCCTTTTCCCTGGTTTTGCTTTTGTGCTCAGCTAATAACACATCAAATCGTTTTCTTCGACCCTGTACAGCCCTCCGCTGGGTTAAGGAATGTGTCTGCAGAACCAGGAATAAATCATTAATCCCAGGGTATGGCATTTGTGGAAGTCAAACAATCAAAACATGTGTCAAGAGCACCAAAACAGAGAAAATCATCACAGTCCTGGTTTAGTAAACAAATGGAAATATGACTTAGAAAACAAACTTTAAAATTGCTTGGTGGATGATTATATCCTTGTCTGATGCAGAATAACAAACCCAGCAATCTGGTAAAAGGCTTCTTTCAAACTTCTTTTTAAAAACCAAACTGCCAAATTTTTAATAAGGTTAAGACTAGGACTAAAAACCTTTTTTTACATTGATATTTCAACTGCCAACTCCTGCAAAATTAAGAAGAGAAAATATTTACTTCCACTTCAAAAACTATTCAACAAAATAATGTTTAAAATCAGACTTCTAATGGGAGACCTGAAAAATATTTAGAAAAGTACTGTGCTGCCCTCTATAAACGAATATATTCCTTGAAAACAAATGTAATCAAATAGATATTGAAGAATTCAAAACATCCAGCAGAATCCAGAGTCAGAACTCAAAGTTCTTTGAGTGTCCTGAACACTACAGACAGTAAGATGTGTATGTGTATAAACAGCACCAATTCTAAGTAAGGTGAAGTAAATGGAAGCTATTTTTCTGAACTGTTAAAGTCACATACAATACCTTTTTAATATTGCACAAAAGGTTTGATTTGGTTCTTTTCAGCAGGTAAAAATTTTTATCACATAATTCAGACACAAATAGCAATTTCAAAAATTATTTTGAGTAGTATATCCTAAAAAATTCTTGAGAAATGATTTTACTCTTTCTTTTTCACTTTTAATTTGCCTATTTCTCTTGTGAAATCTTGCAGCTTTTCCCTCCTCTATTAGCAAAACAATTTCCTCCCCTCTGTAATTCCAAAAGGGCAATGTGTTCAAGTTCAGTTCCTCTGGGTCATTAGTGCCAGCTTCATGTACCTTTGTTCTGTAGGTGGTTTATTTACCAGAGTTTCCCAAACTGAGGGTAGAACAGCTTTGCAGGAAAGCACCAAAATATTACACAAGTGCAGGGGATCTGGATTCTTGATTCCTTGGGAGCAAGTGACAACCCTCTGTCCCCCCAGGGTTTTGGAGCCAGAGGATACATTTTGTCAGAGCAAAAGGTTTTATGATTGTTTAATTTAGAGTTTGACCTCTAGGCGTGCTCCATGGCTCTTTCAGGAGCTGGCTGTAGCAGTACATCCAGCAGCATTAGCATTTACACAAATTCCTACCAAGAACCTGCTGCAGACTGCTGGGGGGAGAGGAAAGAGTGTGAAAAGGGAAGAGCTTGAATTATTTAAATCCTGCACAATATTTTCAATGCTTATGAGGAATTTTGAAATTCATGATCTACAACCACAAGCTTACCCCCAAAAAGAGGAACGTGCTGCCCCCTGCTACACGTGGTGTACTACATGTGGAGTGACACAGCCTGTCCCATGTCAACATCCATGTTTAAAGGGTTTATACAAAAATACAAATCTCCAGTTTACTTTGAGAAATGCTTCCTGAATAAATAATTAACTGAACTTCAAAAACCATTTCTTCTTGGTTCTGAGCAACATGTTTTGAGAGGTATCACTTACAGTGGTAATTACCAACAGCAAAAAAATTGCAGTTCTCAGTTTTCTATCATGTTCCTCAAGAATATGAATAAAAACTTCAGATAATCTTATCCTGATTCAGATATCCTACCTTGCATGTTAAAGACCTAGTACAAGGTTTCCTGGTTTCCACATCAATGACACCACAGTAAATATCAGGATCAAATTCTCTCTCTGTCAAGACACAGTATTGAAAAGTTAGCAAAAGACATTTTGAAATACTAACATTTAGTTTCATCATAAAAATTAATTATATTGGAAACTTTTCAAATATGATACAGGCAAATGTACAAATAAAAATGCACATTAAAATTGTACAAATGAATTTTTCTACACTCTCAGGAAGCTTATGGCGTGCTAAAATACAGATCTCAAGTCCACAAACACCTCTAAGTGTCCTCAAAGGAGGATTTGATGCTCCCTTTTAGGAGCAGAGATCACCATTATGGATTGTGACAAACAAATGGTGGGTTTTTACTTGTTGGCTTTGGTGTCAAGAACTTTTCTACCATTCTACTAACACTTAAAATAATTGTGTTAAAAAGTGTAAAGAACAGACTGGTTTTTTTCAGTTTATCAGGTGCTAGTTTTTGTGTTTTCTGTGTACATTTGTATACTTCCATATAAAAAGAAGGAAACTAAAATCTTTAGAGATAGTAAAACAGTGTAATTTTAAAACTGTCAGAACTGACAGGCATTTGAGATCTGTACAGGTTTCTGAAAGGAAAAGCCAATTTCAAGGTGTTTGTATCCTTAAAGTGTCTGTCAAATTATAGATTTAAATTATAATATTTAAAAACTCTTCCTATAATTTACAGCATTATAGGAGTTTTTATTTACTTCTGGAACTTATTTCCGTATATATATTTCTACTAAAAGGAATATAGCTAATAATAACTTTAAAAAATTACCTGACAATCTTTTATGTAAAAATTTCCTATTATTCGTATTTTCTTCAGGTTTCTTTTCCAAAAATGGAGGCACAGAGAGAAGACCTTTACCATTCAGTATCTGTCCAGGGGAAGGCAAGGGTGGCTTTGGTATTGAGGGACAATTAAGGCCAGTCTTTATTGAGGAACTCACAGTAGTAGAACAAGTTGGACCAACAGCAGCTTTCAGTTGGGCACCATCTATCTTTGGATGAATCTTTTCCACTTTGACAGATGGAGTCATACTGTTATTTAGGAAAAACAAAGAGAGAAAAATTGGAAAAAAATAAGCCAAAATATGTTATTATTTAACAACACTCTAATCTATTCCCAATATAAATGCAAACCTTCCTCCTACTATCTTTCTAATTTTCACATTTCTTATGATATCCATAATCTCTCCTGTCCTTTTTTTCCTGACACATCAGAGTGTCCAGGGACTTCAGAAACCATTATTTGCATTCATGGACAGAGAGCATCACTGCAAACTGTCCAAAGCAACTGCAATGAACCCGTTACATCCAGTGAGAAATGCACCATTCTGTAGCAGTAAATTTTACCAGCATTGCTGTCATCTCACATGTGCAGGTTGAAAATCATCTGAATCGGAGCTAAAACTCCCTTATGATCAAAGTATGCAGATCACATCAAAGAATTAGGAGCCTCTAGTAAAATGACCTTTATTCATGGTGATTTAAGATGCAGCTTTGCAAGAGTTCTTCCTCAACACAGACATGAGCATTAACTACAATCTTTGACTAGGCTGTGGGAAAAGATCTGAAGGAGTTTAAAATTATTATCTTCTAAACCAAAAATGCTCTGAAACAAAAGGAAACTTTCTTGACATAGCAGTGTCTATGCAAGTAATGACATTTAACTCTCTTTCAAAAGGCACACTCACATTTTGTCATGGGGAACTTTGCTGTGCTGTACCGAATGCATTAACCTGTTGTTTCCGCTGATCTGCAGCTTGTCTTTGGGTGATTTCAACAACTTGGAATTTGATGATGATGCACTAGTACCTCCACTGGATGAACGACTGCTCCCACTTCCACTGCTACCTTTGTTTTTTGAAGGGAAAGATGAAATGAGGGAAAATACTGAAGAGGAGGGAGGAGTCAAAGGCGGCTTGCTGGAGGAGCTGTGTCTTCTTTCTGAAAGAGTGAAAAGGGGTTTTAAGCTCCCATATAGAATGAATTTGTAAATACTTCATGTCATTTGCTCCATTAACATTTTTCCTTTATTGTCTTGGGAGGTTCCCTGCCACACACAGAGCATAGAGGATTCAAGCCTCTCTATAATCCATGAGGTTCCACTCAATGCTGGTCTCCAGAGGGTTACTGGAATCTCTTTGAGCTTTGGGAGCTGCACATCTCAGCCACTAAAGCTTAGCTCTCCCTGCATCTCAAACAATCAGCTCTGGACCTCAGACACACCAAGCCAAGAGAACCCTGTTTTCAGGCCTGGCAAGCTTAAATGTCACATTCCCTTAAAGGATAAGAATTATCTGCAAGTATGTCTCCTAATTGTCAAAATTATATTGAATCCAACATTTTCACTTTTACTTCATGACAAACTTCTGGTACAACCTATCAGACCTCCAGTATGGAAAACCTCTGAGAACATCAGCTCAAATATTGACCTACACTGGGTTTTTTGAGCATTCTTGGTTTTTGTTTGGTTGGGTTCTTCCGCTCTTGTTTCTATTTAGCAGCAGGACCACCAAAAGCAGCAACAGATATTCTTCTACAAAAACCTGAGTATCTGAATTGAGAGGTCAGATTCCATCAATGGACATGATTTTTAATTTACACCAAACCATGAAAACTTCTATGTTGCTAGCACCATTTCAGGTAAAACAGTGTCTATTGTACAGGTAGTTCTTTAGAACCACGAATTCTCAAAACACCTGGCAGCTTCCAGCTCTGCCTTCACAGACAGGTAATGTCAGTGTGCTCACTGACACATGGACACCTGTGATTCCTCGAGGATTCCCTGTCATCAACCCACTTAGAGACACTTCTGTCAATCAAGTAAATGAAAACCACAGATCTAAGAGACACAAGAAAGAGATCTGGCAGGGGAGTGCAAAGGCAGTGGTATCACCTCTTTTGCAGCCAAGTATTGTTAGAGGTGCCCAAATCCACCATCGATCAATCTCAGGATCACCTTACAGATTTTGACTTGAGTGAACTGTGGAAGCAGCAGGCTACAAATAGAGCCAAGAGTGACAGCCAAGTCCAGTGCAACCTGTGCAGAAGCCTGTAATGCTCTGGGAAATGTAAATTAGTACATCTGTGTTCTGCTTCTATGACCTATCTGGAAGTAGCACTTGATATGTGTTCATTGGCTTAGAAAAATAAAAGTAATGAATGAATATAGAGCTTGGACTAAGAAAGAAACTGAAGGAACTCCTGTGTGTTTCTCTCTTTAACTGCAACAATGGGTGCAAACTACCTAACAAATCATCTGCAAAATTTTACTAAATACTCATCACTTCTGGATTGATAATTACCAGGAAGTGGAGAAGTCAAGTGTGAAATGCCTGATAAAAATACCAAACAAATTCAGTAACTTATCATCCATCTCAAGGAACAACTCCTTTAAAATTGTAATATTTAAAACAATTAGTTATCAAAGTCATCCACTTAGCTTTCTAGAACCAGCTGCCACTGAAGAGTCTGTAAATGAAATATTTTAGCACATTTATGCTCTAGTAAATGCCTGTGCTTCTAGTATGACGCAACGCTTATTGCCAAATGGCTTTTTATAGCAATGGCAAGAATCCCTGAGCAGCTCTGTTACTATTTGAGGACCATTTGAGTTCAGTGATGCTACACCCTGTGAGATAATGAGAAACATTACTCAATACTCTTCCCCATTCTGTATATTTAGAAAATTCAAAATCCAAGTGCTTATGACAGTCACAAATAATCTGCAATGAGCCAGTGGATGACTAATGCAATCCTTGGGAGTTTGTTATGATGACGTTGTCTTTCTGAAGGAAGTGAGAGTATTACTTTCTTGAAAAAAACCTAGATGAGAAGAAGGGACTAGAATAAAACTGACAACCTCCTTGCATGCCATCAGTTAGGAAGAAACTAGACAAAACAGTAATCTCAGCTATTTATCTGGATGATAGGAGTATTTCTCTTCTGGCAACTGCAAACTGAGATGCTACTGCTATTTGCATAAATGTTCAACAGCACCAGGCTCAACCAAGTGAGTTTAACAGAAAATGTTTTAAATTGGTGATAACAAAAAAAAAAAAAATTACCTAAGAGAGCAAATGCTAATGGCTGATCACACACAAGTTTACAGTCCACCTGTCAGAGAGAATTTCCATATACAGACACACACACCCAGAAAAAAACCCATCTAATTAACTTTTTCTAGAATTCTGGGACAATTTCTGAAAGAGACATTGTAACGCTGCAGGGCTGTGAAATCTTCACTTACCGCTTCTGTGCGTAACCATGATTTATGTTGTCTATCAACAAAACAAGAAGAATTTTCAGCTCATTTTTCATAACCTGCCTAGACCTATTTTTTTGTTGACATACAAACAAATTGAGCTAGGGCTGCTACTACAATTTGCTTATATTTAATGTTTTACTCTTTTTATAACATTCATGGTTTTAAATGAAACCTACTTAAGAACTGTTTTGCAAACCATGTGAAGAGCACTGAAGTGTCATCTTAATAGAGAAAGCTAATATTATTTTTGAAACCAGACGTGTTAAGAACTGCATATTTGATCTGAATGAGTATAGTCACAGACAGACTGACACAGTTTTTACTGGAAAAATTACTACACAAACTGCCACTGAATAATCAAGACCACCATGCTTTTCATGCTAAGCATATTACAATAATAAATTCTACTGATCTTCTGCCAATTTAACATAGCTCCCATTTGTCATTAATTGTCTCAGCCTGAAAACATTAAAAAATATAACTATCTCCAGGTGTTCACTTTTCAAATTTTAAAGGTTCCCTTCACATAACTCTTGAGAGGAACATAATTTTTTAATGTCATGATTGCTTATATAGCAGATCAAAGTGATACTTCCATTTCTGCACCTGTGTATGATGATTCTAAACTCTAAATTTAGGGGAAGGATGGGTTTTATTGTTGATGCTTCGGTTTTGATGTTGATTTTTTTGTTGTTGTTGGTTTGTTTTGCTTTTTAAATATCAGAAAAATGTAAGTTTTGGCTTTGGACAAAGAACGAGAAAGCCTTACTTGATGCCACAGCACTGGTAAGAATCTGATCTAAAACGACAGCTGTGTTCAACACTAAACTTTACCAATAAACTCCTCCTTAAACACCTTCGCATTTATACAACAGGACTGTGACACTGTGGAGAAGGGCTGGACAGAGTAGAAAGCTGTGGAAAGAGAGACGGCGTCCCAGCAAACGCTGTCTCTGCTCCACGACCAGGATAACTGTTAACTATCAAGTTGGAAAAACACAGCATCTCTGTGCTATAGCTGAGCAAGTATTATATATGCATCAGGCCAAAGGACACAGCACTTCCTGATAAAATAGATATTGATATCATAGACCTCTTCCCGAGCTTAAAAAAAGCTTTACCTGGCCCTTAGTCTGGCTGCCAATTTTGTTTGGTTTAAAAATCCTGTTTTTCATTGTCTATTTCCTACTAAACATGCAGCAATCTCTGACAAAATGCAAAAAAAATTAACCTGGAAGGGGCAGAAAATAAAAATAAGGGAAAAAAAAAAAGAGAAAGCTTCTCATCGTGTTTGGCTACTACTGCTTATTCTTCTATCAATGAGTAAACAGCTGGACTTACTGTGATTCCTAACTTATTGCTGTATTAAAAGATGATACCCTTTTATAGAAAAAACATTTGATTTTTCATAAAATGCCACTTTATTTGCAAAAAAAAATTAAGACAAAAATTAATTTAAGAGCAACAAAAATCTTAAAAATTTTGAAGACATTCCTCCCAGGTTTATGCTTATTTCCCAAAAGCTAGCAAGTATTTTGAGCTGTTACTCTCTCTGAGCATCAATTAATAGCTTTGGGCAGCAGATACAAGATGTACAGATCAAGTTTCACAAACCCATTTTTTTATACTGACTCCTTACATAAGTACTGGGCAAAAAGTCAAAGTGCCCTGTGTCAGTGCTGGTGCAGCTGCAGTACAAACGAAGCACACCCAGGAGCACACACACGGGTTTGGTTCAGCTAGACATGTTGGAACTTCAGTGAACATTCAGAAAAAGAGTTAGCACAGCTTAAGAGTATTGTGTAGCATAAGAGTACTCCTCAAACTATAGGATTAGATGTGTATTTTGAAACAAAGCATAAAAAAACCTTTATGCTTAAGCAATTGTTATTTCATGTCTGTATCACAAAGTGTAAGCACAATAATAGTGAAACTTTAAAGAAACTTGTCATTTTCTCGATCATACTGAGCTACTGTGTGTCTTGTTATCTGAGAAATTTATACAGGTATCATAAAACAAACATCTTCTACCTGAGGATAAAAGTTTTCTGTCAGTAAGAGTATTTAATTCCTAGAATAATGGAGAGCTAATTGCCTTGGTCTTCTCACTTCTCCAGGAAGCTCAGATCCATGACATGACAGCAGAGCACAGACAGTGCTATGGAAGCGCACCTCAACATAGCTCCAGATTTTACTCAGCAAGCAACCAAAATCCCTTTTGCAGCTCTAGTCCACCAGCACTCTGATCTCACCACAACAAAGATAAAATAAAATTGGTCCATGAGGATTTTGCAGTAGAAACTGGGAACTAAAACAATCACAGGCATGGCAGGCAAATTACTCTTCTTTTGCTGCTGCCCTGGCAGTGTGCAGCTGCTTGGTCTGTGCAGGAGCTTGATCTGCTGCTCACTCACTTACTGCTGCTTCATTATCCTGCTCTAATCACGGGACCTAGATACCAAGGATTCTGCCTTAATCTTCCACTGATGTCCCTTTAATCATGCCATCAATTCTGTGCACACTCTAAGTCAGGATGAGGTCACTCCAACTGTGTGGTATTTGATCTTGCACATTTAGCTGAACAGAGAGCAGCTGAACAAAGCCACCTTCACTTCAGCAAGAAGGTGACAAAACAGAATATTTCTGGAGCCCAAGCAACCAGTATGACAGACCAACAAGGCCTGATGGGCCCCAGTACTATCTGTCATGTCCTGAGATGCTTTGTCTCACTGTTTCATAAAAAAACATCCATTTGCATCTGGCAGCAGGTATTATTAGTTTATCAGTGTTAGCAAAACCACAAGAAGAAACCAACTGACAGTCACATATGCTTGTGGCACTGAGAAACAGCCATATATAATATCTTTTAAACAGATAATGGCCAAGCAATACTGAGGCAACCTTATGTCTTGCACTTCCTCACTTGAAAAATATTCAGCACAGTTAACTTTATTATTTTCCCAGACATTTATTTTGGAAAACTAAAATCCACTCACAAGTGATCACTGTGCAAAATGTGTTGAATACAGGTGTGTTAAATTATGCATTAGCAGGGTCAGTTTTGTTGCTGCCACTGAAGTAAAGAGAGGCAGAAATGGAAAGTGATCATCCTCACTAGTAAGATTCTGAATGTCAACTTCAGTACTTGGAAATATTTCAAAGAGGAAATAATTATGTAA
Source organism: Pyrgilauda ruficollis (assembly GCF_017590135.1). NCBI lineage: Eukaryota > Metazoa > Chordata > Aves > Passeriformes > Passeridae > Pyrgilauda > Pyrgilauda ruficollis. Next base: position 6,732,928 of record NW_024508101.1, read on the forward strand.
CTATTATTTAGGATAAATTATTATTTTTATGGTATAATTACAGCATAGCCAGGATGGGTTTTAATTCTCTAGTAACACACACTACCTGGGCAGGAATGCCATCTCCTCTATGGTACCTGCTGCAAAACAGCCCCAAATCCAGCACACCTCCCCTGACAGCCAAGATTGCCGCCACAGGAAAGAAAGTGAGGAGCAGATTGCAAACACATTTATTAGGAATGCAACAATAAATTAATGTATTTCAATAAATAACCTTCAAGTATCTCCCTTTCCCAACTGCTGCCCCTCCACAACTGGTTTTTTAATTTTTCCTTATTTGTTACTAATCCTTTCAAAACCCCATTGTATTCAGCACACAAGTAGTTCTATAATCAATTTCCACATGATTTAAAATTCCTCCATAAAATACATGGGTTTTCCCCTAAGAGATGTAAAATAGCCTTTGAAGCATTAAGCATAGTGCCATCCCAAGCCTGCAGACAGACTGGGGTTTTCTGTGTTGCGTAGTGGCAAACTGGAATTAAGGACACTCCCATCAGGCTTGCTTGAGCTATTCAGAGCCCCCTCAGACCAATAAAACTCTTGAGAACAGTGTGGGAAAACTGATAGAAGCAGGACACTAAATTATTCATGGAGCAGAACCACAAGCAAAAATGGAGCCAGGGAGACCAACTGTTGGAACATCTCCCCTCATCACCCAGAGAAAGATGTTCACCCCATCCTCTCTCTGATGTCACACCAAATGCAAGGCCTTTAACATCCAAGCCCAAACTTGGTACAGTTCCCCAATGAACTTGCCAAGAGGAGTGGTCAGTAACTGTCCTGGAAATCTGTTAGGCACTGAAACACAAATATGGCAAAGTTATTGTGGAAGGACAGTAGAGTGTCCTAGATGGTAATGGGGCCATGGAGGGATTACAACATCCACACTATGAACACTAATCTCTGTGTCGCCTGTGGATGACATGACAATACCTGTCTGATTAAAAGGCAGGTATTAAGTAAGTCATTCTTCCACTTATCTGAAACAAACTTCAGAAAAGCCAGAGTGATGACAAACAAGAGCACCAAACAAAGGTAAGCAGCACAGATCAGCAGTGCCTCAAGATGCACTGGGGGTCAGCTTTGACACTCTGGGGCAGCTTTCTTAAAAATACAAGACAACGGTTTTCCAGCTGCTTATGTTTACCCTGAATGACAATAAAGAAAAGCTTCAGTTTTCCAAAAAGAAGTATAAAGCAAATTCAAAATACCTCACCCCAGCATTATTGCAAAGTTTAATAAAAACTTTTGTAAACAAAAGATTAATAAAGAATAGTGTGTTGAAAGATGTAAATAAAAAAGGGAAGAACCACCACCTAATTTCTGCTTTTCTCTCTTCTGGCCCACTCTCTACCCAGAAATTAGATTGACATCTCTAACACCATGTTCTTCCTCTTCAGCATCAACAATATTCCTGAGAAGACCTTATCACATAATATAATATCATGTCATGACCTCACATGAGCTCACCTACCCAAATGCCTGCCTGGCTTCCATCCTCCTAATGCTTCTATTCATGCCAGATTGGGAATCAAATGTTTTCCCCTGTAGCTATTTCTTTACCTAACAAACTTTAAATGTTGTATGTTGACTGTCAGAATCAGTTCTGCTACAAAATAAAAGGTGCTGACAATGAAAACTTGCTTAAAAGCTTTTAGTGAACCAAAATGCAAAGGGGGTACAGCTAACTCAAAGTTCTGAAGATGGGCATAAAAGAAAGGCCTTGAATTGGAAAGCTCTCCACACAAAAGAGATCAACAAGAGGGAATTGACTTTGTTTTGAGCGTGGAAATAGGAGGAAATATCACAGGGTGTACCCGAAAATAGTGATGTCAGCTAAGGAAATCACATTCTTTGATTTTGTCACTAAGAAACTAGAGGATAAAAAGACACTGAGCACAAATATTTTTCTTATGTACGGCATGACTAACTAGTGACATCCACTGCCATGATACAAGACCTTTCTAAGATTAAAAACTAAACATAAACACGTACATAGCTATTTGAACCGGCCAACTACAAAGCCCCTCTCTGCTGATGGAAGTGAGGAGGGAGCTCCTGGGGCTCTCTCTGATGTCACACCCGTGTCTCACCTGTCACACCTACAGATGTGACAACACATGTGCTTCCCCTTGGCAAAGAGGGCACTCCACACTGAGGGGCAGTGCCCACGTGCAGGAAAAACTCAAGAAATGAGAACAGCACGGGGTTCTGCCTGCACAGCTAGCACCCCTTTTTCTGTTCTGAAGTTTCAAGCACAAAATGTTTAACTCTTTCACAATGGAAAAGGACCATGGAAGGCAAATCAGTGGTATTGTAATATTTTTCAAATTTCCAAAATTTGAAATCTCTTGAAATGTAAACATACTATTTGCAACATCAGTGGAAAGCAAATAACTTGGTTTCTTCTTTTAAGTCAAATCCTCACATTACTTTACCCCAATTAAACATTTTTAGGCATTAGTAAGTTTCGAAGGATAAAAAAAGATCATTGATGCTTATTTCATTATCACCGATCAATCACAATTGGCATAAAACAACTGTCTTCATGTTTAAAAACACTGACCACGTTAAACTTTGCACTAATTAAAAATTTACTGCAGCAAAATCCTAGGGAAATCACTAATACAGTCAAATGAGGGCACAGACCTACTGTGCCTGCACAATAGTGTCTTTCAAATTAAATATTACCAGCCTTTTCACACTTCCTTTTGAAAGAATGGAGCAATGCTGTAATTAGGATGTGCTAACTAAAATGTTTGTGCAGTTTAACCTTTTAAATGAAAAACATGACTGCACTTGACACATGCAGGCTGTGCCTGCATTTCCCATTTCCTCCGGAGCCCAGAGGAACAGCACAGACCCCCCTGCCCACAGCCAGCCATCCGCACAGTGTCAGTGTGTGTTTGCCCTGATTTAGAAATTACACGGGTGAGCACGCTCAGAAAAACAAGCTAAAATAAACACATTCTTACTAGTTTCTTTAATTAACATTTTGATTAACAGCTGCCAATTTATCTAAGGGCCTGACGGGACTGCATTCGGCTGTCTAACGTTGGATTGCTATTTTTTTTCTCTCGCCAGTCTCCCCCATCTGAGCTGTGGCTTTTGGGGATTTTCAGGTTTCCGCAGGGAATGAACTCAAAGCAGCGTCTGGCGGATGCTGCCTCTGCCCGGCCTGCGGCTCCGAGGATCAGAGCTCGGCGGTTTGTCCCTGTCCGTGGCCAGCTCGCTGCCCGCCTGCTTTTGGAGCCGTGCCAGACGGCTCCGGTGACATTTCAGAAGGGCTCACGGGGCCGCTTGCAGTGTTTAATCCCTCGCTGTGGGATTTTCCACGCCGTGCACAGAGCTCGCCGAGGCCCGCGGCTCCGCAGGCAGTGCCGCCGGCCACATCCGGGCTGGCCACGGGAGCTCCGGGCCGGCCCCAGCCCTCTCCCTGCCCCTGCTTCACCCGCAAACCTGCTGCCAGCCACTCGGACACAGCCAGGCCCCGGCTCTGTGGACGCTGCTGTGATTCCCACGGAGAGCTGGCAGGCCTTGCCAGTGCCTCCAGGACAATTTCTCCAGAAACGTGCCTGTCACCAGCCGCCCCACCGCGGGTGACATGGGCCAGCCTGGGGCACCCACCACCCCCAGAGCCCCTGCGGTAGCGCTGCTCTGAGGGACAGTCCCTGCCACCCTGGCAGAGACTCCCGTGTGCTTTTCCAGCAGCAAAAACGCACTCCGCTGTTTACTGGCCTGGACTTCCAGATGGGTCTCCACATCCCAAGTCTCTATGCTCTGAGGTCTGAATGTCCAGCACATGGACATTAAAATCTAATTTTTACCAAATGATTAATTTCTGGGCCATTTCCTAAGTAATCACTTATAAAAATTACTGCTGACGAAAGGAATAGGAAAAACCAGTTTGTGGCTTTTGCTCTTATTTTAAGTAACCATAATCAAAGCTGAAATTTTTGGTCTTCCCTCACTTATCAAATTACACACAAATTCATTTTTAAAACCAAGCAAGTTACTTTTTCACTAAAAAAAGAAGTTTGCCAAGAACAGAGGGAGCTGGCTTGTACCAACACCTTTGTGTATTAGCATCAGTGTGTTATAATACTACTTTTCTTCATTAAGAAGGTTTAAACAGAAGAAGGGAGTACCACTTCAGCAGACTGGGCTTTGCTAGGGTTGGGGTTTTTTTTCTTTATTTAAAGCAACTTCCAGAAACCTGGAGGTTACTGCTCCTATTACCAAGCTTAGAAATTAATACTAAATCCTAAACCACAGATACCAAATACTAACATTCCCATGTCTATGCACTCAGAATACTAGACAACAACCAGCTCCTCTGTGGCTCCAGATTTCAAGAAGTTGACAGCTCATGTCACCTACCCATTAATTGTTAATGACAACTGAGGAATACAAAGACATTTCCTTGGATTATGCTCTTTTTAAAACACTACTCCTTCCACCACCAAAATTAGCACCAGTGTTTTGGAAGGATTTGTTCCTACAGTACACCCTCTACTTCACACCCATAATTAAAACTGGGTAAGTCTCCAACAGATTTTAGTGGTTCACAAAATACTTGACTTCAAAATACTATGTTTTACTATGAACTATGTTATACTATGAACCAGCACTGATGTATTTGTTAGAAACTAGAATTCTTAGTCTTTGACTTGGCCCATTCTTATTTTAGGGGCAAGAGGGCAAGTAAGTTTTATTTTGTTGCTTGTTCCACAAATAAACTGACCAAGATCAGGCAACGTAATTCCCACATGGAACAATGCAGAAAGCTGTTTTCCTTCTGGGTAAGAGTGAGGACAAAGAACCCAACTGCTAAGAAACCCCAGCAGCTGGGCATCAAGGCAGGAGCTGGAATGGAAGGGAGAGGCATGACGGGACACTCACACAGGGAGAGAGCGGCCTGGGCCCATGGGAAGGCACACAATGGCACAGAGAATACAATGGGATTTTTTGCCTGCTTATGCTATAGCAGGAGTATGTATGCCAACTGCCTCGATCCAGGCATTTTTACCTATTATTTTCCAATGTCTAAAGGCTTCTGAGTAACACTATGCAGTAAATATTCACAAGGTTTCACCTTGAAATGGGTTGTGCATGTGGCACGGTGAAATCATCTGCTGCCAGTGTACTGTGACAAATGCAAAAGTAATTTTACTTAACGTAGTAAAAGCAACCCATTATGTAAGGCAATGAAAGTAGTAAGTTCTTTTCCTGGTACTAAATATTGCAAGAGGTTTTATTTTCTATCAACAATACTTGATGCCATTGAAAAAGCCCCTCAACATATCAACAACATTAGATTCAATATAAACACTCATACCATCAGTTAATACCTGAGTTCAGAAGGCTAAAATTAGCCCTGCAAGCTGTGATAATGCACTGTGCAGATCCATACACAAAGAACACCCACCTGCACATGCTGCTCGCTCTCAGGGAACGAGGCTGCAGAGAGGAGACTCCTGCTCTGGCATCAGGACAGTGCACGAGGGAGAGAAGCAGTTTGATATGAATCACTGCAGAGAAACTAATTGCCAGGTCTTTGGTGTTACACAATCACCCAAGAAGGACAACTTGAACTGTGCCAAAACCATTGCAATGGAAGAAAGTTTGCTTCCTACCACTCCAGATAAAGAACAGCATCAACTCCCTCTTTTTTTATTTTATTTTCTCACTGAACACATGAAACACAAAAAAGTATTTATATAATTTGTGATGCTATCACTACACACACACATACAGCAGCTCCCTTGTATGAATGAGTACTGCAGAATGTCAAGGAACTGAAAACAAACAAACAAGAATAAAACTGGGGGAGTGGAGAGAACCCAGAAGTTGAAGTATCCTGCACATTTTGCATTGCCAGGAAAATTTATTTTAAGAATGAAAATTCTGACCAATCTTTTACTTGCATTACTTTTCTTGTCTGGTTTTGTTAAGTGAGATAAATACAGCTCTATCACATCTCCTTACACTTGTCTACATTACAGTGTTCTGTATTTCAAAGTTAGGCTGATTTAAACTGAAGAGCTGGATTTGAAATGGTGCCCTCCCATCCCCTGCTGGGTGATGTTCTGAAGATACTGGTGTTTATCATTAACAATAAAAGCAGCATTCAGACAGCAAAGGTAGGACTTCTTGGTACTGTTACAGAAGGAAGGCAGGAAGATCTTTGCTGGCTGGACACCATGAGCACATTCCAGCCCAGTCGTGCACACGTCTTAGTAAATTGGCCAGGAAAAAAAAAAAAAAAAACAAAAAAAAAAACCAAAAAAAACCAAAAAAAAAAAACCAAAAAAAAAAAACCCACAAGAAAAAAACCCCCAAAAACGAAGCAAAACAGGACATGAAACCTGAAGCTCTGTCTGTGCACAGAGCAGGAGGTGCTGCGATGGGAGAGTGCTGGCAAAACACACAGGACAAAGCCACAGACAACCAGGCTTCACTGTCTTCATATTAAGACTCACTTATCCTTTCTCAAAATTCAGCAAACTCAGGCACCAGTTTCACAACCACTTTGAACCGGCTGCTGCGAGCTAATACTGCCACAGGCAAAGAGCATTCCTGCCCTCTCCCCCAGTCGTGACCACTCAGCCTGAGCCTCTGCACCATCTGCTCTGTCCACAACAAAGAGCAGAGCCGTCCGCTCAAAGGCCTGACAGTGTCACAAACCAAATGCCTGCTTGTGCCAAAGCTGGCAGTGAACTGAGCGAGGACTAGCAAGAATTAAACTGTGACTTGATCCCAGGGAGAGGGCTGCAGGCGTAAGAACTGGGCACAAAAACCAACTGGGCTGTGAACTGCAGTAATGATAAGTTTGCCAGTTCCTCGAAGCTTTGAGGGGTACATAGAAAAAAATCAGACTTCCAAGGAATTTAATCTGATTGATATCAACAGTGCATAAGCTGGGCTTGCTTACACTGCAGCCTGCTTATGTTTACATTGAGTACTGTCTAAGATGATTTTGTTGTAAATATTTTGCTTTAAAGAGATTGTTTGGTTACTGGCTACTATTATTATTCTTCCTGGAAGGAAGAGAATAATGGGCCTTGAGCCAACATCAAACATCTTAAAGTTGATCAATTCAGGACTCCAGCGTGGTTACTTAGAAAATCAACTTTACTGCTGTGGGGGGTGCATGGAAAGAGCCCCTTGATTTGCTATGTGACACCACAAAGCCAGCCTTAGTAAAAGAGCAGCAATATCACAAAAAAAAAAAAAAAATAGTGCTACTGCCTTGTGTTTGGAAAAGAGTGCTCTGAAGTACCAGCATGAATTAAATTCCCAGAACCTCCAGAACCACAAGGCAATGGATTTTGAAATACGTGGATTTTTTTTTCACTAGCAGCTGGAGTGTTTTACATGCTGCAGAACAAAACAAATATATTGGGCAAGATTACTGGTTTTGATGTTTTCTTTTCCAAGTGAGCAAGCTTAGAAGTTCCTCAGGTTTCAGAAAACTGGAGCGAGTCCAGAATAAAATAGATGACTGAGTACAGAGGAACAACTTGACAGGCTTGTTGGTGCACAATCAAGTGACAGCATTTTATGCCTTAGTATCAACTCCACTTAGACAACATGCTTGTTTACACCAGAAAACAAAATATAACTGCTACTCATGCAGCTCATGTGCACACATAGAATGAAGGTTTCTCTACAGAATTATGTCATTTCCAGGGACTAAAATCAGGAAAGGACATCGAGTCCATTAGATTTCAAGTGTACAGCCACAGCTATTGTGAATCTCTGCCACCTGGACAAGTGGGACACGGCAGAGGAAATAGCAAACAGCCCAGGAGCTCTGCAGGGCTTTCACCACATCCTATCTGCCAACTCCAGCCTTCTTAGATATGTTCTTGTAATCACAGAAAAAGAAGATAAGTGTGGCCCTAAGGTCAGTGCCTATCCTCAGTCTGAATAGAGACCAGTCCTACAGAGATACAAACTTGGCACTGACCAGTTCCTAGGTGTCATTCTCAGTCTGTGGCAGGCAAGATGTGAGCATCCAGCCTTGCAATATCACACACATATATAAGTTTATAAAATTTCTATGGCTATTAAAGCAGTCCCAGGTATTTTTAGAAGGTAGCTGGTGGATTGCTTTGTGACCCACATGATGACCTTTGGTCAAATAGTACATGTCACTGTGATGGGGAGGGGACTGAACTGTGGCAGTTTTAAAACCTTTCCTCTGACCTTAGGGGCCAGGAGACAGCCAGTGTGGCATCTTTCCAGGCATATACATGGTTACATGTGGCTTGTCAGAGGCTGCAAGCCAAAATGAAACTGAAGAAAATGAGTGCTAGCTAGTCCCATGCCAATGATGAGCAGGGCCAGAGCTTTTATAGAGAACCATATTATTCTCATTATAATCTAGAAAGGTGAAAGAAGTAAAAACAATTACTTCATGAAGCCCACCCTAATACAGCAGAAAACCAAAATGCTTAAGAACCCAGGTGACAACTTCAGCCATGCTGTAACAAAAGAAACACAGCCAATTTTCCTCTTAGCAAGAAGAGTCATGAGTTCCATGTGAGTACCATATGTACCATCACACAGTGATGAACAGCTCTTAAAACACTCAGTGCAGATCACATAAAAATGACAGCTCCAACCCAGCTCTACAGATAATCTACAAACATCGGAAAGTTTTAGGCCCTGACAGGGGCACACCTTCTACCTAATGCACAGAATTCACCACAATGCTCCACAGAAACCAGGGCTTTTCCAAGAGCCAGACATGACAAACAGGTTCTTTGCAACCAGCAGGGTCAGACAGGGAGGACACAGCACAAAACCACTCCTGGCCTGGCAGAGGGGGAAAATCCTGTGGGGTAGAAACATAAGAAGGTAATCTGGCTAAAAGAGAAGGCTTCCTTTTGGAAAGCTACTTCATATAGAATTGTGAATTAAAGGTTTTCTGACAATCTTGCCAAACAACAAGGAAAAACTCATTTATGTAGGAACTGCTTCAACCCTGCAGGAGCCTGGCCTAATTGCATCCTTTACAAAGCAGTGCAGAGGGAGAGTGTCATACCAACCTGGGCAACTCGTTACTGGGGGAAGAGAGAACAGAAAATAGGACAAGAATCTCTTGACAGTGGTCCTTCTTTCTCTAATGCAACTTGGTGAAACAAGACAGGATTGCTGCCTTTGTGACCAGCAGCACTCTGACACTGCAGAACTTGCATAAGGCACAAAATGTTTTTCCTACATTTTTTTGGTACTGTTGAAAAGATTAACCTGCTTCCCAGCTGCACAACAATTGCAGGAACATCTACACACAGTAAAAATTATTATTTTCTATACAAACACTACATTTTGTATTTGTTTCATCAATAGGAGATAATAAGGTTTGGAAGTATTTTGGCTGTTACTGCCTGAGATAGCTAATGATGGCCTATTAGACAATAATATCACAAACTTACATGAAATTACATATAATATTTGTCCATTCCTGTTTATTTTCTACATTTTAAAAATATATTTTTAACCGATCCATACTGTTATGGAGCTCTCACAGACTTGGATAATGCAAGAGCTAATCAAAGAGTGCTACTGAAAAGCTGTTTGAATATTTGTTACAGGTAGACACAACACACCACTTAGAAAGCCGAACTGCCTTCCAGGCCATTTACATTACTTGGATATAATTATTTAGTGTTAAACTGAATTAAGCCTAATGAAAAGCTTAAAAAGGTGGCATTAATTGTATTATTTTGAAAGTGAATTTGACCCTACAGTTATTTATTAACATAAAAAAACCCATATGGTTATTGACTGCTCTTCATGAATAAAGATACACAGCTTTCATTGTATAGAAAGTGCTATACACTCCCTCTTCTGGTTATATCTTAAAAACACAGTTTCTAGACTTAAAGTGTATCATATGTTAGTTTTTAAGTGTATCATATTGCTTGGAGAAAAAAAACCCCTCAAGGCAGTATCATGTTTCTTTTTAAAAAGCCAGCAAACTGGTGATCAAAACCAAATAAATAACAGGTGAAAACTACTTGAGATAATGCCCAACTAAAGTAAGTAGCAGATACTTTTTAGCTGTGCCTAAAACCAAAATGTTATAGATTTCTTTTAACTTGCTAAGAAAAATATTGTCCCAAGTCTTTCCGAAGGCTTGACTCGTGCCTAATGCCTGGTTACCATTCTGTGCACTACTGCTGTAGGTGAGAATATAGATTTTAAAATGCCGCCTACTTTTCCAGAGGTGGCAGGTGAAGTTCCTACAAAACATTGTTTTTATGTTGGTCCAGCATGGATAACTTTTTTCCACCTAGCACACTATACCTCATCTTCCCTGGGGGGGATTCTTCTAATAGCAAAAGCTGCTGAGGGCTACACATACATCCTAATGTCTAAAAAAATACTATTCATACTACAGAAAATGAGATTTGTGGAATAACATTAAGAAGTCCAACAGAAACAGTAAAAGCAATGCAAAAGAAACTAAAAGGTGAACTATTACTAAGTGCACACATATGCATATATCCATCTCTTCCCTTGATGCTCAGTGCCTGATAAAGCCAGGAGATGTGTCCCCAGCAGGACACATTCTTGTTGCCCTCACCCCCCACCAAAATGTGCAAAATCCAAGAACATCACAGCATTACACAAACCACATTAATAGTATTGCTGCCAAAACATTGAAAGAGGAAAAACTTGTGAAAAAGCTTTTGTTTGTTTTGCCCTGTTTAGCCTCTCCTCCTTTCTACCACTTTTACCCCTTGTTACAGAGTAATAAAACCAGCACTGTACCTACTTCATTCTCCCTCCTCCAAGGTAATTTTGTCCTACCTTCCTTATTTAGCTTCCTCCTTATTGTCTTCATCTGTTTCTTTTTACATGTATTTTACTCAAGTTCTTTGTTTTACATTTCCCTTTTTAGCTATTCCCCAGTGTCCTCTCTTTCCCCTCCTCGGACACACTCACACAGACTGCAAACCACTTAATTCCAGCTGTGCTGAGGCAGCCCTGCCAAAGCTGGGCACCACTGCCCCAGGCAGGTACTGCAGAGCCAGCCCTACTGGGTGCACTGGTATCTTCAAAAGAAGCAATGTAAATGATGGTTACTGATGGGATTTCCTATCTGACCTGTGAAGTTGTGCTCGAAGAGAAGAGACCATCCCAAACACAAGAGTTGTTCAAGAGTCAGATGCTGGGATGAGAGGGTACAGTCTGTGCAACTGGAAACTATGTACTTCCATGGGGGGGAAAAAGGGCAAAAAAACCAACCAAAAATTATTTTCTTCATGACAGTTCAATACTCAAAACAATTTTACAAGCTTCCCAGAATACTCCTCCCTGGAATCACAAAGCACTGTGGTATTCACTGAGGTTTGCAGTTCTTGGAATAATCTGCACAGTTCATGAGAACACACTTCTTCCCAAAAAAACAAATGAGAAAGTCCTTATAAATAATTCATCTGCATGTGGTTAGCTTTTGAAATTAAACTACTACTAACCCCACCCTCCAACACCAAGTTTGTTTCTCATCTCTCCAGAATAGCAGAAATTAGTCTTTTTTTTTTACTTCAACTCAGTCTTCTTCCGCCTCCCCAGCTCTTAAACAGGTTGCAGCTTCCTTCTCCTGCAGCCAGCTTAGGGCAGCGAGCCAGACCCTACGTGCCCATGGCCTGCCCTCAGCGTGTGCCACCTCCCCTGGCTGAGCTCCAGCCTGGAGGAGCGGCTTAGGCGGTAGAAAGAACCCTTTTAGCCGAGAAGGAAACCTTCCAAGGATGTGGATCACGTAAACTGATGCAGAATGGCCTTCCCTGACCCTGCAGAAAGTCAGGAATGATGGCTGGGAGAGCTGTGTCCTGCTCCATGCGCCGTTTCACAAAATGAGTTCCGAGTGATGAAACTCAGCCTTGATTCTAGGTTGGTCAAGTCCTCTCATTGTCAGTCATTTTTAATTGTAGACCTGATGCAACTATCCCACCTGGCTACCTTCAAAGTGAAGCTGTAGTCATATACACTCAATAGCAACTTTGTATTGCAATTACTTGTTCCCTTTAGATCTTATTCTAATCTATTGATCAACATGCTTTCTCCCTCTTGCTGAACTACCATTTCTGTGATAGTGAACATGGCACTGCTTCTTCTTTTTCCACAAAGATGTCTATTTGTTTTTCTTTCTTTCTTTCTTTCCACTTGTTCTTCCCCATCAACATTTGTTTTGAAAAGAGAGCAGTCAGTCCCAATGTCCAAGCAAATACCCAGCAAGGAGATCACTTTTTTTTTAAAGGAGCAGGGTTCTTATGGAACCCTTGCATGATTTTGTATGTTTGACTAGTTTTAAATATTTTAACATTTCAGTAAGCATAGAATAAAAAAAAAAAATATACTCTCTTCAGTATTAAACCAAAGGATTTTTTAAAGCCAATATTAAACCAAAAGGACTTCTGCATCTAGATCTTCTGCTATGGCAGAATAGCATAAAATTATTTTCACATTAACCAAAGGTATGAAGAGCCTCAAGCACTCAAAATTTGTAGTATTTTAGCACACACAGTGCTGTAGAGAGAATAACACGAGTTACATGGTAAGCAGTAAACTGAATAATCAGTATCTCCTAACTCTGAAACTGAACATCACCTTTTTTCTTAGCAAATACTTAAAAACTGCTTTATGCCTTCAGCCAGAGCTTGACAAACTCATGTACGCACAAAAAAGGAGGAAGTTGTACTAGAAAACTGCCATCAACTTCTCAAACAGACTCCCTGTGCTTTCATGTACTAAACAAAGACCACAGCCATTCTGTGTACAAAAATAATCTCTGCATGTGAACAGTCTGTGATGATACAAGTAACCACAGCACCGAACTCCACCACTCTGTAAAATCTGCATGGCACATTTGGTATTCAGCTAATGGCTTGGGGGTGCACATTTCAAAGCTCAAAATATGTTTACAGAGTTTCTTTCCACATTATAATAATTTCTTATTTAATGATGCATTATTTAAAAATTACTAAATAGCCAGCTGAAACTTTTCCTTCTGAAATGAATCCTCTGCTGACCCCTGAGCACATTCCCTGCTATATGCCAAAACGGTTCTTGCAAAAGATAGAGAATTTCACAAATTTCTACTAAGAAATTAAACTAGTTCTTGCTGGACTCATAGACTAAGATCCAGCTGCTGGAATTTGAACTGTGAGAAGTAGTGTGAGAGGACTGTGCATTCAAACAGAAGCTCCTGAACAGAAGCTGCCAATGATAATTTGTTAAAACATATACATTAACTGGAGCCATAATATGCCAAATGCCACCTGTGTGTGTTTGGCAATATGCTTGGCAGATTGCTCCAGCACATCTGTGACACATCACAGAATATTCAGGTTTATTTTGGCCGTTACACTTCTACAGAAGATCACTGATACCCAAGAAAATTCTTATGATTTATAAAAAAACCTTTTCACACTGCTTTAAAAAGACTTTAGTGAACTATGGACATTAATTACTGAAACAAATTGCTTGCTGCCAAAAGTATGCAGGCCATAATGAAGGCTTATCCCTCCAAAATGAGGATGAGCTCAAGAAATCTCCCACGAGAAAAAAACCGCACACACACACAAAAAAAAAACCAACCAACCCAAAAACCAAGCAACAAACAACCCAGTCCTCAGGTCCAATGGATTTGGAACAAGATTCAGTACATTCCTTTCTTTTCTTATCAGCTTCAAATGCTGCCTTGTACAGACACTTTATCTTTGGCTTTGTAATCCATGAATCCATGCTAAACACACTCTCTTATTCTACACTAAACAAGCAATGCATCCACAACAACTTAAAAACATCAAATACGACAGATTTTTCAGAACAATTAGCTGCTGCCAAATTTAACAAAAATACAGTAGGGCAAATTTATATTCAATTCATAGTGTGAGAAGAACCCAAACAGGTAACACTGCAGGGACTGTGATACTCCAGTTATGTATGATACATATCCAAAATACATCAGCACTCCAACAGAGGTAGTTAACAGATCATTTTTCTCAATTAAAATCACAACTATCACGTGTTGCGTCTGAGTCCAGGCACTTAACACCAACACAAAAAAACCCTTTTAGGACTCTCGAAGTGGAGACCTGCAAATGAAAGGTGGGTGTGGGCCCTGGCTGAGGGAGGAAGGACCTCGGTTACACAATCAGGTGAAGGAGAATCACAAAAGACCTCGAACAGACGCAGAGGATGGATCCAAGTAACCAGCAAACATCTCTTTCTCTACTGCCAGGATCTGTCCTCCGAATATAAGGCTGTGTGATGCTCTATTCCAATTCCACAACTTCCTAGAAACCACAACAGACGTATAGGAACCCCACTTCTGATTCATACACTTCAGGTTTAAACCTGCACTGATTGGAAACCAAAATGTTTAAGCAATTCCCCATCAGCTCTCAGGACACAGCAGCAGGCAAAGCTCACGGTGGCTGCTCACCTTTGCCACTGTGCCAAACCCATGAAGTTAATCAAAACACTTGACATAGCTTTTTAGTGACTCAACAGCCCAACACACTATCATCATCTCTTTCCAACATGTACTGTATTCATGGTTTTCACAATCACTACATGAGTCACAGGCACTCTCAGTGTAAGTTTTACAGGTAGCCTTCATTATTATTGCTGAGAGTTTAACCCTAGTTTGTATTCATGGAAACTGAGGCACAGAGGGGAAAAAAACCCTCCGGGAAAAAAAAAAAAAAGAAGAAAAGTTAGAAGGAAGAAACCCCACAAATCTCTATGCTGATGCTACTTTCATACTGCTGAGCTCTCTCTTCGCCACAGAGCAGCCCAACCAGGGCAGAGAAGCAGCTCTCATTAGCCAGGAGGCTGATAACCACAGGGAGATGAGATAAACCCGTGGAACAGCTGAAATGCCAACAAAAGGTCACACAGCCTGAAAACCACGGCACTTCAGGGCTTCCACGAACAACCTGAAATAACTGTCACAATGGCTTCCTCAAAGAGCAGCCTTTGGGTGCAGATCAAGACCTCTATCTACCATGTCTCTGGGGAGGCAAGAACGGAAATCAAAGGGAGACAGGCACATGCTGCTGTCCTGAGGAGCGTGACAGCTGGCACACCATCATCCAGGGTGTAGAGAAATACTCCTGGAGAAAAACACTTTCTGGGAACAGGTCATCATGATAAGTGATCCCAGGTGCTTCACCCACAAGACTCAGTGCCTGAACATTTTATCTTTTTAATATCTTTCACCTCTGAACTGATCTTGACTCATCTAAGGAAGATGCTGATACCGTGAAAGTGTAGCCATTCACAAAGGAACAGCAGGAACAGGAGCAATAAAGGGCTGCAATCACTTGCCTGGCCCCCCAAATGAAAACAGCTGTGATCTGACAGAACAGAGGATTTGTCTTGAAACAACTTTTCCTTGGCTGGCTGGCTTGCTCCTGCCCCGCCATGTCCCTAAGCCAAGGGGCTAAAGCCATTGGACTGCCCTGCCAGCCAGCTACTGTACACAGGCTAGAAGGAATGCCACAAGCTGACTTCAGATATCTCATTATATTAGATTGCTCTTAAAAACAAACCTGCATTGGTGTTACACATACCAGCTTTACAAATCAAGCATAGTAATATATCAACACAACTGAATAAATTAAAATGAAAATTCATAGCCCAGACACATGCTTGGATTGACTAAACAAGTAGAATTTTATTTTATATTAGTATCTTTTCTGGTCAAATGCATGAAATAGAAAAGAATCAGTTACATAAACAAATCTGTCATTTGTATCAATCAAATAGTTTACTAAAAAGGTTATATATTCTAATTAATAATGTTACATTTAAATTATTTCTGACTACTTATGGTCCAGAGAAAAAAGCCAGCATATGTCCTGCAAAGCACTTTCAGCCTACCTAGTTAAGTAGTTTATCACAAATATGCTTTGGAAGAAATTAATTAGCTCATTAGGTTTAACTAATAGTTTGTTTAGCTTTCCTTTGACAAAAATGACATTTTAACAGAGCATTTCTACTACTTTAGAAAACAAAATCTCACATGACAAATTTCAAAGAACACCAAGTACAGCAACACACACCACCAGGAGCTATAGAATATTTTAAGAGATTAATACTTCTCTGGCAACAATTAAAAATAAAATACCCTAAGAACATAACAAAACGATACATTGATGGGCTGCAAATTTTCAATTCCTGAAATCATACCATCAATAAAAAAATTTAATTCAGGGTGAACTGACTGTGGTGAATCCAGAGTGCTTTACCTTCTTGCTATCATGATAACACACATTTTGTTTTAAAATAACCATGTTTTGAGGACTCCAGCAATTTCCTTTTCCTGAGCTATACTGTTTAAAAAAAATAGATCATTGCCTGGTAATCAATCACCTTCCGTATTTATCAGCTTTCATATTTAATTTTTTTAATTAAGGGACAACTGTGCAAGGATTTAAAAAATAGGAAGGCTGATAGAAGGCTTTGAGAATGAGTATTACACAAAATCACCAAGTCAGCCTTCTTACCTTTCTGAGGCTATGAGATTGGCAAACTAAGGTCCTTTAATGATGTTCACCCCACCCAAGCCTGTTTTTCTCATCAGAATGACCCCGCCTGTTTCCTCTGCACGCCACAGCCCACGCCAAGACTCTTCATTGTTCAGAACAGGCTTAAGAAACACTAAGAATAACCTCATCACTTCTATCTGCTCCTTCTATACTTCTCCTAGAGTATGAGTCTGCCATTGATGTAAGGCTTGTATTAGAGAAATTTTCACATTTAGGGATCACACTTCTACAAAGCTATACAGAATGGAAACATTATCTTAGCATTTATTACAACTTTTTAAAATACTTTCCATATCTTCATTTTGCAGTTCCCTGCTCACTCTGTGCCTTTTAAATTGCACACAGTGTTTACAGAAGAGCTGGAATTAACTTCACATAACAAGTCTAACAGCGGTACAAGCAGCATTACAACATGCCATGTTTCCATGTCTGTGCTCAAGACACAATGCTGCACCTCTGCAGCTCCTGAGCTGCTTCTGGCACCTGTCCATAAGGACAAACACAGTGCTGCTTCCTACCAGACACCTGTTTGTCAGACAGAGTTTGGAAATCACCTGATCATTTCATAAAGACAACCTTAAGTGTCTGCAGCTATCCACAGCTCTCCATCACTACAATATTACTGACCTCAAGATGGAATATTCAATATGCCATCACTCAGTATCATCCAGTCCTCCCCCATAAATTTATTTTTAGCTGTCAGAATCAGTTTAATATGATATTTTAGAAGGAGTTATTGGACATCTTAAGTTGATATTCAGTGACACGTGAGGAATCTCACTGGCAAGGGGTAGACTTGCTCTTGGCTAGTGGAAAAGCTTACAGCAACCAGAGCAAGAAAAGCAAGATGGCCTTTTCTTCTTCTGGCTCCCAACAGCTCTGGAGACTAATAGCCACAAAACCATGCGTTTAAAAAGAATTATTAGTACAGCCATCCACAGAATAACAAGCAAACTATGAGGAATTATGACACAAAACCTATTCAGGTTCTTTTCTGAGTCACGCTGTGTGACACAACTGCAAGATGCAGCAGCAAGGGTAGGGCTATATAATCCATATACCAATATAACACAAAGCCACGTTAGAGGGAGAAAGGATAAGAAGTTCACGCTCTGCACAGTTCAGAAAGGCCCTTCTCCAGTCTCGAGGGAGCAGAAGTGAGCTTATCTTTTCTTGCCAAAGCATTGGATTATTTAAGATGCACATGCAAAAAGGTTATCCCTTTTTCTCAACACTAGAAGAGGTTCCGTGCCCATACCCAGCTTGCATCCTATAAACACGCAAAAAGGTTATCCCTTTTTCTCAACACTAGAAGAGGTTCCGTGCCCAGCTTGCATCCTATAAACATCAAGCCACCCAGTAGGGGCACTGGCCTAGAGAAGAGAGACAGTGTACAAATACATGCACACATGGGGAGGAAGGACCAGTTCAGAAGATGCTTCGTCCATCATGTTTATTAGGAGTTGGTCAGAAAACACCTCATGTAAGAAACAAAAAGCTGAATTCCGAAAAACCTCCTATCAAATATTTGCATTAAATTGTTTGAGGTTAATTTCTAGTCTTTAGAGGAGCATGGAAAAGCAGAACTGCCAACCACCCCCCGTCAGGCTTGGAAGAAGTAACCAAGCACTTGAACTGGCATAGCACTTCACATTTTCTCAGCCCTCTCTAAACATTGGCCAACCAACAGAACAAGAGCTTCCTTATGCAGTTTATATACAAAACCACTGGACCAGTAAAACAAATACAAATGATAATTCTGAAAATAAATAAATAAGCTTACTGGCTATTGGAAGCTTACTACATTTTATAAATTTCGCTCTAGGTTTAGCTTTCGGTTCAAGTTCACACTGTACCAGAACCCATGTAAAAATAATCTGTTTAAATACACAAAGAGAAATGACACACAGAGACACAAACACACTACATAATATTGGCTGTGAAATACACTAGATATGTCATTTTGAAACTGAACTGTAGCTATGCAGCATTTCAAGAAAACAAAAAACTAAAAAACCAAGATCTTTATGTAACTGCATTACAATGTATATAAAATTATTAAATAAAGGTTATGTTCTTTGACATTTTTTATAATTAAATGATCTATTTACCATCAATTTAAAAAAAAATTGCCAGGCTTAATCCTGATTTAACCTCACCCTTAATTATTAAAAATAGTTAAGCACTTACCATAATGTGATTGAAATGCCTGTGGTTTTACGACCTGATTACAGTGGTTACACATCACCAAATAGAAATCATCATGAGCCGGGCAAAGACCAAATATTGGCATATCTAAAAACAAAAAGACAAAATGGCATCTCTCAGCTGCTGACAATTATAGAAAAACAGTTTAATTACAGAGCCATGACACTAGTGTTGAATCAAAATTTTAGAGACATTTGTATCAAATTTGAAAATGAGGAAAAAAAGAGCATATAATGCAATAGATAATTTTGTGCTGGAGTATTACAAAAGCAAAAATCTTACTACAAAGATAAATGTAAAATGAGTGATTACTTGTAGAAAACATCTATTAGAAAACTGATTTAGTACTGATTATTTGATACCAGATGCAATAATGCAATAAAAAAAAGACTGACTTCAATTGAAACAAACACAAGAGGGGATGTTTTACGTATTCTGAAAAGGGCTTTGGATTTTATTCCAATGTCATTAAATGAATTCAAAAGTGAACTTCATTTGCTATTTAATTTTTTAAACCATTTTAAACACACAGTCATTCACCGGGCAGAATTACATGCCTAATGGTTTTATTTGTTTAACAGTGCATTATAGTCCAGCCATCTGCTGCCAGAGATCCATGGAACAGCTACACAGGAGACAGAACCAGAGATAACAGTATGTCAGAGCATGTGTGGATTGCGGAGATAACACACATACTTGGAGACTTTTACAAATAAAAATAGTTTCTACAATTTTACTTTGAAGAATACAGTTTGTTAAGAATATATTTAACAGCTTTAATTGCATTCAGAGACTACTGGAGCAATAAATTCAGCATTCACTACAATACTTAAAGGTATATTACATTTATAGATCTAAAAATGTTATTCAATCATTAAAAGACAAAAAAACCCAAACTGCAAACATAATATGTGGCTAAGGATCTGTAACACTATTTAAAGGTTAAAAATTGACATAAGCAAACTTATTTTCTTATAAAAACTCTCAAGTAATAGATTTATCTTAATAGAAACTTAGAAAATTAGTTAAACTTGTTTACTCTTGTGCTAGAACTGACCCCAGTTTTGTTTTACAGCTACTAATTTGCCCATGTATACTTTTAGCAACATCCACTGCTTTGTTCATTAATAGAACAGCAATTATGAAATAAATTGAGTGTTGCAAATTAAGTGTGCCATAATTCAAGGCAACTGCTCACAGAAAGACACCATCAGCCCTGTCCACTTTGTTTCTCACAGACACAGAATATAACCACACCAAAACTACTTCCAGAATTAGTATGTATCTTCATCATAAAAAAATTCAAAACATTTTATTTAGAAGACATAAGGTTTATCCCATTTTCCACACATCTTACTAGTGCTACATCAACATTAAGCATGACACCTGCAATAACAGCCCCAACTGGATTTTGCAGTTGGATGCAAATGCAATGACCAAAGACATCTAACTTGGCTGAGATCACAGCCACCCTCACCTGAATCACAGACACCTTTACACAACTGAGGTTACATCAAGTAAACAAATAATCTCGTTTGCACTTTAACTAGCAACTCTTACTTATTTATTTATATGATATTTATTGAAAAAACCATGAAAACCTGTGGCACACCCAACTACTGCAAGCCAGACAAAATTAGTAAATATATGCAAAGGGGGGAAAAAATCAGATAGGAATAATAAGCTTCTATTTTTCAATATCTACTTTCTGTGATGTAATATTAAGCTACGTACGAAAACAAGCATAAGCTTAAATGTCATTGCTAATATTTCATGCAGGAGTATTCTCTTTGGGAATGCCCATGTATCAAAGTTTATACACACAAGCAAATACTCCAGGGTCACTTTCACCAAGAGCTGAGATGAATGGGACAGTAACAGCATGCACTGCCTGATATTTACATTGTTAATAGCCCACAGAGAGGCTGTGTGATGCGGAGGCAACTGTAAATCCACACCCTGGAACCTGTTCCCATAGCTGTGCCTTTCAGACTGTGCTGGATTCCCAGACTTTACACCAGCTTGTACTGAATGCAGGGGGAATTGTTAACAAGAGAGGACTGCAAGGTAAAGCACTCCTTCACACCAGTCAGAGACACCACATCGTGTGCCATCACTCTAAGAAACCTTCCATGAATATTTGCCAGCAATACAGAACTGCAATTTTAAGTGGCAACTGAGACAAACTGACAGAAATTGATGCAAACAAAAGTGTTTTCCTAGTTCAGTTTGAGGATCCCAAGAAATCTGAATAATTTACAAAGGTCCTTTACACTGTGGAATACCTTCAGTTTTAAAATCTTAGCTCCAAGTGACAGAAAGCAATGACAGAATGCCAGGAAATACACAAAATCACAAAGGACCATTCTAAGAGTAAAACCATTTGACACAGAGAAAAGAATTTGCTGCACACACCAAATCACAACCTGATTTCAAAGGAAGTCATTCACAAGACTCCAGCCAGATCACACAAATCAATGCAAAAGGTCTTGTACCCCACAGTGGTCTCCTACAGCACTGATATCAGAACAACATCTCAACCAGAGAGGGAGTAGCAAAGGTAAGAGGCCTAAATGCAATTTAACAATGGCTTTGAAATGTAAGGAGTTTGACCCAACCAAGATCATTTAAGGCAGCTGGAAGAGACCTGCCTAAAAATGAGGCTCCTGGATTGGGAAGTGTGGACTCAGGTAAGCTCTCACACCTTTAATGTGCCTCATGCCATTAGCTGAGCAGGGCAAGAGCAGGTTTCAGGGAAATCTTACTTCTCTGTGTTCCAACAGGACAAACACGCTTGTGGCACTGCTAGGGAGTGACAAATTAGACCATGCAAATTTTAGAGAACAACATACAGAACAGTTCAACAAAACTTACATAGTAAGTATGTACCATGAGTAGGTGATGGATGCCCAATTTTTCTGTCCCCTGTCAGCCACTTAAGGAAGTTCACATATATCGTGCAGTTGCTATTCTAACATCTAATACTTTCTACCTGAGCCACTTCATGACATACACGTTCTCTATTTACAAGTCTAATGAAGTTTCTAGTATTTTACCAGTGTAATCTCAATGCACTGTTACTCTGGGTTTGAAGATTACTTTTTGAAATACTTCACTATGTAAAGCCTGTGCCTCTCAAGGAAGAGCCTGGCAACTGTGATTCATACGTTCTTCTTTCAAAGCTGGGCTCATTTAACTCTCTCCATCTGGGAATATTTTTCAAGGTCAAACTAAAAATTTAAATCAAGACCTCAAACTTTCAATGTATTTTTCCATTAATACTGTATTCATTGTATCAACATACAGATACTATTATAAGAGCTGTTAGTTACATTAATTCTATTAACACCAGGAAGAAAAACAACTTCATTTACTGCCATAATAGGAAGCCTCTGGACACTGATCTCCAAAATTCACTTCTCCTTTCAAATGTAACTGAGTTTTTAGAAAAACAACTTTAAATGATGCATTACTGCACTCTTTACCAAGACCAGAACAAGCCCATGTCATACACAATTCTGAGATAACTGCATCAGTTGCTGAGCATGTAATAAGGAAAATGCTTCTTTCTTGGCAAAGGTCAATGTCGCATCATTTTCTAACAAAAAAAGAAAAAGCAATAATGGATAATTTGGCATACTGTACATCAAGTAAAATGGAGCTCAGCATGTCTCATCTGCAAAGTTTTCTTACACTGATCTGCCATCTCTTTTTCTCTGAAACACATTGTGGAAACACACAAATGATTGAATAATTTTTTAGTATTTCCAGCATTCTCTTTCAGGACAGCCACACTGAAGAAACCCACGCTCATTAAAACTAACTGTGCCTGCATACTCTCAATCCCTCATTTCTATTACTTAATGTCACACATAACAGAACACATAAAACAGGCTAAAACTACCTCAGAGAACAGGCCAGCAGCTTGCATTTAATTACCCACTAGATTTCAGTGACTACCACAGCTATGGATTTTAATTGGATTTTTCTTTTTTAACTCCCCAAATGTATCAAATTTCCTACAAATCTTGTATCTTTTCAGACTGGGACCACTGCACAGTCCATCTATCCTAGTATCTAATAAGATGACATCCCTTCTAGAAATGAAATTAAATACCAACAAAAAAAGTGAGGTTAAGATCTTCTCCAGGACAGCAGCTGCTGGAGGAAAAGAGTAAAGGCAGCCTGTGTGCAGAGACAAGAACAGCAGTTTCCTATTTGCCAGAAGTCTGCTTATTGCAATTCAGAGAAGGAGGAGAATGAAAACTGAATCAAAGAAAGAGAAAGCAAAACTACCAAGATGTGAAAGGGCAAAGAACAAACTATCAAGGTTATGACAAAAGAACAGAAAGCTTGATCAAAACAAGCAAAGGAGTATGTGAAAGCTCTGCAGAAATATTTTTAAGCCAGAACATTGCTAATGCTCATTCTTCCCTATCCATTCTCAGCATAAGCATCTGCTTATTAACATTAGTTTTTAAAGTCCAAGCCTGATTTATAACAAAGATGTAAATACTGCTCACCACTAAGTGTAATTTGACAATGGACATTGTAGGCTGATGCCTGATGTGAACAGTAAAATGTTTTGTATACAAAGATTCCACAGAACAGCATAACATGCCTTCACCACTACACCAACCTGGTTATACTTCCAGAAAAGTTTTAATCACTATAGTTAATATTAGATGCATTACACATTACAATACCCTACACCATTAAATCGAAATCAAAATCACAATGCCCTACACTATTAAATTTATACTGACAGCTCAGATACAACTACCTATTATCTCTACAACCTCCCAAACACAGAATTTGTTTTTAGAGGAGTCTGATCCAAATCCACCTTAAGTAAATGTACCAACTTTTATCAATTTACTAGGTTTTACATTAAGACATAAGGAACTGTTTCAAGTACTATATAAGGAAATTGTAAATAAAGCCCATTATTTTGAAATGTTGCCAAAATATGGATTGTTTGAACTATTTGCTTCACGGACCAAGTAAGTTTAAATTATGTCCACCAACCGCTATCTTGAACACATTTGCTCTGTACTAGCTGGGTTTTGTCTTCTCATTAGAAGGTAATTAGTCTTGATCACACTAAGGTAAAAAATATGCAAGTACACCTTGTTTTAACTTAACTGGTAGATCTCTTTCTCTACAGGCAGACTTGTAGTAGAACTTTTATTTAAGATAGCACAACTCTCCACTAACATCTGACAAATTTTTGAAAAGGGGAGAAAACAGCACAGTTGTAATAACAAAGTAGTTGACATCTTGGAGGAAAAGAAATTTTGTGATGACTCCCATAATTTGCTTGTAACTAGTGTCTCAGGTACTCAGATCCTGATAAAGTAATAAAAATATTTATATTGTTTTACCCTTTATGGCTGTGGTGAACATTTAGTACGTGAAAGCAGACAAAACCTCCCAAATTACTGTTTTTAAGAGCTTGTGATCTGAGGAAGAGGCACGAGGAGGGAGAAGGAAGGCAACTAACCAGCCCTGAGGACCACATGAAACAGACTGTACCAAAACCAGGCAAACTTCAGACAGAAAGCTCACCTCTGTTACCACCAGACTTGGAGTCAGCCCAAAAAATGAAATTTCTGCCAAGAAATCTGCACAGCAGGTAAGCAATGGATTCACTGCTGAGTCTCTTGCTGACATTAATTGTCAATACCAAGTATTCTTCAGGCAGAAGGAGAATCTTGGCTGCAAACTGAAGCAGCTACAAAACAGCACTGCAATGTATCTTAACTAACCTGGTTATCTTAAGCAAAGCTCTCATCTATTTAAAGTAATATAGGTCCTCATTTTAAGTGATATGCATGTTTCATTAAAAAAATTAAGTGATCTAAGTTAAGGCCTCGAAAAGTTGAAGTCCCTTTTATAGACAGATACTTCATTTTCTGCAATTAAACCATTATTTTCTAAACAATATCTTTCAAACTATTTTGGAGAAACACTCAAGTGCTTATCATTCATGAACAGATGTGTTTTTGTATACTTATCAATGCTGACGTAAAATTAAACTACTGCACTTTTTTTACTGTGTACCATGCAAGATGATAACAAAAGAAGAATATTTCTAAACAGATACTGTGAACAAAATAGCTAAACCCATATAGAAACTAGAGTGCTCTGGTGTGGAAACCAAGTAAGAGTGCGCAAGTTTGGAACCAAAGTAAGAGATTCTAGCAAAACATACTTGAGGGTATTCTGCAAAATTTCAAGTAATGAGCACTTAGGTATTAATAGAACACAAGTATTTTATGAACCATATGTGCAGGCCTAACCAATTTGTGCCTGCAGAGAACATACATATAATCAAATGAACAAAACATAAAATGATCAAATATACACCCAGAAACACTGTTTTAAAAAAAAACCTCACCCATAAGGTTTATGCTTATGTTGCCTCAGATACAAAACAGCCTTTTAATACAAAATAAAACAAACCAAATGCACATTCCCATATCTGAGCTGTTTCATTTAGGTTCAGAGGGAAGCATTGCTGAAGTATTTTCTTCAAGGTTACCTATCTTTAAAATTCCTTGCCAGCTCCACTCTGTACATTAAATAACTTGCATTTCCTGCACATACAGCTTTGGAAGTCCAGCTACTTTGAGGAGACATTTGAAAGGCAGAGCTCTCCTTGGGTTCTGAGCACAAGTGCATGAACTTTGTTTCACTGAGTAGTTGCTGATTGATCAGCTGAAGGAAGGAACAGCTGAAGACTTGATTAACTGTTTTCACTGTGTTTTCCACTTCAGCAAATACAGCAATTACCCAGCATTTTATTGAATACTCAAACCTCAAAGTTTTGGCTCAGAGAAATAACTTTCAGTTCAAGACCAAAAAACCCCACAATCTGGTTTAACTAGGCACAGGAGCTGCTAGTTAGAATATTTGGTTCATCTCTAAAAGGGGCATCCTCTCTGTTTGGTGTCCTTTCAAAACTCAGGACTCTGTCTTTCCAACGCTACAGATCTCTATATTTTACTTGGCTTTTCCCAAATTCAGACTGCCCTGCTGAAGGGGTAAAGGATGACCTACCTCTTTTCCATGGGTGCAGCTGTGTTGCTTTCCTAAAACCCCATCCCCTGCAGCATCCCCTTGAGCTTCACCTCCAGCAGGAAGGTTTGCTGCAGGCAGCAACACTCCTCTGTGCACACACAAATCCAAACAGCCATCCTTGTGCAAGGCTACTGGCACAGCAGCTCCCCCAGAGCCCTTCCTTCCTCTCTCTCTGCCAGGATGCAGAATGAAACACTAAATTTTAGTTCTCTAAAATTTAACAGCTCTGGGAAATGCCTGTGTCTTCTACCCAAGGATAAAAACTGAGCAACAGATACCAAAGAGAAGTGTGTCATGAACACGTGCACCTGCAGCCTACTGCACAGCTGGGAGTTCTAATTTTAGGCTCCCAAGATTTCAATGTTCCTGTAATTATATATAAAGCATATTAAAGTAGACATCTAAGTATTTAGTTAAATTCTTTGTATATGAATTCATCTACACACAATTAATTTCTTTGAAAATCTAACACAAAACACATGTCAAATTCTTCATTCAAGCTATTAAACAGGTTTTCTAAGTTGATTGTACAGAATAATAAATAATTTCAGTGAAGACACAGAAGATTGTCTGTAGAAAGACTGATGAGTAAATTTCTCAATGAAACACAAGTAGCATATTTTAATCTGAAAAGCTTTATAAGTCTCCCCACTCACATCGTATCCTGTTACATCAATTTTTCATCAGCAACTTGAATGAAGTCAGTCATCTACAAAAACCATTTCCATTTACTTTTTAGTGAGTTTTCAGACCTAAAGATATTTTTAATTTCTCTAACCAATTTGTATATTACACAAATGTTGAACACATAATTTCTCATGTAAGATATCTTCATTCAAAGTCATGCATTATTTTTAGTTGGCATGATCTCATAGTGCCACTGCTGTATTTTGGGAAAGCTAACAAACTATTATTTATGTTTTTCTGTAAAAAAACCCAAACAATTCTAAAACAGCTTAAGGAACCCTCAAAAATGAATTGAGTTTTGCAATTATGGCACAAAAATGAAATTGGATTCACGGAATAAAAACCCTATAATTTGAACAGTAAAATTAAAATCTGGACTAAGCTAATATGAAAGTGTACACAGAAACACTTCAATTATTATGCAGAAAACCTACCATGAGGGGGGAGAAAAGTTCTGGAAAAGCCACTAGTCAAACACACCCTCAATTAAACTGAAATAAATCACCCATAGAATATTCTAAAATGTATCTTAAGTCACAGCCTGAAGCACACTACAATTATGAATTCTTCTAACATCAACAGGTTTGGTATTTTTCTCCTGTTTCACACACAGCACTCCGTGTACTCTGCAGCAGCTGTACTTCTGGAGTAGGAAAAAGGAAGTTTGTTTTATTTAAACCTAAACTCACAGTTTACATAAAGCTGCTCGACGCAGCAGAAGTATTTTGATACGACGTGACTACAAATGGTGAACATGTTCCAGGCTTCTCAGCCTCTCCCATCTCTTACCTAGACATGCTTTTAAGGGAAAATAAACCTGGCATAAGTGTGGCATTTTTGCCACTTTCCTGTGTGACATGCAGCCTTGTGGCTGGGTGCTGGCTGTACCTCGGTAACTGACAGGGCACAGCAGCAACAGCCACTTCCATTTATGCATTTTCTTACTAGTGGGAGCTGGAGGAACACAATGTGCCCATGGCTACATCTCTTGTGACAGAACACCCCAAAATTTAGCAATAATAGAGGGCACCTTTTTCTCTGCTACCTGGGACATGCACAGTGCTCATCTTTCCACTTTTTCTCTCTCTTCCCTGCTGGTCACAGCCCCAACTCCCGTGTGACAGCAGCACACAGGTGTTAATTCCTTAATTGTGCAAAGACAACACATCTTTGTGCAAAGAACACTCTGGGTTTTCACACTATGCACCTGATACTTGAGGGAGAAAATCAGCATATTAAAAAAAAAAAAAAAGTAAGAAAACAATGCACAAGACCTGTCAACTGAATTGTATATCAATATTTTCTTTTATTAGGCAAGCCAACTACCTAAAACCACCCCACCCCTGCCACTCCCATTTTCTCCATACACTGGAACATCCACCTCAAAAATAAGACTGTTTCAATCATGCCACAAGTAAACTGATGCCTGTTGATTTTCACATACCAGCTTACACTTCCTCACTCCACTCAATTTGGCAGCACTATTAGTTTTCCCAGTAAAATTTACTTCTTTTGCTTTGCAGATTTACTGGGACTTGATTTGATACAATAAAAAAAAAGAAAAAAAAGAAAAAAAAAAAAAGAAAGTTGCACAGCAACATGCATATAAATGTACTACAGCAAAAAAACCCCAACAACACTGTGATACTTAATAAATTCAGATAAAGTGTAAAATAAAAGTTTTTGTTGTTATAGTGCAGTAAAAGGGCTAACCTACTTGTTATGTATTTGAACAGACATGTTGTTACACAAAGTATTTTGAACTTGGCTATTACATACCTTTAAACAAAGAAATATAACTGTTTCAATTATCTACTAAGGAATGGGTAAACCCTGAGTCTTTACTTCTTACAGTTGATATATTCCAGCACATACAGAGCTACTGTCACCAGAGATTTCTTTCCAAGAGGGGACCCACCTGCTCAGAAGGGTTAGGCTTTAAACCCGTGCTAGCTGCCCTCTGACACACAGATATATGAATTAAATAGGTAAGCAGGGAAGAAAAATCAGGCTACCCATTCACAGAACAAGGTCAGTAATTTCACTGATGGTTATTTGTGATATAACGCAAACAGTTCCGCCTAAAAAAAATCTTTGTGGAAGTGAATTTTTTTTATTGTTATGGAATTTTGAAATGTTTCAAAGAAGAAATTTAGGTTTTGCCTTTGCATGTCACCTCCTCTTTAGAATAAACCCGTCGCTATCCTCATTCCAATATGCATTTCTTCACTGTTAGGAGATATTTGCCTTATTTTCGGAGCCTGTCTTCTCAAAATCTTCCCAAATTCCATCTCCAAACATTACATATAAAATACATGATATGTGTGTTCAGAAAAAGAAAAAAAAGATACTTTGAAAATACTGGGTGAACAAATCTGCATCAGGTATTATTCTTCTGTATCTAGCACTAGCTCTCCACTACTGAAATCACCCATTTCACTCTTCAACAGAAAGGGGTTGGGAAGGACTGCAACTTATAATATTTTTAAATTAAAATGTATTAAAAAATTTAGATCATTTAGATTATATTATACATGCAGAAGATCTGAAAGGACTGAACTGTTTTAAAGTAGTTTTTCTGCTGTTTCATGGTCTGGGCCTCTTTAACATAACCAGAACACCAGCCCACTTGTGATGTACACAGAAAGTAACACCTTCAGCAGAACACAATAAAAGGAAAGGAGAAAGGATTTGCTCAGACTACTTAATGTTTTGATTTGGTTGGTTTGGTCCAAATCACATTTTTGGCAGATACTTCTACAACTATTTCCCTCCTCTGGTCTCTCTGCAGATAACAGTACTCATCACTCTCGGGAAGAAGATATTGGATATGTATAAATGGACCTAAACACACAGTGGGAGGTGAAAAAAAGAACTTTTCTCTCTTTCTTAGGCCAGCTAGGGAGCAAAATGCTCTACTCTAAGGAAAAAGTATTGAAATAGGCACCAGCTTTAATTTTTAGACATCTCATGTCAAACAGGACATAAAACCAATAAACCTGATTATATAAGCAGCACGACAAAGTCATCCTTGTGCAGATTCAAGATTAGATGCATCCAGAGCACAACTGTGCAATGAGACACAGGCAAGTGGTGTCCTGCTCCCCCAGGAAACCCCCAGACCTCAAGTGGTGCTCCTGATGCATTGTGTTACAAGATGAAGCTTATTTGCAAAGGGGAAGTCACAGAAGACACATGGGGTCAGTATTAAGGAACAGGCACAACAAAGAACACGGAGTTGGTATTTCAAAAACACACAGAAAAAGACACTTCAGAGCACCATTTAACTGCCCCTGGATGACTCAGGATGAAAACAGTAAGATTAAATAGACAACAGAAAACTGAAAGGTAAACAGGATCCTTTGATATTTTAACAAATTTGTAGAGTTTACCACCCTCCAGTACACTGAAAACAAATAGAACATGCACCTTCCTAAAGCAGATAAAAGATAACTACTGCAAACACATCCAGGATAACAAAACCACGGTTTACAACAGAGGCAGATCCTCTGCCAGGCACAGCAGTTGTACACACAGGACTTTCAGGACCTAGGCTGGGATCTTCAGCTCAAACTCACTGGGAGACTTAGGCAATCCCTACTGGTGCCTGTCCAGGGTAGGCAGGAAGCCAGAGCTGCTGCTGCCAAACTTGTTGATCCAGTCCTCCCAGCTGGCCCACAATGCACTGCTTTGGGTTTGGAAATGGCTCAAAAGCTTTTGCTTCCAGCAACAGTGTGGAACACGTGGGGAAAAATGCCAAAGGAGTCCAAGAAAGAGTATTGCCAGGCCACCATAACAGTAGGGACACCCCAAATGCTCCCGTGAGTCAGTGACATCACCCCGATGACAAACGACGCCACGCTTCCTGCAAGACCTCGGTCACCAAGTGCAGGAAAAGTCCTAGAGGGATTAAATTATAAATAAAACAGCTGATGCTGCACCTTACCATCATGTCTGCCTATTTCATAATGAAGAGCACCCAGGCTGTGATTTTTGTCCTTTCCTGGGACAGGGGCCTTCCCTCACATTTCTGTGATTATCCATGAGAATTTTGGATGGTGTCAGCAGGAGACAGGGAATTGCACTGTTGCACAGAGAAAACCTTTTGCATCCCAAGCAGTTGTAAACAAGCCTCAGATGAGACATGTTGACAGCACACTGAAGATTTTACTCCTGTGCTCTACTCTGAGGATAAAAATAGTATTCTTATCTCCAAGACTATCAAGCTAACACTTCAGATCATTAAATTCAGGCCATAAAAACAAGAAAAGAAACTTACAAGTTTTATTCCAGCAAATGACACAATGGTCTGTGCCCCTACATTTCAGGGCACAAGGTGGGAGCCAGGCAGAACCAAAAGGAAACTTTCCAAACAAGGACTGATGTGTTTAGGATTTCTCCAAACACCCCATGGAAATAGTGGTGCTGAAACAGCCAGGCACAGTCAGCTGGCTGTTAAAGCAGGTTCTACAGAAGAAATATCAGACAAGGAGAGGGCTCTGTCCAGCCTAGATACAAACCATAATCCAACCATATCAGGTACAGCTCAGACATTGATATTTCCCCTAAAATGTCACAACACAAGCGGTAGAAAACGTCTTCCCTGAATCAAATGGCCACAAAAAGCCCCAACCCTGTATTTAGGACAAGAATTATAAGCACACATTACATTGCCTTTGATAGGTAACACAGATATATTGAATTTGGCTCAAAACTTCTCTTCTGTAAATTACAAACTACAACATGGAAGAGAAGCTCCTTAACAAGCAGGATTTCTAGACAGTTGATTTGAGTAACACAACTTCACAGAAGTGAAAAACAAAATTGCTTTTGGGAATTCATCTTTAAGTACTTTTATGAAGTAAATGCTGCCTATCAGGAAATTAACTTAGGCCTTTCCCCTCAAATACTCTTATTAGTACCAGTGAGAGCAGGACGACTGCCAT
This sequence comes from Pyrgilauda ruficollis, assembly GCF_017590135.1. NCBI lineage: Eukaryota > Metazoa > Chordata > Aves > Passeriformes > Passeridae > Pyrgilauda > Pyrgilauda ruficollis. The sequence continues at coordinate 6,764,468 of NW_024508101.1, forward strand.
CTCTCTTAGCTGAGCAGAACAGACACATTCAAACACAGATTCTATGTTTTAAAAAACAAATTATCTGAACGTCTGTGTTGGTTTTCCACAGCCTGGTTTTGGTAGTGGGGGGCCCAAGAGGTGGCTTCTTTGAGAAGCTGCTGGAAGCTTCCCCCATGCCCAGCAGAGCCAGTCCCTGATGGCTCTGAGGATGGACAAGCTGCTGGCCAAAACTGGGCCAGTTAGAGAGGATGGTAAAGCCTCTGTGATAACAGATTTGAGAAGAAAATCAAAACAAAGTGGGACACAGTTTTTTCCTAGCCAGAGAAGAGGAGGAGGTGAGAACATGTGAGGGAAACAACATGGAGACACCATGGCCAGTGGAGAAGGAGGGGGAGGAGGTGCTGCAGGTGCCGGAGCCAAGATTCCTCTGCAGCCATGGTGAGACCAGGCTGGAGCAGGGAGCCCCTGCAGCCCATGGGGATCCACGGGGGATGGAGGGATCCATCCACAGCCCATGGGGATCCACGGGGGATGGAGGGATCCATCCACAGCCCATGGGGATCCACGGGGGATGGAGGGATCCATCCACAGCCCATGGGGATCCACGGGGGATGGAGGGATCCACTCACAGCCCATGATAGGGATCCAGGGGGGATGCAGAGATCCATGGGGATGCAGAGATTCACCCACAGCCTGTGGGGAAGCTCCCATGCTGCCATGGGTGGATGTCTGGAGGAGGCTGGGATCCAGTGGGAGACCTGGTGGAGAGAGAGGGCCCTTCCAGGCTGGAGCAGCCTGTCCTTCGAGGGCTGCACCCCGTGGAAGAGTGACCCATGTCACAGCAGTTCTGGGAGCACTGTGTGCCCGTGGGGGAGTTCACATTGCAGCAGGTGCTGTAGGGCTGCTGCTCCTGAGAGTGGACCCACGCTGGAGAAGTTCACAGAGAACTGTCCCCCGTGGGAGGGACCCCAAGGTGTCACAGGGGAAGGACTCCTCTCCTGGAGCAGCAAAAGAAAACCTCAGTGGTGAACTGACCAATCCCCCATGACCTGTACCCTGTGCTGTCAGTGGGAAGGAAGGGAAGGTTAGGTAAAGAAAAGGTGTTTTAAGGGCTTATTTTCTTTCTCATTATCCTCCTGTGACTCTGTTAGTTATAAATTTACCTTGTGCCTTTAAGCTCAGCCTGTTTTGCCCTTATTTGCCCTTAGAGTGTTTTCTCCTGGTCCTTATCTGAACTCATGAAGCCTTCATTATATTTTTCTCTCCTCTGCCCAGCTCTAGCAGGGGAGGGTGAGTGACTGTCATGGGTGCCTGGCATTGAGCCAGTGTCAAACCATGACAATATCCTAAATCCCAAAATTATATTTGTTATAAACCAAAGCACAGCAAAGCCTTCTAGTTGTCAGAGGCAAGTTAAACTTCTTTAATATATTTCTAGAGTTATTCTAATTGAACAGGAATGAAATAGATGATTTTAATATTTCCTGGGAAAAGTGGAGAAATTCTTTGGAAAATGTATTATTTTTAAAAGTGCTTTCCAAATTATTTTATATGGCTGTCTCAATAATCCAACACCCACACTGTCTCACTATTGGGAACAGTTTCTATTCCTTTGACATATCCATCAAAAATACTGCCAGTTAACCCAAACCTTTGCAGCATTTGAGGCTTCTGGATATTCCCCACAACTATAGATTTCTTCTGAAGGGATAAAAAGAGTATTTGGTATGGAACACATTTATGTATACTGCATAAATGATGCTTCTTTCTCCTTTTGGCATAATTTGTAACAGCCCTCCAGTAAAAGATGAAGATAAAAGATGCTGTAAGTCTTGTTCAGCATAGCAACACAAATTCAAATGGCATTTTCTCCAGTTCACAAAGTTACTGGGAACCCCCTCAAGAATGTTAGAAAAACTTCCAATTTCTATTACCTGGTCTTCTAACATAACTAATTATGAAAAAGGAATTTTGTAAAAGAATACTAAATACTAATAACGGCAACAACAACAACTAGCTCCTACTTGTTTAGTTTTCACAATACACCACTTAAACTGGTCCTGATTTACACCTCGGTTATTCACTGACATGACATCTTTAACACTCAAAGATATCCAAGACACAAGATCTATTATGCTATACAGTCTTGTAGGTAGACATGCAAAAATCAGATCAGGTTCACTCTGAAAAGATACATAATCAAGCACAGTCGAATGGATTCTAGATTAAGGTTCTCCTTTAATCAGCCATCACCTTGTTTTGGAAACAGCTTTACAGTTAGAATACAACTATTATTTCACAAGTGTTTCACTCAGCAGAGACAGGAGCTGCTTAATCCAGCATTACTAGGAGGAAAAAAAAAATTGTAGAACCACACCCTAGGTGTAAACTGATACAGATTTTCCTCTGTAGTTTTGCCTGAAACAATAGCCAGAGGGTGTAATTTAGGGTATATACACCTTGACAAAGCCATGGCTGTAATATCTAGGGACTGACAATTAAATGTTTGCATAGTGAAGTACCTTTGGTGTCTGTCTGGTCGTGAGGTTGCAGTTGTCATGGCTGTCTCCTCTCTCACCCACTGTGCCCCTCAACCTGGTCCTACATTCTCCTTCCAGTCACAAGAAAAGCTCTGCTAACTTCAGTGGCTCACAGCAAGACCCCACATCCCCAGGTAACACTTAATAAACCATCAGAACTCTCATCTTCCTACTCACAGCATCTACTACGCCACTTACGCAGTCAATGAACAAAACCATAGACTGAAGTTAAATTTATGAAGGGTAAAATACAACAGAATTTGATGTCCATGGCAATCAAACATCCAATTTACTGTGTATTCATCACAGGACTTGATTTTCAAATTTAACTCTTTAAAGCCTCCAGTCTTCATTTTAAGGCAAGTTGCTATAGGACTTCCAGGTAACTGTATCAATGAGAAAGCATCCAACCATCTTGCTTGCTAAGAAAACAATGAGAGCTCTAGATTTCAGAACCAAAGCAATATGGACTTAACCTCAAAATTGCTCCCTACAGGATTTTAGTCCTTCAGCTCCTTTGTACATATTTTTTTCAGTGCCAGTTGAGAAAGCTGCATTTGGTGTAGCATTACAGACAGTTGATGAAGATTCAAGTCCTGCTTAGCAACAGAAGGAAGAGCAGATCAAGAACACTGCATGTTTTCTGCCTATTATAATCCCCCCAGCAGAAAAACAAGGCATAACCAATTATCCTTTTCCCCTTATATTATCAAAGCAGTTTATCCATGGGCTATGCCAAAGGTATCAGAAGTGGAGACCAGGGTGGGAGTGAGCTTGTAAATAAACCATCTTTCTCATCTGGAACACGTTACCACAAACCAGCTTATTCCACAGCGCTGATGGGCACATGCACACACAACTAACTGAGCATTTGAATATTTCTGATCTACCTGAGCCAATAGCCCAGAGTATTTTCCATTTCCAAACCTAGCAATCATGACTCCAAGCAATGTGGGAGCAGCTGTGTGCGCAGTTTGCTCTGATGAAGTCACATCCTGTCATACCCTGTAGTATCTGGGCTTACCACGGGTGTCTGACTGGCCACAAGAATCAGTGTGAGAGCCACCAGCACCAGTCCTGGCTCACAGCTGCACACAGCCTGCACAGGCAGGGCAAGATTTTCACTGAGCAAAGCCTTGTAGCAGTGGGAACACAGATTACAATAAATTTATTGCCTTCTGTGACAACTGCTTTTATAATCATGTTTCTCTGCTACATTAGACTTTGAATTCCCTTTGTCAGATTTTAACACTTGCTGCTAAAAAACTTGAAGTGTAAGTACAAAGCTCTATTCATCTCTGTGCTGTCACCTACATTGTAAGAATGCCTAGAAAATAACATTGAATATTATACATATGGGGAAGCTCCACAGCAGTGGATTATTTCATTCATTATACAGGAAGAGAAACAATTTTCAAGCATCCTAGAGATTATTTAGAGTAGTTAATTACAAGTCAAATATTACAATGGTTTGTGAAAGATGAAATCTTTTCTGTCTTGTAAGAGACAAGACATCACACCTATTCCCAGACAACCTTCAGCAGTTCCAGCCTAGCCAGGAGAGCTGTAAGAACTACAGATATTCACTTTTATAGATCTGCTGCAATGGAAGAAATATCTTTTAAAATAGTTACCTTAGAGAGAGTAATTTGCATCCTCTTAACCCAATTTATTTAAAAGTATCCTTCACTAAGCCTTTTTGCCTTTCCTGCTCTACTTAGATGACAAAGTTACCACCTTGTATGAAAGTCACATTTCTACATATTTATTGCATTGTTCTTCTCTCACTGAGTTTTTGTTGTTAAATATAGCACAGAAACACTACAAAAACCAACCTTTAACTAAGTATTATCAAGACATCACCTCTTCTGCACAGGGATAACATAGCTAATCATACATACCACTTAAGAAGGATTAGATAACAGTGAATTCCTAACTGTTATGTATGTGCACAGACAACTATTTCAAAAGGTACTTCCAAAAAAGAAAAAATCCTGCCTCCTCATGTATTATGGACAGATCAAGACAGTCTTGTGGCTGCACTTCCAGCCAAAGTCCCCAAGGCCTTGCAATACCACATTAATATTATGGTAATACCTAAAACCTGCCAAGTATCTTTAAAACATATGACACAGTTCTAACTTGCAGTCTAACATCACAATATTCTATTTATAACACCTGACTCATCCCATCAGAAATAATTAAATATTGTAAGCAGAACTTCAATTTAAAGGAAAAAAAAAAAAGCCAAGAAAAAAATTAGGGCCAATCACTGCAGACAATTTCAGAAGTAACATCCTTTCAAACTGCATGTTTTTCAAGCAATCTCATAAAACCTCCAGTTTTCCTAAACAGTTCAATGCAATTTTCAAGTCTCCCTGTAATTGTTTTACGATAACCAGTCCACAAAACCTTAAAACAATTTGTGTAAATAGTCAATTAAAATGCAATGAAATGAAGAAGAGATTTATCTGATTACAGACTGTGAAGAGCTATGCAGAATGTAAAAAAAGAAGCATAGCACCTTGTACTGCTACCTTAAAATATTTATTTCAAATTATTAAAAATTCTCACAAGTGTATTTGCAGGTAGTCAAGGATTACAGAGCCCTCTAAGCATTTCTCTCATATCATCTGACACAACAAAAAAAAATAAACTCAACTAAGCACCTCCCAAGGCTGAATAAAAACAAATTTAAATTTGAAATAAGATGCTGTCTCTTACTTGTATTTACAACTTAATATTGGAACAGAAGTTTCAGCAGTGCTTTAATTATTTATGGAACCTGCTGCTGGGAAAATTCTAGACCTTGGGTCTATGTGATAAAGATGCTTCCAGTGAGCCTCCCAGGCCTGGATTTCACTGCTCAACCCTGCCCAGAAAGAGCTCAAGAAGAACAAGGGTTCATCACATGGCTCTTAGTATTGTCATAGCTCTGGTACCTTCCACTAACAGCAATTAATATAATCAAACCTCAAAGCTTCTGCTGAATGCCCTGGTGGTTCACAGAGCCTTTTTTTTTATCCCCAAGATATATTAACTGTCAAAGACCAGAAGTTCAGCTGTTACCAGGTGACACAACACTGAACAGAGTTTGCTCCCACCTGCTCTCCTGACTAATTCCTACTGTCACTAAACCTTCCAGAGTGTCTTCTGAAGGTGCCCACCAAAAACTGACAATCTGCATTCAGACAGAAAACTCACGGCTTGCTTTATTAAGATAGAATATTCTAAAAGCTGTAAAACTGGTGCTGTGCTACATCACCTCACAGCCAACACCAGTTCTGACTGGGACCCAAGTTACAGATGTTCTGTCTTCCTCCTCCTCTACTTTGCTGGCAATTAACTCTAAGCTATGGTGACAGTATGAGTGAAGTGCCTGAAATAGACAGCAGCAAGGGATTCACCTCTCAAAGGATGTAACACACACAAAAATACCCAAACAAACTAAAAAAAAGGGGCTGTATGTGTAACTGAAAGAATGAGGTGCTTAAGCTTTAGTAAAGACACCATCCTTTCAGCATGCACTGAATACACTTAAAAAAACACACTCAATTTTAAATTATCTAGCCAAATCTCTTTTTCTGCTCCCCATGCTTTTATTTTCCTATCTGAGATGTCATAGTTAACTTCTTTATAATTTTAAGTATTTCAAATTTATTTTATGAGTCAGTATAAGAATATAAGAGACTTTTATCCCAACCACTTCAAAAGGGTTGCACAAATTAATAAGTAATGGTGTATTCAATGATGATGTACACAGGTTGTATCTCTCTGACTCTCAAATATAGATTTGGGGGTGGGGATGGCTTGGTTTTGGGTTTCTTATTTTGGATTTTTCCCCATGTGTTTGCTTTAAATGAAGGACATACATAACAACCTTTAGCAATTGAAAATTTAATGTAGGGAGAGTTAAGAGTGCCTTGGTAATGAGAGAGGATTAGACCCTCAGCCCCAATAAAGAACTTTGGTTCTCACTGTTTCTATCCACAGCTTCTCTACTCTTTCACAGAGCAAAATGAGCCAACCTGTTGTTAAATTTTGCAAGAAGCAACAGTTGCCTCTGTTGAAGCCTGTCAAAGGTACCACGCATGAACTCTACACTCACAGGCACAGTTCTATTTCGAGATCCTCTTTGCAACAATGGGCTACAAAAATCCTTAAAAGCAAACTAAATTCAGCACAAGTTAGCAAGGATCTCCTGAAAAACTCTTTCAAGCACTGATTGAGGTTTGATATGAAAGAATAATTATTTTCCAAATCAAACAGTGCCAGGTACTACAGACACATCAAACTCCTTTTAAGATCTACTGCACCTCCAAGATGAACTGAGTGACTGAGAACATTTTGGCTGCACCTGATGGCACTTGCTCCCACTATCACACAAGTTTGGAAGATGCACTTCAGCAAAGTTTCGTTTGAAAATACAGGAAAAATGCATGAAGAGGATGAGATTTTCTGCCTTGCTGTTTTGGAATTCGTCTGCATATTACAATGCAACATGCTATCCTTGCTTCATCACAGCACAAGTGAGTGGCAGGGGATTCACACCTTTAGCTGGTTCACAAAGCAGTAAGTAATTAAGTGACTGCATGAGCCAAAAGATTCTGTCACATCAATTACATATGAAAATAACTAATGAGCACAATTGCTTCTAACATGTTCTTACCTTGATAGGATTGCTCAGCAGAAGAAGGTTTCAGTGTACAAAGTCAAAGTAAAGTTTAAGGCTTATTTTAAAGTAAAATCTTCCCATCCCATTGTGTATCCCTCTCTCACTTCCATCCCCTGGGGATTTTCCATACCAAGAGCAAGCCAAGTCCATTGGGCCCATACCTTATCCCTGCAGCTGATTTCTACATCAAAGCTCAGTGTGGACTGTTACTGTCTCAAAAAGCAACATATAGGAAAGTATCCAGTGAGTTTCTCCCTTTGATGAAGGTCAGTGAGGATCCCAGCAGGAATTATTTAATATTATGTATTAGCAGAACAGAAAGCATGTAAAAGCAGTAAAAAAGAAACATGGAAGTATGAGACACAAACACTGGGAGTTTGGGCAGCCCAAACTCAAATTCTAGTTCTTACTTCAATGTGAGCTTGGTTATGACCAAGGAGGGATAGATACAGAAAAAAAAAAAAAAAGTTTCCTGATCCCTGCATGGAACTACCAATCATTAACAGGTATTAAGGACTCATTAGGCTTCACAACCACTAAAACGCTGAGAGAGGAGCTGCCTGATCAGCAAATAGAAAGTGCCACTGACAAAGGTGTGTCTGAAATCCTCCCTCTCTCCACTGCTTGCAAATATTGCCCTGGAATTACACAGTTACATCCTCCTTTATTCCTTTAAAATAGCATACATCATTCTTTGCCTTTAAAGCTTAACAAAAGGAGAAGCTGGCAATGTTAAGCCCCTCTTCTAATACAGAGTTACAACAAGAGGAACACTCACTCTTCATTCAGGAGACTCAAACTCAACTGCCTGTGAGGCTGAAATCCACCTCTTGCCAGCAGGCATGCTGAGGATGAGGCCATTCCCACCAGGAGATGCAGAGAACAGCACGTGGGAAAAGGAACAACTACCACCCATAGCCCAGTGGGGACACAGGCCAGTGGGAGCCTGACAATTGTTAAATAAAGAAAATGGTTCTTGGTTTTGAACCCAATTCTAATATGTGGGCTGTAAAGTCATGTTCCTTCTTTTGCTCCCTCTCCAAGCCATGAATATTTAATTATTTTATGCAAACTGGAAGAGTTGCAATGCAAGGTTAAATTAGCCTAAATAACCTTGAAATCCTTTTGAGAAGTTGGGCCTCAGAGTCAACTCCCAATCTGTAGAAAAATAACTTTCTTACACAAGGAGTTCTGTTGTTACTTGTATTTAAAATACTGTGGGGTACCACGACAAAAGTCTTGAGGTTAAAGTGGATTTAACAAAATTTATATTTTTGGTTCACCTTTCTCTGTTAAGAACAAAAGTTTAGAAAGTCCAATTACTTTATACATGTTTGTTCCTCAATTTTGAATGCAAAATTCTTCCTGGGAAAATGGATCATTTACAGCATTTTCAAAGTTTTATTTGATAACACATATGTATGCTGGCAGGTTTGCTGCTCCCCTAATTCCTTAAGTTAATCTAAACTTAATAGTATTTTAGGTCTATTTTGCAGCAGGCCAAGCTCCCTACAGGCCAGCTACAGGTATATGCCAAGTCAGTGTCTCATTCATATGTCATAAAGCAAACAAAATAAATAGACTTCTGGAAGCCTGACAGGGCTACTAAGTTTCACTTTTAATTCTCAAAGTATTTTATGAAATTCCTTCAACTCACAACCCTGCAAATCATTCACATGGTTGCAGTCAGTGCAGTCACTGTGTCTCAGTGATCAGCCTGCACAAACACAGTTTCATGATCTCTCTCCAGTGGGAAAAAAAATAGGATAGATTATTCTTTACCCTGCCAGCTAATCTTTAGAATCTGGAAACCCTAGATGCTTGCATTTTAAGAAGTAGAAATAAGAGCAAATGTTTGAAAATCCTTATTGGTGAAATCTTCACTAGGATAATGTGTGTATTTATTGTTGTAAATGCTTTTTTAGCATTTGAATGATTTGCCTATTCAGAAAAATGAATTACATATCCAGCACAATGATTAGATTGGAACTTGGCAATGAAGTAATGAAGTGCTTTTTCAAGTGCCTAAGAACTCACAGATACACTTAAGAAGATGGCAACACACCACAAGTGAATCTGCACGCTGCAGCACAGCTGCCTATTGCATCTTTCTTCCATGCCACTGACCACTGACTCTGATCCTAGAAACTGTATTTTCCAAATTTTAGCAACATTGGGAATTGTGCAAAATATAGCCGTTTTGATTCAGACTCAATATGGATCACTGCCTCCCAATCCTGCCAGCCTGTGCCACCTCGCTTTAGGTTTCATTTGCTGCTTGCAGCTCACAAGTCAGTAAGTGCTGAATCAGATCATCTCCTAAGGTCTCTGGCAAGTTCTGCTTCCCATGATTGTAAACTATGTCTACAAACTCAGCCTTCCATTTCTAACAACATCAAATAAATGACTTGGGTCTAACTGCTCTAGTGTTTCAAACAGCTGGGCCTGTTCTCTGGCACACGTCTCAGGCACTCAGAGGGAACCAAGAACCAACAATATTAAGAAAGGTTCTAAAACTTTCACTCTTCTAAATCAGTCATTAAACTAGAAAAACAAACAAACAAAAATTAACATAGTAAATCACAATCATCGCTTCCTTTTTTCCACTGCCTGTTAGAAAGGAAATAATAATAATCTATAGCTTTCATTCATCATCTGCTCACAACTCCAAGCAGCATTGCTACTCTTGCAAGAAACTAGGCCGTAATGGGCTTTTGCTAATCACAGGTGAAAGGTCACTCTCATTTAGCAGAGTACCAAGCAATAAACATAACACAATGACATGACAGGGGAAGGGATTGGTACTGAAATACTGACATGGATTATACCAAGAACAAAAAATATCGTAACTCAAGATTTTATCAGTGTTGGTCACAGAGCTTCCTTAGGACTATTTATGGTCTAAAGAAAAAAAACCAAAAAACAACAACATATAGAAACACAGTAAGGACAGTGTATGCCCTAAGTCGTAGTTTTCAAAATACATATTAATTTAATAACAATGCTAATAACACCAGTCACTGACAGGCCACCAGTCCTAAATCCAAACTGATAAGAAACTTTGATCCTTTCTCTTTCCCATGCCTGCCCCTCTGCTAAGTAGCTATGAAAAAGAAAACTACTCCTTGCACTTTTCTTCAAGAATGAATTGCACTCACCTTCTCGGCAAAGTCGCATTGCTTCTCGGTTTCTCCCGTATTCCTTGAAACTTTCCTCTAATGCTGTTCCTAAAACCAAAAAGCCACAAGATTTCAATCCACGGAAAAGCCGGAGGGTAGGAGTGCCCCCGCCCGTGACCTGTACCCGTTGCCCGGTGGGCACACGCAGGGTCGCGGCAGCAAGCACAGAGCAGCGGCACCGAGCACTCGCGGGCCCCGGAGCCCGGGGGCAGCCGCTGTCAGCGGCGGGGATGCCTCACCTGCGGCGGGAGCTCCCCGCCCCACGCCGAGGCTGAATCGAGGGCAGGAGGTGCCGGGCTCCGGGGACCGGCTCCTCGCTCCTCGCACCGTGTCCCGGATTACAGGAACTGGGGCAGGCGCTGCCCGCTCCGCGCCGCTCCCGAGCCCGGCCGGGGGGCGCGCACCGCACAACGAACTCGGCCGCGGATCTGGGGGTGGGAACGGACCCAACCTCCCCGCCGGGCCCGGCACCCCGCCGTGCCGTCCCGGGGCAGCCGCGGGGTGCGCTGGGGACGAGCGGGGGGAGGGGGGTGGGGGTGGCGGCCACTCACCGTCGTTCCCGTGAAGTTTAGCAGCATCGACCCAGTGGCTCCAGGGCTGCCCCAACATCGCCTCGGGGCTGGGCAGGGACCTGCGCTCCCCGACGGCCGCCATTGCCGCTGCGGTGGCGGCGGGGCCGGCGCCGCTCCCGCCTCCTCCGCCTCCTCCCTCGCCGTGGCGGGGCCGCCGCTGCCGCTGCCTGGCGGCCGCGCCGCGCTGCTCCCTCCTGACGTCACCCGCGGCCCGCGCCGACATTCTTTCCGCTGCTACAATGTAACGAGAAAAGTCAGCGGCCGCTTAAGGTGGCGCCCCGCTCTTAAGGCAGCGCCGCGGCGCTGTCAGCCCGCCCGCTCGCTCGGCTTCCTCCCCGCGGGGAACCTGCGGCCCTGCGGCGGCGCCGACTCACCTCTGCGGCGGCCCGGGGGGCAGCGCCCGGGTGCCCATTATTGTGCGGGGAGCGCTGCCTTCCTCTTCACCGTGTAGGTGAGGCGCGCTTGTGTTGGCGCTAACAAAGCGGCGGAAGGGAGCGGGGGCGAGCAGGGCTACGCCGCCTACCAGAGGTACCCCAGCTCCATGGGCCGCCTGGCTACCTCCGCACCGCGGCCCCGCGACCCTACAAAAACAACGGCCGCATCACAACCCCGCCTGGCACCCGCTGCCCCGGCGAGGGGGGCGGACCGGAGGGCGACGCGGCGGGCGGAGCCGGGCGGGCGCGCCCCGCCCTCATCGCCGGTCCACCTTAAACCCGGCGCCTCCTTAAAGGCCGCGGCGAGCAGGAAGCGCGCTCCGGGCGGGCGCGCCCCCGTCCCCCCGGCTCCCTCCCGCCCGTCCCCTCCCTCCGCTCCTCGCCCGCGGCGGCCGCCCGGACAGGGGGGACACCGAGCGAGGTTCCTGCGCGCTGCTGCCCTCCTTACACCCGTAACCTGTCTCCCAGGGAGAGGCCCTTCTCATTGTTATTCCACATTTCTTTTTTTAAACAGCTTTTTTTTTCTTTCCCCCCCACCCTTGCCTAAACTTTGCGATGACGTCGCGCCGTGCCAAAAGCGAGGATTAAGGGATGCTGTCGTACCTGCTAACTCCAAGTAATAAAGTCTAAGCTTTGCAAAATCAAGTTATTCGATAAAAAATCCTGGGTTTAGAATTCATTTATTTACAAAGTTTTCTCCACTAGTGTCCAAGTACCAATGTCAAACTGTCAGACCATGATCTGCAACAATTTCTGGCCATGCTTGATGTTACTGTCAACAACAACATCCTTGAAGAACAGCTAAAAATATGTAAATCTGATGTGCTGCCTCCTCTACAGGTGCTCGAGAGCATGGGACTGGCACTGTCAGTGGAACTGCTGACAGATCCCATACATGTATTTGCAAAACCACAGAGCAGAATTCAGAACTGTAAATAAATTTGTTTAACCTGCAGAGGTGCATATACATGCAATTTTAATTTTCTATTTCAAGCGTGGGACTATACAAGCTAGAGATGTTTCTTTCCAAATTTATGCATATAAAAGATCTATAAATTCAAGCTCATCACATGGAATAGCATAGGCTGTAATTATAAGAATAGTTTCAGTGTTCCACCCAACTGATAATTTATGTCACACTCAGAACGTATCTCATAAAATTGCAGATCTAACACAGAGCAGCTAGCATGATTTTTCTCTCCTCCTGATCAACTTGAAGTCTAACTTAGCTCCTTCATAAAAGGCCAACACCATAAAATTTAGGTAAAGAGAGCAACACTGACTTCTACTGCAGACATTTGCAGCAGGATTAATTATCAAAGGCCATCAGCCTCTTGAGCTGGGCCCTGATGTTTCAGACAGTTACACTGCCCTGCCTGTAGCTTCCCAAAACTCTTCATCTTAGTCTGAGCATGAAGAAAGGTGTTCATGGAACCAGAGTCTAAAGATGAATGGAGTGCATTATTGTTTGATTAATTACCAATTAGCATGCTTTATACTACAGAACACTACTTATAATTAAAGCTAAGAACATCACTGGAAGAAAAATGTCTGTCAGGTGCTGAACAGCTTCTGAACAGGACCTCAGCTTTTTTTGTGGTGTAAAAGCCAGATAGGAAAAAAGCCTATGCCTGTTTCTTTCAGGCTTAGTTCTTCAACAGTGGAGTCTAAGATAGTATCCATAGCTGAATGCAGACTCCAGGCATAGGATAAAGCAAGTTACAGACAGATCTGTATTCTCTGTGTCAAATATTCTCATTTATATTACAAACTTCATTCATGCAGCTTTCCTTTGTCCTGGAGTAAGCTGTCAGAAAGCTGCCTCAGCTGCAGACTGAAAAAGAAACCTTCATATGTCCAAGTGTCCATCAAATTCATAAAGGGTTTTTCTATTATTTACTTTACATAAAGCAAATATTGACTAAACAGAGTCATAGAATACCATCACCTACCCTTTAACAGTGACAGAGTTAACCATGGCAGATCAATTTCATGATCACACATCACATGATTCTTTTCTTTAAACATTACCAATGTATTTATATCAAATTGTGCAAAAATTGGCAAAATTACATCAATAAACTAACTACATTAACAAGCCAATAGATTATCAACTTCTTAGTTTCTAAAGCTGACACTCATCAATTTACTCAGAAGTGCCTCTTGCTTCAGGAGTGCCAGGCACACAGGTAAAAGCACACGCCACTGTTATTTCATACAGCTCTGATTACCCCCTTTATGGCTCTTCTCTGCTCTTTCAATCTGGCTGTTGCATTTTTAGCCTCCCTCTTTCACAGCTTTTTTTCTTTGCCTATATATTCCCACTCAAGATCTAATTCTGCAGTCTGGGCCCCAGGCTGTCCTTTAGTAAACCTTCCGCTGCTGCAATATTTTCTCACTGTGCCGTGAGTACATCAGTATTCCAGCAGAGGGAGGGAAGTGGCAGCAGAAGGATCAGTTCATCAGTTCAAGTGCACAAGACTGATTAGTCAGACAGCAGGAATAGGGGCAGGAAAAACTCATTTTACAGGGGCTGGAAATGGTGAGAACTTTCTTTCCCCACAAAGTCATTAGGCTGAATACATTGTTTGGGCTCTTTAAAGCATACTAGTTCAATTTTCTTCCATTGTTTCCATAATGCTGTACATGGATGCATTGATTATTTTAAGTAAAAATAGGGAAACCCCTGAAAATCCATCATGTTAGAAGGAGATCAGAATTGAAAACACATGTACAAGCAGTAGACTTTAACAGAGGTGACTATTACAAATCTGAGACATCGGTAGAAGAGCAGCCATCCAAAGCTCCCTTGGTGGCCAGCAGAGAGGAAGGAATACTTCTGGGATCAGTTTGGTCCCTCCTGGTGCAAACCACTATGTGAAGAAGCCCTTCTCTTCCCACTGACCACAGAAGTAGCCATGGATGACCACACACATAAATTAGGCACCTGCATTAGACATCCAGAGTTCAGTGGGGTGAACCTGGCCAGGAGAGGGGAGAACATTTATTTAAGTGTGTAAAACTGCCTAGAAGCCAATACTTGTCTTTAACAGAACAAAAAGGAGCTTGGAAATGCCACTGGTTCTAAGGACTTATCTGAGGAAGCAAAATAGCCCAAGCAGTAGCATTGGGACTGAGACAATGTGTGAAAAACCATGAACTGCTCATACCTGTGAATGAGAACAAGTATTTGGAGAACAGAGAGAAAGCACAAAGAGGAGTTACGTTAAGCTCAAAGAGAAAGTAGAGAAGGAAAAATATGAGGCCGGAAAACAGCAGAAAACAGTGGACAATATGATGTAGAGAAAACAGTCAAATAATGATGTGAAGAAAGCATAAACAAACAAAACATGTAACACAGCCTGCAAATGCAAAGAAAGGAGACAAAAATAGGAAACAAAACATACAGAAAAGGAAAACTCACAGTTTTAAAGCTCACTAAGTAAATTTAACAATAGATTAAACATGGGTGGCAACACTGTGATTAAATGTATGCCTACAAACAGCATGCAACTGCTGAAAACTGCAGCGGATGGTTATTGCATGGCATGACACTGCAGGCATTTTTTCACCTGTACCAGCAGGTTTCATTCTTTTGCCAGGTGGTCCGGGAAAGCCGTTCAAACAGGGAACACCTACTTCAGCTGTTCAGTTAGAATCTGTGTGACAGCCTCTGTATAGGACCTGAGATATGACAACTCTCAACTGGAATGAAAAAGGAAGGATGAATCTGCAGCCGAACTCTTTTAAGAGCAGAAGTACAATGATACGATTCACCGATGATTTTCCACAATGGAAGTGAAGGATGTGAGAGTTGAAGTGCAAAGGCAGAGACAGGGAGAATTCACGGGGGTGTCACTTTGTCAGTACTCAGAAGAAAAGAAAATAGTGAATTCACAAAAAGTCTGTCAAGGAGAAGCTCTGAGGGGCATTATGGCACTAAACGAAGTCAAGTAAGTTAATTCTAGCCAAAGGTATGAAATTACCAAGAAGGGCATAAAACCTAAGAAGAAATGTCAATATTTGTTGCTAGGTGGGATTCAGGATGAAGTGACAACTCAAGAAGCTGACGTGCTGAAGTCCTGACCCTTCCATCACCTCCTGCTGAAAACGCTGGAATGGGGAGCACATTCTATGCATTTTAAAATGTATCTCCAGTACGAGAAATGTAAGATTATAATTGGGCAAGTATGGAAGCAAGAGATAAAAAGTTCACATAAATCAGAACATCCAGATGAAGACAGAACTACCTAGCCATAACAAACGGCCATTTAATTTAAGCCCCATTATGGCAAAATATTAATACACTAAGAAGAACACATTATGGTTATCTGTAGTTCACTCTGACATCCAGGAAATCAGCAACTTCTCCCTGTACAACTACACACAGGATTGTGATACTGCAAAATAATACTAATCATAAGCAGCACACAATAAAAAAATTATATAAGAAATCATGCTAGTTTATTATCCTTTTTCCCACAGATCCTGTGTATAATTTTATTTGTGAGTAACACTTCAAAGGTGAAACTGGAGATGCTCAGAAGCATTGGAATACAGCTACTTTAAATGCTGGAATATAAATTACTGTACATATCTACTACAAACCACCTGTACCAGGGGAAAGAACAATATTATTAAGATTAGAAGACTAACTTAAGGTATCCTTTTCTGAGAAGGAAGAATTGGGGAATGGAGGCTAATAAGTACATCTGCAAAGAATTCTGCATTAGCGTGAGAATGAAACAGATGCCCTTATATGTTTATCCAAACATCACAATAACACTTTTACACCCAAATTATCAAACAATGTTATTACCATGCATTAAGAACCTAGCAAAAGACTACAACCACTTCCTTCTTTAGTTAACTTTCAAATATGGCTGCAAGAATTGACGACACAGTGATCTAAAGCAGAATAATGAACAGAGGAGCACAGATCTTTGCCCTGCTTAATGACACCACATACTGTCAATTCTGGAAGGGAAATTTACAGAGAAAACACTCTGTAGTGATACAAAGTTTCCAAGTGTTAAAGGTAAATAGGCAAAACTACACAAAATACACCCAGTTAATGATCTGGAAATCAAACTAATGTTTACTAATTTTACAGAAGGTAACTGAAATTACCTTTTGAGTTTGGAAATGTTAAAACTATTTCAGCAACCTAACTGTGCAGATGAATCATTTTAATCAGAGGAATCAAGCAGGTATGACCTTTTAGATTCTCATTTATACACAGAGAATATGACATTACAACTTAGAATTACTCAAGTACACAGCTGTTCAGGCCAATTCTAACAAAACATTAGTGCTGAATTTCCATTTATTGAAACCAAAGCACAATTTGGTACTACTGATCTGCTGGAACCAAACTGCCATGCAAGGTTTCATAACCCTGCCTGGTTTCTTGCCAGTTTATGACTCTGGGTCCGAGCACAGCTCACAGGACTTGAGTTTCTTGAAGGGAAGCTGCTGAGGCCCCATAACCTCTGATGTGCTTTAAACATCAAACCAAGGATCCTAAGAACCCTGGCACAAGGAAATTTAAATTTAAACTTTCTTCTCATGTTTGACTGCTGATGCTTTGCTGATGCTACCTGCTCTGACCACATGCTTAGCAAGTTAACAACAAAATATTACACAAACTGGACACGGGCAGGTCTGTGGGACTTGATGGGATGCACATGAGGGTGCTAAGAGAATTAGTTTGAAAGGTCACAGATCATGACATTGTCAGCAATCTGCATAAACTGCTGTGCTCAAAGGGTGGGAATGGCTCAAAATCAAATGGCAATCAGTCACAAACAGATCCTTGGGGATCAATATTGGGCTCATTCATATCCAAAATCTTTTAGAATTATCTGGATGATTGGAATAAATACATTGCCAAGTTTGCAGGTGACACAAAAACTTGGAAAACAAATAGATGCAACCAAAGTGATCCTATGCACAGAGATTGTGACAGGCTGGAAGACTGAGCCACTTCAAGAGACACATTAAAAAACTGGACAGGGTCCAGCAGAGAGACAACAAAGTGATTAAAAGGTTGGGAAACTTTGTGAAAAAAATTAAAGGAATTGGGTTCATTCAACCTAAAGAAGAGAAGATTCAGGTGAGATGTAACCACAGTCTTCCAAGAAATAAAAGATAATTGTAGATGGAGGTAACTCTTCACAAGGAACAAGGTGTCAGGGCAAGAGGCAACAGGCACAAGTTGGTTCTGAAGTTCTGTCTAGATGCAACAACAAAATATCTACTGTGAGGACAATTTCATATTGGAACAGGCTGCCCAGAGAAATTGTGAACTTTCTCTTGCCAAAAATATTTAATCCTTAGCTTGACCAGGCCTCAGTTAACCTGCCTTAAACAGAAGGTTGGACCAGATGATGTCCAGAGGATTGTTCCAATCTAGACTTTCCCAGGATTATATGAAAGCCTGATAGATGTTGTGACCCTATTCAGTGATGAGGAGCATGGAAGTAGAAAGAACAAAGCCAGTTTTTGCACCCAGACACTCTGGGCTTGCTAAGACAGCCACCTCTCAGGCTGCTGGAAAATCCAGGGAAGCATTTTGCTATAAAAACTTCAGATATTACAGCTTCAAATGTTACCTATTGCAAGATCCAGACAGTAACAAACATTCCTCACAACTCTTGAGCCCAGGTTAACTCTCCCACTTAAGTAAGTTCTGCAGGCCAGATCCATGCTAAACATAATGGCCCTTTCTGCTGCAATCTATTTTAAAGTATATTAAAAGATGATTTGCCCAGCAAATACTGGCCAGGCTGTAATAGTCTGGATTCTTCATATCTGTGCATAAGATTGAAGTATTTTTTTTCATGGAGTTAAGCAAAAATATACAAAATGGTGAAATGCACGTGATGACAAATAGTAAAGATAAATGTAAGGGAAACAGAGAAAGAAACAGATAATCTTTCAATGAATTAGCAGTACCTGATATCATAATCTGCACTAGCAGCCCTTCAGACAAAATTTCCATTTATTATCATAATTTTCTCTTTTTTCTAACATTCTGCAATGAACACTAGTCATGCAGAATAAACCCACTGTGTTAGGCAACTGTACAGTCTTATCTCAGATTGCAATTCCACTTTCTGAACTTGTAAAATAATAGGACTGATGCAGCTGGTAGGCTATGGCATATGCCAGAGCCTAACTGCCTTCAAATGCTTTAACATATCATGGAAACATGTAAACAGAAAAAAAAAAATTATTCAGAAAAGAAAGATTACTTCTTCTAAAATATAAAAACCAAATAAATTTAAAGTATTGATTCTACTACTTTCCCCATCTGACACAATTTACTTTTCCAAATCACCTAATTGATTGAAAGATATAATCCAGCTTAGTTTTATCTTTTTAAGTTTGGCAGTTGCATGCCGAGTTGAACTCCTTCTAGGCTGACTGCAACGTCACTTTATTTCCCACTGAAACACACATTAAACACCTGCATTTTAAAAAAGTCTCCCCACTGCATCTGGTAACACTTCAGACTTGCTCTGCAACCCTGCTAATATTCTGTTCTCTACGTTTCTCACATCTAGAGATTGACAATCTTATGCTTAAGGAAAATATTTGGGTAAGCATGTCACAGTACCTTGAAAGTATGGTGAATCGTTGGGTTGATTTATCAATTGATCTTCATCTGTTCAGATTTTGGAAGCTTTTCCTAACTTGTACCTGATTAATTCTGAAAGAAAAGAAAAGAAAAAGAGTACAGCACTAAAACATTTGAAACCTTAACTCCGTTTCCTTACGATGAACATGTCTATTTAAAAACAAATACGAACCACTTTATCAATTTTACAAACAGGGTTTGTGCAATGGATTTCAAACTGAAAGGTAAGCAGGGAGCTGTTATGGTGTGTTCTGTACAGAGCAGCTCTCTAAATGGCAGCCTGACATTACCACAAAGGCATGCATCGGATGAAACCTCAATCTTCAGCCCAGTTACCGCACTCGCACCGACTCTGGCTGAGCAGGTCCCGAGCGCGTGGCTGTGTCTGTATCACACACTGGAAATGCAGCAGGGCTGGGGTTTCTGCACAGGGTTTTTCTAAAATACAGCACGACTCCAACAACAGAGGCTCTCAGCATGCAGCCACTGACAGCTTCACCACCATGCCACAGAACATGGAGAGGTAAAAATGATCCCTCACGTAATCAACATCAGGGACTGTCACTGCACCACCAATGAAGAATTCAGAGAAATGTACAGACTGAGGCCTTCCCACAAACAGGACCTCTGTCATCTCAAGCTCAGGTTTTTAAGGTCCTTTCATTCAATGCTTATAAACTTGTTTATATAAACTAAACTTAATCCCAGTTTGCTTTGGTTTAGCATAAATCAATGCCAAACTGGTTAAAGCTAAACCAAAGCCCTGTTAGAACTTAGAAAAAAGTTAAACTATTTTTGTGCACAGGCTATATTTAAGATCAATTAATTGATTTTTACAAGTGCTTTGAAATTAAACTGATTTTTTTTCATCATTAAAAAGCCATGAAGATACATATTAATTAGCCAACCTAGCACTGGGACTGGATGACACTTCAGAAATAACTATTTTTTCCTCTCCAAGGACTAAAGTCCAGACAAGAGGAATGCAGTCCAAGAGGGCACCCGAGCTGTCCCCAGTCTGTAGGGCTCTGCTCCAGTGGAAGGTGCCAAATGCAGCTTTTCCTGCCTTCTGGCTGCTCCTCTGGGAAGATGTCTGCCAACCAAGTTTATATCTTTAAAGTCTTTTTATGCACTGAGGATAAAACCTTTTTTCACCTTTTCCTTTAAACTGCAACAAAGCAGCTAAT
This sequence comes from Pyrgilauda ruficollis, assembly GCF_017590135.1. NCBI lineage: Eukaryota > Metazoa > Chordata > Aves > Passeriformes > Passeridae > Pyrgilauda > Pyrgilauda ruficollis. The sequence continues at coordinate 6,784,679 of NW_024508101.1, forward strand.
ATTACCGTGACTGAGATCCTCTAGAGATATATTTCTAAGACTGACTCTCCTCAGTGACATAGCTGATCCTAAGAAGAACATCCTCACTTAGTTATATTCTAGTTACTGCATAAAATCTAAATTTCTCTTGTTTTCAATGGACAAGACTTGAGAGCAAGTCCAATATTATTTTTTTCTCCCCTCTGCAGGCACTGTTTTGCTTTATGCTTAATAGAAGTACTCCTTAGTAAATTTCTACACTAGTAAAGTCTCAGAAAATGCTTGTTACACATACAAATCTCACTGAATACCACAGTATAAAAGTTTCTCTTCAACTCCTGCTGCTGCTAACTAGGAAAATGCAATGCAGTGTTTACCAAAAATCCTTTTTGTCCTTTAGTAGTTTAGGACAGGAGACACTGAATTGATATGGATCATCCCCTTCCCAGCAGATCATTCAATGTTTAGCCTCAAAGTCCCAAGCCCTTTGAGCATATGACCTACCTGCTGTGGAAGCAATTCACTCCTCCATTTCTACCCCATTTTCTTTAGGGGATATGAGAGCTTTGCATGCAAAACATTCTTTCTTTTATCCTTATGTAAATGTTACTTAATAATAAAAGTTCTGTTGCATCATGCAAAAATGAAAACAAAAACAAAGCAGAAGACATCTCCAAAGACTTACAAATCTAGAAAGAGGGTAGCAAAGAAATGGACAAGACAAGGGTGAAGGAAGGAACAGCAAAAATTTTATTCCTGTGTATCAAAGATCAGAGCATACTATGTCACCACCTGTGAATTTTGCTGTAGGGATTACACCTGCAGTTGAGTTTGAAAGAAGTTAAAAGAGTAAGTCTCAAAAGAATAAACTGACAGCTTAATGACCCTTTAAAGAGAACTCTTTCTCTGGATAATGGGTGGCAGAGAACAGGAATGATTCTTGCTGAGAATTTACAGCAGGTCAATTACAACCACAACTGTCAGCAGAGAGTAACACAAGGAAGTCATGGGATGATTGAGAACAAGCCAGGTGGAGCTCTCTCCTTGGTACCCTGGAAAAGGGAGAGCTACTTGAAAGGTGGAAAAAATGACAAAAAAAGCCAAAGCAGCCATCCAGCAAAATGGGAAAAGGCCTGCATTTCCAAACCAGTGAAGCATTATCTCACTCTGGTTGCCTGGCTATCAAAGAAACTTGGACAAAATTACTGTTTGATATTTTGAGGAGTTACTGATACGCAAGGCAGGGAACCACAGCCTGGCAGAACAAAAGCTATATACCCCGGTCAAAACTGTATCTACACAGATTACATATAATCTAGGCAGAGTTACAATTACAAATGCATATTATCCATTTAAGGGGAAACACATTTACATGAAAATTGTAATTGCAAATCAACTCATTAAAATACAGAAAATGGAAATGTATGTGATAGAGCATCCCTAACTTCTGAAAGCATCAAAACTAATGCCTCAGCTATCCAAGGTCCTTTAACTCTGTTTCTTTTCAGGTGCCAGAAATATGCACCAAAGAATGTGCCAAAATTTTGGAACACTCTTTCCCCTATGTCACCTACTAAATATTCAAATTTAAGATAAAACACAAAGGCTATATTTAGATAAACAAAGATGTGGACATGCAGGATATAATCACACCCAGCAGTAGAAGCCTGGGGATAACCTCAGGAGGTCTCAGTGTGTCCCTTGGAGAGGCACTAAGAGGAGGGTGAGCAGGGAGCAGGAGCAGGGCAGCAGCAGGCCAGGCTGCTCTCATGGCCAGCTGGAATTCAAGGGCAAAGCCCAGCAGCTCCCAGGGTAGTCCTGCTGTGCTGGAGACTGACCTGAACACACCAACTGCAGAATCTCAGGGGGTCAAAGATGGTATCAGAACCACCAGTTGCATAATTGGCCCTGCTAGTCTCTGCAGGAGACACAATTCTTCACATCCTCACAGACTGAGAAATAACTACCAGCTCCATTCAGAGATTAAATACCAAACTTCTGTAAACACCAATTACAAAATTACAGCTTCTTAAGATTTCATGTATTTCCTATGTATACCAATAGCAAGTGCTTCTCAGAATTACCTAAATATTCACTATCATTTGTGCAAATGCAACAGAATATTTGGTGTAAAATATAATAATGATACAAGTTATTATGAAACTATTTCAAACACAGATATCTTAATTAATAATGACAAGGATCAAACTTTAATAACTAATCTTTTAGTTACTAAATAACTAATACCTTAATCAATGGAGAAGCAATAACATCTTTTGGATAATTAACAAAAATTGCAAAATGATTATGCACAGCAAAGTGCACTTGATGGGTCTTAACTTTGACTACTGTAATTTTCCTTTGTCTAATGACAACAGGCAAAGACCAGCATTCATTATCTTCCTCAACAAATCATGTCATCGCTGATTTCATCTTCCAACAATTTCTCTTTTAACTTAGAAGTCTTCTTCAGCAGCAAGATTAACAAAGTCATAAGAACCTTTTGCATATTTCATTTCAACAATTTAAGTAAAACCACACAAAGCTTTGAACAGAAAGGCAAAAAAAAACCCTCATTTCAGAAATAATGCAAGATTTTCTATAAGAAAGCGTTTTGTCTTATATTTCAAGACACCCACATCTTGCAGTATTATTTATGCTATTATTTATTTCAAAGTTCAATCCCTAAAACACATTATCTTATTGCAGCAAACTAAGATAAATATGGATTTGTTAGTTGAAATTATATTTATACATTTCCTTAAAAATGGTATTTATATATGTCTCTAGAGAAGAAAAAGATATGTTCTGCATTTTAAGCCACAGGAATATTTCATACCAATTACAACTTGTATTACATCAGAAACACAAACAATGAAAGCCTGGTAGCTAGCAGTAAGACACTGGACATCAGGATTTTCCATTTTTAAAATTAAAAAAATCCCTGATTGGATCATTTAAAAGGGTACATGAAGTAAAACAATAAAGAAGTAAAAAAACCTACGAAGAATATACAAACATATATGATAAACATACTTTTCAAGACAGAAAGGCACAGCTACTCAAGGCAATTGAGAGTACATGAATAATAAGATTTGCAAAATTTATTACTGAGCTTCTCTGTTAAAGGTAACATTATTCAAATGACACCGTCACAGTTATTGCAGATTAAGGATTTCAAATTAGGTCCTTGTGTATATCATTATTTTGAGTAGCTGCATTTTATCTGTCTAATTTTAAATTACTGCAGGCAGATGAAAGTCATCCCAAAATCTGACTCATAATTCAGGTACCATACCACTAACCTTAACAGAGATGCTGGTTCCTACACAGGTACAACACTATTCCCAATGTAAACAAAGGACACTGGCATGCACCCCAGGCTAAGGATGTCAGCATTTTTCAGACACCTTTCTGACTGTTCCATTTTATGGTGATGCAATATGACCTACATTTTCAACGGCCAAAGAGAGACAGAGAGATAGAAAGGGAGGAGATAGAGAAAATAAAGACAGACAGACCTTTGCTGTCCTTATCCTCCACCAACTACAGCTTTTAACTGGCCCTCATGGGGGTAGTAATGGGCAAGAATAAAAGCAGAATAACCTTATGACAAATTCTGAATGAGAAGCTGAAAGACAGGCAAGTGTAAGAAACAGCAAGATTTTTTCCTACAATCCTGCGAACAAGTACATAGTGACACCCTCAATAGGAAAGAACAGTAGAATCAATAATTTTATAATCAATTGCCAGAACAAAGCTGTCTGCAATACAGATGCATATTTTACTACCTCGTATTTCCTCTCATGTTCCTACCACTTCATTTCCATGTATTCCCTTAAGATGTCGAAACAAAACACAAAATAATCCACATCATTATCATCATTTTTACAGAGAAAGGAATTGAGGAAGGAGTGATTTGCCTGCAGTTACATACCAGGCCTAAGGCAGGCTTGGGAACACAAAGCATCACTCTTCATTATCTCTGTCCTCTGCAATCTATTAGGGACTGTGATACCTGTCACCCTAATATATAATCTTGACATAATACCAGAATTATCTCTATCTTGTATTTCTCGCACATGAACTTCACACAGAAATCTGTACTCAATTATTACTAATAATCCTAACTCTCAGAAAGCTTTCCCTCACAAATGATGGTCCACATTTCTCAAACTGGCTCTGGAAATGCGCTTGACTGAGCTGTAAAACTCAGGTCTGGAAATGTTAATAGTCTTTTTCATTATAAACATATAAAAATATAGAACTAATTAAATCTTTGGGTGTTTTTTTGATGGTTTGGGTTTTTTATTATTCTGCAGCTAAAGCACTTTTCTTTTCAAAAATCTGTAGTTTTCCACAGTTAAAACTAGTATTTAATAAATTAAAAGGTTGTTGATAGGTTTGTATTAAGCAAAAATCAAGATATTTTGGTTATTCTTCTTTAGGGCAAGAATATCCTGCAGAATATCTGCAAAGCACATATTGTAGTTAATACAATATGCAAAATAATAGCAAGTAATTTCTTTATCTTTAAAACTGAAAGCCAAAACATGATCTTAAGTATATCTCTGTACATCCAGAATTACTTCAAATCTTTCCAAAGAGATTCTTGGGATTTGCACACAGATAAACAAGACTATAATTTGGCATGGTATTTGAAACCAGAGATCAATAAAATGTATAGACTAATCCTGGGTTTGAGCTGCGATTTTATGATAAAAGCAGCTTTCTTATCAAGCAGCATTCATCTCATGAAGTGCAATCAGCCCTACACAGCAAGGGGTGAGAAACTGTTGCTCATTTGCTTGAGTGCTTCTGCCTTTTTCAACAGCAACTTTCTATCAAACTGTTTAGCAGTGAGGAGTTAGGGAGGCAAACAGCACAGTACCAAGAGTGAGAAAGAAAAACCTTAAAGCCCATCCTGCTTTACAGAGAAGAGACACAGTGGAGAATCAAGAGACAGACATCTTCCAAATATGAAGGAAGGGAAATACCTGTATGATGATGGGGAAAAGCTTGGAAACTGAGGAAGGATGGACACTGCAAAGGGAGGATGGGGTGCAGGGGGTAGGGTGGAAGACACAAGGTCTTAAGCAAAACAGACAATTATTTCTCCTTCAACATTTGCCCATAAGACTGTGGGGAAGTCCTCACTCAATTAAATAAAATTACAATCACACATTTCTCCACTCCTATTATCCCTGACTGCACTTTGGTCAATCTATTTTACTCTTTGAAACTGAATTTAGTGAAAAACTGGTATTTCTTCCATTATAAACAAACTTATTTATGTTAATCTAGGACACAGTCATGCTGATATAAAAGAAATCTCTTCCATATTGTCAGCATTACTAAAGCTCTCTTTTGTGAATATTTCACTTCAATATTTTCTATCCTTTTTTTCCTTTTTTCTTTCCTTTCTTCATGGTATCTCTGTCGCAGTTCAGAAGGGAAAGAAGCAGAAGTGGCACTTTTATTGCTGTCCAACACCATAAAAATTTCATCTGGAGAAGCCAATCAGTGCAGGCACCAAGCCCAGCATCCCTCCAGAACGACTCTTCCCTTTGCCTACCAGTGACTGCCACCTAGAGCCAGAGTGCACCAAGCAGGACAGAAATGTTACAGCAACAACAGAGATGCCAGCCCCAGCCAAAAGAAAAAAACAAACCAAGAACTCACACTCTAGAAAGTTACATCCAACTGAAAATATTAAAATACTTAGGTTTCTCTTCTTAACATGCCTTCTGAATAATAAGCATTTGGCCCATGTCTCCCTGTTTTTCTCTGAAAACTGCTATTTTGTTATACATATTTAAGTCACATATGTGCGAAAATATATATATAAAATAGCACTATACTGCTTTTCAAGTAAATCCTGTGTTTCAGTTTGTTTGCTAAGAAATGTGCTGGGCCATGCTAGGAAACTGACTACAGAATCTCATCATCAGCTGAAGATGCTACAGTGACATTTCAGCATTTAACCTGTGTTAAAATGCTGACAAGGCTTTAACATTCATGACATCAGTGATATTAATAAGACAAGAAATGTCTTTTTAGTGGCATGAAACTTAATTTTAAAACCCTAATATTTTCAATTTAAGAAATATATTCATACTGACCCAAATACACCAGTGGCTTAAATGTCTACAAAAGCCCACCCAAGCAAACAGCACTTCTGACACACTGTAAGCTTAACACATATTTATAAACTGTATTAATTCACAGCTGCTGACTGTATAAAATCATATCTTTTTCTAACTACTACTTATGTAACTATTAATAAGGTGCCTAATTCCCAAGCATTAGTCAAACAATCACTAGATACTCTTTAACAGAATAAAAGGAAGGATTTTTTTTGTTATCATTTACCTGGAGAATATAATAATTTGCATTTTAAAATATTCCCAGTAGCAGTTCCCTTCTCTGCAAACTATACACTGCTGCAAAGCCAAAGCTATGTGAGTGTTAGCATATTCTTTAGCTATTAAAATAATTTATTAGCTATGACTAATAATGCCTTGTGAAGAAATCAGTTCTCCAGTTTCCTCACTCTGCTGCTCAAGGATAGGCAGACTGGTAACAGAGCATTAGAAAACCAGAGGATTTCTTCTCACATTTATCATTCCATTAGATGCACAACCTCCAGGTTCCACAGTATCCCTCCCTTTACTGCTAGTCCCACGAAGAAATTAATTTTTCCCAAGGGGATACATGTTCACAGATAAAATGAAATTAAATGGAGTTACAAATCTCACTGTTGAACACAGCTACCTACATATGAACTAAATGTCAAGCTGTAGTTACTGAAAGCAACAGTTTGAATGCAGCCAGCTGGAAAAACTGCTCATTTTGATCCACACTCAGGACATGTTTTCCCCCACGAGGCACTCCACGAATCCCCATCATTTTTCCAAGCAGAATAACAATTCTGCAACTGGCCTAGATGCAACACTGCAGCAGAGAAGAATATTTAAACAGAAGGATGACAGGGACTCACTGTAGAATTGTCCTGGAAGACGACATGAAAGAAACACTGGCAAAAAAACCAAACCTGTTAAAAAAACAACCTTTCCTTGACAACTACCACAGCTTTTCTTACAGATAAAACAAATGCCACTTGAAATAGAACTGATGAACAGGTTGCAGAGCTGGAGAATAACTTTCAGCATGATCCTGTTAAAATGTCTTCAGTAGGAGATCTGTTACCAAAGGAGATAGAAGGAACCTCCAAAGGTCAGCCAGTCCATCCCTCAGCCCCAAGGCATGATAACTAAGCTACCTGGTGGGAACAATACAAGTAATCAAACCTGTTCTTACAGACCTGGGGCAATGGATAAGCCATTGTCCCACGGGTGATTATTCCAGCCTTTCAATACTTCCACTAGAGAATTGTGTTTGTCCATGATCAATCTTCATTGCTTGAATGTGACCTATTTATTTCTCCACCTGCCACAAGCCCCCTGCTTTGCAATGCCCTTCAACAGATCTGTGTTCTCACCCTCTGAGTCCCCTCTTTTTTACTGTAAGGAATTGCATTCTTGTGGCAGGCACACATTGTTCACGCATTGTGGTTTTTTTAAATCTTCAAGCAACTGCACTGGCATCTCCACACCTCCTCTTTCCTAATTTCATTCAATACCGACCTGACGTCCTCCATGTGTGCAGTTAATGAATACTTTATTTCAAAACTAAAACATATCAAGCAGACTTATTTTCACAAACTCAGGATCCTTAATATTATATAGATTTACTTTGGGTTTTTTGTCTAAGAAGTTTAGGAAGCTCAGCTGGAACACAGCATGCGCCTCTACTCTATGCAGGGATTTACATATAAACAAAACAAATAAAAGCATAGATGATATTCCTATCACTTTAAACATTCAAGACCTGTTCATGAGTTAATAAAATGTCACTATTATGGTGTGAGCACAAATATAAAGAAGAGGTTAGCCCCATCGCCCGGCAACAAAACTATGCAGTTCCCCATTGGTATCAGAGATGGTGCTCAAAGAAAAGCTGTGAAAAACCAGGAGCACAGAATACTCATCAAATGGCAAGAAAATTAAAAAGTCATAAATTGATCTGAAAGCTTCAGAGTAAATCTTCGCAAAATATGACCACATGAAAGCGAGGTTTTTCTTTTATATATCCTCCAGTACTATATTTATGTGTGCAAAGTCTCAACAGTTATGTTTTCTCTTTTTGAAGTATTTCTTTTTCTAAGGCAAATATCACTCTTAAGCTTTAAATTCTCTGATGACAACAGACAACTGTATCTCATATCAACATTGCTCTCAATGAGACACTTGCCTGGGAAGATCTTTGACTCCAGAGATCATGGAATTTCCAATTACTCCTTCCTCAACCAAAGGATAATGGAGCACAGCCAAGTCTGGGCCCTGCTGACAACTGGATTAGCACAAACCATTCCTTTAACCACACTGACACATAGTTAAGGTGATATTTTTCTATTTCTTTGTAAAAAAAAAAAATTACATTTTGTTGTGAATTGCTGTACATTTCTTAACCACAACCCACAGTGCTGTGTCCTACCCACACCTCCCAGAAGGTGCCCTGTGCTAGGGCTGCCTGTTACCTATTTTTCCCCAAGCCATGACAGTTATTGCAGCTGCTTAAAGGACACCACCTGCACAGAAGCCAGCAGAGAACAACTGCTTATTCAAAGACAACTTAACTTTTAGAGGCCTTTGCAAAGAAGCAACACATTCTCATAGTATCCATCTCAAAGACATTCTCATAGCATCCATCTCAAAGATGCACAGCAGCAATTTCACTAACTGCTACTAGCAGAAAGAGAAGAAAATGTAGGTTGCAAAATGGCTGTCTTAGAGTTGAAACTCTGTGCCAAATTTAGTAGGCTAGTCCTAGAAAGACTGGGAGGCAATTACAAATTAAGATTTGATAAGAACAATCCAGCCACTGGGAAATTTGTTACCTGTATTATCATCATAAGTCAACACTAACATTTGAGAAGATGATTAAGGTTAAAAATCCCTTCAAGGGCTTGCAATTCCAGAAGAGACTTCTTGAAACATTTGAAAACAACAGCTCTTGAGCTATTTCCTTCCATTTGTTTGATGACATGAACTACAGTTACAGTCAGTCGCTCCTTGTGCAAGCCTTTCACATAACAACAGGATAGAAAAGCTCCACCAGAAAATCTGACAATAAATATCCTCCTGTTCCAATCCAGACAAAGTGGCTGCAGCTCAAGTGCAATTTGGGTACATCTAAAATTAAATTTCAAACTAATGACATTTAAAAAAAAAATCTCATATGTTTCATTTTAATATATCTGTGCCCAGTTTTATTTCAGGATATGTTATTGTTGAACATCATCCCAACTTGATATATATACACACACAGAGAGCAAAAACCACAAGCAGTTCTCAAAAATGAAAAAACCCCAAACCACCAACTCATAACTGCCAAAGTGACACTGGAATGAAACTGAAGTGAAAATATTTACCATGAGCCACAAAATCACAGGTGCATACTTATTAATAGCATGGCTTTGTTTTACTCTGATCTCCTACAAGCCGATCTTTATTAATATAAGTTATAAAATCCAATTTATCTGCCTTGTCTGTTTAATTAGTTCAATTCTCTCTATGTATAATCAAAATTTATTTTTTTATTAAAATAAAAGTGAAAAGCAGTGATTTTCAAGCATTCTGCATTGTTTTGCAGAAGGAAAAACCAAAACACGCAACAAGCGAATCTGAACGCTTGTTTATAAAACATTATAAGAAAAAGTTACCTTGTAACCTGCATGAAATAAAACACTGCAAGAATACATACATTGTTACCTACTTTCATAACTATTACTAAAATAAATAACATTTTGGGCTTAATGTTTTAGGTATACATATAGTGACTTCCATATCTCAACTGAAAATGTATATGTTTGTATACACTCATATGGATACACACATACTTTATAGATAATGTACTTTGTGTCCAATTCCTCTGTTTCCTGATGTTTGACATTAGCTTGTCTATTTACCTTTTATAACTCACCAAAATATTTTATGAAGCAGATTATTTTATTCCACAATTTCTTTTTTTTTTTTTCCTGTTCCTTATGCTTTTCAAGCTCAAATTCTATCCCTGATGGAAATAAAGTACATAAATCACCAGGGAGGCACTCGTACATCTTTGAATAGGATCTGACTTGCAATGCAAAAATTATCTTGATTGTTCTTTTCTTGCACTTCTGAAATTACTGGTTTGCTTTTATGAATTACTCCCTTAAACACCTTCGTCCTCAGTCACTGAATATCTTTTGTGTTGGGTTTCACTGCTGTGTTCAGTCTATCATTCTGACAGCAACACCACCTCGTACTAGTCAACAGTCTGGTGATTACAAAATTCACTCTGATGGAAAGAATTAATCCCCTCAGGAAGGAGGATAGCTGGGTTGAAGTCTCCCACACATGTGGTGAGCAGTCCAGCAGATAACAGCTCTGCTAATGATGAAAAGGGAACCAGAACCACCACCTCCTCCTGGGTTTTGAAAGCAAAGATTGACCTTTGCTCCCTTTTTGAAAGAAAGGGCTTATGATCCTAATTTCAAGAGAGCATGAATCCAAAATGCTCCCTGGAGAAAGGTGCTTAGCCCTGGCAAGAGGCAGGATTTAAGCACATTCCTACTTCAGCTACTGCATAGAAAATGTGCAGATTCATCATCTCCTTCAAGCCTTTCTGGCTGGTATAATTTTAACAAAACACCAATAAATACTAAAGAATTTGGCTCCCCCACCTTCAGGGAAACATGACCCAGCTGGCCTCAGCCAGACCAGCCTTCCCTTTTTGATCAGCTTGAGCCACAACCTGGATCTGCCCCTTCTGGGTCTGACAGTCTCTGCTGGAAATGCCCAGTTATACTCTCATCACATTTCTCTTGAAATATTTGTTTAAACCATCTGTTTAGACAGCATTTGAAGCAAGTTTAGAAGCTGCATTTGGCACACCAGAAAAAGAAAGTGAAGAGAATATGCCATCTTCCTAAGGCCACAACTTCACTTTGGGGTTTTACACTGTTTCCAGTCCTTACTGGGAGGCTAACAAAGTTCAGTGTTTTCACAGGATCATGGAATCACAGAACCACCGAATATTATGAGCTGGAAGAAACCCATAAGGACCATTGAACCCCAACTCCTGGCCCTGCTCAGGACACCCCAACAATCCCCCCTGTGCCTGACAGCATTGTCCAAACACTCCTTGAGCCCTGGCAGGTTTAGAGCCATGACCATTCCCTGGGGAGCCTGTTCCAGTGCCCAGCCAGTGCCACCTGTACTTCATTCAACATTTTACAAATGAAAACCTGAGCAGGCATCATCCAAGCACGTACTCATGCCTCCAATTATTTCCATTTCTCTGCTCAGGCTTGTACCTCAGAAATCAGGGGTGAGAACGTGTGCCAGTGTATCATGTTCAATGGGAACTGCAAATTGTAGTTGTTCTTGAATATTACCTACTGACAAGTTTCTCTATTACAAGAAAATAAACTATTAAATAATCCAAAGCAAAATATAAGCCAAATTTAAAACAAGAAGCAGATGTTTATCAATAGACCTGATACTCTTTCTCCGTCTCTTGAGACAGAAGCCTTTCTTTCAACATCTCCCCATGATGTGGCCAAGCTCAAAGCCTTGTATTATTTTTATATCTTCTTTTACAGTTTGGGACTGCTTTTAAAAAATAGAAAACAAACTTAAAAAAGAAAACAAACTTAACCAACCAATTTTTTTAGATTTCAAAAAGCTGACTCAGAAGCTGTGCAATAGCTCTGATTCAGCTTTCTTAGCTGAGTCAAAGCATCTGGCCATGTGATTCAGAAAACACCGCTCTGAAGTCGGGCAAGAGCTCTTTCCAAAGGAGGAAATGCCTGCTTTCCCTTGTAAGCGTGGTGCAAAGCTTCCTTGGTAGCACTAACAGTTATTTATTTAAACTTGATACAAGTAAATATGATATTCACAGCTCTCTTATTGTTCATGCAACGTTTCAAACCACAGTTAAATAAAAATATTTACCATCTGGTCCAATGCCAGAGAAGACAAATTCTTCTAAGTCAGTGGTAAAACCTCATTAAATATCCACTTCTTCCTCTGAAAACGCTGGCACAACACTGATCACTACCACAGCCATGAACTGAAGGACTGAGGAAGGAAAAACCAAAAATATGCTCTCTTTCCTTAGTAAAATAAAATAAAGTGAAAACATCCTACCAACAAATTAATAGAATGCTAGACAACTGACCAATCCTGTCAAAAAACCTCCAAAATACTAAATGTCTGCTTTCTTACAAAACACATGAAACAGAATCACAGAACAGCATGAAATGCCACCCCAAAATTACCTGAGTCACTTTAAATCACAGAATGCAGACATCATGTGGCATCTCCGAGCCACTGCTCAGGCAGTCCACAGTGTTAATGATTTTTAGATTAAAAGAAAATTCTAACCAGCTAATCTGTCCTGTAGTGGCTTCATGATACAGAGTTGCTTGAGACACCTGTTAAAACACCTTGACTTTCTTGCTAAGTGGGAATCTACCAAGTCCCTGGGAATGGGTATCATGACCCAGGGCGCCACTCCTGCTAATCCCACTCCTCAAACAGAGCCCTTTTTGGCACACACACAAGGCACAATTTCCTTTGCATCCCTGCACCTGAAAGCTCTGGCTCCTACACTCAATACCTTCAGCATCATGAAATTTCAAGCTGAGTTTGACAAGCTTTAATAAATTAGTCACAGATCATCCTAAAATGTACAATAATTGATCCTCAAGCTTCATAAATATTCAGTAGGATCTGGATATGAAATCTGGAAAGCTGTTATATAATTCCTGTGAAGACAGCTGAAAAAGGACAATATCAGAATGCCACTTGTGTAATTGAGATTAACTAAGACACAGAGCCCTTACTTAGGAAAAAAATATTTCAAAGCACCATGCAGCACTATTTTTTTTTATGACTAAAATAAGCTTTTCTCCCTTCAGGAGAAAAGTAGTAGTGATAAAATGTCTTTCTAATGAACAAAATATTTCCAGGACTAATATTTTGCAAGGTGCTTCCATCAAAACTTCTGGAATTTTACAGGCTTCTTTCAGTTACAAAATAAAAAATAACAAATAAAACCAGTACTGTAGACCACAACTTGTGGTTACACTATTATCTGATAGAAGCCTGGTTTTTGAAGTAGGGGATTAACAGTACATTTAATCAATCTTGGTAACACAGGCAGTAGACAGCAAAATTGATTACTGTTCAGATAAAAAAATGTTGCATTTTAAAATTATTGGTATTATCACTACAGTCACAACAAATATTTTCACCCTCCCTTCTCCCATTCTGCTGTAATTCTAGGAAAATGGGCTGGCTCTGCAGAAACACAAGGGTCCATGTCAGGAAAGCTTTTTACAAGGTTAAGAACCACTCACTTTTTATACCTCAGTCACTGGGTTGAAAGATTTCAGGTTTATCTGCCAAGAATGTCTATTTTAATATCTGCAGAATTAGACAGCCAGTGTATTAGAATTTTTACAGAACGAGATGACAAGCTCTTGGAACACTGATGATAATTTTCAGTAAATGCTGAGGCTACAGAAGACTGCAAAGAAAATAAAACTCTAACATAATTTAAAATGATAACATAATAAACTCTTAACATAATTTAAAATGAGAAAAACAGTCTGATAGGTTAGCTTGGTATCAGCCTTGCACAGAATCCTGGTATATAATCAACAGAAAGATAAAGGATGGTGGTAAAAAGTAATGCTAAACATAGACTTACAGAAAATAGGTCTCGCTAAATAAATTTGGTATGGCTTTCTGACAAGAATATAGGTTGGACTGGATAAAAATACCCTGCAGTTTCTGACCTACTATACTTAGATCTCTGTAAGATTTAGTGCTACACAAAAGTCTGATTTAGAAGTTAGTCAACATGAAGAAAACCTGGAATCTAAAACCACCTCATAAATTATTAGTGAGGCTAAAGAAAAATATTTTAAATCCACCTTGTCAATAGTTAAAGCTGTTTTCTTAGCTCTTAAAAATCATAGCTCATTATAGACTGGAATACTATAAAAAGCTTCTTCCCCTTTAACTTTTTTGTGCAGTTGGGAAAAAAATCATACACACACACAGTTAAAGGGAGGAGGTATACAGTCACTTTAAACTTTTGCTCTCATAGATTGTTTCTCAGGAGAGAAAACTTCAGCATTAACAGATTTCCTCAATAAAAAAACCATCAGTGCACTTAAAAGCCATATTTTCAGGAACAAAAAAAAGAGTATACTTATGAAAAATCAAAGCCAGTTCCACACACGTGTAACATCTTGCAGTACTAAACTTACCTAGGCTATACTTCTTGCATCCAGAGTCACCTGGAAACATTACAGAAGATTATTTAACACTTTTGACAAGGACAGATGTGCAACAAATTATTATGTATAAGCTGCTCCAGGGTCTTACCATATGGCACACATAAAAGAATTTAAGGAAAGAGGGAAAACTGCATGACATTTCATCTGGTTGAAAGTACACACAGGTAATGATTCCAAAAGAGCTGGCAGAGAGTCAGGTGCTATCCCCTGTGCAAGAACTTTTTCCTACGTTGTGAATCTCCACTACTGATGTTTTAGGGAAGGTTCAGTGCTACTCAGCTGAAGGATTATATAAAAGACTGTAACTGATAAAATCTGCACAGAGTACCCAAAGTGGTGAAGGACAAATAAATAAGAGTAAGTCAATCCTGTTCCAGAGATCTACACCACACATCACACTGAGTTAATGGCGAAGACATGGCTTTGGGTATACAGCCCAGTGCAACATCCTCCACACACTGGAAACCAGCGTTGTTTCACACCTACAAGATGAGGAATTCTACTTGGAAATGGAGCAAAGCAAAACAAAAACTCCTAAGACACAGTGAATTCTCAAAAACATACAGGAACCCAGCAAGCTGGAAATGGCTTCCCAAGCAAAAACATCCAATGGATATTTAATGTCAAAATAGAGCAGGAGAGAGAACAGGCTGTTTCATCAATACCTAGCCTTAGTGAGGTTCTTGATGATGCATTTACCAAGTTCTACTTGCATTCTAAAGGGGAAAAGTTAATGAACATTGATGGTGCCTAAAAGCCCTGTCTTAAAAAGAAAAATAACGGCTTTGTTCTCAAAGTTGTTCTTATCAGCTTAAGACCCAGAATAAAAAATTTCATAGAAACTCGTAATTAGTAACACATATGAAGAATGGAACAAAAGTCATTAAATATTATTAACTAGTCATATGTACTGCTGCATTCTAAATTAATTACTCAAAGACTATCTATTTGTCATTTTGGAGAGCTTAATAAGACGATCTGACTAAGAGTGGAATGATGAACAAAAAGTGAGAAAAGATTGTATTGGATTAAATGACAGAAAATTACACAGAAGTTCTGAGATTATTAAATAAATAATTGTGGATTTTCACCTACAATAGTCTTCAGTTCTGACCAACTTCTCCTTGTGATAAAAACCAAATGGCTCAGAAAATGGAAAGAGCTCAGAGAAGTATAAGAAAAATATTAAGTCTTGATTAAATGGGATGCTTCAAGATGCTTAAGACTTCCAAAAGGAAATAAGTGGATGAAGAGAGAAAGGCAGTAACTGTACAAAATTTGCATAGAGAAGTTCAGCTAGGTCTTCTTCTCACCCTTTGGCTAAATACTAGGCTGTACCACAGTGACCAAAGCCTTAAGAAAAACAAAGTTTTTGGTCAAACCAACTAAACGGCAAGATATCAGTTCATAGAAGTGAGCACCTTCAGTACAGCTTACATAGTTCATGAATGCATGGCCCATTCTTTGGCCTAAACCTGGGTAACTGGATAGATCGTTAGGTTTTCATATAAAATTATATCACTCACCAATCACATAAAAGTCCATAAGAACTTCAAGAACAGAAGCCACTTATCCAAGTTTCCCATGTTGGAAACGCTTTATTCCTAAAAGTTCTGGCGGAGTTGTAATGACCACTCCCAGTAATGCTTCCCTAATAGCACCTTCCAAAGGGCCTGATCAGTTGCCTATTGAAGACAAAGTACTGACTTGAAACAATCTACAAATCCGTAAAGAGCTGTTAAATGCCTCTATCCAGAACAAAAAAGCGCCTCTTAATCTCTCACAACTCTGAAACCAGGAACTAACAGATTACAGCACATATTAACTTCGTTCTTTTCTCACCCTGATTTTCCCCACCACCCTAAAACAGTCAATGAATAGTGCTAAGCAGAACAAGACAGTGAGCCACTTAACTGTCCAAACCAAAATGAAAAGGGAATAGAAAGGTGTCAAGCTCTGGCAACGCCTCAGCTACAGTGATATACACTACAGTAACGTCACCAGCACTGCCCAAGCATCCAAGTCTACGGAGCAAAAGCCTAAAACTCAACACATGGTAAAACCTTAACATCTCTTTTCTCCAGACCCCTCTAGCCACTTTTTCAAGCACCAGCTTAGTTTGCCAGGACAGGGAGAAACAACTATTGTTCCTATCTGCTGATCATAGTCAAACTCACCAGGAAACACCAGAATAATTAATGGCACGCCCCAGGCCCTGCTGCTTGTCCACCCAGCATGGAGCGGGGATGAGCCCAAGGGCAGCCAGGGGAGGCCAGCCCAGCTCCCTGCCACCTGCGCCATGGGCACGTCCTGCACACCCTCACCAGGGAAAGGCACCGAGGAGCCAGCGCTGCCGCTCCATCCACCCACAGGGGCTGGACAGCCACCACAGGGGATCCCACCACCCTCGCAGTGCCGTGTCAATGACACCGGGCACCGTGACGGGACCATCCACCTGCCCGCTGGGTCACCGCCACCACGGCGGGACCGTCCGCCCGCTGCCTTGTGCCACCAGCACCATCGCTGCGGGTGGGAAACACCGCCGCGGCCGTGCGGGAGCCCTGCAGGGGAGCTCGGGACCACCGAGGGCGATGGTGACGGCACCCCGGGGAGGACACCCCGAGCCAGAGCCGCGGCGGGAGGGCAGGCGAGGCGCCCCCGACCCCGGCGGCCTCGATGGCGCGGGACCATGTGCCGGGGGCATGGCGGGGCGGCCGGGCAGGGGGCGGCGGGGCCGGAGCGGGTGGCGGGGGCGGGGAGGTGGAGCCTGGCTGCGGGACCGCCGCTTCCCTCCCCCGTCGGGCGCTCACCTGGCGGGGCCGCCCCTCGCCAGGGGGCCGGTTCCACGCGGGGCGCGGGGATCGCCCGCCCGCCCTCCCCGGGCCGCGCGTCCGCCGCCCGCCGGCTCAGGCCCCAGCAGCCGCCGCCTCCCCCTCCATGGCCGCCGCTCTCGCCGGCTGCATTGTGGGAAGCTGACCTCACTCGCTGCTGCCGCCGCCCCGCCGGCTCCGGCACTCGCCGCCATGGGGGCCGTGACCGACGGTGAGACCTCCCTCCTTCCCTTTCTCCATCCTCCTCTCCTTCCTCCCTCCCCGCGCCGCGACCCCCGCCGGGGCTCCCCGCAGCGCCGCGCCCCCCGCCCGCCCTCCGGGGAGCGGCTGCCGCGGCCCCCGGGGCTGCTCACCCCGCAGACGGGCCTCCATCGCGGCCCCGGCCCCGCGGCCCTCCATGCGCCCCCGGCCCCGCGGCTCAGCGGATCCGCCCGCTCTGGCTCCGGGAATCGTTCCCTGAAGGGCCCGGAGAGACCCGCGCGCGGCGCCGGGAGGCGGCTGCCATGGCGTGAGGGTTTAACCGGAGTTTTTCCTCAGATGAAGTTATCCGCAAGCGGCTGCTGATCGATGGCGATGGAGCTGGCGACGACAGGCGGATCAATTTGTTGGTGAAGAGTTTCATTAAGTGGTGTAATTCCGGATCTCAGGAGGAAGGGTATCTGTTGTTTTGCTTTGGTTTATTAAGTCTTGGAACTGCTTAGCTGGCGTTTCAGTGGAAAGCAGGGCTCGATCCATTTGGAAGAGATCCGCGTTAAAATGTGCACAGCTGCTTTTCTTTGGCTCTGTGGTGTTTCCAGGACAAGCGCCGAGGACTGTGCTGGGAGAGGAGGGCTACAGACGGGTCAGAAATCACTGAAGGCTGCGGGCTGAGTCGTGAAATCTGCCAGCGCCGCTCGAATGCCCTCAGGATTGCTGTGCCTGCTGCGTGATCCAGCCGGGAGCCCCGCTCTTGTAACAGATCGTGGCTCGGATATTTTACTTGGCAGTTCTGCCTTTGTTCTGTTAGGGAAGGGAAATACTGCTGGTATTTCTGTTGCTGTCGTTATTTTTTTATTTATTTTTTTTTAAAGTCTAAATTAGTAAGGTACGAGTGACAGCCTTCTGTGGGGTCTCTGTTAGTAATGGATATAAATTCCCAGAGATCACAATATTACCAGTGTGTATACAGAGGAGCACTGCAGTATTAAAATACTAATTTTGTGGTCACAGAGCCAACGCGAGCTGGAAAATTTATTAGCCCTGGGTCAAACTGCTCACTGCTTTAATACCCACTTTACACTGATAAGGACATGATGCTGGAATTAATGTGTACAGTGTTTCTAACTGCTCTTCCAAAAAAATTATACACTGAATCTTTGAAGTGTTTTCTTTATTGAATAATTGCTATTTAGCTGTCCCTTAAGCTACATGAAGTTTTGTTTTCTTGCTCTGTGAAGTTAGGAACTGTTTTTATGCTGCTTGAGAGCAAACGTCTTGTCTGTTTTCAGATACAGCCAGTACCAACGAATGCTGAGTACTTTATCACAGTGTGAATTTTCAATGGGAAAGACTCTTCTGGTGTATGACATGAACCTGAGAGAGATGGAAAATTACGAAAAAATCTATAAGGATATAGGTAAACATGAGAAAATATTACTGGTTTCTGTTTGACAGTTTCTCTTACGAACAAGCTCAATCCAGTTCTGGTGAGCATAATATATACATCTGATGAGTGATTTGGAGGTTTTTTGAGTTTGTTTTTTTCCTTACTAGATAGCACTCACGTATATGCTATAAGCATCTTGTAATTACGTAGATTACATACAAACAAGAGCTTTTTTAACCTATTGATGTGTATATAGTTTTTAAGCTGATGGAGCTAACAAGCCACCATGCCACAAACAGCTCTTTTATAGTTTAGCAGAATAGCTTGTTGACATGTATTGTTTGAATTCAATATAACTCTACATCTTTCTTATTTTTTTCCTAAAGAAAATAGTATAGCTGCAGCCCATGAGAAGATCTCTGAATGCAAAAAACAAATCCTGCAAGCAAAAAGGATTCGAAAAAATCGTCAGGGTAAGGTGCCATATCTGTATTTACAGTGGTGGGCTTCATTGGTTAGTTATCTTTTAGAATACATTGTATTGGAAAATAGATTCTAATTTTTTGAAAGTGCAAGGCATCATGATTACCATATTCAGCCTGGTGGGTTCCACTGACTACTGAAAGTTTTGGGTCTAATTTTTTGAAAGTGCAAGGCATCATGATTACCATATTCAGCCTGGTGGGTTTCCACTGACTGTTTTGGATGGATGACACAGGCAAGATTGAACCAGCTCTCAATGACATGCAACATCAGGAAAACCTAAAACAGTGTCCTTTCTGAACACCTGTTTTAAGAGGTGTATTTTTACCCTACTTTTAAAATGGTATACTCCTAATTCATTGAAACCTAAAACACTCTAAAAGATGAGCAGTTGAAGGATCAAAAAATGTATTTTTCTTGATAAATGAAATGCCCAAAAAATTTTAGAAATATTACATGCAAGGTTTTAAGTACAACTGTTTGAACAATGCTGTGGATAATTTTGAACTCAATTGGAAATTAAAATAACCTTAACCAGTAGGAATGTGGAGTTCTTACATCTTCACAAACATAGGTCTGAAGTGTTTGCTTTTTAGTATGTTCTGTCCAGTCTGCAGCACAAATTTTTCCAGGTAAATGAGGTACTTGTCATATGTATGGTCTTACTATCAGGAAATGGCTGTGTTAGTTGCCTGTATAACCATAATATTATTCTTAATGTGTAATAGTTTTTTAAAAAATCCTAAAAGTGAAAAAAAATCCATGCATCATTTTACACTAAATTTTATACTATATAATTTTTTTCTAAAAATCTTTAATGTTCATGTGTAACATCAGCACCATTTTCTGTACATATACATTTGATTGTATCTAAACATGTTTATTAATCAGACACAATAAAGACCAAGTGTGCAGCAATGCAGAGCTGTCTTAAGGGGTTTTGAAAAATATTGAAACAGTTTTTCAAGGAAAAAGAATTTGCCATTTCTGTGATACATGAGTTTGTGTTCTTGAATCTGTATCTTCAGAAGTATTTAGATTAACTATTTAAATGTCTTTCAGAATATGATGCATTGGCCAAAGTCATACAGCATCACCCAGACAGACATGAAACACTGAAGTAAGTATAAAACAACATTAAATTATAATAGAGCAGTAAGCTAGAAGTCACCAGACTTGACATTTCCTTATTTCAGTTTAACTTTTCCTCACATTTATAAAATTTCTCTGACACATAAAAACTTGTGTTTCTGTGCCCTACGAGCTTTCCTTAATCTCCCGTCTATATGGGTCAGAAGCATTGTTAATTGTTCTGTAGTTGAAATTTTTCCACTGTTGAGGTGAATAAGTGAACTGAGATGTAAATGCACATCTGATGTCAGTGAGTTGCTCAGAAAAGGGAGATGCTGGGAAGTCCTTTAACTTGCACCAGCCAGATTCAGTAGCCACTCAAATCCGTAACACACAAGCAAGGTGGAATGAAAAAGAACAGGAGAAAGCTCCTAGGGTTCTTTTTTATGTTTTCCTTCTGGTTGTTGTTCCTGCATGCCCAGTTATAAATGGCTGTGTGGTGTGCCACACATAACCTGCCCTGGCATGCAGGGCAGACCTCACTGTTGTCCAACCTGTCTTGTGTGTAACTCACAGTGCTGCTTGTCACATTCTGGCTTTGCATCACTGTCTGTGCTTTTGGGGCAGTTGTGGGGAGATTAACTCTATTGAGCCATACAAACATTCCAGGATTTATTGCATCTATGAGTTTGTTGTTCTTAAACTGATCAAAGATGTGGTGTGGGATTACTGTTCCCATATAAGTGCAGCTGTTCACTTATCCTATTCCCACTTTCAGTGAAATTGCCAAGGGAGGCTGTCTTTCCGTATTCCATAGTCTTTCATAGCAAATGGAAGTGATTTGGTTATACTATTAGCCTAATAATAGCATTTTTATAGCTATAAGCCACTGACAATATTTCACACATTTCTTTCTTGTGTGTTGTTTTTCTGTGCCTTGATTTCAATACCCCAGCTTTGATTATTACAGGCAATTCTCATGAGGCTTGACTACTTACTTCATTAGTCAGCATGTGATATTTATCAAGTGAGGCTTTAATAAAGAGCTTCCAAAAATGCAGTTTTTCAGATAAGTCAATTAAGAATAGAAACAACTAAATGAGAGAAGTTGTGACTGTCCCATCCCTGGAAGTGTTCAAGGCCAGTTTGGATGGGGCTCTGAGCAATGTGGTCTAAGTGAAAGAGACCCTCCCCATGGCAGGGGGCTGGAACTAGATGATCTTCAGGTCTTTCTAACCCAAATTATTCTATAATTCTGTGATAAATGATACTTTTTTATCTTAGAGGATGCTGCATTGTTTAGGTTTGGAGGAATTATTCTAATTTTGCTTAACACATCCAAGCATAAGTTTCTTAAGTAAAGCTAGAATGAGTGGTAAGTATAGCTGGTAAGAATGCAGTCTGTAGGAAAGTACACAGAAAATGATACAATGAACCAAAGGCCACCCTTAATTCAGAATAGAGGAAGCCTCACTAACAATGTCACACTTTTCATGGAACTCTTAATCACTAAAAACACTCTAGAAAACTTCTTGTGAGAAGAAAGAGAAGGGTTTTATTGCAAGAGTAGCTTTTGCAGGTTATCTGGCACAATAGGACAAAGTTTAGAAAAATACTTTCTTTGTGCTTTTAAGAGTCTGTTTCTTGGAACAGCGAGTCATACAGCACAAAAGAAGCTGTTAACAGCTTAGTCGCAAGTAGTGCACAGGAGCCAATTCAGGAAATGATAGGAGCAGAAGTACTGAACAACAGTGCCCACAGTGTAATTAGATGCAGTATCAGAAGAGCTGTTCAGAGAACCAAGAAATGACACAGTCTTAGAAAAGGAGATATGAAGGTAAGAAGGCTAAGCAAAGATTATCTGGAATGTAAAGTAAAAGGAGTAAAATTCCAGATGTAGCTTGGATGTTACTAGAAAAAAAGTCTGTCCTCTCACAGTCTGCTTACACCTGAGAGCACAGTGTAAACAGCAAGATTTGGCCAAATGGAAGTTTTTCAGAAACTAGAAACCAAATGCTTCCAGAATCAGTGTATGAGCCTATAAGCTGAAGAAAGGGGTAATGTCACACACAACTCTCTCAGGAATTCCCATTGAGGTGCCAAGCATGCTGGCTCAAAAAAAGACAACACCCTCAGTAGCACTAAAATAGACCTTTTCCCATCCACAGGGAGGTACTTAGGACTGGAGGGCTCTTTGTGGTTCCCTACCCAGACCAGTTGCAGCAGCCGTCAATGGCTTCAGGAAAAAAAGGTTGATTTCCTTGCTGACCCCTCTATGACTCTGCCTGCTAATTAATCAGGGATGATCAGCCTCAATCCACTTCAGCTTTAAAGGAGCAGTTTGCTCTCATTGCATGGTGCATAAATTATGATAGGCATTAGAAGTAGAAGGACCAAACTGGAGGTTTGGCTGTAAGAGTTGGTGCTCCATTCTCATTTGAAAGGTATATTATGGTACCTGCTGTTCTTGGCCTCAAAAAGGGTTGTGGTGGTCCATGGTGAGCCCAAGTGAGAGCAGAAAGTTCTTCCCCCTGAGGGTGGCTGGGCACTGAACAGACTCCCCAGGGAAGTGGCCACAGCACTAATCCTGACAGAGTTCAAGGAGCATTTGGGCAATGCTCTCAGGCACAGGGCATGGGGTATCCTGTGCAAGGCCAGGAATTGGAGTTGATGTTCCTTGTGGGTCTGTTCTGGCTCAGGATATTCTAAGATTCTATGAATCTGCTTCTTTGACTTGTATTGTAGGGTCAAGTAAATAACATGTTGTGTCAGGACTGAATTGTTACAAATGCCCAGGGTACAACTGTACAACTGTATTCCAGCTTGGAGGCCTAATTTTTTGTAAAAATCCTGAAATTACAAGTCTAGAACATAATAGTTCAAAATTACATGAAGTGACCTTACCTCTAAATCGTTTCACTTGTTTTGTTTACATAAACAGTATATTTTATAGTTCTTTCTCCTCTACTTAGAGCAAATCTGTTTTGCAAGAATTTTACAGAATTTTTTAAGAATGCTCTAACAATCTCTTTTCAGGCAGCTAGAGGCTTTGGGAAAAGAGCTGCAAAATCTTTCTCACATTAAAGAAAATGTTGAAGATAAGGTAGGTTTTTCATAGAGATGGGTATATAATAATTTATTAGGAATAGAATTAATGAAGAGTCTGCTATGGCTTGTTTGGCTGTATGTGCTCTCTGTTTCCTACAACATGTATTTTATCATTCCAGTTGGAGCTGAGAAGGAAGCAGTTCCATGTTCTCCTGAGCACCATCCATGAACTTCAGCAAACCCTGGAGAGTAAGTGCTGTTCTTTGCTAATAGGTATAACTGGGTTGTGTTTCAGCAGATGAAAAGGAATCACAACTTCCAGCAGGGGGATAGCTCTGTGCAACTGAGGCTGGTGACCTCTTGCATTGGCAGAATTTTTTCCCAGTAGTAGTCTAGAGCCTGAGACTGCTCTGAGCTTTTTTTCTTCTACAAGCTACCCACTGTGCCATTTCCTGACTAGCTTCAGGTTAATTTGTAGGCAGCAGAATTCTTTAAAATGTGAGGATAGAGAATAACCATTTGAGGTTTGTTTTTTTTTAAACAAAGTATTTCTTACAGAAAGTTGTTCTTGTGCTTATTTCTAAATTTCATTTTATAATTCCTATTTCAGTAGTTTTGAACATGTCACTGCTACCATGGTATCATTTGAGGCTTTACTAAAAAATAATTTAAATACAAGGAAGGTAAATGACATCCTACTCAGACTGTGAATCTGTGATAGAGCAGGGACTAAAACTGTCAGACGCAAGAGCTAAATTCAGGAATTAGCAGTACTCATATTTTCTCATACAAATACTTAATATTTTCAAATCAGGACTAACTTTTTGTGCTCTAATGTGGGTAATATTGTTTTAGGTATTTGCTGTTATTTGCCCTGTCTTTCAAAGACAGAACAATTGGTACAGCTCTGAGCATGACCTGATTAAATGCAGAGATGGCTCTAAGAGCAGACTTTCATTCTCTAAGGCCATCTAGATCTTCTTAAGCAGAATGAACTGTTAATCCTAGGTGCACTTTAGCAGAAGGTTATTGTTATTATGTGTTACTAACACTTGCTTAAGTATTAGTCTTGAAAGTGCATTTTCATATGAATATATAGTTTAATCTTCAGGATTTTGTGAAGGAAGTAGCAGTTTAGTGAAAAGCACAGCTTCAATATAAAATAAATAAACCATTAGTAGGCAAAGAGAAAGAAGGGGTTAGAAGCAATCTGGTACCATTTGGTTCAATTGACACTAGAATTTACCCCATATTTCCAGTAACAGCTGTTAGAGATAACATCCTTAAAAACTGAAGGATTATTTTTGTTTGAACGTAGCATTTTTTAAAATGAGATACTCAACTACATGTTTAAGGCAATCAAAATAAAATATTTCAGTGGGACAAAGTTCTGCAATATAGTCTGTATATATGACTAAGCATGTTTGACTAACAGTAATATTGAATTTTAGATGATGAAAAACTTTCAGAAGCTGAGGAATCACAAGAAACTCAGATGGAAGCAGAGGCCAAGCAGTAGATGTCATATGAAGACTGACAATTTTAAGAAAGTCCAAGTATCTTCACTTTCTGTTGAAATCAACAGTAAGAAAGAGGAAGCTGGAAATAGTTTTCTACTGCTTCTGTGAATTTTTATACAAAAATATGTGTTTTGCATATGTTTCAGGGGAAAAGAGTTGCAGATGTTTGCAGGCAGGCACTTGGTGTTAATCCACAAACTTTGTAATTTGTGACAAATATACTTTGTTTCACAAAGGATGAAGCTTTTACACCATACTTGTCAACTGAGGTGTTTGTAAAACTTTGCCAATAAAAGGTGTTTTCACAGATTTTCCTATTTTTAGTAGGGACTGAGGCTTATAATACGGGCTTATTTTCTTACATGACATCAGACTGAGGGCAGTGCATTTTTTCATGAGTCCCAGCTTCCATACCCTCTTCTAGATGGGACCTCAATCTGAGCTAAGTAGGCTCTTCGTTTTTTAAAGTGGCTGCCATTTACAACTCACTGTGACTAGACTAGAATTTGATTGTTTCATATAAAATAAACTACTTCTCTAGAATTAATGCTCGTTAAGGGTTATAAAAAACCAAAACTGATACTGTACTAGCTTTAATTTTTTCTCAAAGTGATGCAGAGAGCTGCAGTGATCCAAGCCTTGCTCTGCTGTGTTTGTTGTACCACATCAAAAGTCACATTTTCAAATGGCACATTTTAAACTTCAATTTAAAAGCTTTGTTCTTGAAGAACCAGGAATCTATCCCAGTACCATTTATAATCTGCTTCTGGATTTTATCTGTCAATTGATTATTACCAAAATACATCATAATTTCTGAATAAGCTGAAAAATTATTATATGCCTAAGTGGTCCATCTCATGGCCCTTGTCATGTTAATGCAAAAATGCAAGCAGAAAGAGAGTTACTGAAGTGATAAACTGACATTTTCAGTGCCAGGACTTGTTTTTCTGTCCTGTCCAAAGGAGAGCAGCAGAGGGAGAGTGGAACATTGGGCAGGATTTGTTAAGACAGATTTAGCAAGCTTCATGAAGGGATGGAAGAAGGAGGAGAAAGAATGTCACCGTGACACACTGTCAAATGATGGGATATCTCTGAACCCATGTTAATTTGAAGAGAGTTGCTGCCAGCAAAGAAAATTGGAGAAAAAAAAAAAAAAACACCACCAAAAAACCAAACAAAGATTTATGGGCAAGAAATTATGAGTTATTTGAGATCTTGTAAGTTTTTCAGATGCCACAGCTGGCTTGTACCATGCTTTCCCTCCTTTACCAAGGCTCAGGTGGGTTTCCTTTTCATGTGAGTTTAAAAAACTAAGAAAAAAAATTCAGAAACGCAGGCAAGTACTGTTAGTTCTGCTCTGGGAACCTGTGTGGCTTTTTCTTTCTAGACTAGCTGTATTAGTGACACATCCAGTGTATGAACCACTTCATAGATCTATATGCAACAGACCCTGGGGAAAGAAGTTAGCAACAGAGAAGTGCTCCACCTTTTCTGCTTCACCCCAATCATCAAACGTGTTCGTGGGTTACCTCTGCCTTTATTTCCCAAGTCTGTTTTCATAAAGGTTGTTAGCACTGTTGCAGAATTCCCTCCACTCACAGCCCAGGGCTACACAACACAACCCAGCCCCTGTGTGTTGCTGGGCACTGTGCAAATCTAGAACAGAAAGTGTTCTGTGTGCTGGGCAGTGCCACAGCAGCCAGGAGGCAAAACCAGGTTTGGCTTTGGCTTCTGTCCACCCTGGCCTCGTGTGATTCACCTGGCAGCAGGAGCTGGCATGGCATGGCAGTGTGAGGCTGTTCTGTGATGTGCCAAAGGCACTTGGGGAATGGGACACCAGGACATCCCAGCCAAGAAAGCTCAGCATCCTTGTACCAAGGAGCTTCCCAGATATTCAAGAGTAATCCTAAAGCCAGGGATGATACGGACTTTGCCTGGGCTAGCAGAGTCCTGAAGGGAAAGATGAGGTGCTTACACCTCTGTGCCAGGTGACACGATGGAGGGCTTGTTCAATGGAAAGAGCAGCTCTGGACCTGTCCTGGCCAGAGGCTGCACTGCTTGTGTTGGGCAGCCGTTGCTGGCTGAGTGGCAGGAACTGGACTTAATCAAAGAACCCACGAGGAAAGAACTTGGGAACAGACTTGCTTTTCCACGCTTCCTGCATTTATGTCTGTGTGGCTTTTGTGAGGGGCCGCGAGCGGCGGCGGCGCTGCGGGGCGGGGCCGGCAGGGGGCAGCAGAGGCCGGGCTGGGCGGCGCGGCGCTGCCGGGATCCGCGCGAGCATCCCTGCAAACATCCCTGCATCCATCATCCATCCCTGCAAACATCCCTGCATCCATCCCTGCATCCACCATCCATCCCTGCAAACATCCCTGCATCCATCATCCATCCCTGCAAACATCCCTGCAAACATCCCTGCAAACATCCCTGCATCCCATCAGTCCTTTCCCAGGATCTGTGCATCCATCTGTGCATTCCATCCCATCGGTCCTTTCCCACTGGCCCTGTTCCCAGCACTTCCCGGCCTTGTGAGCCCTTTTCAGACATTTCCTTTTTCATTTTGCTACTGTTTCCCATGCACAGCCAGTCCTGCCACTGTCTGGAGGGGTTAAAACCCTGGAGAATCATGGAATATCCTGAGTTGGAGGGACCCACAATGTTCATGGAGCCCAAGTCCTGGGCCTGCACAGCACAGCCCCAAGAGGTTTTCCCTGCTCACCCCCACACTTCATTTTCACTGTGTTGCCTGACTACCCTGATTCTCAAAGCCTCTCTCTAAAATGTCCCAGGACACATAAAACACTGCCAAGGAGCAGAAGGTGCAATCCCAAAACCTCCACTCTTTGGGATGCCACATGATGCAACACAAGTGTATCCAATACTTCATTTTCCTGCTGATGGTGACAGATCCCAAACCCTCCACGCTGCTTCCCCCATGCAAGGGCTGGAAGAGCAGTCTGGCAGTGTTTGCAGCAGGAACAAAGCACCCTCTGGCATGCAAGATTCTGCTGCTCCAAGACATCCAGCCCCATCATTCTGAAACCAGGGCAAGAGTTGTTTCAGGATCATTACATACTGATTTGCTCTGAATTTGCATCATCATAGTGAGAAACTTGGCAAAAGTTTGCTAAAAGCATTATAATGCACAAGAGTTCCTAAAATATTTAACAACAAAAAGATATGTGTTTTTAAATTGCTTTCACAATAAAGGGAAAATAAAAATTAAACTACCTAAACAACCTTTTTTTTATGTTTTGTCAGTTTGCTGACAATGAAAACTCACCATCAAGAGAATTTAAAATGATGATTTATCTCCAAGGAGGAAAGGATTTTGTTCTTCTCAACACAAAAGTTTCATCAGAAGTGTATGCTGGAAATAACAGTGTGTGCTGCATGTAACAAATAGGGCCCACTAGGAGCCCATTTGGAATAAAAACAAAACATATAATTTATCATATGGCAGGGCTAGCTCACTGTAGACACCTTCCCAAAGATTTACATAAAATATTACTACACTTAAATCTTATATGAGCCTAAATGAAATTCACATTTACATTTGCTGAACCAAAATCTTGTCCATGAGCTCCTATTTAAAACTATGTATCTTCCCAAAAGTGCTGTATTGTTGCTAAAATCTCTCAACACTAAGCTTCAAAGCTGAAAAGAGAAGCCTCTGGTAGATTACCAAACATAAGACACAAATTTAGGCACAACACATGGAAACAACCACCACTGCCCAGTGCAGCTTCTCCCAGTTACATTAAGCAAACTTTGACAACCTAGTGGAAATTCAGAGGTGAGGATGTTTTAACTTATATGAGAGAAAACACCAGGGAAAAAAAAGTTTTTTTTTCTTAGTGCCTATTGATGTCAGTATCTTCTGACTCACTCTGCATGAATTCGCTGAGAGCTTTCAGATCAATTCTCTTCTGCTCTGTTATTGTGGCTGCAAGAGATGGGAAGGGTCATGGAGCACTGGGGCCACCACACCATGTTATCAGTGTCCCCTGTGCCCAGCAAGGTGCAAAACTACAGTGGGGACATCTCCTGCAGCGGGAGCATATCCAGTACCTGCCCACACAGCCACGAATGCCCTGGTGTCAGGAGACTCGTTGTGCTGGACATTTTCCCTCACTGGCTGACACGTGCTGGTTATTTTTCAAAGCTTCCACATCTGTGTGAGATTTATGCCCTTCTGACACACTGGCATGTCATGTTATTGAGGTGACTTTAGGAGTGATTGAAGGCAAACTGGTGGTTTTGATGACAGAAACCTTCCTTGGGAGAGCTGTGCCTCAGTCAAATAAAACATGAGCAGCAAAATTATTTGGGGGTGTGTAACAGCAGCAGGATTCACTGGAGGAATGAGAGAACTTCTGCACCTCAGGACTCACCTTGTCAGAGGCACATATTCATTCAATTTTTTATATAGAAAAACAGGTTCTTCCCAGCACTTCAACCAACATTTCCCAGCCCACAACACTCAGCAAAGTGAAGGAAAGCTCTTTCCTGTGTGGGCTCTGGCAATGCCCCTGGGTGCCTTTGCTCGTGTGCACAGGGTGGCAGTGAGGGGGGACAGGAACTGCCCTGGCCAGGTGGGCACTGCTCCCTGCTCTGCAAGACCTGCCTGAGCAGAACAGCAGTGCTGAGGAGATGGAGGAGCAGAGAGGCATATTTGGGATGTGTTTGGGTTTGACTGGCCAGTACTACACATTCAGGATGATGGCATAAGAGTCAGCAAATCCCTCTTTGAATAGACAGCTTATATTTGCATTTAGCTTGTGATGGTTTCTCTCCCTTTCTCTTCTTTACTGCTTAACCCGCCAAACCTGCCAGCTGCTGCATTAAGCACACCAAGGGATAGCAAAGGATCTCAAGGCACAGGGGGAAAACCCTTGTGAAATCTTGCTCCAATACAATAAATAGCCAGCATATTTACTGAATGTAGAGAGGTAAAAAGGGGATTTGTGCTCCATTGCATCATCTCTCAAGATGCAGGTAGAGACATTCCCTAAGCTTGATAGGAGTAAAACCAGACCCTAATCCTACAAGAACCTCAGCTAACTCTGTGCCATCCTACACCAAATCAGTGACAGAAAACTGTTCACCTCTATCTCAGGCCTCTCACAGGATGCTAATCTCCTAGATATCATGTAAGGGCTGCAGCCATCACCTAACAATGTTTTAGGAAGGAAATCACATATCTCCTGCAATCTGGGTAAGGGGCTGTGCAGAAAATGGTGCAGGGAGGTTGCAAAACTATCCAGATTTAACCAAAAAAAAAAAAAAAAAAGAGAAGGTAAGAAAGAACAAAAACACCACAGCATAGTTAGAGACCAAAATCCTGAGGGAAGCAGCAGGGTTGTTTGGCAGCACAGTTTGGGCTGCAGGAGCAGCAGCAAGGCTGTGCTGTGCAAGCCCAGCCTCGGTGACACAGCCACGGACTGCAGGCTCTGCCCAGGGCTGCCTGCTCCCTGCTCCCACAGGCCCAGGTCTTGCCAGTGTTTACTTGGCCTGTGGATCCTTTTAAATCCAATGCCATGGGCTTTTCAAGTGTGCCAGTTACTGCTGCAGCCTGGTGCCAGCTGATAGATGGTTTATGCCACTAACAGCGCCTGAGGAGGGGAATTGCTAAAAAGCAGTGGGAATATTTACTTTCTCCTGCTAATGCAAGTAGCAAGCAGAGGATTTCAAAACCCTTGTAACCTGCATGTAGTCAGCTGCAGACCAAGCCTGGCTGGGGGCAAGCAGAAACCACGGGATACAGCGCCATAGGGACAGGCAGCTAGAACACAACAAATGCTCAGGGCAGAGTGCTCAAAGACAGGCTGCAGCATCAAACCACCTGCAGGGAGTGACCACGGAAGGGATGTGAGCAGCAGGCTTATTGTCTTGGAAGAGACAGAAAGGAAGGAAAAAGAAAGAAAAAGCAAAGCACATTAACTGTGAGCTGATTGTCCATTCCTTGTTCCCTCTCCAGTACAACACCTATATCCTCTATGTGCATATATGCAGGGAATATGTGCACATTTCCAAACACATACACCTCCTGCAACTGGAAACCTTGCAGATTGCTGGGTACACTGTACAAAGCACATCTGAAAGCTTAAATTGATTTAATCAACACACGTCTCAGTGACTCCCATTTTCTCTGACAGTAGCTCACAGCCTCACACCCATCACTACCACAGCTTCTCAATCCAGCCAGCCCAGAGTCCCTTCTGCTGCCTCCACTCCCACGCTCCCACCAACAATAGAAACACAGAGCCACTGTGGAGGAGTAAATGCTTGGTATTATTTGTCTTGACACTTGGGGAAGCACTGGAAAGTTCAGCTACCTTGCTATTTCACATTGCCCTGTTACCACCCATTGTCAAACTTCCTCCTCCTGTTTGCTTTACAATTGCTCATCCCTTGGGGGAGCAGCGGGAAGGAGACTGGGCACGTGGAGCAGAGAGCTGCAATTTCACTGAGAAATAATAGCACCCGACCAAAATGTACTGATTGCATGGATGCATCAGCGCAAATGAGGCAAGAAACATTCCCAGTTGTGTCATTTCCAAATTGCTCCCTGCCTGTCTCCGTGCCTGTGATTAACCACGTCAGACTCAGCAGGCTGGGTTCAGCACCCCGTCCTTCTCCTGCTCATTAATTCCAGCAGCCGTCCCCAGGGCGTGAAATGGCAGCAGGTTTTGTTTGTTTGCTAAAAAGCTGTAAAGCTCCGTGGATGGTGTGCTCAAGCCAGAAAGACACTGAGTCACACGGAGCTGTCTGTTCCTGGAGCTCCACAGCAGCTCCTGGCTCCTGCCAGCTCCCACACTCGCTGTGTGGATGCTGCACGTCCCCACATCCCCTCCTGCTTCTGCTTCTCTTAGCTCAGAGGTGAAAGTAAGGTACCTGAACTGGCCTTATAGGATCATGCAATTATTTCAGCTGAAAAGCCTTTTTGGAGGTCTCTAGTCCCACCTCCTGCCCAGAGTAGAGCCAGCTTCCTGTGTAGGTGAGGTTGCTCTAAGCCTGAACCTGGGCATTTGAGTGTCCCCAGGGATGAAGGTCCCACTGTCTCTATGGGTCCCAGTTCCAATATTCGACCACTGGGAAACTTTTTAACCCCAAAGTTAGAGTACATGTCCGCTACTGCTCATTTAGACAAAGCATTGAAGGTTAAAAAAGGTCCCTGTTGATTGTGCTCTGGTTTTCCTTGTGGCAAAATAGGGGATGAAGAGTTAGAGCTGCACATGAGACACGACCTGAGCTCTCAGGCAGTGTTATTATCTGCCTACCATCAGTGCAGCCACACCAGCCTTTCAGCAGCCGAGGGGAGAGACCAGCCACAGGATTTATCATGTCAGATTCTACTCTCAGATCACTGGATGGCTGACAACCTCACCCCAATTCTTCTTTTTCTGGAAGCAGTTTTGCCTGCAGTCACCTGCTGAACACTCACACAGTGCATTGCACCAGCAAGGCACACTCCTCCCACTAGAAGAGACATGATGAATGTATCCTTTCCAATAATATTTTATTTGAAAATCTTGAAGAAAAATACTTACTCATGCTCCCCATGAGAAAGGCAAAAAATTAGAGTGGTGAATGATATTGTAGCAGTGCCTGTAATTAAGGAACTGGCAGCATTTTAATTACAAACTAATATCTTCAGTGGCTGATGATCCAGCTGTTCAGCAGACCCAGTGAAAGTGAGATTGCCAGTTCCAAAGTTACAGACCAGCAATTAAAGTTTTAGGGAGGTTTTCTGTACTTCTTGCTTATTAATATGTGTTTCTTGCTTGTTAAAGGCTTTGAGGACATTTCAGTAAAGTCCTTATGTGAATGAGTAGTGAGCTTTCCTTTCACTTTCAATGATTCCTCTGTCACAACATTGGGTGGAGACATCCTGAGGTCAGCAAGTGTCTCACCAGGCTTTCCCCCATCACACTAAAGCCAGCTCAGTGCTGCTTTAGCATTTTCCACCTTCAAATCATCGGTCCAGCTATTGCCCAGTATGACCAAAGAGCTCAGCTGAACCCTTTTCAGAGAGTACCTCAAGCACCAGCGGGGATTTATTTAGTTATTACATAAAATTTAGAACTACATTTTAAGCATGGAAACATCATTAACCTAACAAGGCTAAGAAATCAGCAGTTTGCAATATTAAAACCACAAAAACAGGATGAAGCTCTATCGCTTCCCCAGCTTCTGCTTCTGACCCACTGCAGAATGAGACTGTAGTTCACTGCATGTTTTTCTCCATTCAGGAATTTAGAGAAAGTGTTAAGATGTCATAGAGATTAAGTCCCTCTGGGCTGTCCCTGCAAGGATTCCCACTCTCCAAGCAGCCACCAGCACATGGCCCAGAGGCCACCAGTGATGTGCCCTGAGCACAGACACCAGATGCTGCTGGTGGACACTGCCAGGACACACAGGTTACAGCAGGAAATGCTCACGGCAGCTGGTTTAGCTGCCTGCAGGGTAGGAGTGTGCAGCCCCCTCCATCTCCTGACCCCCAGCATTATGGGCTGTGCTGGCTGCCTTACACAGTCAGCCCTGCCCTTGTACAGAGGCACGAAGCCCCAGCCAGGGCATGCCCCCTCCTCATCTCCCTGCCTTTTCCAGCGCAGGTCTCCAGTGAGGATCAGCACACAGGCTTTTCCCTCACCCCTTGCCTGGGGGCACCCAGGGATGCTCACACTTCCCACAGAGACGTTCACTGCATGGAAAATCCCCCACTGGCATGCACCTGACTTCTGAGAGCACATTTCACTTCTGAGAGCACATTTCACTTCTGGGAGCACATTTCCACCCTGCAGGCCTGGCTCGGGGGAGAGGTCCCCACAGC
Organism: Pyrgilauda ruficollis; assembly: GCF_017590135.1. Lineage (NCBI taxonomy): Eukaryota > Metazoa > Chordata > Aves > Passeriformes > Passeridae > Pyrgilauda > Pyrgilauda ruficollis. The sequence goes on from NW_024508101.1 coordinate 6,818,448, forward strand.
TGAGCAGAGACAGCCCTTGGGAACAAAAACCTGCTGAATGAGACCTGCTGTGTCTCAATTACACAGAATCAGTATTCCCAGCATCACCAACACGAGGATGGGAAAATGAAGATGTGAAGCCTGCCAGGCAGGGAGTTTATCACAATGCACCCAGTGCAGGGGGGTCCCTCGGATGGACGAGGCTCCTGCTGTCACCCACAGCCTCTCCCGTGGGGAATCACACCCCTCAGTGACCTCCACATCTGGCTGGGTGGCAAGAGAAGAGCTGTGTTTAGCAGGCAAGGCATCAACCTCAGCTACAAGAGCTGCTGGGCAGAAAGTTCATTCATCCAGCTCCTTCCCACTCCTCCAAGACCTGCAGCTCTGCTTCCCCCAGCAGCTGCTGCCTTCCTGCCTGCCCTCCCCAGGCACTGTGTCCCCCCTGGCAGCTCCCTGGCACAGCAGCAGGAACAAAGCTGTGCTTTGCAGCAGAGCCTCAGCCTCCGCAGGCACACGGGAAAATGTTTTCCACAGGTGTCTGTGGTTTCTGAAGGGAAATGCAACGTCCCCAGAGAAGATTCCTTGGAGAGTGGTAACCACATTGGTGGAACCAACTTTTCAAAGAGAGGATAAAATACATACATTCTAGAGGAAAAGAAGATGTCACAGAAATTTTTCCTGTATCAATAGTAAATTCTTTGTTCCTGCATAAAAGCTCTAGGTAGCTCTGTCACACACAGAAAAGAAGGATGCTGAAGTTCTATGGACATAATCCCCACATTTCTTAGTGTACTCCACTGTGAAGACATTAAGCTCAAGCACAAGACATTTAATAGTAATAAAATCCCAGCCTTCACCCTTTGCTGTGAGTCTGTTCTCTACTAGCATTGGATGCCTCTGCAGCAAAGCTTGAAGAAAGATCTACACTGTAAAACTTCATTACAAGGTCTTAATAATATGAAAACAAAAATCCATGGCAAATGTTAGGGCTGACTGGTGTCCTGAGATGTAGTTATGCAAAATCTGCTGCCAGTTCAAATTAACATATCTGGTAACTAGCCCTGGAAAAAGAAGTGATCAGCTGAGTGATGAGCAAGCCCCAGTTTCTGTCCTTGCTCATGACCTGCCTCAAGGCTAATCCTCCCTCCTTCACCACAGCTCCAAAGCTTGAGGAAAAGGTGTTAAATCATGGTTCATAAGGTTTCAGCAGGAAACAAAAGGTTTTGGGGTTTTTTATAGCTTAAATGTCACTAATGCCTGCTAGAAGCTCACATTTGAAGTGCATTTGTTACCTGCATTCTTCTGTGGAAGGTAGACAGACTCTTTCTCCCCCAGAAGAGCCCAGCTCTGGGCCCTGGGGTTATCTTTGTCTGGACAGCAGGTAACCTCACCTGAACCTGCTGTCCCTGTGCAGGGCTCAGTGCTGACAGCAGAGACTCCTTTGTGCCTGGAATAAACTGGAGGATTTGTGAGGTGCTGGGTGCTATGACAGAGCCCTGCACATTTGGTGTTGGGGCTCTCCAGCATAGAAGATCGTGCTTTACAACCAGAGGTTTAGAAAAATATTTTGAAATGTTGAAAAAATGTACCCTGCATTTTTAATCTAACTGGGAAAAACCCCTTGGACCCTAGAGCTGCATCTTAAAAAGACTGATGGCCAACCCTGAAGCCATTCATTTGTTGTGCACATACAGCTCCGCATCATGAGGTTCTTACCTATTTATTTCCATCTCTTTGTTCAGGCCCCTTATCCTATATTTTTAAAGTAAAAATAACCAAGAATCAACCCTGTGAAAGGACTTGTTTTCCTCTCTGCCTCTGTCTGTGTTGTCTGCATGGGGCTGCCTTGCAGCTTGCCCTGCCCTTGGCCACCTTCTCTGCCCTCAATCTCAGCAGCATCTGGAGCAGAGCTCTTCCAGCACTGCTGCCCAGCAGGAAGCAGAGATCCTCAGCTGCCAGGTTCCTCTGCTTGCTGAGTAATGCCTCACAGTCCTGAGTGTAAAAGAGCAGCAAAACCAGGAGAAAGATTGCTGCTCTTTGCTCATGCTAATTATGGATGGCACTTTTAAACACATGCTCGGTGTTAATGTCAGGAAAGCACATTTCTGTCCTGTATCTTCCCTTACTTATTCAGCATTCTTCTAGGATATAGGAGACAGCAACTCCTACATGCAATTTATATATATCCGTAGATATGTGTGAGAAATTTTTATTAAAAAGAGGATGACAGTTGCCACGGGAAATTATGAATACATGCATATATACATTCACTCAAATGTGCACCCTGAACCTTTGAGACCTTTCAATTTCTTCAAGGAAATTGGAATTTATTTAAAGAAGTGTGATGCTCCCCTGTTAGATCCTACTCCAACCAAGAGTTCAGCAGCAGAAAAGGGGGTGAACCTGAGTCTTCCTCAAGAGTTCTGATATAAGACAACACATTAAAAAAAACTATTTAAAGAGAACATTTTGTGACATGAGTATGTGAATAAGTTGTCTCCAAGTCAGCCATAGCACGGCTGCTCTAATAAATATGCATTTACCCTCTCATTACTGCAAGGTAGGAGAGGTGGAGGGGTGACTACTTTCTGTGACAAGTGTGTGCATCAGCTCCCTACAGGAGAGGAGAGTGGGGTTTCACATCTCCCTCACCTTCAGTGCAGCCAACAAAGAAATGGGGCAGCTCCACCTGAGATCCAGTCACTGACAAATTACACAGAAAACCTTGTGCTTTCCTGTTCTTCTAAAACTCCTATAATTGCTACATAAAAAAATCAGTTTGGTGTAGGATGGTTCAATCAATCTGGCCCTGGGAAAACACAAAACAATAACTTGTACAAGCTGCAGAGCAGAGTCCTTATTAAAAAACTACATCAAAACCCGTGTCCAGTCCAGTCTATTCACGTCACTGCTCTCTTTTTAACCGTGCTCATACACCAGAGAGCCCTGATGGGCTGGAGCTGCAGGAGGCAGACCAGCAGATTGAAGAGGTTAGATGTATTTCTCTGTTAATGGGCCTGATGCTGTCGAAAGCTCCCATAAAAATTCAGCATGAAGATCTTCCTAAGCTCAGGGCCCTCATGAACATTCAGCCTTTAAGCAGATAAAAAGAAAAATTTTCTCTGCCTCTCTCTGAATATATCCATCTCCTCAGAAGCAAGGGAAAGATTTTTATAGAGAACTTGATAAAATTCCTGAGACAGCTCATTAATTCCAGTCACTTCAGCAAAGACTTCCCTGCCACTTGTGGCACTCAAAGAAGTTATAGATTGCCTTAGTAATAACAAATCCTATTCATTAGCCATGTCTCTGCACTTGCATATTAATATTGTCTGGCCTTGTTAAATATAGAAGCCTATTCTCTTTAATCTGTTTTTAACAGGCATTTTTCCCCTAAGGTTAGCCATGAAATAATTGATAATGATAGTCATCCCACCTCCAAAAAGCTTGTGAAATTCCTTAAATGGCCTCTTATTACTGCTGGGGAGCTGGGGCAGGCCATCTACATCTGCAGGTACTGTAATTTTACCCTATTTTGATGGGAAATTTGGAAATGTTTACACTGTACACTCTCTTCTCCACTTTAGAGAGACATAACTTAATCAGCAGAACTTTTCTCTCTATTACATGTGTGCATCTAAACAGGATCCAGTGGTGAGAATAGCAAACAATCACAAACAGTGCAATGGTGGGTGTGAAGGACTTTGCACAACCCCTTATCCTCTCTGGAGCTCCACTTCAGAGCACAGCCCAAGCAGGCCCCATTCATCATACAGTTACAGGATGGTTTGGATTGGAAGGGATCTGAAAACTCACCCAGTTTCAACCTCCCTGCCTTAGGAGGTTCACATTCACATTTTCTGGAAAATTCCTTCACCCAGGATTTTTCTCCTGGGAAGCTGAGAAGCCTCAGAGAAAAAGGAAAACAATTCTTATCTCATTTGCTTCTCCTGTGTTTTGCTATTTTGGAATGTGTTTGGAGATTGTTTACCCACAGGTGATGGTTTCATTGGTTTCTGGTGTGAGTTATTTTGACTCAATGGCCAGTCAGTGCCAAGCTGTGTCAGGGCTCTGGAAAGAGTCACGAGTTTTCATTATTATCTTTTTAGCCTTCTGTATTTTTTAGTATAGTATAGTTTAGTATTCTTTAATATAATATAGTATAATAAAATAATGAATTACCCTTCTGAGAACATGGAGTCAGATTCATCATTCCTTCCTGCCATGGGGGTCACCTTGAATACAATAGGCAGGCACACCTTTTTCTAGACCAGGCTGCTCAAAGTCCCATCCAGCCTGGTCTTGAACAATTCCAGGGATGAGGCAGCCACAACTAACTCAAGATGCTCTCAAAGTAAGTCAAAACCAGAAAGGCTTGCCAGCAGTAGCAGATAAATTGATATCAAAGTCTCTTCCACAGGGTAAAGTGAGCTGTGTTCACTTATTTGTCTAAAATGAGAGCTGGTTGAAACTTCTCAGCTGTGTTCTGTTGAGCAAGGCTTTTCATGTAGACAGAAGTTTTGAAGGACCTTGGAAAGAGGAGGTGTGTTGAAGGAAATATTGCTTTCTTAACAACAAAAAACTTAAAGCTTTGGAGGTCTCTGTGAAAATTATGCCTCTTGTGCTGTTAGTGTTAGATCATGAAATAGGAAATGGGATTTTTCATCTCTTTTACCAGCTTCCAAGATTAGTAGCTTGGAAGCAAGAATCTGGCAATTTCAGAAATCCATCAAAAATATTTCACTCTTGCACCTTAGATTAGCTATAAAGAAAAAAAGGTTTTTTATCATGAGGGTAATGACACTCTGGAACAGGTTACCCAGAGAAGCTGTGGATGCCCACATAGCAAAATATTTAGGCAAAGTGGGCACACAAAACCTTTGCCCTGTTTTGAGTTAATTTGACCATTCTGACAAGACTGCAGGAAAAGAAATGAAGACAGAAGAATTACAGGGGAACTCTCAATTATCAAGTGGCAGCCAGAACCTCCCCCTGTTACTGGCAATGCACCATAAACCAGGAGCAGCTCAAACCCATGGCTGCTGCTAAGCTCCTGATTGTTGGTGTGGCAGTGCTTCCAATATTTATTATACTGAGGAGTTCCTGATGAACTCTTGCTGCTGTTTATAGCACAAGCCCAGGTATAGCTCATTTTCCAAGAATAACTTTGGCAAGATATCAGTATCTGTTGCAGCCTTTTGACAACTTATAAATATGGTTGAAAGTGCAGTCAAGCAGTTTCAGGCAGCAGAGCAAATAATTTCCCAGAGTTATCCACTGGGGCAGAACCCTCCCCATCTGAACACCCATGGAGAAGGGAGCATTCCCACTGCTCAAGTTTCTGCAGAGTATTTGCATGAGGAAAAAAAGCACTTTTTTCCCTTAAGGAAAAAAAAAAAAAAACACTTTCAGTTTTTTTTCTCCTCTACAGCCTTTAGTGATTTTCTGCATGCTAAAAATACACCCAAAATCCCAGTGTTCCTACACAGCACAATTGTGACTGTCAAGCTGAGTCCCCAGGAGCCCACAGCTGTGAGCTGGAGCACTGATGGTGAGCATTGCACTCCAGATTTTAATTCTGCAGTGTTAGTGACTCACCTTTGTCATCTGACTCAACACAGCCATGACAAAAGTCGCTTTCCTGCTCTTTTGGGAGTCCTGCCCACCCTCAGCACCTGTGCATGATGCTTGATTCAGCCCATTCAGACTCTATTAACAGTGAATCAGGTCCTCTGTGCTTTCTGGAGCTGGCCCCTCGTGGGGCTGCACAGACAGCTCTGGGACAGCAGAGAGAGACACAGCATCATTTAAATAATTTTAATAATTTAAACCATCTAAATCAGTGCTGACTTCAGTGCCAGAACAGCTGAACCTGCAGCCAGCAAATTTCACCACTAGGTTGATGCAAGACTGACATAAATGCAGTCACAAGTGTGTTTCATCACTTTTAGAAGCTGCTTTGCTCTGTTTTTCAAGAATCATGACACTCAGACAAATTTTACCAAGAAATAAATTACCTGCTAGCTATTACATTTACCAGAGCAGGTTTCCAGTGATGTAAATGAGCATCACCTTGCTGGAGCCATGGCAGGCACCAAGCCCACCCCCACGAGCCAGGCAAGAAGCCTGTCTCCTGTTAGGATGGATTGCAAAATGTGAGCCTTGTACAGCTGACAGACATTTATGGAGGATAATTATGGAGACTGCAAGTGTATCAGTTACTTTGACAGGTTAATGGTTTCTTTTTGATTACATGCACAGGCACAGGGGTGACTGCAAATAATTTGCTCGTGTCTTTCCCAGGACAGGTCCCCAGATGTGCTTCATTCTGTGCCAGAGAGCAGTCCATCAAGAATCTTCAAGCAAAATAAAGGCTGGGAACACCTTCTGTGAAGTAAAACTTAGCCCAAGTGCTTTGTTTGCAAAAAGCTGCCAGTTTTATGGTGGAGTCCAGCCTGACCCAAGCCCACACACAGCTGGGAGCAAGGTGGATATGGCACAAAGCAGTTGGTGCTACAGGGTTTGGGTACATGGCTGCAGCAGGGAAAGGAGGAGAGATACCTGGGGAAGGAGATGCTTCTGCTGGGGAGGGGGGTGGCTTTGGACAGGAGATTGATTATTGTCTGTAACATACTATTTTCAGAGTTAAAAAAAACCCAAGCATAAATGCTCTTTTGATTTTGACCTCAGATATGAATACCTCATAGAATTACCTTGTCATTATATGGAATATATTTTTGACAAGCACCTCGAACTGGAGGTCTGGTTTGCTTTATCAAGCTTTCAAGGTCACTGAGGAGTGAATTTACGAGGATGCAACTGAAGCTGCAGGTGTCAATGTACATGAAATGATAGTATCTGTAATGTGACATGAAGTCTTTCCACAAAGGAATATTTTTAATGTCAACTCCTTTTTTAAAAATCACATTTTGCAGACCCATCTGATTTTCCTATCTTTCACACCCATCAGCTGGATTTCACCAAAAATTCAATCCATTTCCAAGAAACCTGGCCAACAGAGCAGCTTCCACTCCAGACACTACAGCTGTGTTACTGTCACCAATCATCCCCATGCTCCACATCCCCAGGAATTTCTTCTTTGCTCTCTGCAATGAATGCTACTGAGAAAAAGACAGCAGTGAGTTTTTAACTGGTGCTTAATCCCTTGTTTCTAGGAGTAGGATGCAAAGCTGGCTGCATTTCCAGGATGGTTGCTGACTCAATGAGTTTTTGCAGTGTCCTGTAAGAATCCCACTGGCAAACATCATTCCCTACACAGGCACCACGAGTGCCTGGACATGTGTGAGTGCAAAACCTACACGGTTTCAGCTTCTCTTTTTTAACCTAAATGAGGATAAGGAAGCATGGCATGGAAAATCCCATATTTGCTGGGATTTAAGGCAAGAAAATTCTCCTTCATCCCCTGTTGCCTCCAGCAGTCTCAATAAGAAATTGAGCTAATTTGTTTAGTGTCAGCCGTCCTCGCTCAGAAAGAAAATATTCTTTCAAGGCACACAATTACTACACATGGCACTCATAAACAATGCCATGTTTAGCAATTTGTAGCACTGAGCATTGAAAGGAATTTTATCTGATGGAGTTTGACAATTTTGTCCAAAAAAAAAAAATCATTTCTGTAAGCCGCAAATAGTCTTTAATGGAAACAGATTTAAATACAAACTATAGCTCCTTCACACTGTGCTGTAAATCACAAGGGAAACATAATTCATTTGCAGCAGTTTTCAACAAGAAAACTTGGCAGTCTTTCAGCAAGTTTCATAATTGCTCTATTTTAAACTTCATCCTGAAAAGGCTCAAGATAGCTTTTAGTTTTATTGAAAGGTTAATTTCACACCTACAGAAAAATATCAGCTTTCCATTAGATCTAACAGAGTGTTAAATGCAAAAATTACAGTCCCTTCCCTATGAATGCACAAAGTTTGTTGAATTTTTAACCCACCCTGATTTTCCATTCTTTCCTGGGGGAGCCAGGAAAGGCACAACAGGCACACAGGGCTGCCTGGAGCACCAACACCAACAGCCCCTAATCCCAAATCAGCCCTGGGTCAGGGCTGCAGGACATCACCAGCTGCAGGAATTTGGGTGCAGCTGTGCAGGGTGGGGGGCTGTGGTAGCCCACACCTGAAGAACACCCAGCACAGAAGGCAAAAGGGGACATTTCCCTGGGAGAAGCCTTGAACAATACTAATTCTTCACAGATTTATGCCAAGCTGCCTCAAAAAGCACACAGCTCACCTTATTGCTGGGAAAGCACAAACAAGGAGCAGGTAAAGAAGAAATTTGCTCATTCCCCATCCCATCAGCTGTGTGCCCTGTTGGAGTGAAATGTGCCACTGGGGGCCAGCCTGCTGCCATGCCCATCTCCCACTGGAGGGGTGGGATTAGGGCACAAACCATGAAACACTTCTGGTGTCCTGTGCACTTGGACAGGACTTGCCACCAAGGCACACCGAGGGACTCATTCAGGGTGGGGCACTGCTTCCCTGGAGCCAATCCTGAAGAGCCAGAGGAGTCCCAAGAGGACACTTCTCAGCATTACACCTCGTTGTAATTATTTTGTGACGCAGCCTGAACTTCAGCCTCCCACGACTTGAGAAAGTCCCTGCAAATGCGATGCTTTTGTGGTTTTGTGTCTGGCAACCTGCACTTCCCCAAAACCAGCACTTCCCCCTCTGCTTCTCAGAAATCAAACAGAGAGAGCACTCGTAGCAGTAGTTTCAGCTACCCCTGATGGATACAGACACCTCCTGGCTCCCAGAACCATCATTCCTCCGTGCAACAAGTGCGTGTGTGAGCGTGAGCGTGCACAGTGCCGGAGGGGGTGGATACAGGCAGAGAGGAGAGAGCTTGTGCAGCCCTATGCACAAGGAAAGCCATTAGGGAAAAGAATAGTTTTTGCCTCCAAGAAAACCACGATTCGGTCATTACCTTATTGGGGGGGAAGTCACACTGAATTTCATTTAGGTATTTTGAGTTGAGTCACACCAGAAATGACTTGTCAAGGAAAGAGGAAGAGGATTAGTTTATCCCAATGAATCCTGGTACCTGGTACTCCTGTGCAAGGAGTGTTTATCATTGCACAGTGCTCCTTGCCATTGCTAGGGCTCCTCCTGAGGAGCAAGGGGCAGAGGAACTGTTCCCAGGGCTCAGGGACCTGCAGAGCTGACTGAGGTGCAGCACGCTGACACACCCAGCTGGGATCAGTGCGTGGGCTGTTCCCTGGAGACAAAGGATTAATGCAACAGAAGAAACAGGTTTATGGACTGTGAGTTACTCCCTGCCTGTGCTTCTCTGTGGCCGGGCAGGGAGGTGCAGGGGCGGCAGTGTGGCACAGCTCAGGCATGAGCACTGAAGCACCTGCTGCTCCAAAGCACCTTCTCCAAGTCCAGCTTGCTCAGAAACAGCTCTTGGGCTTGTGGCAGCTTGGGGAAATTTCATTGCAAGCCTTAGACCCACAGCCCCAAAGAAATAACTGAGGGCATACAATGCTCTTCCCTGCAACAGCAAAGCCAACCTCAGCACGGCAGAGAAAGCCAGGCCTGCAAAGAGCTCAGAATTCATCACCAGCAAGGGGATACAGAAAACAGCTTGGAGAAGCAGCCTTCAGCCAGGTGTGGAGGCTGGGAGCAGCCAGTTCTTCCTAAGCTGTGCTCTGGGACCTTGCCTTTGTATGGCTGGGAAGTGAGGCACAGCCCTGAGAAGGAACTGCCAGGCAGGAGAGTGATAACTGGATTTCTTTAGCTGCTTGCATTCTTTTTTAAAAAAGGGCTATAATTTCTCCCCACAATTATGAGAATGAATAACTTCAATATCTTGGATTCTGTTGTCTAGAAACAGCAAGGAAAATGTAGCTTAAGGAAGAAGTATTTTCAAAAGTTAGGCTTCCTTTTAACATTTGCAAGTTACCAGCATTGCCAGGATCCTGGGAGCAGGTGAGCCATCCTGCAGGAGATGGATGGGTAATTGCTGAACAAAGGCTCCTGCAGTTTGGCTGAGTTAGTGGAAAGTTGATGAAAAAAAAAAAGTTCAGTCAATACTGAGAGCACCTCTGAAAGTCCCAGGTGAGCACCATCCCTCATCGCAAAGGCAGATAACCTTTATATTCCTCTCTGGTATTCATTCTCTAGCCTTTAGAATTGCTGCTCTTCCAATCTTCCTCATGTAAATCATCACACTTCCCCTTTTTATGATATTCTAATTAAGAAAACTGTGATAACAGTAACTAATTATGTCCATAACACATTTTGAAGTGCTCTCTCCGCCTGTCAACACTCAGAATGGGAGTCTAAACTTTGGCAAGTGTCCCAGAGCCAAAAAAGGGTCTCGAGCAAGATGCCACTAACCTCCTGTCATTAATCTCAGATAAAGAAGTTCCTATGAACAGCCAGCAACTCGTTTGCCATCAGGCTCGGGGATCCTTGTTCAGCTTTTCTGCTACAGCTCAGCTACATTCTGCAAATCACTCACTCTGAAGCAGGCAGTCACAGTCACTTTACTATCTGATTTTCCTGAGCAAATGATAGCTGTGTGGAAGGATTGTGAATTAGGATGGACTGCAAAGCAAAACTTTTTTTTTTTCTTTTGGGAGATTCTGAACAGTGCCAATCCTTTTCCTGAGCAAATGATAGCTGTGTGGAAGGATTGTGAATTAGGATGGACTGCAAAGCATGATTTTTTTTTTCTTTTGGGAGATTTTGAACAGTGCCAATCCCTTAAAAAACAAACTACAGAGCAGGGGAATGGAAGATCTTCCCCAAATATACACAAACTGGTCACGTTCTGTCACCTCAATGTTTAAGTTGCACATCTGCCTGCGAGCTGCTCAGTGCAGCACATGTGCACCAGAGGAAGCACAGTCTGGGGAGCCCCTCTTGCTGTGGCCAGAGAGGAGAGCTTCCCAGAGTGCCAGGAGAAGTTCAGACAAGGATTTTCAAGGTTGAGGGAATACAGTTTCGTTTTAGGATCATGCACAACAGCAAAGTTCTTGAGCCCATTTAAAACAGCTTGAGAAAATGAACACACACCTCTAAATTTCAGAAGTTCCAGCAATTAGCAGGGGCTCTCACACCTGCTTTGCTGGCCTTTACCAGAGAGGTGGTGGTCAAAACACATTGTGGGAGGCACCTCGAGGTGTTACCATCACCGACCAGTCTCCTCCACATCTTCCTCCACCAGCACCGTGCTGGAGCTGTGACTTCAGCCTCCCCCCGACCAGTCCAAACTGGGACATCTGCCCCTGCTCCCAGTGCCTCCCTACCAAGCACTGCTGGCAGCTGGAGCCCTGCAGCATCTCTGCCTCCACAGGGGATCTTTGTGTTTAAAATTATGGCAAGCAGACTCTCCTGTGTGTCAAATAGGGGATTCAAGTTCGCCTGTAGCAGCTCTGGTTAAAGATGTTTATACCATTTCTACCCTTGGTTAAATTCCTGAGAAAAATCATTTAACACACTGGATTTCATATTGCTAAAAGAGATGCAAACTGTTTGAACACCTTAGCCCTGGGCTGTACCTGCAAGATCAAAGGAAACCAAATTTGACAGCTAAAGGGTGAAATCTGCAGGTATCTGGCTGTCTAGAGGGTGGGCAGTGCCCCTCTAGAGAGTTTTAATATTTTGGCCATGTCAGTCCTGCAAATTGGAGCTTTTTGCAGTGAGTAAATTGATTGTGTAGATTCGTGTGGTCTATAGGATCCGTGATGTGCACAGAAGGTGACATAAATACACATTACAGTGCCAACAGCTTGTTTTATTTCAACTCCTGACAGGTTACAACTGACATTGAAGAGAACAGTGATGAGCAGCCACTTTGTGAGCCCTCCCTGTAAAAGGCAACTGCATCCAACAGTGGGACTGGTGGGACAGACCTCCAAAGCTCCCAGCTAATCTGTTATGTTGGGGACAGGACAGCTCTGCACTGCAGATTCAGAGGGTAGTTGCTAATGTGTTTTGTACTCTCCTGTGCTCACTGCAATTAGGGATGAGTTATTGGTCATTTCTTTTGGATAAACCTGTCTGTGCAACATAGCAGAGCCCTACCTCCCATTTAGAGAGCAAAATAATAATAGGACTAGTAATGAAAGGACTAGGACTGGATAATGAGCCTATCAACCATGCTAATTTCGTTTGTGTTATCAGGGTTCAAACACACACAGCTATTGCCAAGCCAGTGGGTGCAATTCTGTGTCTGAGAAACAGCAAGTGTGAACTCAAGAGCAGCCCTGGGGCTGAGCAGGGCAGCCCAGCCAGGGGCTGCAGGTGCTCCCCACATCTTCCATAACACTTGCAGAGCAACTCCTGCCCTCCCATGACATACAAGGCACCACGAAGAGCTGCAGAGTCAGAGCCCAGCACAGCCTGGTTGGCCGTGCTTGGGTGGGGCCAACCCAGACCTCTCAATCATCCCACTACACTGAATGCTGCTCTGTGTCTGCACGCTGGAACCTCTGCCCTTGGGCTGCAGCATTTGGGTGTAAAGTGGAGACAACACTGGGATGGAGACTGACCAGCACAGGCTTGCAAAGCAACAGTGCAGATATATTAGCCATTGCAAAAATCACAGAATAATTCAGGGTGAAAAAAGCTCCTAAGGTCATCAAGCCCAACCCTTAACTCAGCACTGCCAAGCCCACCCCCAAACCATGTCCCTGAGTGCCATGGCTATGTGTCTTCTAAATTCCTGCAGGGATGGTGATTCCATCACTTCCTTGGGGAGCCTGATCCCACACTTCAACCCTTTTGGTGAAGATACATTTCCTAATAACCAACCTAAACCTCCCGTGGTATAACTTGAGGCCATTTCCTCTTGACCAGTCACTTTTCACCTGAGACAAGAGGCTGACCCCCATCTGGCTACAGCCTCCTTTCAGGGAGTTTTGGAGAGAATAAAGTTTCCCCTGAGCCTCCTTTTCTCCAGGCTGAGCAAGGAGCAGTTATTTTTTGTTTGACTTCACACACACAATCATCTGTCACGGGAGGTTTTTTATTTCTTTTATTCTATTCCACGGCAAAGTAAAAATAAAAATATTGCCAAGCTAGAACAGCAGGTTTCACTCTGCTCAAGGAGTTTACAGCAGCAGTGCTGCTGGGCTTCCCCTGGGAGGGTGGCAGTTTTTGGGGTTAAACCACGGCTGGGCTCACAGGGACAGTTTGGCACAGCCAGCATTCTGCAAAGGTTGATTTGTTTCTACACAACACACCTGGAGGGGTTTCACATTCTGACCCCAGCAGCAAGAACAGGAAAGACTCTGTGGAGTCTCTCCCAGGGTAATTTTGCACTAGAATGCAAGTATCTCCTAAAATAATGTTGTTGGGGGGGGTATAGTGGTCTGACTGGGAAAAGTGAAGGAAAAATTAAAAGAAAAAAATTTATGCTTCAAAAGAAATGTACTTAATGATTAAAAGAAGCTAAAGTAAAAAAGAATTCTTTTCTCCTGCTGGAAAAAAAACCCAAAAAAAAAAACAACTAACCAACCAAAACAGTGTTCCAGAACTTTTTCATTTCACAGACAGAAATTATTGTCTTACTTCTAGTGCTCTCTGCTTCTTCTGAGGAACTGGAATTTTGCAGAATGAGACAACTCTGTGAATTCTCAGTTAATAGAAAAGCAAAATGTTTGGGGATAATTATTTTCTGGGAGTTTTAACCATACAATGGGATGCAACACAGCATCTGCTCCTTTGGCAAACTATTCCCTCACATTTGTTTTGGTACATCAACAGCTTTATTCATTATTAAGGATTATTCACATGCCAAGGAGAGATTGGCATTTCTGAGAGATGCTCACAAAATTTCCGTGAGTTTTAGCACATGCCTCCTTATTCAGTTTACACCAGAAATATGGCACCCACCATCCTCTTGTCCTTAAAAATATTTCTCTCATTCATCAGCGCATGGTTTAGATCAAAACCAGAAGGCAGGAACAATTCCAGTCAATGATCTGTGAGCAGTCCCTTGTCTGAAGCACACACATCCAGAAGTGATGAGTTGTTGATCACTTGGATTAAAAAAAAACCAACCAAACTCAAACCAAACAACCCTGAAAACGCTTTGTAAATTAACAGCTTATTTGAGAAAGATCTAATTTGCAGCTCATCCCACCTTGCCGGTGTTTGGCACTTCTCCCCGGACTGGTGCTGCTGTGAAGATCCTGCTCCCTGCCCGGGCCAGGCTGTGCAGACCGGAGTGTCCCCCCAGCTTTGTGCACAGAGGGTTACAGAACAGGCAGAAAGATTATCAATAAAACCAGCCCTGTCCCTGGTCTGCAATGAACTGCACTTGAAATACACAAGTTTCCTGACACAGGTGCCCTTGATCTCCTCTGTCACAGCCAGAGCGAAGCCCAGCTCCTCTGTGCACAAACCTCTGCCTGCTGGCTCTTCAGGGCTGGGCAGGGACTGAGAGGTTTTGCCCAACCACCACCCCCATGCTGGCCAAAAGAGAAGACAGCACCACTCTCCATAGGAAAACTTGGCCAACACCACAGAGCAGAAGATGTAGCTCTTCCCAAGTTACATTGGTAAGTGGCTGAGCTCCATAAAAGCCAGAACTGATTCAGGAAAGGCAACGAGAGCCCCTCCATGAGCAAAGCACAGGGCTGACCCCTCTCACACAAGGTCCCAGGAGGTGTTAACTGCCATAATCCTCTCCCAAAAATCCTTTTTAAGCCACAATTTCACAGATCTTAAAAACCATATTCCTGAATATTTTCATGCATATAAAGGTCTGCTTCACTACCCTTGTAGGATAAGCCCAGTAACCAATAATTCCTACATGAGAAGTGCATCTGCTGGCTGCAACATTCCCATGGATGCTGTGATATCTCAGGCATCTACTGAGTGGCCACAGCTCCAAGCTCAGCAAATTGAGCCAAGTTGCATCAGCTGTGCAATAATGTGCTCATCTGCCCGGTGCAGCAGCTGCTGTACAGCCAATTGAGATGTCTCTGCCTCTGGCAGAGGAAAAAAGAAACCCTACAAAGGCACTGCTTGTGAGTTACAGCCCAAGCACACAATTATGTCAGGCTCTAAGTTAAATCACTGCAGGCAAGGGTAATCTTCTCCCCTGCACACACATTGCCCATCCTCTCCCTCTGCTTACAGGATGCTCTGTTTGCATCCCTCAGCCCCAGGATGTACCTTTTGCTAGGTGCCACCATTCAGCAAGCACAGCACACTCTCCCTTTCACTGGGTCAAGCACAGGAATTAACATTTATAAACTTTCTCAGCCTTGGACACTTAAAGTGTCTTTCCACGACCATATAGGGAATCAAAGCCTTCTGCAATCTGGATCACAGCCAGTTGTAGCACGGTGGTTTTTCCATCAGACAGGCTTAAAGTCTGCATTCAACCCTGCAGGCAGGGCTCAAAAGAGCTGAGACCCAGGGCAGAGCAGGAAAGATGCACATGCTGTTAGGGCTGTAGGGGAAATCCCTGTGTTGATGACCACTTTTACTGCTTTGCCTACCAGTTGTTTACATAAAGGGGCATTTACTCAGAGAAGGCTCCTTTTTGGAGCAGTATTTGCTGCAATATTTGCACACGTGCTTTATGTTATAAGCTGCTTTCAGCACTTTCTAGAAGACATCTTACCTGAGTTGCTTGAGGATACAATATTGCAAAGCCAAGGTTATTCATATTTATATCAGGAATCATTTACCCTTCAGAGGAAAATGTGTTAGAGAGTCAAGAGAAAAAAGTCATATATAAGGTGGGGGGAGAATGTTGTGCATGAGACACAGATTTCTGCAATCATTTGTCTGCAATGATTTAATTTAGTGAAATATGTTGTACTCAAGTGTTTAAATTAGAAACCTGCTCTGAGCTGAGGAACTTTGATTAGACAAAGAGAACAGTAATCACTTGGAGCACTGCATGCAAGGGGCAAGCAGCCACTTAGAATCCCTAATTTGTAACTTATTTATGCACTGCAGAGCCCACACACCTTAATGGTTTAGATATTCTGCTTCATGCCAAATGACTAAACACTCCTCATGTGAGCAGACTGTCACTTGCAGTCAGGTCATTTATCTTTCAAAAAAGCAACAGAGCAATCTTGTCCTCTCTGCTTGGAGGTCTCTTGAGACACAGGCATTTCAAGGTGGCTCCATTTCAATATGCATCATTTGAGAACCTGCTGTGGACAAGTTCAACCAGGCAGGAAGTTGTAAAGGTGTTTTTCTGTATGCAAACCATGATTGTTATTTTATGCTGTGAAAGAACTAGCACATCACTGTGCACAGTGACCATGTGAGAGCTGCTTCTAGAAACATGCTAAGAACCCAACAACAGACTCCTATTTCTATCACAGAATGGTTTGGGTTGGAAAGGATATTAAAGACTATCTAGTTCCAGCCCTCCTGCCATGGGCAGGGACTCTTTCCACTAAATCACATTGCTCCAAGCCCCATCCAGCCTGGTCTTAAACACCTTCAGGGGTGGGGCATCCACAACTCTGGGCAGCCTGTGCCAGCTCCTCATCACCCTTGCAGGAAAGAACTTCTTCCCAGTATTCTAAACTACTATTTCAGTTTAAAGCCAATCCTCCTTGTCCTATCACTACACAGCCTTTAAATAGGTTCTGTAAAATTATGTTGGGTATGTGTGGAAAGCCTGAGCCAGTGAGCTGCCTACTGAAATACATCAGGAACAAGGCAGTGTCTCCCCTTTGGACACTTCAAACTGGCCTCTCAAACACAAGAACAGGAGCATGGGGCTTCTGAGTTGTCTTCAGTTCTAGATCTCTCTGGGGCTGAATTGCAGATGTTGGAGCTGAGAGCTTCTTTCCCCAGGCTCCAGCATCAGGCAATCCAAGCTGATACTGGGAGGATGCACCTGGGCAGTCAGTGCAGGAGAATCACAGCCTGCAGCAGGCTCCAGGATGGGGTTCATCCTCCACAGCTTTAAAAGAAACCTTCTGGAAGGGAGGTTTGAGTGTCACCATTCACAGCGTGGGCACCTCTGTCCGGTGCCCTCGAGAGCAGAGCCTCAGCATCCTGCACTTCCTTCTCAAAGATAATTGCCACAGTCTCATCCAGGGAGAGGAGAAATGAAAAGCTACAAACACCTTCCTGTGAGGCTGCACACATACTGCTGTTATCTTTATGGCAGTTTTTAGTGGCATCAGCACATACCATGCTCAGCAGCACAGCTGAAATCAGTCATGTCTGGGATCAGCAGACAGATCTTTGCCTGCTGTCTTTGCTGGTACATTAGCACTTCTCACATTAATTCATCAAATTAAGAGCCCTGCAGTAAAGCAAAGAAAACTTGTTGGGGAAAAAAAAAAAAAGAAAAAACTTGTTAAATATTCCCCACAATTTTGTTTTGGATACTTCAACCAATAGCATCTTTACCCTGTGGAGCAGTCACTCAACAGTCTCTGGGACAAAGTCTGTGTGTGGGGAGTCATAGAATAGCTTAGGTTGAAAGAGACCTCTGCCTTCATTGAATCCAACCTCTAACCCAACACTGCCATGTTCACCATAAAAATCACGTCCCTAAGTGCCAGATTCCTGTGGTTTTTTGGACACTGTCAGGAGTGGGAGCTCCACCACTGCCTTGGGCAGCCTGTTCCAATGCCTGACCATCCTTCCAGTGAGGAAACATTTCCCAATAACCAGTCTAAACCTCCTCTGGAGAATTTCAGCCTGTTTGCTCTTGTTCTGTCACTCGTTACCTGGGAGAAGGGACTGACCCCCACCTGACTGCAGCCTCCTTTCAGGGAGGTGTAGGGAGCAAGAAGGATCCCCTGAGCCTCCTTTTGCCCAGGCTGAGCCCCCCCAGCTTCTCCTCATCAATTTTGTGCTCCAGTCTCTTCCCCAGCTCCATCCCTTCTCTGGACACACTCCAGCCCTTCAGTGTCCTTCTGTAAAGAGGAGCCCAAAACTGAGCCAGGATTTGGGGTGTGCCCTCAGCAGGGCCGAGGACAAGGGGACAGTCACTGCCCTGGTGCCACAGGTCACCGGGGCTGTGCCCTCCTTGAAATCAGCTCACACAGGGCATCTCCAGGACAGCTGTTCTTGTCAGGAGGAACCCTTTGTATCTTTGAACTCTTTCCAGACAGGCTCCTCACCTCCCTAGGGAATCATTAACTAATGAACAATTGGAATACAGGGCTTTGGAGCAGTGTCTCAGAGCTGACACCATGTGAGCATTTGGCTCCTGCCTCCTGCAGCTGGGAGGTGTGGGTGTGTGTCTGGAGCAGGAGCTGATGACTTTACCACGGTAATCACCCCAGCGAGGCACAGCCAGAGCACAGCAGTGTCTCCCGGGCAAAATGGCAAAGCAGCAAGGCTCTGCTATCTTCATGGCCCCCCTCCCTCCAAACTAATGGGCTACATTACAGTGGAGGAGCTTCTGAGGAGGAAAAAAATAGAAGAAAGGATATTTAAAAAAAAAAAAAAAAGTGCTGTGTGCCAGGAAAGTCCCAAACCCTCATGAAATATTTGGCACCCTTTGGGTTCTAACTAGCAGGAAAGGAGAGACTAGAAATATTAAGTTATGAATAAGACTGGCTTTGTACTCTTTACACTCTCGCTGGCAGTAACGTAGTGCTCAGCTCACAGATATTAAAAAAAGAAAAAAAAATATTTTTCAAGGATCTTCCACTACAGATCCCAGTCACAGCTGCCTGTGGTGGGTAACAACCCTGCTCTCATTAGCATCAACACCAGAGACAAGAGAAACGACAACTGTGAGACTGGGTTTAAGAGAGAGCTTACTAAAGGTTAGGAGACCAGTACCTGCAAGCTGGGGGAAAGCTTTGTCAGAAGCAGCAGCAGCAGGGAGGGACCAGGATGTCTCCGGGCAGAGGAAGGCACTGTCACACCAGCAGAATGATTGCCTACTCCATTTAGCAGCATTTTAATGCCAAAGGGTTTTTAACAAAGCCCCTCTCCAAGGCACTTAAAGCTGCTAGGATGTCACAGGATGAGAAGGAGGATCTTTTAATGCATTAATAAATAGAGGGATAAAAAAACCCAAACCCCGCAAGACTAGGAATAAGCCCCAGTTTTTCAACACAAAAGGAATGTATCCAGAGATTTGTACTGCTCACTGCAGTCATAAGTGGCCTAGAAAGTCATTTAGAAGCAAAATGAAGTTTTTAGGTGAGATAAGTCAGAACAGTGAAAACTGGAAGAGATTTTCTATGTTTATATGCACATAGAGATATTTCATATGTAGCACAAGTATCTTAGTGTTATATATTGCACATATTACAGATATATCATAGCTTGTGTATAGATAAGTGAAAATATATCACATATATTTTAAATAAATGTATTTTATATACATACACAGATCTACATAAACTAATACCCCACCCCATTTTCTGCCACCTTTCCCTGGGCACCGGGCTCCGGGGCAGATGTGCAGGGAGGCAGCACAGCAGCCTGTGGGGCTCCACAGGAGAACATCAGAAAAGCATCCTAGCAACAAGTTAAATACATTCCTTCAGAGCAAACCAAGTGCCTGGGCAGCCAAACCCTGCCGCTCCCCCTGGGCCAGCGCCAGCCCATCTCCATCCAGGGACAGCCACCACAGCTCCCGGAGGGACCCCGAGGGCAGCAGCGTTCACTCTCGAATCATTTCAGACCCCTGGAGGCTGCAGCAATCGGGACACAATTGTTTAATGCATTCCCTTCTTAGCTACAGTTCCAGCTCTCCCCTGGTTCATTAACAAACTGCGAGCTCCCATCGACCTCAGGGCACCTCTGGGCCCCTGGTACCCATCAGGATGGGCACATCTAGCCAGGAATCTTGCTATGAAACAATTGTCAGCAGCAAGATGCTCCCAGGCTGCAGCACAGCACACAGACAGAAAAGTGGCTTCCAGCTCGAGGAGACAGTCCTGCCTTTCCTAAGCTTTTACTGCTTACAGAAAAAAAAAAAAAAAAAAAAAAAACAAAAAAAAAAAAAAAAAAACCAAACCAAACCAAACCAAAAAAAAACCAAAAAAACCACAAGATCTCCGTGGGTCTTTCTAAGGGTAGCAGGATGAAGTTCTGTGCTCAAGACAGCTACACAACTGCTCTAGGTCATGGGCACCAACAACCTCCCATCTCCAATTAATACCAGCATTTATTTTCTGGTATATTGTATATATTCTGGTATATATATAACAGATGCCTAGTGCAAGGAGGTATTTCACATACCTGTAAGGCAGGACAAAACAGCTCTCCATCTGCTCAGCCTGGGAAGGCCACCACCCTGACCTCTCTCCCAAGAGCTCTGTAAGAAAAGGATGTTCTCCTTTTATCAGAATTTCGGAGCTGATTTGAAATACGTAGCAGCTGAGAACTCCCAGTTAAACACCTGAGGAAGAGCTGCTAAACATTTTTCAGGGCTAGAAAAAAGGAGAGAACCAGAGCCAAAATGTTGCCCTGGGAAGGCTCTGGCTACAGCAGGAGTGCCCAGAGCGTGGCTGCCACCCATGGATCTACAAGCCACTCTCCTTAGGGGTCCTTTGCCAATGTGTTAGATGTAGGCATCCAACAACACAAGGAAAATGGTCACTTGAGATTCCAAAAGTCTCCAGTCTCTCGTAGCCTTCATTCAAGGCTGTCCTGTTGCCTCAGGGGTCTCTTCACTTCCATCCCAGGCCCTGCAAGAGGCAGCACAAACCTGCCCCTCTGCTGCAAGCCTGCCTGCTTGTCCCAGGGCATCAGCAGACCCCAAACACCCACCCCAACACCCCCAGCCCCACTGTGCACCCACACACTGCCCGGGCTGTGGGGCAGCCCCTCCTCCTGGGGGGCAGCTCAGAGCACCATTGCTGCTCCAGCATCCCGAACACAACACGAGCCTGGGAGCTGCTGGGTGAATTCAGCTCCCTGTGGAAGAGCTTTCCTTTTGACCTTTGCCATCCTCTAATAGGGATGAGAAATCTGCAATTCTTCTACAGTCTCAAGGGCTGGAATAAGTATTACAGAAGAATTAAGCATTTCTCTTTAATTTGCTGTGCTTACCCACTCTTTCCTTCACATATACTTGAGCACTGCCAGCATTGCTTGGCCTCAGGCTGCATTCAGCAGAAGGCTTTAGGTGCTCATTAATTAATGCTTAATTTGTGTGGGCCTCTGCTTACAATTCTTATGCAAATCCTTATCAAACTGTGCTCTGTTTTCAGCTGAGCTGGATCCAAGCCCTAAAGAGCTAAAAGAGGAATGACAAATTGAGGAGTAAATGTGCAGGTAATAAAGCCTTTCCTGTCCTCAGAGGCTTTGCAGTAACCTTGGGTCATGTGTACTACAAGTATAAAATCAGAGGAGAAATAAAGAGTGCCTTAATGTTTGAGTCTTGCAGAATGTACAAGAGCTGTTGTTGGAAAGAAACTACCAATAAACACTTACTGATGTGTTGGTTATTAATGTGACATTTTTATATAAATGCTTCTTCCCCTAGAAAGAAGATAGTTTTGTTTACCAGAAGAGGAAAAAATGAGTTTTTTCTGTATAATTCAATCATTGTGTATGTTGCCTGGTACTAACACAGCATTTGATAAAGGCACATCTAGTAAGATCTGTTTTTAATTTGTGCTCCTTATTACAGTTTGTTGTAGCTGCCTAATTAAAATTTGTCAGGGAAGTAATCAGCCTTATTTCTGCAGTGAGAGCAGTTTAATAAGAAAGTAATTTTGCAATTTGGTTTCATTAATTAATTAGGCAAAACACTATATAATCCACGTAGTGGTGTATAAACCCAGGGATGCCATGACACCAGCTATGGTGTCCCAAGAAAAAAGGGAATTTACCTGTGGATATTCTATGCCCAGTGTGGCTTTTGCCCCTGCCAGCTTCAGGGAAAAAAGCTGTCATACAATGCTTAACCTGAATGTGTCTGCTAGGGCACATTTTCTTCAAACAAACCTCAAAATAACTTTATGTGGGGATGGAGGCAGAACAACTGGATCAAGAAAAATTCACCAGCAAATGGATCAGCATCTGTACACAGACTTCCTCCAACTGTCCCAGATGTCAAAGTAAACGAATCTCATACTCCTGAGGATGTGAGATACTCCTCATATCCTCAGTTCTAGGGATATAAACCCTTAAAGAGGGGGCAGGGAATACAGGTGAGCAAAGTGAGGAGACAGCATCACTGGAAACCTTGTGAACCACTGACTGCAGTAAAAGTCAATGCAGGATTAAAAGCTGTCACCTCAAAAGGCCATAAACCACCACCTCTTCTACATCTATGTTCCCTGACTGAGCTTGAAACAGAGATTTTATTTTTCAAGAGGCATTTCAGAGTGCTCCTTTGAGGCTCACAAATTATCACACTTTGCAAAGAACATAATTCTGGGACAAAGCTTTTCCTCTGCTCTCTGTGAGCTCCTAGGGGTTGTACCACACAGCATCTTCCCAGCACTCCTGGAGAAGGTTTTCCTACTATGTAGCCACAATTTAATCACTTTCTTTGGAGACTACAATGCAAAACTCTACCTCTCTGCAAAGAGACCTGCTACAACAACCACCTGAGTGGATGTAGCTGCTGAGAATATTTCATGGGCCAGGACACATGGCAGCAGGTCTTTTCAAAGTGTATGCACCCAGGGCAAGTTTAAATTTACATTAAAAAGTAACACAACATTTCCTCTGAGGGAGGAAGACACAAGGAAAACATGTCTCAGGCTGCAGGGTTCCCTCAGCATCCAGGCTCCAGTGCCCCAGATATGAGGCCTTACTGAAGGTACAGTAAGAAAAGTTGAAAAATGTATTCTCTTCCCTGAAAGACTTATGAAAAATTGTACATTAAAAAATTGTACATTAAAAAATTTGTGCATACAGTGTACAAAACTGTACAGTGTGTGTGGCCCTGGGCTCCCAGAAGAAAGTTCAACACGCAAAGCCCTGTCCTGACTCACCTCCTCAAGTCAGTGCACTGGGATGGGAGAGTTCCCCTGCAATCTGCCAGAGCCCCTCAGAGATTAGACTGAAGCCAGGTTTTAAAAACTTTCTAAATTCAGCAGGCCAAAGAGTTAAGGTCAGATAGAAAGGAAGAAGTCATGGGGAGAAGCTGTAGCTGTGCTAATTAAAGCATGAGAATGAGCCTGCCTTCCTGAGCTGATATTTGGAAATGCAAGCTGAGGATTTGAGGCTGAAATTCTCCTTAACCCCCATTTCTCATCTGGCACTCATCTGAAAGCTCATGTAACTGCAGAGATGATTCAGACTTTTCAGAAGAGAGCTTAAGGCTTAGATCCAAAGTTTACAGAACTCCCCAGCTTCATACCTGAACACTCTCACGGCACAAATCCCAACACAAGCCCAAGCACACAGAGGTCAGGTCTTGACTGGCTGCTCTCACACCACTTTCACTTCTGGGGGAATCAGACACTGACGTGATGCTCTCACTTGCTGAGGCAGAGGAACCTGCAGATTTCATCAACTCAGCTGCTGCTCACTCCTGAGCCCTTGCTGGGCTCTGCTCTGAGAAATCAATGATGAACTCTCTTTGCTTCCAACAGGAGTAAGCTAGGAACAAAATAAAGCACAACAGCAGCCTTTAACAAGCTTACAGCCTGCTCCCTGAGGATGCAGCCAGACATGCTGTCTGCCCCAGATCAGCTTCAAAGCCAACAGCTGAGAGCGCTCAGGGCACAAATAGTCTGAGTTAATAAAAGAGCATCTTCCTCAGTCACGGCGCAAACTTCGGCCTCCTCGTAACTAAAAGAAGGTGCCGGGGCTCTTCCAAGAATTTCCTTCTGCTTTGGAGCATCAGGTGGGACTTTCAAGGACTGATGCAGATGGAGCCTTGCACATCCCATTCACCTTGATCAGAAACTCTTGCAGAAGCTGTCCCAGTGCCTCAGCCTCTGTGAGGAGCCCAGTGCAGGCTGGAATCCAGCCCTGCTACCTGTGTTCACAAGGCACTTGGTTTTCCTCTGCCTCCAATTCCTTCCCTACCATCTGAATATCTTTGCTATTGAGTTGTTCAGGAACAGCTTCTTACTTTGAATTTTTACTGTGCTTAGCACAAGGGGCTTTTGATCCAAGCCAGGGACTCAGGATGTTTCTCACAACACACCGAATTGGGATAAAAAGAGTTTGCACATGATGAGATGACAGAGTGAATAAGGCTGATAAAAGGCTCTTAAGTCATTAATTCAAGTTATGCAAGATCTAGAAACATTTCATTTCTAGCAACAACAAAAACTCTGTTAGAGCCTTAGCAATTTCAAAGAACGTTTTCTTAATTGGCTTCACAATATTTTTTCCTTTCAGTCTTTTTTTTTTTTTTTGTGACAGAGAGATATTAGGAAATTTATTCTTCCAGCACCACCAGTGGCTCCCAAACAATCTTTTCAAGGCTGTGCTGTGTTTTCTTTGCCTGAGTAATGGGAAACCTGCCCAGAGACTCACATTCAGTCCAGCTTCCTACCCCAGAAAAGGAGCATCATCTGATATTTTAGGCTTTCACAAATCTACCTGGCCAAAAAACAAGGGGACAGGGAAAGTGACTGAGTAGCACCAGGGACACAGAATCAGTGTAGAACTGTGATCCCAGTGTTGGGAGGCGGGATGGGCACCAATGGGAGCAGGCATCCTCCAGCACTGACACCAGTCCCTCAGCAGGGGATGCCCAGGGGGGACATCCTGAGCATCCCCTGAGCAGCCAAAGACAGAGCAGAGAGAAACACTTTGTGCTGCCTTTGTCACTTCTTGCCACAGGCTGGATGCTGCCTGTTCCTGCAACCCCCCATCCCAGCAGGGGCTTTGCTAATCAGAGGTTTATTTGTAGTAGCACCAGTTGTGAATGTTTGGCCTCCAGACCCGGCCTGTCCTGGCTGAGGTCCAGACCCAGCACCTTACCT
Source organism: Pyrgilauda ruficollis (assembly GCF_017590135.1). Taxonomy (NCBI): domain Eukaryota; kingdom Metazoa; phylum Chordata; class Aves; order Passeriformes; family Passeridae; genus Pyrgilauda; species Pyrgilauda ruficollis. The sequence goes on from NW_024508101.1 coordinate 6,843,262, forward strand.
GCTGAGCTTCATTTCAAAACCCACCATATCCATTTGCATTTCTTCTTTCAGCTCCATCCCACACTGCCCAGAGACATTCCTTCTCCAAACAATTGGCTGCTGGTCTTCTACTGTAGTCTTTCCTTCACATCAAAATCCATCACAAAACATCCTCTTAGCCCCTGAAAACACTGAGAGCCTTTTTATGTCAGAGTTAAATCTCATTACTCAGCAGGCATTAATTTCCCTCTTTTAACACTAGAGGGTTTGATCCCTTCCTGTTAAAAATTCATGCATCAAAGCTAAATCATTCTTGTCTTCACATTCCAGCCAAGGAAGAAGAAAAAATGTAAAAGGCTCCAACAATTTGCTGGCTCATTCATCTTGGTAGATTCTTATTAAATCCTTACAGAGGCTGGCTGTTTGTTCCTGGGGCATGACACTTTTTGTGTCCCAAAGGGATGTCACAGTGGGATAAATATTGGATCTGAGCCAGGACTTTGTAGGTAGGAATCAAACCAAATATTAGGATGATGAGCATTTAATACTGAGGCTCTGGCCCTAACCAATATCCCTCAGCTCCAAAACAAACAATTTATTGGCCACCTTTTTTTCCCACCACGCCTGGTCTGGATCATCTCTTATCTGGTTTCTGCTTGTCACATTTTCATGGAACAGCAGATTCAGCTGGCTGGCATGCTTGGGTCATTCCCCTGGCCATACAAGCACAGCACTGCCAGAGATGCCCTGCCAGTGCTGGACTTGAAATTCCTTCCATTGTGATCTGCAAAGAGAGCAGCTGAAGGAGGAAATAAAAGTAAACAAATGCTCCCTTAGCAGGGTTAATGGTGGGGTGGAAACCACACAGACTAAAATCAATCTTTACCTAAGGCTTTTGTGGTCATTTCCATTGTGAAACCCATCAGTGGTAGCCCCTGCTCAGGGCTGAAGCCCCCTGGGGTGACTGGGAGAGCCTGGGCAGCTGGGCAGCCCTTCCCCAGGGAAGCTGCACATTTTGGCAGCTGCACGTTTTGGCAGCTGTCTCTCTATCATGTCCCACACCATGGCAGGGAGAGGATGGAGAGCTCTGGGAGAGCCTGGGCTGCATTCCCTGGCATTAAACTGGGCTGGGAGTTGCCCCCAGCTGTTAACTGGTCTTGGACCCAGCAGGAGCCAGTCACTCACTCTCCCAAAGCAGGAATGCAGAGCACACAAATCCCTGAGCACAGATGTCATGGAGTGTTTGGAGAGGAGTAAGTTCAGCCAGGTTTGGACACAACTTTATTCCATTTAAAAGGGAGCAGCACAGGGTATCCAGGCACACAGTGGTACCTCTGTGTGTACCCCACTCATGTTTCCATCATATGCTGCCAGGACATTTCTTCCTTACAATCACATATCATTTTGTGGTTTTCACATTGTTGATCTCCTGCAGCAGGTCAGACATTAGAGTGAGACTGACTAACAAGATCATGAAGTCTTCAAAATTAATTTTGTTCTCTGACTCTTCATCCAAGGAAGAAATGATTTCCTGGTATTTTGGTTTGTTTTCTTGGCCCTATGAAAGATTTTAAATGAAAAAAAAAAAAAAGCATGAAGTTCCTTTTTTATTGCATCATTAGAAAAAAAAAAAAAGACATCTACTTATGTAAATATTAATGTATTTTTTATTTTCCAATTCAGGTTGTTATGTCAACATTCATATTACTTTTTCAAAAGGTATCCAAGGAAATTCAAACAGAAATATTATTGCAGTCAGAAAGGAGAACAACCAGTCCTCAAAGTTTCTGTAAGAATCCAGAATACATCTTTATGTCCAAAAGACAACTAATTATGACTGAAAATCTGACAATGATGATGATGATACAGCTGGTAACTGTTAAATAAAAAAGGGAGTCCTATATCTTGATAAAACTGGGAGGAGGAAACAACCAACCAACCCTCTTAAATTTAATATTGAAATATATACAAATACATATTGTGAAAGTTTCAGAAACTGTTGATTTTACAGGCATAACTTTAATACTGCTACTCTTGGATCCTCTTGGGCATTCCTGTTGGAATGGATTATTAAAATTCTGTAACATATCTATTATTTATATTTCCTAATGAAAAAGCCTTGCTAGAGTTCCAGGGTAGTTTCTTAGCTTAATCATTTCCCAACTGTCTCAGGATCCCAAGCTTAATTGCTTCCAGTAATATTTTAAATTCTTTTTCAATAAGGTGCCTAGTTTCTAATTTGGTGCCAGTTTCCCCTCCCTAACCAGTCACGTGATTTTGTTATTTTTGGGAGTAAAGGTATCACCTCTCTCATTTACTTATTTGAGCTCTTTTTCATTAGTGCTATATAGCTTTTCCTACCACTTGATTTTTTTTTTTTTTTTTTTTTAATTTAGGGAGGGGGAAAAAACCTGCAGGAAGTTTACAGCCACAAGTACTGCTGTGATGGTTTTTCACCACATCCATCCAGGTGGGTGAGGGCTTTCTGCCCCTCTCTCCCAGGACCCCCAGCAGTGACTGCAGTGAACCCAGCTCTGCAGCACAGGGCTGGCTCCCAGCAAACCACCAAACACCTCATTAAAAGCCATGAGTTTCTTCTCTTCTCACAAAACCAGCCTTTTGTCATCATCCTAGGGTTTTAATTTGGTTGGGGTTTCTTGTGCAATGGCCCTGTTTTCTTTAAACAAATTCAAGCAGGAATCAGCCGTGGTTTGTTGCTTCCTTTGGCCCTGTGTTAGACACAGGCTCAGCATAAAGCAGCTAAGTCACAGAATGTTTGTACCAAACCCCTGAAGTCTCACTTGGGACTATCACCCATGGACTGATGCTTGCCAAGCTGCAGGAGAGAGCCTGAGCTGCCATTCCTGCACCCAGAGTGCCCAGCCAGGGCTGTCCCAGTGCCACCCACCCAGCAGACCCCCTCACCTGCATGAAATGCCAAAACTGGGATTGCAGTAAGCTCTTGGTTTCAGATTTACTGAGCTTGCTCTCAGGGTCAGCATAGTTGTTATACACCAAAGCTGCTGTAGCAAAAGCCTTTTCAAGGTCTGAGCCTTTTCTTAGAGCTGGAGGGAGGAAAAGTTTATTTAAAAAAAAAAAAAGGCTTTTGAGATACTTTTGAGATATAATTGAAAGGATACTGTTAAAACCATCCTGGGTAGGTGGAAATCTGTGTAGTTTCATTAAAGTTAATGAGACTGAAACTGTTTATACCCACAGAGGATCTGGCCCAGATTTTATTTGGAATGGGCCAGCAACATGCCTCATATCCCATGCAATCACACCCTGAAGGGAGCTTCCCTTCAGAGCTAGGGCTGCGAGACCCATCTGGCCCATCCTGACCCTGGGCACCCAGCAAGGACCTGCCACACCACGGGGACAGGCCATGGTGACCATCTCCTGGATGCATTTGGACTCCCAGAGACCTGCACCAGGGAAAACACGGCTCATTTGGATCCTGGCTGCACAGGAACATCCGTGTCTGAGCATCAGTGCTGCACTCCAGCATTATGGCAAACTTGGGATGGATTCATTCCCCCCTTGTGCATGACTCTGAAAGGCTGCATGCTCCCAAGCCTCTGCTGGCAGAGGTCACACAGGTGATTTATGCTGTGATTTTTTATGAAAGGGCAAGCACAAGAGGAGATGTGACAACACAGGACAGTACAAGGCACAGGGACCCATGAGACCCTCTTGACTTGCATCAGCTGAGGATCTGCACGGCCTCTGCAAGCCCTGTGACACTGCCAGAACTTTCTGCATGTGGGCTGAAGGACCTGAACCCCAAAGGGGCAATGAAGGGCTTCCCTTACCTTTTATTGATGCCAGCTGCTTGGCTATGGGTACACTGGTGGTGAGAAAGCAGAGAGGCACAATTATCACTTGGTAAATTGTGTTGGGTATTGAATTTCTCCATGAATGAGCTTGCTCATTTCTGTTTTATTTAATCACACAGGAACTCAGGGCTTCCCAAGGGACAGTGTCTTTCCTTCACAGTGGAAAGGAAAATGGCCTCTACAAGAAGCACAAGAACATCACACAGCTTCTAATCCCTCACCTAAGTGAGTAGCCTGGAGTTGTTACTAAAGCTGATTATTAATTTTAAGTGAGGGACATTGCAACACACTTCATGTAATTTCTCCATGAACATGAAAAAGGTCCCAGAGATTTCTCAATTTTATACCTATTCCCAGGAAAGTAGAGAGGGGTCTGCCATCCCCCCCTCACCAATGCTCTCAGCTTGGAGCAGGCACATAGCTTTTATTTCCAGCAGGACTGACATTTGTGAGGATCACCCCCCTGCTTTCCATCAAAACCTGCTTACCTTGTGCTGAATTGCTGGAAACTAATTACAGAGCATGTGATGGAGACAAACACACCCAGATAATGAGCTCCAACAGAAACGGCAGATCACCCAGATGCCACAACAAAGCCATGACTTACCCCTTGGGCATGCCTGCAGCAGCTGGAGGGCCTTTTTTGGTGGAAGCAGGAGCTGCCTGACTGACCGAGTACTGCTTCATACTGGGAACACTCGCTCTGCAGCCACACATCTCCAGGCCAGGCTGTTTGTGATCTCCAGGCAACGGGGTAACAGCGAGCAGGTGGATGGAAGCTCTGCCCCGCGGAAGCAGCCTGCTTGTGGCCATGCCTATCAATAATGCAAACACTGCCTGGGGATCCTGGAGCCAGAGAAATACACCGGGCTACAGCAGCCCCTGGAAGGCACTGCTGGGCTGGCAAGTAGTGGGGTTTGTACTTTACAGGGGAATTTGACAGAAGCAAACCCAACTCGTAATGGAACCTGGATCCTCTTACACCTGTGGGGATGTAACTTTGCATCAGGAACACTTTGACACTGCATCCATTCATCTATACAAATTATAATTTTAATGAGAAACTTTCCCAGTGTGGGATAATGTAAAGAGAGTTATTCCTGCAGCCAGAGTCGGAATCCAAGCATTTCCTAGTTCCTGATCCAGCATTTATCCTCGGTGAGCACTCCTGCTCCAATATTTATTCTATTTCCCCGTCACAGTGCAAAGAGACCTGCTCTGCCTCCAAACCACTTCCATAGCAGCACCCAGCAGGAGCCTGGGCTGTGGTTCCCACCCGAACAGGGAGCGCTGCTTCCCAAAGCAGCTCGGAGCCATATGGCAGAGCAGTCGCACATTAGTGGAACTGGAAGGGCTCCAATGAACTTTGTTATTTATTGGCATGGATATTGCTATTAGAAAACACAGCTTGTCACACTGCCTATCTCCATGCACGGGCTCCTCTCTGCGGATCCTTTGCCTAGAGGTGTCTAGACAGGATAACTTCAAGTTAAAAGACAAAGCAGCCACTTTAATTCCAGGGTGGTCTGTTAATAGGTGGTGACTTCAACCACCTCATCCACCTCATCGCTGCTGGTGAAAGGATACAATACTGATGTTAAAACTGTCCATGATGAGACTTTATGTAACGGGACACACAAAGGAGACTGCAACAGATGGCCTAGAGAATTAAAATGTTTTCCTCATTTAGCAGAAGCTAAATTACTGAAGGCTAATGAATAAGGATGTTCACCACCTTACCGTTCCTGGATTTTAATTATCTTAAAAAGCATGGGAAAAGAGAACCTTTAATTTTCCATCTAAGAGTGTCATTACTCAAACAATTCATAGCCTTTTTCTGAGAGGTTTAAGCTGTCTTAGATCTCTAGTGCATTCTTTAGGACTGGCTCATGAATAAAACAGAGCCTGTAATTGCAATGACGAAGCCAAAACACATATAATCAATGCTCATTATTCCATCAATTAACACACTAAAATTAAACAAGAATTCAGGCTTAGTAATCTGCCATCAGCTAAAAAAAAAAAAAAAAAAAGGAGAGTCTTGATATCACGTTGAAGTGATAATTCCCTTTTACATCTGTTGAACCATACAACGAGGCATGAAAAGCGTTACATCCCATTTAATATGTGGAATGGGGATGTTTGGTCTTAGCGTCCAAGGTAAAAAATGAGAGTGAGAAACAGACTCAGTTGCCTGTTTATCACTGGCAGGCAGTACTGCGAGCGGGCTGGCAAACCCAGCCCTCTGTGTTTTGGGATCTTTCCACTGTAGATCAGATTTCAGCTCACAGTTGTTTTAATCGCACCGACTTTTGAGAGCCTGAGCTCTAGAACAGGTGATTTGCTTTGCTGGGGTAGTAGCAAGTTCAGACAAACCTGGGGTTCATTATCTCTCTAGGATACACTAATTAACGTGTACAGGAGCGTTTGTGCCTGACAGATGAAGGGTAGCATGAGGATAACCCTTGCCTTTGCAGATGATCATCTTTGAAGATTGAGATTTTGGCTGCGTGTGTTGCTCGAGTATTCTGGTCAGCAAGGTGTGTGTGGAGCCAGGCCATCTGCTCTGTAGCTATTTTGGTGCACACTATTTATGTTTGAAATATCCAGGTGCCTTTATTGGTCAATTTTTAGCATGTTTCACACGTTAACAATCCTGTCTGCGCAAAATACGCAACCTGCCACTTCAAACTGCAAAATCTTTACAGGCAGTTCACTTAAAATAATTGACACTGGAAAAAGCCAGAGCCTCTGCTTCAGTTTTGGTATTTTCCTGGAGTTTTCCTCTCCTTTTTTAAGGAAATGCTTTTTGCATTTCAGGAAGTTGATGTTGTGAAACAGCGTGTGTGTGACAGAGCCACGACTCCCTTAGAGATGGCCCTGGGCAGGGCAGGGGAGGGCTGGATCCCAGGGACACAGGCAGGAGGGAATACCTGAAACAGGAGACACACTCACACCTCCTGGCCTCTCAGGCTGCATTTCACCAGCAAACCCTTCAGCAGCCGCAGGAGAACAGCTGCTAACTTGCAGCCAAGCAGGTGATAGCTTGAATTCTTCACCCAGAGAAGCTGTGGCTGTCCCATCCCTGGAAGTGTCCAAGGCCAGGTTGGACAGGGCTTGGAGCAACCTGGGATAGTGGAAGGGCATGGGAGGGAGGGGAGATGGATCCAGATGATCTTTAATCCTGAAAATACTATTGCCAAGTAATTTTCCCTCTGAGAAATGTTTTATTATCGGACATTTAGACTTCAGAAAGGCAGCTATATTCTTAAAAACCTAGAATCTCATTAATGGGGGGCACAACAATAAAAATGTAAGAACAGGAACTAAATGCAACAAACAGGATGCCTTCCCACTGAACTATTAGAATTTCATATTGAAATGCTAAGGTCTTCATAATAAGGATAGATGTAATTGACAAATGATGGGATAATCAGCACCAGATATATTAATAGCAAAATACAAACGATTGCTGATGTTAGAGAATTCCAAAAGGAAAAGCTCCTGGGTTGAGAAGAAGTAGGGAATAAAAAGAAATCCTAAAAAAAGAATATTGAAGTTAGGGAGAGCACGAGCTAAGTAGACCATCTATTCACATACATAAGGAATTTTGACTCAAATCTATCTTAAAACTAGTGGACAAAGGACTAAATGCTTGTGACATGATATGGCATAATGAGAAGAACTTTTTCAGAAAAGGATTAAATAATACAGTGGCAGTTTTTACTCAGTGGTTCTTAATCTGTCTGTTATATTAACAGTAAAACTCTGCAGATATTGTCAGGAGTAGACTACAGGGAGGTGCAATACATGTTGATGCCACTGCCTCTTATATCAGCACATCACAGTTTCAGCCAAGATTGATTTAGGGCTACAGCCTGGATTGCTCTTTCAATTTGAGAGCATATAAAGATTAGAAATAATCAGCTTAATCAGATCAGGCAATTGCAACATGAATTCATGCAACAAGACCACAAACTTTCTCCAAGTCTTAGCCATCACTGAGGCTCTGTTATGTGCAGCTCAACGGCCACTCTGAAGGAGATTTGGTCATCAGGAAAAATATCACACACAAAAACCCCAACCCCATCCAGCCAGGGCAGAGCCCTGTGGGCTGTGTTTGCATCTGAACTCATCCTTGTCTCCTTGATGGGGTGGGCATGAAGTGCAGCAGGCTGCAGAGCCAGTGGTGCCCAGAATTACCCTCCCTGCCCTCTTCAGCACCTTCCCATGGAGGGCATTGATGCTCCAGCTCTGCAAAGTGAATCCCCTCCCCAGCCAAGAGCAATGGGGCAAACCCCAAACCAGCAGGTGAATGTGCCCCTTCTTTGGCCTCAGAGGCACCTGGAGAGAAAGTCCTGTGCTCCCTCCTCCCCAGATGGACCTGCCTCTCCCCCATAGCTTCACACTTGAAAATGCAAACATGCTCCTAACTTGGGCAGCTGAGAAATGGGCTATAAAGAGAAACACATGGGAAAACAGGAGGGACAGCACAAAGATCAAGGAACATGTTTTTTCTCTCCCAGGCTGACCTAGTTATTTAACTAACTGGCAGAGATACTCTAATGATGAAGCGGGGAAGCAACGAGGCTGCCAGCAGCAGTTTCACAAAGGATGCTCAAGTTTACTTCACTATTTGTCTTAAATCCAGGTAATATCAAATACAGTCTTTTTCATAAGTTGCTGGACCCTTGGCTATGCAGTCACCATCCCCAGCTGAAATAAACTTTCAATTTCTTAGCAACTGCAAAAGGATGTGATAAAACTCAAATCTACAGGAAGACAGGAAACATTCAAATACATTTTCCTACATAACACAGACAAGTGCATGCATCATTTTTGTTTTCACTTTTGCTGCTGCCATACTTTATCAATCTGAGAAGCTATAGACAAAGAATTTTTCCTCCCTCCTAATTCAGAGTGAAGATTACAGTTCCCAAAGGGTGACAACTGGCTAAACTGTTCTGTACAGCAGCAAGGAGCTGAGGTATCTGTAAAGATCTGGCCAGTTAGGTAAAGCAAGGGCAAGCCTTCCATGAAAATATGTGCCTCTTACACAACTTTTTGTTAACTCTTCCACCAGTTCTGCCCTTCATGAGAAAAATCTTAGACCTGGAGTTACACAAATAGTATCCAAAATATGACATAAGCTTAATTCTGTTCTAAGCCTTGTATCAGAAACTGCCCTTTCTCCAGGGGTGTGAATTCCAGAAAGCTGCAGTCCTTGCTCACATGGTTACAGAAGAATTTCATCTGGTCTGAAATGCAGGAATAAGCCAAAACAAATCTCATTTCCATCCCTCAGCTTTGGATAGAAAAGTTTAGGAATGGGACCCTGCTGATTTGTGTGGAAAAGTTCATGAAGAGAAAGCTAGTTGACACAAAAACTGTTTCTAGTGCAGAAGCTTAGATACGGGAGTTTGGGATATTCCTCATCAACTAATAGAAAGAGAATTTAAAAGAACAATAACAACAACAGAAAGAAAGAGTAGAAGCAGGAATATGTGGGAGAGGGTATGAAGAGCACACATCCCATCACACCCCTTGCCACACACACAAATTTCACTTTCTCCTGACTTGCCAGTATCTAACATTTTTCCAAACGTAAAAGAAGAAAACCAACCAAACAAACAAAAAACCACCTCCCCCAACAAACAACCCCAAAAACCTAAAAAATAATGCAAATCAAAAAACCCCAAACAAATTAACCAAGAGCCAAAATAACATTTTTTTGTTAACCCAGAAAATTGTATTTTGCCCTCATTTGGAATAGGAGAACCTTTAGATATTCCAGTTTCTTTTCTCTACAACTCACACATAGCTTTTCAGCAACTCTCAGAACTGGGATGGTTAGAACAATGCTGGGCTAGTCCTACTGACAGTGGAAAGAGAGGTAAAGAGGCAGGCAGGTATTAAACTGCACACTTTTAATTTTTTAAAAAAATTGTGATACTGACCTTTAATGACAGGTGTCTGCAGAAGTGTTGTACTCCACTGTACATTAAAACAATCCCCATAAAAGTGTTGGAAAACAGTAAGAATGTGACCAATAAGGTCAGGCACAGGAATAGTTATTTTTCTTTAATAGTTATCTTCATTATTTGGCAGTGACATTTCAATATTAACATACTCTGAAAACATGCATTGTATGCAATAACTTTATTAGGGTCAAATAGATATCACAATATAGATTCATCCACTGAGTAGCCATAAATTGGTTACAACAATCATAGAAGAGACTAAGCTGTTTTAAGCTAAGATGCTTTCAACATTACAGCTCATACAATAAGATTATATACTGATACACTTTGATCTAGAAATGCAGATGATCAGTTTTGATTAGTACATTGTGCTTCAGGCTTTCATTTGTGTCAATGCATCCCATATGTCCTAGTGAGGGAGGGTTCAATTTCCCAGGGAGGAATCCAAACAGGCTACAAGTCTGGCTCTGGCTCTTTCAGGACGAGCTCCTCTGAGCCTGGGTTATTTGGTCAATCCAGTTACATTCTCCATTAGCACCAAGCTAGCGCTCAGAGCAGCAACCTAACAGAGGGATATCTAACAATCTTCAAACAGCACGGACAGAAAGGTTTTCTTCTCATAAAAGGGCATAAAGGAATATTTATGCTTTGTAAGGTCACAACAATACGTGCGGTTTTCATGTTGCTGTATCAAGCAACAGGGCGTTTCCACATGATTTTGTATACTGATATCTGCACCTCTGTTATCTTAGTTAAATAAATACCTTTGTAAACATATAACACAGTTACTTGGTCCTTATTCTCCACATCTCACGTTAAAAGATTCACAAAACATCCATAGAAATAGTGATTTATAGAAGGAATACTTAGCTGAGTTAAATGGAATAAACATTGGTCAGGTACCATATATACTACTGAATGCCATGTCAAGGAAAAACAGTTTAGTTACAAAGCATTCAGAACTTGGGTAAGCCATATATTCAACTCTGCAAAATATATAAAAGATGCATACTTCGTTTAAACAGACATTTAACAAAATGTAGTGGCAGAAGTCGAGAAGTTCCATTTACACAGTCCAGACATTTGGTAGTATGAAACTGCTTATCCATGCACTAAATTACTGATGGATGACCCAGTTAACTGAAATAATAGTAAAATCTTCTGAAACAAAAAGGTATAACCAAAACAAACTCTGAAGAGTCACAGACAGGCAGTTCTGAAAATTTAGGTGCAATGTTACATGCATGGATATACAGAATAATCTGTAGAAATCATAGTAAAACACTTCCGTTTTTCACCAAAATGCAGAAGGAAATTCAATTATATTATGCATATTAAATACTACTGACTTGAGGCTACAAAAAGCTTCTACCATCTTAACACATACAAAACTACCATAAAGTTATCTCTACAGTACGTACTACAACAGCAACTCCAGGTCACCGGCGAGGAGCACATCCCCTGTGTCTAGTCAGGCTAGTCAGGGAAAGAAAGGCCAACTCCAGCCCACTGGTCACCTCCCATCTGCCAAAGGAGGTGGGCTTAGACCTTCAATGGACATTAAACACCATGTTGTAGTATTAATTTATGTAGAACCCTTAAAAACCTGGTGCCACTGAAACTTGAGACCTGTTAAACTCTCTACTTGTGAGGGATGCAAGAGCTTGCACTGCGTGAACCCTAAATTTGATTAGCGAAGGAGGTTGGCCCGCTCTGCCCATAGCTCTGGGACTGGCCATATTCACCCACCTGGCCATAGGAGCCTGGCTGGTTGTAGCCACCAGCTGGCCCATAGCTGTCTTGGTTGTAGCCACCTTGGTTGTAGCCACCGGGCTGCTTCTCCATGGTGTCCGCAGGGTGCCGCTGGCCCGAGGAATGCCAGCCCGTCTCCTTAAACACAAACCAAATGTTGCCTGCCCAGAGGATAAAGTTCAAGTAGCCAAAGACCTGGTGGGAAGAAGAGGAGCTCGTCACCAGCAGCCACAGTCCCACAGCTCAACCTAATGTTATGGACCCCACAAGATCCCGGGGGAAGGCAAAGCTGCTCCCAACCCCTCCTTCCCAAGGACAAGAGGAAACGGCCTCAAGTTGTGCAAGAGGAGGCTCAGATTGGTTATTAGGAAAAATCTCTTCACTGAAACTATTGTCAAGCACTGGAAGAGGCTGCCCAGGGAAGTGGTGGGGTCACCATCTGTGGGATAAGTGTAGATGTGGCACTAGGGGATATGGTTAGTGCTGGACTTGGCAGTGCTGGCTTAGTGGTTGGACTCCATAATCTTAGAGATCTTTTCCCAACCTAAATGATTCTCTGATTCTCCCAAAACCCACTGGAAAATTTTCTCAGCTTTAGAGCAAATTCACAAATTCACCTCACTTAGCTGTAGCTCACAAGGTGTCTGCTTTGCTTTTTGTTTTCAAAATAAAGGTCGAGTTTTTTTAGAGCAAAATTTTTTTTTGTTTGAAAACATAATCTAGTTTAAAGAAATTGTGGAAAGATAAAATTGAAAGAAACTAATTAAAAAGAGAGCTCTTAATTGGCCAGGTGGCCTAGAGGGATTTTTTGTGTTTATTTTTTTTTATCGTGCTGAATTCCAATTTTATGGGTTTTTTTGAGGATTTTTAGAAGAATCTGTAAGGCACAAACATTACCTTCTAAAGGAGCACACAGACCCCTTTGCAGAAGAGTTGCAGTGAGCAACTTAAAAGCAGAGGGGCAACCAATGCACTTGGACAGCCACTTTGCCTTTTCCCCATCCCAACCCTGCACACTCACCCTGCTGCTGCTCCATGGCTGAGCTGCTGTGAGTCACAGCCTGCCTTTCCCTGCAGCAAGACTGCACTTCCAATTAAATCATGTCAGCTAACTGGTTTACACCAGTCAATTTAGGTCAATACACGGGTAAAAGATGAAAATACATTGCAAGGTAAGGGTGAACAGCAGCAATCAAAGTCACTTACAACCGAAGTGTTGAGGCTTGACATAACAGGGCTGCGAACAGGCAAGCATTTGTTGGACTGCTGTTTGCAGGCAGACATCAGCAGCAGCACTTCATCAGGGTCAGTTGCAACCTTTACATCTGACAGTCCTTTAGCCCAAGCAGATGAGCTCACTAGCCACAAGAATGAGAAGACCACTGTCACAATGAAATCCTAAAAGACAAATTAGTTAGAAGCATTATACTGGTGTGTCCATTGGAAAGGAAGAAACATTAAAAATCACTAGAAAACTGAAAGCTTGAATGAGAGTAGAGAAATACCAAGAGCTTGTAGAAGGTTGTGTTACTGTTGTCACCCACAGAGCTAATTTTCAGAAGTGCCTGACACACCTAATGGGGCAGAGCCCCTTGGCTGACATTTGCACCTTTGGACTTGAGACAAGATTCCCACAAACACATGGCTGGTACCCTGGATGCTGAGCTGTCTTGAGAAAGTGGCTGTTCACAGCACCAGGCTGATGCATTGGGACGAATTACAAAATACACATGCCTGTAAGGAAGCTGGGCTCTCCTGAGGGCTGGGTCTTGCCCTGGGTACTCCTACAGATAGTTGGGGTGAGTTTCCAATAGGAAGTGTTTCTGTCTTAGGGAAAACCTGAAATTGGCTAATCCTCAGGTACCAGATGAGGAGTTTTCTCACCAGCCACAGGTAAGGCCAAATGTCCCTGCTGTATAAGCCATGCAGCCACTAATTACCATGAGTGAGCAAGTAAACAGCAAGACTTGCCAAGCAGAGATTCCTCCCTGGCCTGGTAAACCACTGGTTCCTAATTCCCATCCACGTGAAAAGAGGGGAGAAGGTGGGGTGGTCCCTCCAGGTTCCAGTAGCTCTGCTCTGATCCACTCTGCTCACTTTCCCCTTGAAAGACTCTCGGGAGCATGCACAGGCATAAACTTCTCCTTGTCTTAGCCAGAACAAGTGGCCAAGTGACACTGTTGTTGTGTGGGTTTGGGGGGAAAGGAGGGAGGAGGTGTGATTTTTCAAGCTTTCTTGTGTCTTGCTAAAACAGAAGAGCCTTTCTGCTGTCATATTTCATCCCATCTGTCAGCCCACAACAGATGGCAGAGGTGCCAAAGTCTAACATACCACTAACTGCATCGCTGCGTCTTGATATCCCACCTCCCAAGGGGCTGCTTCCCCTTCCCCCTTGCAAAATAAAGGTGTGCATGGAAGGGAGGGAAATCACTCATTAAGAACCCAGTGTTTCAGGTTGCTTCTCAAAGAAATAAGCAATCCCTAGGAAACACCATTCTCATCCACAAGCACACCTGACATTTGGGGCAGGAGCTCTCTGTGGCACCGCAGGGGTGGAGGGCGCGAGCCCCACCACGACGGACGAGGCACCAGCCGATAAAGGGAGCCATGAACAAAGGATGTCTCCACTGACGCAGATGGGATTAAATTAACTGTGCTTGGATGCTTTCCCAAAGGATACATCCTTCTCTTTTAACAATTTGTTTTCTGCAGGCCTGTGTCTGCCACTGAGCTCTGAGCTCCTCTGACCTCCTTCATGCTGCTCAAATGGGCTCTCTTGAAGAGCGTGAAGCCCAGGAGCTGACAACTCCCTTAACACCCAAAGAGACTCCGTGTGGGCAGAGGCATATAGCCCAGAGTAATTCTTCTTCTCAGGGAGATTTCCAGCAGAAGAGATTATTGTATCTCATATGTCTTAGCAGAAAGAGATTCCTAGAGGCAATGGCTCAATTGCAAACATTCCCTAAAAATTCCAGCTGGTAGAAACACGAGATGTCTGCTGAGCTGTGGATGATGGTGGGAGATGCTCTTTATTTGCTGTGAGGTTTGACATGCTATCAACCCAGATGCCAAGCCCCCATGCAGTTTTGGACTGACACAAGAGATGGGGACACAGCAAAGTTTTGGGGAATATATTTTCCAAATGCCAAGCAACCCTCTCTCAATGCCACCACACTTGAAGCAAACTAAACCCAGCTCTGTAATCAGTGCACTGGCAGTGTCAATGAAAGAAATGCATAACAGCAGGTAGAAATTTGATGCAAACAGAGACAAACTGACTAAAACTAATGCAACACAGGAGATCAAACTTGCTAAAAAGAGAGAAATTTTAAAAGCGAGCAAAGTTCTTGAAGCAGGTGACAGCAGCAGGGTACAGACCTGCTGTTGAGCTTACAGGCCCTGAGCCCGTGTTGGAGAGGCTCAAATTGCACAAATTATTGCATCTGCATGAGCACCTCAGTCTGACTGCTGGTATAGCCCATGTCCTGTGCTGCAAGTCCTTCCAGAAGATCTCATGGCACTGTGCAGTTGAGGGGATGGCCCTAAGGGCATTAAGTATTTCATGTTACTTCTCAGGTCTTGTCTTTCCCATCACACCCCATGCTCCATCCTTCTCCTGACTTCCTCTGCTTCCCTGTGCCGGGGTGTTCACAAAGTCTAAAACCCTGCCCTCTGTGCTACAAACTCCCCTATTTCAGAGCAGGTCAGAGCCTTGGGGAAAGGGTTCTTGCTCCTGGGGTATCAGGATCAGCTCTTGTACAGAGGAGCTCCCAAAAAACTGTAAAGTCTGGCTGGGAGCAAGAAACACACTGAAGCAGAGATGAGAGATGGCACGGTGGGACTCAAAGAGGAAACCATGCAGCCTGGCCAAGGAGACAGGACAGAATGGCTAATGGAACACTGGGATTTTTTCAGTAGGTGATCTCATCAGGGCTACATGGCCAGACTCAGGCTCTCAGAGGACTTTTTCTGCCTCCTCTGTACTATGCAAGGAGCAAAATGTATAATTCTACGACTAGAGTGAACTTGCATCTTCCTATTTATGTTGAATCTTTGCGAACCTTCAGCTTTGGCTGGAACTTGATCCTCTCTTGTTTTCAAGTGGGTTTGCATTTCTGGCTGAACATTTTCACAGCTCTGGGTGGAACAGAGTTACAAGATAATGACATGCTGAAAATAAAAGTGAATTTCAAGCTAAGCTGTTCTGTGGCTTAATGTCTATCTGGGGAATTTCTCCTTGGTAATTAAGGCCAGAGTGCCTGCATACTAAAACATACTAAAACAAATCTTGCATTTCAATGTTTAATATCCCTATAACATGGGTGAATCTTTTTTTCCTTTGGAACAAAGTAATTTTTTGTAGTTGCTCTCTTAAAATGATGTCCAGATCTCTTGAGTGTATATTGTACGATTACACTACACTCCTAATTACCAAGTTTCTCTCTCAGATCTCAGCTGTGATACTTTGCTCTGCCTACAGATGCCTTTGGGAAAGAAGGAAAACACGAACATGTAAAGAAAGGAAAAAACCTAAATTTAAAATACTCCGAATATACAAGGAGGGACTTTTTAAGATCCTGAAGTATGTGCAAAAAGAAAAAAAAAATTCTTGCTGCCTTTTTCAAGTTGAAACTTGTTATTACTGAGTTTGCCAAAAATGTCTACTTGGAACAATTTTATATATTACACATTTTAGAATAGAACTGTGAATGCCTTTTCTTTTTATAATAATTGAAATATTTCTCCTTGCTATCAAGCTACTTACTGGTTTTTGCAAAATGTCCTTCTTGGAAAGGGGCAGTCACTTAAGCCTCCTGAGCACAGTTTTGGATTGCCCAGTATCTGGCACAACCACACCCAGCCAAGAGCCTCTGTAGAAGCTGCTCGTTCACTCAGAAAGGGGACGTGTTTCATCTGCTCCAAGCTGGTCAGTGGCTTCATCAGGCCTGCAGGCTGTGACACACATGTCCCTGTGTGCACTCTGTGCCCTGCTCTCCCTCCCAGCCAAGGCTGGCAGGATGGGCTTGGGCTGTCATGGCTGGAAATGCAAAACCTCAGCTCTGGCCTGGCCAGAGCGCTCCTGGCATCCCTCCTCCCTCACAGAGCTGCAGCTGCTGCCTTGTAACTGACTTCCATGCAGGGCTCATGCTACAAAACCTTTCCATTTGTGAAAACCCTCTCACGCATTTACAGCCTCCAAGGGAGCAACTCCTCCAATGCTGAGGTCCACGAACCCTCCTAGTCAGAGCCTGTCTAGCACTGCCAACAGGTTTCATGGCCAGCCACGCAGCAACAGAGGGAGATTTATTTACCCAGCAGAGGCAAACCATTCAGAGGATTTGCTTTCACAGTCACAACCACCCTAAAATTTCAAGAACTACCCCAGCAAGAGCCAGAGCCCTGGTCCCAGCCGGGAAGGCGGCCAACAGCAGATTGCCGCAGGCAGCAAACGCCTTCCCACGGTGGCATTTTAGCTCTTTTTTGGTTTGAACGAGGTCCCACCCCAGATTTTCTGCCGAATGAAGCTTTGAAAGAATTACATGCTTCTTGCAATAGTGTAAGGCCTTGCAAGCTTGCTTCACAGGGAAGTGCAGAGCCTTTTGGGAGACACCAGCATGTACAGCAAGGTCACCCTGGCTTTGCTTTAAAAGGAGATGAAAAGAGCAGGCTGAAACAGCTCTTTGAAATGCAAAGAAATATTCAGGTTCTTCCTAATTTCATTTTTCAACTGTAAAGGATTCAGTCCTTTTTTTTATAGATGGCTCTTTATTCTTTTCCTGTCTATTTTTCAGACAACTGGACACTGGTGAGGAAGCACAACATGTTTAATCAAAGAGGCGTCCAAAGAGCAGACCTGGGTGTACTTAACTCACTCGATCTGCAACACATGTAAGGAACCAAATGCCTTTCTGCATAATGTGATTATTCATGGGACTCCAGATGCAAAGGAAAGATCTCATCTTCTTATGCACCATAAGAATGAGATCAGCAAGTAATCACTATAAAAATGAAATACCTCTTTTCAAGGCTATGTTAGTTACCTTTCTTGGATGAAAAATGGTGGTTTTATATTAATTTTATATTAATAAAGTGATTTACATTTATATTTGTGGTTCCTCATGGCCAAGCTATAACTTCCCAGAGACAAACCTGAAGGCACATAGGGTTGTCAGCATGTGGATTTTAAATGGAACACATATGGGGTAAAGAAACCATACAAAAAGTAAGAAGCCTGAGTGATGGGGATTGATATACATTGACTGTGACTATTCTTTCTTTTCTGAGAGACATATGGAAGCATCCTATCCCCTAAAATTTCAGCACAGCTGGGTTGGTTACACTCTGCTTGCAAAAAGCTCCAAATGTACAGACCTGAAGCAGAGCATCAACACAGGGGCCTGGGCTGGCAGCCCCAGGGTGTAGCTCATCTCTGCTCTCATCACAAACCAGCAGTCTCTCCCAGGGTATGTGGTGGTAAACAAGTGGAAACCATCTTTGGTTGGTTTGGTCTGAGAGATGGGATTGTACTGAAAACTGGTGGCATTTTGTACATTGCATTCTTGAAAATCTAAATCACCACCTCCAATTAATTTCTTTTAAAAGTTTCTGGCTCTTGAGCACTAATCAGTCACTTGAGCAGCTGCCTTGCCCTCGTTGTACCACCCAGGTGAGACCCCAGCTCCTCACTGCACACGCGCACCGTGTGGCAGTTCACAATGGAATGAAAATCAGAACTGTGGTTTGCAGAGCTCACAAACACACAGCATGTTTCCATGAGGTACTGAATCCCTGCTAACCTGCTCCTTGTTCCTTCAGAAACTGGGAATCCAAGGTCCTCTCTTAGGTTCATCTATCTGTATGAACCTCCTCAGAGGATCCCTCAGGGAGCCAGCAAGGGAAGCAGAGGCTGTATAGTGCAAGGACTCATCATTCCCTGTGGGAATGGATGAGCAACACAACCAGGGCCCTGTGTGACCAAAACGAAGACTTTTATCCCCAAAACCTGACAGGCAACATTAGCAACAGAAATGGTTTACTGCATAGGGAATAAACACACCCCTGCCATCCAAACAGACAGGGAGCAGTTATCTGCTTCTCCCACTGGAAATATTTCCTTGCTATCATGCCTCACTGCACACTGAATGCTAAAATATTTTTCCACAGTTAAAGTGATGCTTTGCTGAGATCTCAGCACATGCAGTTCATTTCCCTGTATCTGTATAAACAAAGTGAACTTGAAACATTTGTGACTGAAATTTTCCCTGCAAGTTTCTTGTGACTTAACGGTCATTAAATTCCTCATAATCATATCTTCTGCACCCAGTCAGGCTTCTGCAATTTGGTAATGCATTGATGGTGTTCTGACTGCCTGTGCAGGGACCTTTTGAAAAAAAAATTATAAAATTTCAAGTGAAAAGGTTTTTTTCCTCTCTTGACTTCTCCTGTCATACTCATTTTTCAAATCCTGAAAATTTGTCAGGAGAAAAAGGCAGTTCTGAGAGAGTGCTGCTTAAAGGCAGATGTCATCCCAGACTGAGAAAACATGAAGCCAAGAGGAAGTACGAGGCTTAAAACAGGAATGGTTTTAACCATGAAATTGTGATCAGGCACTGCAGCAGAAGCAAGGATGGATGAAACTATCATCTTCAAACTCTTCACTAAGAGAGAAAAACTGGTAGTCTGGACAAGGTGCCTGATGTACTCATCCTGCCTGGTGATGAAACAGAACGAGGGCTGCCCTGCCTCCTGCACCAGCACGTGCTGCACCACAGATTTCTGCAGCACTTTTCTTTGGAAGGAACAATCTCAAGGATGAGACATACTCACACATCTGATCTGATACATGTCAGTTCAGAGCAGCATCTGCCTGGAGCTGGAGGATACATTGCCTGTCTCCTTCACAGAGCATGTGACATCCCTTAGGTGAGCACTGCAGCCCTGAGAAGCTGCTTTTCACTCCAAGTTTTCTTTTTCCTTGAACATTGAATTCCTCCTGGCTACAGCTGCCAGTCTTTTCTCTACCTAGGGCTTTGCACTTTGCCTACAACTCCACTGCACAGAGGGCCTGTCCTCAGCCAGGCTGTGGTGCTGCAATCATTGCACTGGACAGTGTCCAGTGACATCAGCAAGGATGTGCTCCAGGAAGAAAATGTTCTTTTTTTCTAAAAATGCCAAATACAACAGAGCTTGCAGTGCACAGGAGTTGCAGGAGCATTTGCCTGGGGAAGATGGGACTCCTCCTGTCAGGCACAACCTGACCATAACCCTCAGCCATTCCCAGAACCACTCACCAGCAAGAGCTGATGTTGCTGTAGGGCAAACTCAAAAGCATCTTTATATTCTGAAAAAATAAGGACATATAGCCTTGTTTTAAATACTATGAAATTGCAAACAGAGGCTTTGGTAACAGACGCTGGTTAAATTTAACCTGTAGATTCAATTACAATCCATTTCTCAGAACAGATTAAGTCAATGTGATGTTAATGCTATAGCAGATTGTGCCATGTATGCTGTGACAGACCCGACTGCAGAAGCTGTTTCAGGAAAGTCCTGGACAAAGGCAAGTGGTCACATCATGATGTGACATAATAATACCATTGTTTATCTTTCCTTTTTATATTGCTACAGAGGATAATGTGGTTGGTCAAAAGTAAGTATTATTTTCCACAGGAAAATTAAGATGGAAGAATTCTGTAACAAATCCTTTGATGAAACAGTTTGAATGAGTTCTCACTTGATACAAAGAAGAAGAAAGGCACTTTATGTATTTACTCTTTCTGCAGGGACCCCTTTATTTTGCTCATTCTTTGTTTCCTCTGTGAGGAATTTCCTTACATTTCCACACCATTTTCTAGTGTGGTGGTTTGGCACAGCCTGGTTTTTGGCAGCAGGAGAGGACCACAGGGGTGGCTTCTGTGAGAAGCTGCTGGAAGCTTCCACCCTGTCCAACAGAGCCAATCTCTGATGATCTCCTCTTTCCTTTTTTTCCCACCAATGAAGTTCTGCTATCACAGGGCTGAGATCCCAATCCTGCTACCACTCAGCTACTGTTCATTATTTGTGTGACCATCATCACTGTGGGCAGTGGGAGAGAAGCACAGAATTTCACAAGTACATACAGGACTAAACTCCTCCTGCATACAGCCTCCATTACCTTTGGTGTTAAAATATGACATCACCATTAAGACAAAAAGCAGGTGGATGCAGAGATGCTTTGGGCAGCAGGACACCTGGATCTCCCAGACCATGCCAAAACCTCAACGACCAAAAAAACAAGAGGTGGAGACTACACCTGAAAACACTGCAAATGCTGCAAACACTTACAATTAAAGGCCCTCTGTTGTTTTCACGGTACTTGTTCTGGAAGAAGATGTAAACCACAGTGGCAGCCAGCGAGTAGAGGAAGGCGAAGACCGCGATGGTGACGAAGAACTCCGCCGAGGAGGAGAAGTCCCCTATCAAGGCGAGCGTTTCCTTGCGCTTGCCTTCACAAGTGGGAGCCTCAAAATTCACTTGATGCAACCTGGAAAACATCCCATAGAGCAGCAGGTGAAGTACAGAAAATGGAAACTGTTATCTGAATAAAGGTGAATGCATTTTCTGATGCATATTGATCCCTGTAACTGGAAGCTGTGGGCTGTGCTCCCCCCAGAACCCTGCGAGTGCCAAGGTGAGACTGAGCACATGAACACATCTTTTAATCAATCCCAGAGAAAAGTTTATGTTCCAGTGGTTTGGTACAACCCTCCCTATTCTCTCTGGGGTTTTGCCATGGCAACAACTGAAAAAGGATAACACAGGAAACAATTTGATTCTCAAATTCTTACAGTCCAGGCAGCAGAAAACAGGTTTTATCCTCAGTACTAAGCCCATGGGATACCCGTGTTTGGATGTTCACAAATTCCTTGTTTGGTGCAGAACTACCTGTGGCTGTTAGCCCATAGGGCTGCAAGAGCCACACAGTGATTCTACATTAAAGGCTTTTAAAATCAAGCTGCAGCAGAAATACACAACTTGGATCAAAGAAAAAGTCTTTATTCTCTGGTTTAAGCAACCTAAGCCCTAATTTTATATTCATGACTGTTTATCAGTGACTGAGCTAATAGATTTATAGTTCTGTCTGGAAGCTCTTTTTTCTGTAAAAAAGACTTTTTTCTGTAATAATTTTAATTTCTGTTTCAGAAAAAGAAAGAGGATCCATGGAGGGTCATTTTGGCAGGTCCTGTTGCATGGCCCACATTCACATCAGTGGGGACGTGGAGCCCAGTGAGGGATCATGTTGTTCTGCCCTGCACAGGCTGAGTGAAGGGGACGAAGCCAGCAGCAATTAAAGAACTGATGATCTGGTGCTGAGAAAGGATTAGGCCTTCTGGGAGACATTCCTCTGCTCAGGGGCAATTAATGTGTGCAACAGCAAGCCAATGGGAGCTGCAGCCATAACTATATTTGGCTAAATAAAAAGTTAATTCCCCAGATGAAAACAAAGTACCCACAGCAGAAATCACAGAAGATGGATTAATGGACAATGGAGGATTGGATGACTTTTTGCATTTGCTGGTCCTGATTAAATGTACCCAAACGTGTAGGCAAAACATTTTCATCAGTGGTTGATGAATAACACCAGTTATTTGCCTCAGAGATTTTATTCCCTGTCATTGTACTAGTGGTGGGATGAAAACAAAAACCAAATCTGCCCAGATTGCAGAGATGAGCAGTGCCTGAATCACCTTTCCACTGTAAAGCCAGCAAAGCTTGGTGAAATCTGAACATTTAAGAGAGATCCTAATGCCAGTGATCAGTTTCCTGACTTCACTGTCTTTATAGCAGAATTTTCTTCCCCTCCCTGGAGCCCTAAAACACAAGGTGGACAACTACTGCAAGTAGCAGCTCAAACTCCTGTGCATACCAAAGAGGAAATAACTTAGGGAATATTTCTACCAAGATTCAGACTTGGAGTTGCTGCCCACCCCTGCCCCCCTGACTGTCAACACAGCCCAGTCTCATGATCAACAACCACCAGCCTTTACAAAACATGGTAAAACAACTGAGACCATTTTCCTTTTCTATTCTCTGTTTTCCTGAGTGCACCTTAGTTCTGAATCTAAGGCAGAAAAAAAATGTTCATATATTAACACCCCACTTGTACCTTCCCAGCAGTGCTTTTGTGGCCAGACACCTGTCAGGGATACGAGATCACAGAAACCTTCTTCCATCAAGTTATTTTTATTCACTTGCTTTTCCTTTTAGATTTCCTTGGTCTCTAAGAGGATGTGCAGTAATTGGTGCCTCTTGTGGCCACCTCACCTCTGTCAAAACAACCAAGATCTCTGTTGTGCAAAGGGCCCCAAAATAGACCATGATTCAGACCTGGGAAGAGGAGCTGTGACAGCAAAGAGAAGTGAGGGAGCCAAGCCCTGCAGTGGTTAGGGTGGATGCTGACTTTACATGATACATCTGAAAAGTTTCTTTAAGGCAGGGGAGGATCAGTGACAGAAAATCCAGTTTCACTAATCAAAGCCTTTTTGATCTGGAATGGCATCTCCAAGAGAAAACTCTGATTTTTTCCCACTGATGTTGCTGAGTCAGCCTTTCTGGGGGCAGGATGGTTTGGTGATGACTCACAAAACATTAATTGCCTCCGCCTCTCACTTTTGCTACAATTCTACCTGTTCTGTCTCTTACTTCCTCTGATTTACTCTTCTTTCATCTTCTCTTATCTCTCTTTGTTTACACCCCACCTTTTCCTTCAAGTCACCCTTGGCCAGTGTCCTCCTGCTGCTGCTTTTCCAATTTCCAGCACCACCCCTCCATTCCACCTTTGACTCTCCATTTGCTAAACAAAATCAGGAACTCCAAGAGTGACTCTTTGCAATCACACCCCGAGCACTTTGTTAACATTTGTTAGGCTGCATTAACAGGAATGATTTTCACTGATTGATGGGCAATGCAAATAAGGAACATAACAGTAATGAATTTACTTAATTAGGGAAACCTTTCCCTCTGTAAGCTCCTCCAGGGCTTTTTTTTTTTTTTTTTTTTTTTTTTTTTTTTTTTTTTTGCCTTGTATTGCACCGAGTGTTGCTATTAATTCAGAAATAAAGCTCCTGACTTTGGAATGTGACCTTGCATCCCACACTCAGCAGAGCTGCACTAAGGTCATCCTTGCTGCCCATTGTTACCAGCACCATCGCCTTTGTTAACAGCAGCTGCCATGGCCAAGCCATCCAGGTCTGAATTCCCACAAATTCACTTCAGTCTGAAGTAAGTCCAGCAAAGGCAGTCAAGTTTCACTGATGAAGTCACAGTAATTAAGGGCTTCTGAGGTCTCTTCCACCACTTGGCAAACTTTCCATTGCCGTGGGAAATATGATGACAAGACAGCTGTATTGTCTAGCTTGACAACATCAAAAGAGGGCAGGAATGTTTTACAGTGAAAAAGGGGATTTTTACATTGTTCCACAATAGCGAAGAGCAGTTACATTTTCAGATGCTAATTACCCTTGCTCTGAAAAGAATACATGAAGCCAGACACATGGAACAAAGCTACAGCTGTTACATGTGCACGGGAGAGCAAAAGTTGTGCTCTCTCCATGTGAATGTGAAGTTCCCTTTTCTTCCTGAACTTCCTCAGTACAATATTGAAGCCACAGCTTTCTTTTAATCATAGCCCTCCATTTTTTTTGGAGCAGCTTAATTCCCCTGATGATCCTTGAACAAGAAAATAGTCATGAGCCAACTTCCCCAAAGACCTGTCTCACTCCACCAGCAGACACAGAAGAGCCCAAGCAGAAGGGTGAGTGATCTAATATTGTCTGATTCACCCCTTCAACAATGCTCATGGGGCTTAGACTTGAAGCCAACATAACACACAATTAACACAAGAATGGGCTCAAATGTTATTGATGAACCAGCACAGATTTCCTCTCCAGGGCTTTGATCAGTGTGTGGATTAATGAACAACGGATAAAGCTCTGCCTCCAAAAATTCTCAATGGGGGTTAGTGTTTCTCCATTCCTTTAGCAGGATCTAGTGAAAAACAGGCAAAAAAAGGCTCTGTTTTGGCAGGTTGTCCTATTTTCTGAAAATAGCATCTTGTAATCCACCCTCCAACCTGTCTACAACATGCTGGAACAAAATCTGCAACACCCACACACATGCTTGCAAAAACCCAGAGATCCATTATCTTTTCATTGGGCTGTATTTCCCCCCAGCTCGTTTCTGGTACTCAAACTGTCAATTGTCTTTACTGTCTGCAAATCCCTGAGAGAAATGCATTGCTAGAAATGAGTTATTGCAGTAGTGCTTGTGGAGGGGTTTCTTGGGAAATGTTTATCTTGGCTGATAATCTCCAAAATGAGGGGAAAATGAAATTTCAAAATACAGTAGTAAAATGCTGACATGCACAGAGCCCCTCAGCAAGTCAAACTGCTCTGCTGAGGCACAAAAACGTGACAAGGGTTTACATCTTCCTTTCTCTGGGATACAGAGTAAAGGCATTTATTTTAGTTAGCCCTGGAAACACTGGAGTTCCCTCATTTCAGAGGACTATGCTGGTGTGCTTTGACACCAGTGCCTCCAGCCAGCCAGTCCCTGGGCAAATGTACCTTTTTGAGGCACCAAATATGGAATTTTTTTGTAGGTTTAGTGGAAGGATACAAATAAACGGGAGCCTTTCTTCACACAACAGAGCTCATCATTCCTGTAAAACTTCACTACCGATACTACCTACATTAAGAAAAACACTCTGAAAGTCATGTCTAATAGTCAGGTCAAAGCAGAAATCTGCCTGCCAATGAGAAGTCTTTTCTTTAAGGAAACTGGGGTCCACTGACTCTTCCAACACTCTTCCCAGCCTGCTCTTCTCACTGCAAAGAACACTTTCCCCAGTGCTGGGCATTCCTGAATGTTTGGTGTTGAAATCCCGGCTATCTGCAAGGCTGCTCACACAGCAAGAAACAGATTTCTTTCCAGGCTTCAGGAGGATGGAAGGAATGATCTCTGCATTCTCATCCTCCTCTTCCCCCCAGATCTGCTCTTCAAGGACAAACTTCTCAGTGGGGGGACCCTGCAGCATCAAAACCATTATACAGCAATTCCCATAGGATCTGAATCTTTGCACCCAGGCATCCAGGAGCTGCTGAAGTTAGGCAGAGAGCCTGTTAACGCCACATTTGTACACCTTGAAGCCATTAATGCTGAAGTTCTCTCCAGCCCTTCAAAGTCAAACAGCTGAGATGTTTTTCAAGCCCTGGACAGCTGTGAGGATGAGATGGGGTTTGCCCCTCAGCAGGACAGCAGCTACCATGGAAGTGACTGGTCCCTGGCTCTTTTGCACCTTGTGCTATTCTGGTAAAATCAGAGTTTTCTACCCTTTTTCTAACAATGACAAGACTGTTTCTCACCCCAAGCTGCTCTCCAACAGTTCTTTTCCTAATGAAGAAATTACCTTACTCAAGTATTCCCATCCCTTACCTTTACATTGTCCATCTGCCATGACACAAATTTCAGTGCTGCCTGCACATACCACAGCCTTTCAAAACTGAGATGTTTATCCATTCTTTCATAACTATCCCAGCAGTTTCCCACACCTCACTCTACCAGCTGCCCCAAAAAACAACACCCTTCCAGACTGCCCAGCACCCAAAGGTGCCCTCCTCCCCTACAGAGCAGCACATTCATTTCCACCACATACCTGCCCCTAAAAAATCTGTTCATTTTTATCTGGAGACAGAAAGCAAAATTAAAATTCACCATCTGACTCAGCAATCCAAGCATGCCTGGTCTTTTGTTTCTTTCCTTTCTAGAGGAAGAAGGAATAGAGTTGGCTGATCAAAGAGTATTTGAAAATATTTCACTTTGAACTTCTGTTCACTCAATAAATCCTCTCCATTTGTTACCAAAAAATGAATTCTAAGGCCCACATCACTCTAGAATTATTCAACACTACCAGTCATTTCACACAAATACATATATCATCTTGCAAACATTTATTCCTAGCTCCTATCATGGACATTTGAACATCCTAAAGATCTCCCCTTTGTCACAGCTGACTTTAGTGGCTTATACCCATCCAAATCCATGTCCAGAGCAGCATGACCAAAAAAACCCCAGAAGTTGCTTCTGGGAAGCTAACCAGGAAGGCTGTAGCAACCTATACTCTTTTCTGGTTTATGTCCAGTCAAAATAATAAAAAATATTTCCCTCCTCATACTTTCAATTTGCTAGCTTGCCAGGTTCCCAGCCCTCTCTAGCACATAGCTGTGCTGCAGATGTTTGGCCAGCACTATTTCCCTACAGTACTGGTTTATCAGGACAAACTGCAGGCACAGCTGCCATCCTAGCACGCCACACTGTGCTGCACTGGGACAGGGGCAATTCCCCCAGCGCAGGCAGCTCAGAGCAGGTTCATCACAACACCTATCCAGATCTGGGCACCTCATGGGTCCCTCTCCTCCATCCCTCTACTCCTTATTTAATTTCTCTTGTTAAGACAGTGAGTCTGAGACCCCCTGAGGTGCTGAGGCCTCCAGGAAGAGAAGCTACACCACCCCTTTGAGGGTGGGCTCTGAAGGCATTGGACCAGGGACAGCACTGGTGGTGGGCAGAAGCACTGGTGCCATACCCCAGCTTGAGATCCCCCTGCAGGACCCACTCCCAGTGACTGTGTGCACCAAACTCCTGGGAAACAGCCTGCAAAACACTTCTGGGGGGAGAAACATCTGGGCTGGTGCCAGCCGCGGGAACGAGCCTCCACAGGCTGTGCATGTAGCAGGAGTGCAAACCCTACTACTCCATCGTAGCACCAAGAAGACAACAAAAAAGGCAAAAAAGGCTCATTATAGAACACATGCTGCTGGGAGTGCTCGCTAAGCTGAGTGGGTGATCCCAACCCCACTTCCAAGCCTTTATCCAAGACCCAGATTTATCTCCCAAGATAATTTCACAGCTCCTCTCAGGAACACATGCTGTGCAAGCAGAGCACAGTGCTCAAAGACATGCTCCACCAGTCCAACCTTCTCAGATTGGGCACTTGCATTCTTTGTGGTACAGACTAGTGACAATATACTCTGATTTCCCTTCACTGAGCTATTTTCTTAGGACAAACTGCTTTCTGGACTCTGGGAAACCTTGCTACAATCTCTGAAGGAAGGTAACCCTTAATTATCTTTAAAAAAAGCCATTGTGTTCATGGAACAAGGCAAATTATAGGACCTGGAAATGCCATTGGCATACATCAACACATGAATAACTACCAAGTGTTACCTGGTCCCATCATGATATCCTGGCTGAACCCACAGCTCTTGTGTCCCTCCTGCTACCCTCTCCTCTGGACAGACACAGAACACAGCTTCCAAACTAAGAAGCTCCTGTCAGAGCCAAACAAAAGCTTCCCTTTGGAGAAAAATCTACAGAAATCTAAACATCTACAGATGAAACACGAGCACTAGAAATCATAAAGTTCTAAAAAAGCCATTGAATATAACAAGACCATTTCTGAGAAGTGGATGTATCAAATCCCTGGGCATTGTTTCTGCATGGAGCAGTGTGGGACTGCTGATCTGCCATTCCTGCCCCCCAACACATCCTGCAGCTGCTCACACCACCTCCAGTTCACTCTCCCTTCCACCATCAAATGGGCTATGAACTCCATGTAAAAGTATTCCAAATTCTTGGGCAAGTTCTTTCAATATTACTTTGTATTTAACTACAATTTTTCTCAAGTCTATTGTCCTAATGTACCTAAAGCAATCAAATTAAGTTCTCTGGAGAGTTTTATGGGATGACTCCAATGAAACTCCCAGTCACAGTATGTACCTTTGGAAGGATATGACAAATCCTTTCCTCAGGGAGCTGGTGGGCTGCAGCACAGACTGAGCAGACTTGTGGGTCTGCTGGTGGACCTGCAGACAAACTGCCAGCACCTTCACACCTTGAACAGCCCAGGAGGTGTGAATCCAGAGAGAACAGCCACTCAGTGGGGCTGTGCAGCATGGGCTTGGATGCACATCCTCTCCAGAGTCTACTGAATGAAAACTATTGCATTTATCTCCTGGAAAATAAATTAACGTAGAACCCAGGTGTGAGAGACCAAAGACATCTCATGCATCCCATCCCCTACAGTCCTGGGGAAATCTTTAGGGCCCCTGCACAGCAAATGCACATTTTGGAGCAGGGAAAAGGGGAAGGACATTTGTTTGATTGTCCTCCAGCTGAGTCACCATGTGCCATACAGGGTATGGAATCAAATGCCAAGCAAAGCAAAGCCAAAGGGTGGCTGCTTTGGTTGCTTCTGTACTGACAGCATGAACATGTGCAAAAATAAATTTGCAAGGGAAGTTGCCTAAATTTTGACTTGTAGGGAAACCTTTTGTGGCAGGCACAGATAAAACACCATCACTGCACAATACTGCAGAGACTATTCATGAATATATATTAAAAATTCAAATGGTGAAAAAGCTGCAACAAAATCCAAAATCCATTTCCACTTAAAGAACAAATTTGGCATAACGAATTAATGAAAATTTTTCTGGCACTAAAACAGTTTTAAGCATAAAATATAGCCTCTATGAAGAAAAATCAGCCAGTATGGACCATCCAAATTCAGGAAAAGTCCAATTTTTGGGTGCCAAAAGAAAAGCTCTACAATTGACAAAGTTTTAAGAAAGTGTTCTCCCTTATCTGCAGCAGACACCATCTCCAGAAATTTCATACAATTTTCCTTCTCCCTCCATCTGTGTGCCCATGAGCTCTGTGTTCTTGCAAAGTTTGTACATGGACAACAAGACAAGAACAGACCAGTCTGAAGAGCTGTGAACAAAGACAAGCCTCCTCTATGGCCTCAGTTCAGCATTCAAGGATGTGCTTGTTTTGAGTTTTAAGGGATTAAAAGCTACAGAGTAGAAGCACAACACTGATGACAGCAGCAACTGAGATGACCTCAACATTTGGAGAAGTCATCTTGTCTGCAGAGCTGCTGCCCCATCACAAAAATACTGCCTGGACCCATCAGCTTGTCCTTGGTTAACAATTGTCCTTGCAATTAACTGGACACTTCATGGTTTTACAAATCTTCCTCCCCTGACCTCCTCAAGCACCGAGTCCCTACTGACAGCCCTGAACAAGCAGAGGCTTTCCCACCCTTGGGCTGCAGCTTCTTGGCTGTTTACAAAATAGTTTGACCCAGAGGCCAAGCCATCCAGACCAGCCATGAAATTGTGGGGCTGGTGGGTGGTCTCTTGCTTCGACAACACAGTTGTGATGAGGACCACATGCACAGGGTCAGCCTCAGAGAGAAGCTGAAGATGTGGTTTCATCAGATTTCTGGTGGTTTTCTATAGATCTCATGCAGGAATAAAAGGGTGACTCAAAGCATCTCTGATCCCTCACTTGTGAGGAAAGGACACTTGCCTTTATCCACAGTTCCAAAAGGGCAAACTGGCAGTAATGACCATTCTTTGCCAATCTTGAAGATTTCTACAAAGTGGCTTTTGAAGACTGTAACTGGGGTCAGGAGGAGGCCCTCAAAACTAGAAAAGTCACAAAGTCATCCATATTTTTATCTGTTCTAATCAAACCAGCAGTAGTTCCATCAAACTCTGACAATAGGAATTACATTGTACATTGTGCTCATGGGCAGCTGGTACTGCAGACCATAGCTGTCCAAGTAAAAAAGTCAATTTTCTCCCATTCCACTGTTCTCTTTGTCTAAAGACAGTATTTCACAGTCAGTGCGGTCCTTGAAGACTTGTGGAAATTGGAGAACACTGATTTGCAGTTTTCATTTACTTCAGTAGTCTGTAGCCATGCACAAAAATCACATCAGGGCTCTGAACTATGAGATGCACTCTTTAATCACTAGAGCCACTTATAAAAATATGAAACATTCTTCCCTATTACAAACTATGCTCATTCAAATCTGAAAAGTACTTATTCTGCAGACCTGGATCACCTTTTCCCCAGCCCAGGAGACAATCTAAGAGAAAACAGCTCTAACTAAACCAACAGCTCATTGATCAGTGCTCAGTCTGGATTTGCAAGCTCCATGCTCAGGTTGCTTCCAGACTTGCTTCAGTACAGAGACTTGACCAAGGTCTCTGATGCCTTCACTGCCAGGGAAGTGCTGGGGCTATACTTTAAATAGCCCACAAAGTTCTTGCATTCACGTCAGAATGGCATAAAATCTTTTAACTGGCTTTCCATCAGGGGATTTTGAAAAACTGAGCTGCAGTTTTCTGGATAGCCCTATAAATTACCAGAATGTAAAAATCACAACTGAGAAAAAAAGGTCTATTTCCTAGTTAAAAATATATCTTAATTATTCAGTTTGCATTAATTAAGTCACATTAAATATGAAGATACTTTGTGAAGGTGTCACAATCATAGATATTTGTAACCTGAAGGATTTGCTGAATTTTACCAAGGAGGATGCAATATTATCTTCTTCCTCATTCACACAATTTCCTCTTTTCACTAATAGTAGAAGTCCTGATTAGGCAAATTATTCATTAAGAGGTCAAAATTAGGTATAAAAAGCCTGCTGAGATCAGAGTTTGAAACAGTTGTGGAAAATAATTAAAGCCATGACTGATCCCTCAGTGCCCATCCTACACAACCAGTTTATATAACACGGATATTGGTGAAAATCTCCAGCTTAGCTGATGTATTACTGAACATTTTTCCTCATCAGTTCAGCTGTTAACCCCAGATCTGTAGCGCCAGATGAGGCAGTCACAGTTTGGCAAGAAAAGGGACTAAACTAATGCAGCTTTCACTATTGTAGATCCAGAAGGGACCACTGTGGCACAGCTCGTGGTCTTCTGAACTCCACCCAATCGTCTCTGCAACTCCTGCTTATGCAAAATCTGCTTCTCAGAAGCACCAGGTTTTGTTCTAAGAAGTTCCAGGGTGGAGATTTATGCCTTCATTAAGCTGGAATGGGTCACGCAAAGTTTAACCAGCACCTCTCACCTTCCCAGGAGCTCTGCCAAATCTGCCTGGGAACTGGGGCATCTGCATTTTGGCACAGCTCACACCTGAAGCCAGTGCACAGCTCCTGCTGCCTTGCTTTTGCTCCTGTCTATGCACAGGAGGTTTATGAGAACACAGTTTGGTTTTGCAGAAGGGGCATCTTCTGTAAGGTGAAGACATCCAAAATAAAACAAAATCTTAAGGAGTTCAGCTGACTCTGTGACTTTATTCTTTCCTATCTCCA
The DNA here is from genome assembly GCF_017590135.1 of Pyrgilauda ruficollis. NCBI lineage: Eukaryota > Metazoa > Chordata > Aves > Passeriformes > Passeridae > Pyrgilauda > Pyrgilauda ruficollis. The sequence continues at coordinate 6,875,022 of NW_024508101.1, forward strand.
ACCTCCCAAGAAGTCTGGGAGCAGAGCCCGCCACAGCTGCCTGAAAGTCAGCACTGCAGGCAACTACTTAGTGGAAAGAATTTCTATTTATCAGCAGCTCTCAGTCTCCCAGCCATTACAGACATTCATAATCTTTCAGCCAGAATGTTTTTCACTGAATTCTGAAGCAAGATTTACAAATGGATGACAAAAAATAGAAGGATAGTACACACTGGCACAGAAATGTGCTAACATTTGCAGAGGCCTTTCCCAAAGAAAGATAGATGCAAAGCTCAAAAAGTTAGATGTTTTCTCCTTAATTATCATTTGTAGCTTCTAAGTAGGCAATTTGGATCTGGCTGTCATATTTCAAAGGAAGACTAGGCTGCCCATCGCATGCAGATGAGGGGAACACTTTCAAGGGTGCTCAATGGGAATGTCTTTATTCAAATGAGATACTTAAAGTGAATGAAAAGCTCCCATAAATCTCAATTTCCTTTTCCTTCAGAAGGAAGAGCCACTTGAAGAGACAGCTTTACTAGCACACTGAAAAAATACTAATAGGTGATTTAGAATAAAATGGCAAACATTTGTTTTTCTCACTGCTGTGACACAAAGATGTGCAAAGACATATTTTCATCAGGGTCTCATGTTAGCACCACCAGGAAATCCTACTCTGTCCTTCAGGTAACTGTGGCTCACTGCTCCTCACACTTCTGCACACACTTCACCTAAGAAGGTGGCGTAGGTGAGACTGTTTAAAATTTAACAAGGTAATCCTCCAGGTCAATATTTTCCAAGTAGTTTTCAGGATGAATGCCCCAAGAAAAGACAAGAAACGCTCCAAACTAATTCCCATGCAGCATTTAACTTGGGGATATACTCCATATGTAGGCTTGGGTTAAAGCATCTCCAAAAGCTACAAGCAAAAAGATTTCAGTCCAGGGTCTGCCTCAAGACTTAACTTAGGGGCTTGTTTTGGGATGGTTTTCCCTTCCCATTGCCCTGCAGTTCCAACCAGTACAAGATCTCTGCTCATGGGACTCCCATGAGCCACAGACCCCACCAGCATCACCCACAGCCAGGCTCTGGGGTGTTGTGGTTGTGAGGGTCCCAGGACAAGGGAAGAGATGAATCTGACTCCATATTCTTAGAAGGCTGATTTATTATATTATTATATTACATTAAAAGAAATTATATACTAAAACTATACTAAACTGTAGAGAAAAGGATACATCAGAAGGCTAGAAAAGAATGCATAATAAAAACTCGTGACTTCTGAGAGTCATTAAATAAAACCAATTCACATGTTTGATAAACAATCTCCAGACCACATTTCAAAGCAGCAAAACACACTCTGAGGGTTCTCAGCTTCACAGGAGAAAAAATCCTAGTCAAAGAGGATCTTTCAGAAAATATCATGGTGGCACTGGGGCACAGCATTCCTCCCTTGGCCAGGATAGGGCACCACCACAAAGGGCAGGTCTCAGCACAGAGCACCTCTCCCAGCACATCATCACAAGAGCACTTCTGAGATGCAAAGGTTCATTTAAATCAGTAGTTGAAGAAGCCCAAATGTTTCAGTGCAACTCTGCCAGCTGCAAGTAAAACATCAAGTTTGTGATACGGATAATTAACTAGCAAAAAATCCTCAGTACAGACTCAGTAAATTAAGCAAACAAAAACACTTGCTTTTAGGAGGACTGGTGAAAAAGCATCTTAAAATAGTGAATACCAGTAAGAAATATGTACCCAGTAGGTGTACTGCTCAATCACTTATTATCAAAGTAAGCCCAAGGAAAAACCAAGTACATGACAAAAATATTTCTGGGATCACAGAAAATAATAAACAAATAGGACCTTCACTAGGACTCTTATTACAGACAAAACATATTGCTTCAGGGCACTTGGATAAGTGACAAATCCAGTCTGAAAGGGTGATGGACTGTGAGAGTAACAAATAATCCCAAAATGCAGAATGTTTTTTCCACCCCTCAAAGAATCATTGCCTGGGTGAGGGTCAAGTTAATAAGCATCCTAATGTGTGACAAATTTGCAACAGACTCTGTATCAAGCACAGATCCTAATGCTAGAAAAAACCAGCTACTGTAGGGCCAGAGAAATTGATTCCATATTTGAACTTGTAAAACTTCCAAAATGCATATACAGGTATGCAGAAGAACAGCTGATTTGTGCTTTAAAACATGAGGAAGGAAGAAATGTTTTGTGATAAAACTAGAATCAGGCTGAAATGAGGAAAAAAACCCACAGGTGAATATATAAAACATCTTTATAAATATCAGATTAGGCATGGAATAGTCTGGCAAGATCTGTAGAAGAGTGTGGCAGGGCTCCAGGAGACACTGTTGGAGGATATTAGGGTTTAGACTTCAGGTGAATTTCCACACTGCAGGGTGACTAGAGGGTCATGGATGTGGGCTGCAGGAAGCTTAAATGAATCAGTGTAATTGTGGATGGAAAAGCATCCATCTCCTCTCCTGTTCCAGGAGAAGTGGTGGAGCCAGATTTGGGGTCAATTATGTCAATATTGGGGGACTCTTCAGTGCTTACTGTACCCCAGTAGCATGAGCTCAGATGGGAATGGCTCAGCCTCCTCACGTTCCTGACACAACCACCTTGCACAGGCACCACCACATGGACTTTTCTCCCAGGGATCCTGTCTCCCAGCAGTGCAAAAGCACCACTGCACCAGGTTACTCTGGTAGTGGCTAGTGATTAGTACATTTTCATGCTTTTCCTCACTGCCCCCTTTTCAAATGGCAAATTAATCTAGGTCCAGAACTAACTAAGAAAGTGATTCCAGCAGAAATGAGAAGCAGCCACCTTGCAAAAAAGGTTTCTTTGGATTTTCCTTTTGGTGCTCCACAATTTCCTACTACCAGAGTTACAACAGCAGTAAGATAACACAGGAGCCAAACATAACTTCCATAATGCCATAACTTAAAAAAAAAAAAAAACACCCAAGAAAAATTAATATTAAAGGTATGTTTCAAAACTCCCTGTCTAATTGTACTAGTTATTTCTTTTGGACTCATTTTTATTTCTTGCTGGAGACTTTTGCAATTTGTAGGTTGGGGCTGAGAAAAATCTCAATAGGCAGGTGTGAAGATGCTCCTTTGTTTTGGAAGCATCTGGAGCTACCTGCTGTGGAGTGCAGTGCTGCTTCTGTGCATTCAAGACTGGCCTGGGACCACACAAATCATCCCCACACCCCACCAGCACTGGTTTTGCCCTCCTGCATCCTCCTTTTCTTTAGCTCAGGTGATTGGCCCCAGAAGCATGCAGTCACAAGTGCAATGCCCATCCTTTCTGTCTGGAAAACTCCATCCCCATTCTGATCTTGCTTTAAGAGGAACATTTTCAGGTTCTTTTCATCTCACTTCCAAAGCATCCAAGTCCTCCTGCTTTGTCAGGCTGTCTTGTTCAGCCATACCACTTTGTTTACCAGCTTAAAGCTCTTGACATTTCTCATCTATTGGCCAAGGTCTAGCAGTTCATCTTTTGGGAGAAGAAAATAAAGCCTCAAATTCCCAGCAACAGAAATGAAAGCAGCTGGTAGAAAGACTTTCTTTGTTTCAAGTCATGCTGGAAGGTGCAGATCATAAAAAAGCAGCGCTCAGGTATTTTGACTGCTTCAGTGTCACAGCTGACAGCCCCAACAGCAGCGGGGTGTCAGATGCTCAGCAGTTTCTCTCCTTCCACCTACACCTCCCCCAGCTGACAGCCAATAATCAGGACTGTGAAGGCATTTGAAAGGAAAATGCCATGGAAAGATGGACCTGAATGCAAGACTAGAGGGAAATTCATTCTACCTAACAATGCCTACAAGCCCATGCAGGGACATGAGCCTCAGCCTGAGGAGCACAGTCTTGATTAGAGAGCCTCAACTTTTCTGAGCTGCTTTTTCCAAGCTTATTCACTGCTCTGAGATGTTACCTTTCCCAACTAATCTCACTTCTGTTTTTAGACCACCCCATCTCCATTCTGTGGAAGGAGCACTGGAGAAAAACAAAAATAGCAAACACTTGAGAAAGTCACAAGAATATTTAGATAAAACACTGAGATGACACCAAGTTCCAAAGTAGCAGATTTTCCAGGCACACATCTGCTGCCTCATGTAATCTGCCCATCTCTGGACACTTTTTGCATATGCCTCAGGTTTGCAAACAAAATCCCATACTGCACAAAATCTGACTATATTCATGCTTCTCCTGAAACATCAGCTAAGTGTCATCTCCCCTCTCACCTGCACATTTCAGGTGTATTTGTACCACGCAGCCAAGCACCCCACTGTACGTGCCACACATCCCATCTGTGCATGCTGAGTTCAAGAGCCAGCTACAGCCTCAGCTGGATCCCTCCTGCAAATAAACCCTATTCTGCATCATCTCATGTTGGAATGTTACATTACTCATCAATTACTTCCAGTTTTCTAATAAGTAAAACTGTGGGAAATTGCAGATCCAGCTACTTCCTTCCAGAAACAATGGTTGATGTGCCTGGTGGAACACCAGGAGACACTTGAGGGCTACTTCTCTCTGTTTTATTAACTTTTAAAATAAAATACTATTTTATAATCATGCAAACTAAAAGCACTTCACTACAGGGTGTATTTGTAATGAATGTTGGAGAAATGACCTATTTGGAAGTGAATCAAATTACAAACTCACATAACTCAATTTTCAGGATCTCTCCTACGCATACTAAGCAGAAATGAAAGAAAATGTGGACATATTCAAGCCAAAAAAAAAAACATTTTTAATACCAGGAAATGTGACTTTTTAGAGTAATAAATATATGTCAAGCAAGAACAACATTTCAAGGAATCAAATTCAGTTCCCACTATTTAGAATTTGCTGTGTCTCAGAACATGTTAAAGAAATAGATGCTTTCAAGTCTGGTCTGTGCATAGCAATCATAAGCAAAACAGCATGTGATTTCCCATGGAAGAAAAATTACTTTAGAGTCATAGTGTACTAGACTTGAGATTGAATTATGCACCCTTTTCTTAATCATCTCAATTTCTTGAAGAAATCACTTATACAAAAGTGAGTGGTTTCTACAGTGGACTTGACATATCTAAAAAAAAGATGCTCTTTTGAAGCAGGATCTCAAATGGCATGAGTATTATATATATATATATATGTATATATTTATATATATATATAATGTATAAGTACACTATAGTTTTCAGATGTACTTAAAATACATTAAAAACCTATAAAAACTGTTTTCCTAAATCACTAGGTTTAAAGCATTCAGACACCAAGAGATGCAAACAGGCAATTAATAAAATGTTCAAAAAGCATTTCAAAATTATGGTTCAAACTCATTTTGGTTTTTTTGCTTCCCCGTCCCTTGGAATCACTATTTCAGATCCTTGCTACTGCAATGGGTGGGAAATCTCATTTCCAGCTTAAGTTAATGGCTACACTACAGTTTTTCATCTTGGGATGATTTGTTTCATTTTCCCTTGCCTCCCATTTTCCACTCCCCCAGCCTTCCTGGCCTCCACAGGGCTCTGGCATTTAAGGACCATGAATTCTCCTCTGCTGAGCTCCCATTCCCAGCAGTTCCATGGCCCCATCCACACCAAAACTCATGCCTCCTTCACACCAGAGGAAAATTCTGGAGCCCCAGCTGGGCCAGCCCCAGCCCCGAGAGCCGAACCGCGCGCGCCGGCCGGGGTTACCTGAAGGGGTAGGCAAAGGCTATGTCAATGCTGAGGTCACTCTCGGACTTGTTTGTACAGTCCACACTGAGGCGCAGCTCTCCAGAGTACCCGCCGCATGTTGCAAATGCAAAGATTGCAAAAAGCTGTCAAAAACAAACAACATTTTTATTTGATTTCGTTTCAGCGACCGCCACAAGCAGATCCATGCAGTAGCTCTAGCGGCAGCACCGGCCCCCTCAGGTTATCCATCACTCCTTGCATTTAAGCATTGCCACACATTATTCCTGCACCCTTCCCAAAAGCAAAGAGCCATGACACATGAAGCTCTGTTGTCACACAGACAGACCCATCACCATTTGTCCGTGCCAGCCATCTCAGCTCTTCCCTTCTGTCTTGAACCCTATTTGGGATTCACAACCCAAGCAGTTATTTAAATCACCCCCACTGACAGGTGAGATTGGACAAGAAGAGAAGGATGGATATTGACTGAACATAATGAGTAATTCTTAACCCAAACAAAACACTGAAGTATTTCAAAGGTGCAACCAGAAGTAGCAACAGCAGACCCAGACAGTTCACACAGCCACCATCACATTATGTGGCAAAACACAGACCTGAGCTGCCTCTCTCCCAGTTAATTTATGACTTAAAAAAACCCACAGTGTTTGTTTTAATTCCTTTTCCTAAATTACTACCATAATCTAAAGTGGACATAGAGGTGAAATAAACTGACTGCAAAGCAGAAAGGAATTGCATATTTTGGCTGGAGTCAGGCAAACTGGAAAGGAAAAAAGATCTGGGGTGGTTCTGATGCAAACCTATAACACATCTTAATCTTCCAGGAGAAAAATAATGAAGGAGGGAGTATGCAGGGCAGGGACACATCAGCTTTTATATCAAGGGTTCAAAGAAAGAAATTGGAAGCAGGCATAAGTATCTTCAAACATCACTGATGTAGGCTTCCTTGGAAGATCCTAAGCAGAAGTGGGACAGTTTATATATGCAGTTGTAATTTAAATTAAAGGACAGGTTAGATTTTGTTGATTGCAGCACTATAGCCCTGAAGTACTCCATTAGTCTTAAGAGAGTTACTCTGAGATCTACAGAAGGGAAATGGCAAGCAAATGCCCAATCCCAGCCACAATTAAATTAGCTAAAATCAGCAACCCAGAGGAAACAAAGAGGGTTCACATCTGGGAAAGAAACCATGTTTTTGGACATTGAAAAATTATGCAGCAAGCAGATGTAATGACAAAATAACAGACTGAAAATATAATAAATAGAAAAACTAGATATTTTCTTGCTGCACAAGGCTTTGTAAAGCATGCCATTAATCTTAGTTCTCCCAATTTGCAGCATAAACAAGCCCCAAGTTTCACCAGCCTCCTTGGAATTCAGCTTTGCATGTGCACCTTTTTCCCACAGGGTGACAGATTACAGGGGTGACACCTGAGCACTGGGGCAGGGAGACCCTCCCTGGGTGCAGAGTGATGTGCTGAGCACGATGGAGCACAGGGAGTAATAGGAGAATGATGCAAGTTTCCACCCTGCCACTCACTTCCAATGTGATCAGGGCATATCATACATGGAGAATAGACTTGCAAAGGTATTTAGGTACCTAATGACAAGACAAGTTAATAAAAACTTTGATTGAATCAATTCTTCTTGCTGAACCACTGCAAAAGAAGAAAGCTGAGATTCACTATGAATTGACTTGTTAAATATGTGCCACAAAATAAATGTTTTCAGTACAACTTAAATAGTGTTCCTTCATCCTAAATGAGACACTTCCTCTGTACACACAAGAACTTTCTGCCATTACGTGTAGCACAGCACTGAAAATCAGCATTAATCACCTCAGGTCAATTTGTGAAAACAAATATATTAAGGAGAAGACAATACATTAAGGAGAACAGGAGAGAACGCTGACCTGCTTTCTGGCCTAATTAACAGAGTTGCAAATGCAAATGTTTTGCAGGTACATAGGCACAAAGATTAACAGTGGTAAATAAAAAGGGAACTTGAAAGCCTGCAGTGTGAGACCTGCCATAAAGCAAGAGCCATCACCTCTCAGCTAACACTCTCAGCAAGGGGACAAGAAGAGGAAAGAGGTGCAACTGAAACGCATCTCCTTTAATCATGCATTAGAAATCACCATAATGGATGTCATCATGGTTTTTCACCAAGGGCACAGAGCCATGACCATGCCCAAAAAACACAGCTTAGACTATTCCTTCCCAGGAAGTATCTCCCTCAGAATTCCCAGTTTTTCCTCTGCCCTATTGAGAGCATCCAGCCTTTACTTTAGCCCCACAACCAGCTCTTAACCAGAAGCTTTTCAGCAAACCCCTCCATGCACAACCACCAGCTCCCAACCTTACCCAGCGCACACTCTGCTCCAAGCACCAGGCAGCACCCACAAGGCAGGTGGGAAGAGAAAAAGGACCATGCTGCAGACTTTTCTACCAAACTTTAGCAATGCCTCAGCCAGCTCAGTTCAAGCCTGGCTCCCTGCTGTGGCTGGATCAGGTGATGGCTGGGATCACCCAGCTGCCAGTAATGCCAAGCCAGTCCCCACAGCTTCATGCTGAGGACACAAAGCACTTTTTAGGGAGCATATTTACAGTTTCCATCAAGGGAATGCAGAGTGAGGGCTGTAAATCAGTGGTATTTCCCTGGGGTATTGTGGCCAAGCAGCAGCATAATTCTTCTCCTCCTACCTCTGCATTTCCCCTTCCCCCCCACCCCAAGTTGTGCTGCTTTATGTTGTCAGAGGAGGCCCGGAGCAATAAACCAAGAATTACTAGCTGGTTTTTTGGGCACACAGTGATTCTGCGGCCATTTCAGGAATACTGTAAACACCACTGTATTTTATTAGAGCAGGATTTGTGTAAAAGGCAGTTGTAAACCCCATAATTGGAGCTTTATGGGCCAGACTCAATAAAACCTCCATCTGTGAGATAATTTTATTGAATCGGCCTGCTCTGAAATTGAAAAGTTTATGGAGAAAGGGAAAGTGTTTCCCCATGTTCCTATTTACTCTTTGCCTATAAATCCACACTCAGCACCAGGCCTATCTGCAAGTGTGCACACATCCTGCTTCTCCCCTTGACACAAGATAAATCTGCCCATGCAGTTAGCTCCAGTTATCCCATGGCTGCTGCCTGCCAAGGCTCAGGCTTGACAGCCAGTCAGGGGGAAATGTGGTGCCACTGAGGCAACAAATCCTTGCTGCCCTGGCTGTGCCAGGCTACTCCTGCCCACAGGAGTGGGAGCAGGGCAAACCCTGCTTTCTCCTGTGTTCCCATCCCTCCTGCAGCTGCAGCTATTGCCTTGCCATAGTTATACAGTGGGGAGGCTGGTGCCTTCACAGGTGCCTGGACCCTTGCAGGGAAATGGAAAATGCCTGTCCCCAGCCTGGATGAGTGCTCCACATTCCATGTGGGATAACACACCAAGCATCCCCAAATTCTGTGTGTGCTATGGAGCAGTTACCAGAAGGGAGGGAGAGCAAGGAACATTATTTGTGCTTCTCAGCACAGACTGGAGCAATGCACATCTCACATGTCCAGTCTAGCCTGGCTGGAAGATCATCCTTCTTCCTCATGGTCTCAGACACAATGCTGCCAAGGCAATGAGTTTCTGCAAAGTGGTTAACACCATTCCCAGATCCTGTTATGATGATGTTCCCTCTTTGAACTCCAGCTTTAGCCTGGACTACAGATACATTTTTGTAAAGAAGTATAATCCCACAATATAAGTTAACCAACAGAAATTATGTTTATTATGGTAGTGTGCAACAATAAACCAGCCTTCCCTATCAAATCAGACAAGCAGGTTTTAAAGACCAGTTGGTCCCTTAGCACTCTGAGAAAAAAATAGCAATGTAATACCCAGCAGAGCACAACACTGCTTCTCACACTAGCACAAGGCAGGGAAAGGTTCATCATATGATTTATGGGACCACCTCCCTTCTTCCAGTGCCAGGTTTCAATGCAATGGCAGTGAATCCTGTAATTCAGCATTCAGGTGCTATCATTTATCCAGGTTCAAGGCTGGTTCCTTTGTTTTCCAGCCCAGCAGCCAGGGACTTGGGGTGTGTGATGCCCTGAGGGAGCCCAAGTCCCAGCTGTGAATTAAAAAGTTGGTAGTGCCTCAGCATGTGACCCTGGACATCACTCATCCCACCACAGAAGGGAAAAATAGGATGATTTCATATCCCTTCTCCCTGTTTGGCTTTGTGACAATTCCCCTCAATGCCTGCTGAGCAACAGGCTCGCTCTGCACACCAGGAGAAGGCAGAACAGTTCCTGACAAGGCGAGTTGAAAGGCTTACGTGGTGCATGTTACAGCTGAAACATCCCAGTAGGAAGACAACACTGTCATTTAAAATTGATGAAACTTCCATATAAACCACTTGCTTTTAGAGGGAGCACATCTGCCCTGTGCAGCAGCCTGTGGCAACTTGCTGGCTGACAGGATGAAGCCATGCTGGGGATGCACCCCAAAACTATCCTGCTGCAAAGGAGAGGTCCTGCTCTGCCTGAGGGCTCCTTGGTGGGTCCTCCAGGAGGGCAAGATCTTAGAAATTGTTAGTCTTGTCTGGAGCAGTGGTGGCCAAAAACAGGCTGTGAGGGATGCACTTCACTATGTGGTTTGGTCTCCAGTGCTTTCTCTTGCCACCAAGGAAGGAAAATGAGAATGAACCTGCTGGATGCTTTCCAAAAGAGGTCCCCCCAGTCCCCTACTCCTGCTCTAACAGTGGAGAGCCAAGGGGAACTCCTGACACTTCGAAAGAGCAACCTGAAAGATTCAAAATGCCTACACTATTATTAGTCATTTCACATGTTCAGAGTGTTTTAAAAACAGACCTATTTTTCTGGCATCATTTCTGGATCTGAGACCTCCCTTTCTCCATACCACCATAACAGAGAGAATGCAAAACCTTTGCCAAATGTTCCATTGCCTTCCACGTCCCACAGTGGCCAAGAGTGTGTGGGGAGAGAGGAGGAGCACATTGCTCTGAGGGCTCTGGAGACGTCCCCCCACAGCCGGCATCGCTCACCCAGCAGAGTGTCTCGTTAAACTGAGATTATTTATTTATAGGGCAGAACCAGTAATTGAACATTATTATTAAGGCTGTAAAGGGAAGGTTTGAAGGCACTAAGGACTGTACGGGAAACATTTACTGCAGAACTGATGGCCCAAAATATGTCACCAGTGAAGGATTAGGGAGCACTCTCTCCTCTGGGTCTCTGCCTGTTTCTTTTTTAAAATCTGGCATTTTTCCTGCACGGATCTGAGCTGCAGACTTCCTGGAATCACTTCTCCTACATACAAGCCTTTGTGCACTGGAGATTATCAGATTATTGACTTTGGGATTCCTAATTATATCAACTTGACTGGTTGATGAATTGGAGGTGGATAGCATTGCAACCAACGCAGTTCTGGGTGGGGGTGACAACTAGCTGGAGTCACTTTCCTTCAACAACTACACAGGGAGAAAGCTGAAATATATCCTGCTCCTGCTGAGAGACAACCCTGAAGCTATAGCTCACTGATTGCTGGGATTTAGTGTCCCCACCTTATAAACAAACAGCAGCATTGCTAAGAAGGCTCCTGTGCCAGCCCAGCCCTGGTCTGTGTGGAGAGAAAACCCCAGGGATGAGGGAGCAGCTCGAAGTTCAGGCATGAAGAACCACATATGCCACTGTCATCCACCTGGAGGAGACCAATCTGCTCCACGACTTCCCCACAGGGCTGTGGGGGTCTTCATGAGGCCATCTACAACAGTAAACATCTGTCTGGCATTTTAGAGCAAAGAGCAGCCCTTGATGCCACCAGCTGGATGGAAAGACCTGACCCCAGAGCAGGCAGGACCCCCCACAGCATCCTCTGTTTGAAGTACAACACTTCATTTAATGCTTAGCATTTTTTTTTAATGAAAAAAACCAAAATCCAACAACTTGATTTGATTCTTAATGGAAGATTTATGGAAATGAAATTGGGGTATTTTTAGTGAGTAAAGATCATTTTATAATAACTTGGTTATACAATACTTTAATCCCAAGGAGACAATTTTCTCTCCTTTGCTTTGAAGAAAACCTTTATCTTTTTCATTCATCTTTCATTGATTATTCTAAAAATCCCATTTAGCTCCACTAAATAATGGTATGGTAGTCTTTTCTCATTATATTTTAATAGAATAAAGCCCGACTGTATATGAGAGGATTAGACAGCCATTCGTTGGGTAAAGAACACTGTTCCTCCAGATGGCCAGACAGAATCTGTGTAATGCCTTTCCTATTTATTAAGTTTGAAATGTAATACAAGCTGTTTCATCCAGTTTTTAATGGGTCAGCCACAAAGTTGAAAGCTAATGCTAAGGTTGGCAGCATGCATGGAAGAGTTAACAGGCAGAAAATAGTCACATCTCTTCTTGGCATCAGTGAGCATCTCTTCTTGGAATCAGTGAAAAGCCTTGAACTACAGAGGTACTTACACAAGTAACCTACACAAGAACCTCTAACCATTAGTCAAAGGTTTGAGGTAAGCATTTACTAGGTCCCGAGGGTTTTTAAAATTTATTGTATAAATTGCTTTCAGCACATGGACATTGACACATTGGTGAGGTGTCTTCCATGGAACAAAAGACACCAACAGGTGCTGCAAAGAGGCTTAGGGGTACCTGGGGTAATTACTGAGTGAACATGGCTTTGTTTGGGATGGATCACAGACATACATGCAGCCCTCTTCCCCTCTGGCTGTAGAACAGCCTGGAAGTTCTGGCCCTTCCTCCGCAGCCTCCACAGCTTCCCCTCCGTGCCCTTTTCCTTTAAGGACGCGGGAGCACAAGTTGGACAGACATATTTGGATTTGTACATATAATCCCTGAATGACTCATGCTGTGACATATGTCACTGCAGCAGAGACGTGCTCCTTTTTGGGCCTGAGAGTTTTTCTAGTCCTAGACTTCCAGCAAAAATAAAAACCAAACAACTGTGGCAGTCTCTACCAGGATCTACACTGTGACAGAGCCCAGAGCATCACAAATGCCCAGAGTCCTGGAGAGCAGCCACTCCCACTCTGTGTCCCCTTCCTCTTGTCTCATGAGCTGCTTTGGCACCAACCACATGTGACCACCACAGGCAAAACCACGGAAAGCCACGGTGAGGTACAAGAGAGCTTTTCTAATAGGTCAAGTCAATTCTCATTTTACTAACAGGCAATGTGCAACAATCCACCAAATACTCAGGTTAATGCATAAATATAACTCTGTTTCTGCTCCCTCCAGAAAACAACAGGTTTTGTGCAGACTTTACAGACTGATTATATGTGATTTATTGCGTAACAAGTGTAAACATCATAAAATAAAAAAGGTTGGATGGCTGCTCATTTCCTCTTTTGCTTGGTGGGTTCAAAAGCATCTGGGCTTAAAATGGCCCATAATGTAATATAAATGCATACAGAGCATGGTCCAAGTTATTACTGAGTAGGATTTACTCCCTCTAATAACCACAGGGATTTACATTACGGCTGAGTGACATGCACACATGGGAAGCACTCTGTGAAGGGGAAGTGCTCCTGAGCTTAATGTCTTTAAAGCCTGGCTGGCCAATACAGGCACAAGGACTCAACCACAGCCAAGGCTACACCACACTGCAGCACTGGATGGCAGGGACCACAAACCCAGCTTGCAAAGGCAGCGTTGTACTCAGTGTGCACAACACCTGCCCTGGGCTGGGGCTGGGACAAGGCATCTCTCCCAGCCAGGGAGCCTAGCCCCATTCCCAGCTCTGCCAGCATCACCACCAGGCACCACTGTCCCTTGGCAACGTTCCCTGATTGCTCCTGGAACTGCTTCCTCGCCTAATTTGTGCCTTTGTACTTCCCATTAGCTTCAGCTCCTTTCCCAGCACTACTCCGTGGACCTGGGCTCCTGAGGAGAATTTTCCTGCTCTGGTGACGGATGCACACAGCGGAACTGAGAGGCTGGAGCACTCCTCTGACCGGAAAATGCTCTGACAGCTGAGTCCCTGCAGCGTGGCGCAGTCAGGGGGCTGCAACCAAACCCTCCCTGGGTCAGCACTGATGGAAAATTATTATTACAGGAAAGGCTCTTGTTCTTCAATCACGCTGTATTATTTATGACCTAATGATTGCCCATTGACTAGCAGGGATTATACATTCCTGAAGATGTTTCTGGGTGAATGAAAGGGCATTAACCTCATTATTATCACGTCCACACTCATCAGAGGCCATTAGTAGCTTCCTCTCAGCTCCCTGGGCTCCAGTGTAACTATCTGGTGTCATCTGCTGCCTGTCACCTGCTGTCCTACACGCCTGCCCTGGCTCTGTCTCCAAACATGGGGCCCACTGCCTCATCTCAAACCAGTTTTGGATGGAAAAATCCACTGGAGCTGGCTTTGACCTCAACACCCACCTCTGTGCAAAAGGCTGTAATAAGAATTTGCTCCTGGCTAAATATCAGCCCACATGGTAAAAATAATTTATTTTTTAATAATTAAGACGATGGGCTATAAATGAACATTTGCTTTGCTGAGCTCTGGGAATTCACAGGGAACATTTTGAGCAAGAAACATTTTTAAAATTAAAACCTCCCTCTCCTCTTCTTTTCTGCCACTCCTCTCATACTCTGTCCCCAGAGATGGTATTGCTCTCCTTCCCACACTTAAATCATAAAAAGCAATACCTAAACACAACATATTTAGGAAATGCTAACAACATTGTCCTTATCTCACTAGCTCTGAAACACCTCATCTGGACAGGTTAAGTTGTCCTGTTCCCCTGCATCCTCCTGTTCCTGTGCTGCTTCACACCTCTTGCCTGTCTTCTTTTTATTCACACCCCTTAATTCACGTTCCATGAAATCTGTACCCATACCTGCTTCCAAACACAAAGAGAAAAAACTTTTCAAAAATCAGGTTCTTGCCTGAATGTTCTCCATTTCTGTCATGGTTCAAAATATTTAATTCTGAGACAACCAGTCATCCTTCCCTTTCTCTCAGCTGCCAGCAGCTGCTGCAAATTTTCTGTGCCACTTGTCAATGTACTTCAAATCCTCCCAGACCCCAGAAAAGAAACAGACACTTGTACAAAACCAATAATGCATCAATATGTTTTTGGCTGTTGCAATTTTTACATCTGCACTGCTGGAGATGAATATCCAGCTTTTTTTAATCTATAGACACTGGCCTGTGGAATAAAGCCAGGACCACTAAAATAAGGAAGCAGAGAAAATGCAAGCAGAATGGAAAAAGCAATTGAACATGCTATAAACTTAGAATCAGGTGAAAGCTAATTATGGCCATGCTCCCTGAAAAGATAAGGACACAGTGAGGGAAATAGACTTATTAATTATTTGTGTTATGGTAGCACTTAGAAGCCCCAATCCTTTATCTGGGACTAGCTGTACTATACACGGCAAACACTTAGATGTATCGTTGGGTAGTTGTACAGAGTTTTAAGGAAAATGTGCAAATGCTCTCTTCCTTCGCCTTCAGCAGCTTTTGCTTTGTTAATGCTTTTAAAGGAACCTGAGTCCACCATCAGACTCATTCTGAGCAGCTCACAGGATGGTCTCATCCGTCAAAGAACAAATTCAGCATGAAGGCAGCCTGCACTCTGGGCTGAACTGGGCAAACCGCAGGAAAAGCCCCCAAAGTGGGCATGAGCTGCATCCATGGCCATCCACATGCCCTGGCATGGGGCACAGAACGCTCACTGCTGCCAACAGAGACGTTTCATCCTCACTGACTCTGTGCGACTTTGATTGCTTTTCTAATTAAGATACATTTTATGATAATCTACCAAGCCCCTTAGACTAAATCACTCACTTAATCTGTTGTTAGTGCCCATATGTTTACAGCTTTACAGCCTGCTGCAGCATATTTGCTTTGCCACGGCACCGGGGAGTTTTGGTGACAGATGAGGCACTGCACAGCCCTTCAGGTGGCACAGGGCTCTCCCACCCACCCAGCCTGAGCATGGACAGATGGACAGACAGCCCTGACACACACACAGCAGTTTGGAAAAGAGAGGAGAGGGAAGACACAGCACTGCAGATACCCCATGCTGATCACCTGTCTCTGTCTCTACAGAGTGGCTTAGCACATCTTTCTCATTTTCTTTTCTTTCCTTGCCTTTTTTTTTTTTTTCTTCCTCCAAAATAAGAGATGGCACACGACAGGGGAGGACTGCTGAAGAGTTTCACAGTACTGTCATGTCTCTGGCCCCAGAGCTCAGTTACCAAAGAGTTTCACTGCAGGTGCAAGGGCTCTTTGCAACCTTTTGGTCACATCTGCAAACTAATGACAGGCAGAGCCAGACCCTCCATCTGCACTGGACACTGAAGGAAATAAAGGCTGAGCAAGCTCTACGGGAGGTGTGTCCCCAGCCCCAACCTCAGCAGCCCAGACATACACATGGGCCCTCCCAGCTCCTTCAGGGCTGGCACTGTGCCGCCACAGGCACAGCGAGGAGCTCCGTGTCCCCTGGGCTCCCCAGCAATCCTGCCTCCTGTGCAGACACAGCTGCAGCGCTGGCAGGCAGCAGCTCCATCTTCATCTCACAGCAGGCTGCCTGCTCTGGCTCTGGATGAAGGAGCAGGGATGCACTGAACAGAAACGTGGCCCTTCCCTGTTCCCAATCCATGGCACAGCTCCCAAATGCCTGCATCCCACAGTGGTGTCTCAAGCTCAGGAGGGACCCAGAGACCTCGGCTCTCCTCAAACAGCTGGGCTGAGTCTCCAGCCCACCATGCACATGAGTCAAATTCATAATTTTTGAAATTACTTGTGCTCAGCTTGATGAGGGAAAGAGCTCACAAGCAAAATCAGGAAAAACCAAACTCCAGGTTAGGTTGTCATCAACCATCCTATGTTCACAGAAAAATTCCCTGGAAAAAAATGGTCATATAATTCTACAGGAATTCTTAATCAAGAGTTACATGAAGAATAAAGCACCACCTGCAATCACCAGCACTGACAGACAGCTGCCACCCAATATCAATACTAATACCTTTCTCCCTGTAGAGTTTCTATTGATCTGAACAGGATCAACAGAGGGGAGGAAAGTAGTCATTACATCCAAGGACTTGGCTAAAAAAAGAGTATCACACATTCAGAAGGAGTCAGATATTTAAGAAATCAAATTTTTTAAGGGTTTATGGAATTTCTCTAGGAATTGTTTGAGCTGCTAGAGGAGCAGCCAGAAAGACAGGTCTTAAAGGAAATGAAGCTCCTGGGATCCATACACCCCTAAAATGATGTTTCAAACACCGATGCACCTCCTAGCAGCGGACAGTGATGTCTCCATCCCACTGCCACAAATGTCTAATTTTCAGTCCCACGGCTTGCAAAGGCATGCTGTGAACATGTCCCTGCAGTTGCACCAAGCCCAGTTTGCACATCAGCCTGAAGTCCTCTTGTAGAGTGGGTATCACACTCCTGGGGAGGTGATGGAGGCTGCTCCAAGGTCTGAGAGCTGAGGGGTAGTTGGTGGTACTGGGCTGGAGAGCAACTGCCCCCAGACCTGCTACCACCAAGTAGCTAGAGATGAAGGATCACCACACATTGCAGCATGAAGATGGGCAAAAGGACAGAGACAAAACCCCATGGACACTGAAGATTTCTGTATGTATGACATGATGAGCAGGGCAAGCTCTCCTGTCCCCCTGCGTTTGTGTCAGCCATACCCTGTAGAGATGTAGGGCTGATGGGATCATTTCTGCTCAACCAAAAGAGAAAATCTTGCAGCAAAATACTTAACCACATTTTCACTTTGTGCCTTAAGTCCCTTGCTTGCTGGCAACCTGTCCTCAGGGACAGGGATGAGTCTTGCTCCTGCCTGCAGTCAAACCAGCCATTTCAAGCCACTTTTCCTGCTTCAAAGCTATTAGGATGAGATCAACTGCCTTCCTTAATAAACCACAACCTGGCTTCAGGACAGTCTGGCACCCCTGCTATGATGAGTTATGTGGCACAGGAAAACCAGGCCTTTAGTTTTGCAGGGTAGGAGCAGGAGCTGTGCTTTTCAGACCCCTCCCCTCCTGGGGCACCCAAACACATTCGCTGACCATCGCCCTGCTCACCTCAAGGACTGCACTGAGCCACATACCAGGGCTGAGCAAAGTCAGAAATGCCCAATCCTGTCCTCAGGCAAGCAGGATCGTGCTTAGAAAGTGTGTGAAATGTGCATTGCTCAGACACCCATACCCTCCACACCTGAGGAGCTGAAGGACTGTGAAAAAGACAATTATTGTTATGTACCTTGTTCTCTAACGTGGTGGCACATTTCATGTACCGTGTTTTCTGTGCCAAGCACACACATTCAAGCTATGCAGCTGCTCAAAATATATATGGTCCTTATGAAACAGCAATCACAAAAGCACCAGAAAGCCTCTGAACTGAGTGCCTATTAACTACATTTTCAGGAACAAAGCCTGTGGAATGTCCTGGCTCGCCTGTGGAATGCCCTGGCTGCCTATGGGATGCTGTGCACCAGCATCAGCTCAGCCAGGGCACAGACCCAGCAGAGCCCACGAGGCACTGCTGGGGGACACACCACCAAATATTCCCATCAGCTGCTCTTCAAGCAGTTGAGAAGGCACATGAATTATTACATAAAAAAAAAAAAAAAAAAGGAGGGGATGGATAATTAAAGCTGTCCAAAAGCAGCTTAAAATGACTAAGCAGTTATTGCCAATCTGAAATTTCTCTTTGATTTTAGAAGAGTTTAGCTTGGGCTTGCACAACATCCTTACCTTCTCCTGTGGGTTTAATAAACTCAGTTACAGTCTTCTAACATCTTATTAAAGTACACTTCATATATCTATTAACATATCCTGGTATCATGAGAGTAGCAGACTATTCTAGGTTTAATCTGTTGATTTTCTGAGCAGATATATACTGAAACATGTTCTCATAGCAGCTCCAACTTGTGCTACAGCTGGAGTTCTTAAAGACTTCTGGAGCACCAAAGCTATTGATTCCCATGGATACGGTTCAAGTATGAGAGAATTAAAGTGTCAATAAATTAATCAGTATAATGCTGCAAACTCAAGTATTAGGTAATCTGAAAGTATTAAAGCTACACATCTTGTTTTCCTCAGCATATTACAGTCCCTGACTTGTGATGCCTGGAAAGCTCACCAGGAGCTGTGATGGGAAGACAGAAATAACTGCACCTCGCTGTTATTCACAGGTAACAAGGAGGTCTCCAAGTTAACCAAGAGGGCTGAGGAATGAGGCTGCTGAGCTGTAAAAGCCAAGGCAGGGAGCAGAAAGTCAGAGCAACAGTCTATTGACCTGTATAATGATGTTACACCCTGAAAAGCAAGCTATTTTCTTAATTAAAGATTTTCTTTATTTCATTAACATATTTTGATGAGGAGCATGTTGCTGCCAAGCTGTCATACTTTAGATTGATCTAAGGTAATAGGCAGTCAGATTTAATACTTCAGCTTGATCAATATTAAATAGCTCTTACTGATTTTTTTTTCTATCAAATATTGCAGCATTATTTTGGAGGCACCTTTGATTTAAAATGCCAGAAGGAACACAATAAATAAGAATTCCTTTTCCCTTTAATCATAATTCTTCATGTTTCTGCAGTAAAATGAAGTGCAAAACAAGTTTTCAAAGCAGGCATCCCTCTCTGCAAAGCCAAATACAAACTGAAAATATTTCAATGCATCTAAAAATCACAGAACAGTTTTGCTCAGCATGAGACTACAAAGAAGCCAAGCCTAAAGACAATTCTGTGGGCTTCACAATTCCTGAAATACCCCACTTCACCCCAACCAGTACAGTTACACAAATAAATAGAGATGCATATAACTTACCGGAGCAAATATCACCATACACATTTACAAAAGGATTTATAATCCAACTTGCGTCTCCTGAAATAAAGCAAGGTTTGTCTCATACTAAAAATAAAGGCTCCCAAAAGCTTCTCACAGGAGAGAGAGAGAGAGAGAGGGAGGGAGGGAGAGGGAGCAAGCGAGCATCAGCTCCTTGCCTCGCTTTTTATGAAGCAAATAAGGAGAGCAAGAAAATCAATGCTGAGAGAAAGTGAGATGATATACCAATCAGGCAGCAGCCTCAGACTTGTTTGCAGAGGGATGGCAAAATGCTCATATTATTAGACACCGACTACTCCCAGCCTTAGTGAAGAAACTGTTTCTCCTCAGTGAGGGGCTGATTGCTTTGTGCTGGTGCAGGTACCACCGTGGTGGGCAGGGAGATGCAGCCCCTTCCCCCACACTACTAGTGCAGCATCACTTTGGCCCTCATGTGTGCTCCAGAGAAAAGAATCAGCCCAAAATTTTGGGCTAAAGTTGAAAAAAGCTTGGAGATCCTCCAAACTGTCTTTGGATTAGTGGCTCTTCATTGTAGGGTTTGGGTGCTGTTTGGACTCTGTTACATTTTGAGATGCCTTTCACTGCACCTCAGACAGCTGCTCTGCAGCAAGGAGTCCATGCAGAAAGGGGAAAAGACTTCTCAAGTCTCCCATACCTTCATGTGTGCTGAGCTCACCCTGTGCTTGCACAGGACCAGACCTCCAAAGCATTCTCCTGGAATTTGTGCTTTTGTCCCTTTTTGTGTATCAGAAAAAAACAGTGGGAAACCCATAGGTTGCCTCGCACAAAGAGGGAAAACTTTTGTGCTATTAATCCACCCAAACAAAACCTTTGCCCTGCCACGTGTGTTGGGGGGAGGAGGATGTATCAGGGCATGAGCTCAGGCACCTGTTTGTGAGCCGGACGCATCAGTGGCAGCCAAACATCACTTCTTTGGGAAGGTGCCACATTTGCTCCCCCCAGCAGCTACAGAGACACAAACCTCACACCCTTTCACAGCAAACTTCCTCACAAGAGGGCTTCAGGCCAGTCCCACATCTCCCTGCTCTGTGCTTAGGACATCAGCACGTCAGGAAATGATCCACGGATCCCTTCTGGAAAGGTGTCAGCTCTGCACTTACCTGTGCCCCAACACCACTCAGTGTAACCAAGACTAAACCATACTGTGTTGTTTATTGATCAGTGCTGAGCTGATCACTGTTTTACCCTCTTTTCTACCCACAGCATCAAACATTTACAAATACATGTGACATAAGGCAGATTTCCCTTTTATTAGGAGACAGAAGTTACCTGCTGGTACACAGATATACCTGTGGGGTGACAGCAGTCCTCTGCAGTGCAAAATTGGAGCACAATTGCTTTTCCCCTGCGGCTTGTGATTTACAGTAAGTGCTGGAATTCACAGGGAAAATCCTGAAGACAAAAAAGCAAGGAGGCAGCACTCATCTGATAATAGAGTTTATCTGTGGGGGGCTGGCACTTCTAGCACGATCCAGGTGCAGAGGAGGCTCTGACAGCCCTTTATGAGCATAGTACTCCAGGCCCCTTTGCCACAAGCAGGAGCTGCACAGCCAGGCTGACAGATGTCACTGCTGTCAATGTGGCCCTGCATTTCCAGCAGACACAGCCTGATGCTGGTGGATGCTGTAATGAGGAGATGCTGTGATGCTCAGAGAGTTCTTCAGGTTGAAGCACTACTCTGCTGTGTGGTGCATTTTAACATACACAAAAACATGTATACCAGCTACCTGCACACTGCCTGAGCCCCAGTCATGAAGATTAAACACCACAGAACTCTGGTTCTGCAGAGCTGGGCAGCATTTGCCTCCCCCTGCACTGTGAGCAGCCCTTTGATGCCTCAAATGCAGGCAGGAGCTGCACTCTGCAGTCACGTTCACCTCCACGTGGTCAAAGGTGACCAAGGACCACACAAAACTTACCACCCACTGCATCAGCACAAAGAGTGATGCTGGCTCTCCCACAGCCCTGGGAGCTCTTCTCCAGGCTGTGGGTGCACATGGGTGGAGGATGGCAGGAGGATACTCAGCTTGCCTCAGCTCCCCAGCTGCTGCAGCTCACTGCTCCTTCTTCACTGCATTCAGCTCTCCAGCTGGCACTCAAATTGCTGTATCTCATGGTGAGCAGCCTCTTGCTGCAAGGTGTGAGAGTAAGTGAAATGCAAACACCTCTCATTTCCTTTTCCAGTGAGAAAATTTATTTTCCCTTCCCACAGCTAACAACTGCTTACTTAAATTCACTAAAGTCTTCTGAAAACTTTGAAAAACACACATTAAAAGAGTTTTGCTGAGCTGAGAGCTGTCATATCTCAACCCTCTAAAACATGTGTGCACCTGGGCACCTGTGTGGGATGTAGGGATGCAGCTTTAGCACAATGGGCTGCAGCAGAGGAGGACCTGTCCTGGCACACACCTCCTCAAAACAACACTGTAACACAGACTCCACAGGATACAGAAACCAAGGGCTGCTTTTTTTCCCCTAACTGGTAACACACCATGAATGCTGTGGATGGTTCTAACACTGCTGAAAGTGAACGTGCTGGTGTCTGCTGACAAGGCAAAACACTTGTCAGGCTGCAGCAGACCCTGCAGCACTGCAGCCTGGTCCTTTCTCCAGCTTTATCAGATTCCTTTTCAAAAATTCATCTGAAATGCTGGATGGGACACTCAACATCACCAAGCACAAGAAGTGCTGTTGCCAACACCAGCACTGCTGTGCCATGTCTCTGTGCTATAGTTTTTACTTCTTTTACTTTTTTACTTCAGAGCTTTTTACTTCTGATTTTTGAGTTGGGAGTTTCAAAGCAAACTAAAAAACTTCCTGGGATTTGAGTCCCAAACTACTTTAGGTACTACTGAAAAGCAGTACACATCTAATGGATTTGCATCAACCTTGTGCAAGGCTCATGGCCAGTGCTGCTGAAAGGGATGCAGTGACATCAGCAACAGGACAGACAGCAGCCTGGGGAGAGACTTGTCCCCAGTACAGGGGAGGCATCTGCATGAGGACACCTCAGAATTAGAGAAGTTGGAGAAGACCCCTGAGATCACTGAGCCCAGTGCAGCACTGCCAAGTCCACCACTAAACCACATCCCTAAGCAGCACACACACATTGAACACTTCCAGGGACAGAGGTTCCACCACTTCTCTGGGCAGACTATTCCAATGTTTGGCTACCCTTTCAGTGAAGAAACTTTTCCTAATATCTGGCTCTCCACCACTCTTTGCTGTTTGTTCTCACCATGCCCCAACCCACCATGGATATCCAACACCCACACAGCAGAAGCACAAAGACACTAACTGCCCTTAGAGCCTCTCATTGCTCCATTGCTTTATTCTTAACATGCTTGTTCACATTACCCCAGAACCCCTGTCCATGCCTGCTCCTGTGTGTGTGTGCAGAGTTACAGACACCTCTGAAATCACACACTGCACTGTGCAGATGGAGTTTCATCACTCTAGTCATGGAGCACCTGAGCTGGAGCTTTTCCACATCAGGGTGCTCAGCTCTGGCCAAGGCTGATTGCACCCTTACCCTGCCCAGGTAAAGCCAGGAACAGGCAGCACCACCAAAGGCCCTTTGGACCACGCTACTGCATTGGTGGCCACTCCACAACTGGAAAAGTTAATTAATAATATTAAAGTGTCCATCCCACCTGTGCTGTAGAGAAAGCATCCATCAAGGCAGCAGTGGTGTCCAAGAAGGCTGAAGCCTGACAGAGGAGCTGGAACCCCAGCTGGGAAAGGATAGTCAACCTACCTGGAGCTGCTGCTGTAAATAACACACCAGTACAGGGAATATTAACATAGGCTGCCTGTTTGCCAGCAGAGATTTTCACATTTCCCTCTCAATCTTTATTTAAATTTGGGAAGACAGAAAATTAACGAAGTCTGAGATCTATAACTGGAAACCATTTGTTTTTCTTGTGGAAATGGAACATTTCCTAATGAACTTCCCCTCCCCCTGTGCCACTCAGATCCGGATGCAAATATTGCTGCGAGTTTATCAATCTGCAGCTTGTTTCACGCAGTTTGCAATGCTAATGAGTAAACCAATTTTGACATATTATGTAAGCCAGTTTCTGAAACAGAGATTCTTGGCAGGCCAAATGTAAACACAGACACCCTCTTGCATCCAATTTAAATGAGCATGTTGCTGAAAGCACTAAGGGCTTGATTCTGTTGACTTATTCCTGATTTACTCCAGTGGAAAAAAAAAAAAGGTGGGGGGGAGAAGAGAAAGAAAACTAACAAAAATACCCCTTCAATTCAATTCCTAGTGCAGCAGCAATTTGCAAAATGGATCTAATTTCGTAGCAAGGAAATGTGCTGGAATAAGCTAATACAGGGTGGTGACTCGGGCACTGTGTGAGCATCAGCACAGCACACGCCTGGGAGCACACATGCCATTCCAGATGGAACTGAGGGGGGAGATGACAGCTCTCCTCTCCCTCATCCCCCCAAGCCAAAATCAGGTCCAGGTAGTGGCCCACGGGTTGGACCAGCCCCAGAAGGTGACTCCTTCCAGCCTCTTGCTCTTCCACCAGAGCTCTGCAGAAGGATGATGCCTATGGGGGGAGCAGACACAGTTCCAAGCGCAGCAGCAGCTGTTTTGAGCTGCCCCTGTCCTTCACACAAAGGCCAGTAGGAACCCAGAACATGCAGGAATATTTGTTTCAGCACACAGTAGAAGTCTGAACTTCACCAGCACACATTCAGGTGTGAAGACCCCACGTACTACTCACTACTACTCACTACCTTCTCCACCTGGTTCAACCTGGCAACAGGCCCCAACACGGAAAGTCAGACAATGATTAATGGATTATTATCTTTCCCTTTTAAAGAATAGCATCAGAAAAACATGCTGGAAGGAACTCACTTTGGATGGCAGACTGCAACAACGAGCAGAACAACTCCCAGTGACAGAGGGTTGAGCTGAAAGTCACAGGCTCAGAGGTAGGGGTAGGAAAAAAAAAGGAGAGGGGATGCATTTTTAAAAGCCCCTAAAAAGAAGCCTTTACCAGAGAGATGAACAGGATTTTATTAAAGTGAGGAAGGGCTGAAATCAAATCTTTCATTTGCACTTTTCCCAGCACCATCTGGAGCACTTGCACCTGCCAAAAGCACGGCACATTTCTTTGACTAGTAGAACCAAATGGGATAGAGGCAAACCTGGAGGTGGCCTTTGCCCTGCTATCAGCTCTGGGCACCTCCACAGTGTCTTAAAACACATGTGTGAAGTTGAACTGTGATGATCCTGCCATGACAGAGTAAAAGCAATAAAATCAGAGACACGCTGTGCTCTAAGGTCAGGTGTGCTGCCACAGAACGTATTTATTGAGAGTCAGAGATCCCACCAGGCACTAGAGCTGCAAAACACCACCTCACATTAAATTCCCTGAACAACATCACAATCAGGATACCATTTATCATACCTGGATCTTTTATATGACAAGGTAAAGGAGAGCAAAAGGAAGAATACTTTTAATCTCCAAGCAAATATCCCATCCTGAGCTTTAAATGGTGAAAGCAAACATGAGAGTTCTTCCCTTTGTGCTGTGCTGAACTTTCAAGCTATGATCATAAGCAGACAAATGCCACACATTTGTTGGCTCATTAAGTTTCACCCTGCAAGTTTAACAACTGTGTATTTCTAAAGTAATTCACGTTTTTATGCCATAAGAGAAAACTTACTGCTGTCTAGACACAGAGGGGGAAAAAAAAAAAAGGACAGTGCTTGAAAGGAGGGCAGCAGACAAGGAAGCATCACTTGGGATGTCAACAACAGGGACATGAGATGCTGTACAGCCCCAGCACTGCAGGGCACAAATCCCAGCACTGCAGGGCTGTGGGAGAGCAGCAAAGACTGGGAAGAGAAGATGCCCTGCAGATCTGACGGACCTCACAGATTTTTGTCCAAGTCCAGCTCTTTGCCAGCCAGCAAACACCCCCACTACTCACTCTGCCATCCCAGCACGGAGGCCAAGGTGGGAGCGAAGCCCAGAATCACATCACAGCATGGGCTCCCATCCCAGCAGGGAGATGAAGGCAGCAAGCAACCAGTGCAGACTGATGTGCCATAGCACCTCCCTCCATCCCTCCTGCTTATCTACACCTGGCACATTACAGTAACAGACAGGCAAATGGGGATTTAATTCCTAACATCTCATTTTTTACTGTAATTTTAAATGATTTGGAATAACTCCTGTGGTTAGAAGTCCAACTGTTATTCAGAGTTAGTCAGTTTGGAAAGCCCTCACTGTCCACTCAAGCATCCCCTGGATTCCTCATGCTCAGAAGAGTATTACTGCCATTCCCTCATTCCTAGTGCTTTTTGCATTTTTTTAACATTTTCTCATTTCTGCATGTCTTAAATACCAGATACTAAAACCATATAAAGAACAATCAGTAGACCAAATGGATACCAATTGGATGATGAAAACAGCACGAAATAAAAGAGAATCAGATTATTTTCTGTTGTAATTTTTATAGCTATTTAACAGGAAGAATGGAAAAATCTAATTACTGTCAACTGTAAGTTTTCAGCTACCCAGCCAGCAGTGCGCTGTTATTAAACTACTGTATAATTGCCTCTTTTACTCTGCTTCCCACAGAAGTTGTGTTATTTCACTCATAGTTAAACTCATAATATTGGCTTCATAACTAATCCTGTCAATCGAAATCCCCGGGGGCTGGTGCAAGGATAAAAATAGCAAGGAGTTGTTTTTTCCCTCAGCTTTCTTTCAAAGCCCATTTCTGCAGGCACTGGGGCTGCAGCTGCCAAGGTGCCCCACTGGCCTGTGAATGCTGCTCCTACAACTCAAAGGAACACAGAGGGGAGGGACAGATCGTTCCAGCAGGAGATTCAGTCCTTTGTGTTGTATCCATCCCAGGAAAGGCCAGTCCTGCTCATCTCTCCCTCCTGACCCAGGCAGCTCAATTAAGGTATTTGATGTTGCATTGTTGAACCCCACCTCCCAGCCCAGCTGTGACTGCCTACCTTGGGACTTCCTCCCAGCCCTGAGGTTGAGGTGACACTCACAAAGCCTAAGGATACATAAAAAACATGGGTGTGCTCCTTCCCCAAACACTGGGACAGAGTCTCACACAAAAAACTCCACCAAGACATACAGCTATCTGTTCAAGCACTGAAGGTACCTACTGAGATGTCTGTTAGGCTCCAGGATCTTAAAGGTCTTTTACAGACTAAATGATTCTGTGCTTCTCCAAGATGAGTACAATTTGCCTATGCATTTATAGGAAACTGCAAAAAGTAGCAGATTTTCAGCCATCCAAATAGTTAAGCTCTGTCTGAAGCCTTACTTGTTTCCTGTACCTCCTGGATTGATGTCCCTTGCTAATTCATGGCATGGTCCTTTCCTGGAGATGGCACTGGGTTTGCTGTAGAAGACACAGCCAGGGTCTCCTGCTCTCTCCTCCAGCATGTCCTCCCTTCCCTGTGGGATACTCCTTTTGCCCAGGACATAGAAGGCCTAAACTCACTGTTCAGCTCAGGTTTGGGATGAGGTGGTGGGGCTGGAAAGAGTGAGGGAAGACAGGTTTGACCTCACACTCATCTCTACAATCTGTGTCTCTGGAGACAACAACCCTGTGCTGGGGTTGCTCTCTTGTGGGCACGCACAGAAACTGCTGAGAGCTGGCAAGGAAAAGATGGGAAACAACACATTTCCCAAAGTGGTGTCCCAGAGGAAGGTGCCCATGCCAGGAGGGACCCAGTGCCAGGGCTCTGTGTGCATCTGGACCAGCTCCAGAGTCATCTCTCTTGCCTGGAGGAGCCCCTCCCTGTGCTGGGACTGACACACACAGACAGGAGCACACAGCACACTCACTGCACCACCAGGTCCATGTGAGAATCATGGGAGACTGGTTAATCTGACGTGGTTTTCCTCCTGGGAGAACCACCACCCCACCTACTACAGCCAGAGACAGAGAGTACAGCATCCCAACCCTCACTCAGCCTGCACCTGGAGCCATCCTTGGGATGGACAACAGCAGTGTCCATCAACATAGGAGCGAGAGAAACAGAGCACCAGTTTAAAAATGTGTAAAAAAACATGGCTCACCCTTTCTCCCACCCACAGCAAGGATGGACCAGCCCAAGCACAATGCTCCGCAGCCAGACAGGAAACTACTGCTTCCCATGCAAGCCTGAGACACCTGACCAGAAGTCCAGAGGGGCCCCAGGGTTAAAAATCCCTTGTGTGCACTGTGAGAGCCCTCTGGAAAGACAGCTCTTCCCTGAGCTGTGTTACTCGGTTCTCCCCTCATCACTAAACTTGCTTCACTTTAAGACAAGAAGATGGCGAAATCATTTTTGCCATTGCTTGGGCTGCCAAACAGCACCATGGTGCTCCCAGGCAAACCAGGAGAGCTCCCACCACGTCCAGCCTGGAGAGCCCTGGTGCTCCCAAGGGCTGGGGGACTGCCTTGGCTGACAGAGCTCTCTGACAGAGAGTAGAGATTCAAAATAAACATGGCCCAACATGGTGTTAGATTTCTCACCCAAGGTGTTTGTGCAAATGAACCCTCAGGCTGACAGACCTTCCGACTCAGAAAGCTGCAAAGACACAGAGAAACTGTGTTATGGCCAAAGTCACCCTAGTGGTGGCACTGTCAATGAGGTGCCACCTCCCTGGCAGCAAGCAGAGCCCACAGCCCCAGCTGTACCAGGCACGGCGAGGACAGAGGAGGGAAGCACCAACACAGCAGGGCTGAAGCAAACCCACCAGCGTGACTGAGAACTATTCCTGTGTCCAAGTACAGGAGGAGAGTCAAGGACAAACAAGGAAAACTGAGGTTGCCAGGCACAGGAACAGCAAAATCTCCTACTGTTCCTACAGGTGTTGGTGATGGCACAGCACACAGAGGAGCTCATAGCAACAAAACAGATCTGGTGGCATGAGCCAGCCTGCCTCAGTGGAGGTGACAATGTATGTCCTCTCTTTGGATGCTCAGCCAGGTCCTCAAGGAGAACATGGCAAAGCAATCACTCTTATAAACACCTTAATACCAACATTCTTGGAGTCTGATTCTTCAAAGATTCAAAACCTGCCAGAGCTCCCAATCTTCCTCCATCTCCTTTTGACCATACTGCTTGTGGTGTGTCCACTTAAAATTGTCAATTTTTCATCCTCAAAGAGGAACGACAGTCCCAGGCTGTCCTATGCTCCTCATGAAGTGACACTGTGTTTTTATGAATTCCCATCAGCAGTAGATCCTTCAGGATGAATCTGGAAGAGGAGAGCACAAGCTGTGTAAACAGTGGATAAATCAAGGCCAGCCCGACTTTCCCATTTGCACAGTGACCCAAACATGCAAGAACACTTGTGCAAGGGTCTCTGTATTCCCCAAATTAAAGTACTACGGATAAATGGATGAAAATGTATTTCAATTGACTCATTGGTCAGGGAAAAATGAAAAGGAAGTACATTACTGCTTCCTTAAGTACCAATTATCAGTGGATTTTAGATACAAGAGTAAAGCATTCATCTTGCTACCTATTTTTCATTAAACATAGTTCAATCAAAGAAGCCATCAACTTTCCTAGATGGAAGTAATTAAGGAGAGCACAGCCTGTTGTGTTTGCAGTGGAGAAAGGAACCTTCCCCTCGGCAAATCATATGCTCCCAGATGCATCCGACCCACCAAAAGCTTTCAGCCAGCTGTTAGCCCAAGGCCTGTTCCCAGATGTGGGGCACCCATGTGATTGCTCCAGCAATCAACCCACCCACTGCTCCAGCCCCATGGAATGTGCAAATCCCTCTCCCCTACATAACTGCATCCATTATGGGAACAAAACACAGCTGCTTCTGAGAAGGGCACACCAGAGACCTGCCCTTGTGCCAGCACACAGGGGAGAGGAGATGTCTGTGTGTGCCCATCTCATGCTGCAGGACACTTGCACTCAGCTCTGTAATGGATGGACTTCTAGTCACACCTAAAGAAGGAAGTGGTCCCTTGTAACACAACCAGGGACCACTGAAGAAACTCCACATGGAGAACAAAGCTGAAGGAAAGCAAGGGCTGGGCCATGTGGTGAAAGGCTAAACCTCTCCAACTGATGTCCCCAAAAGTGCAAGTGGGATGCTGTGCTGGGGACATTTTCAGCTCTGTCTGAGACATGTTGACTACTGTGTGTCATCAGGGTATCTTGTATTGTCCCGATGCTCAGAAAAATCAGTCACACCCCTAACAGAAAGTAACATGGCCAATGCAAACACCAGGCAATGTCTTACCTGAATCACCATCAGCAAGGCTCTTCCAAACTTCAGCTTCAGGAAGGTCAGGGGCTGAGGTATTGTATTTCCCCTGTGAACGAAGGTGAATGGTGCATTTTTTAAGTTTCACGCTAGGCAGCCACACAAGTGCTTTAGGTTGACCTTCCCTGTGGCTTGCAGAAGACTGTCCTTGTCCAACCAGCAGAGGCTTTCTGTACAAAGCAGCTCACTGTCCTTGGGCTTTTGCACATTTTGTGTGTGTAAGATTCAAGTATTGGTTATTATTTCTTGAAATGAGAACCCCCCCCCCCCCCCCCCCCCCCCCCCCCCCCAGAAGCACCACTTGGTTTACATGGAGGGCAACATTCTCCCACACCAGTTATTTCTCTTAAAGTATTCCACAAAAGTCTGGGTGTTCAGTACATGCTTGTTGGCAATTTATGCAAATCTAGTCTACAAATAATCTTGACAAATAATGCTAAGAGTGAATTTGAGCTGAGGCTGTCTGAGATCACAGGTGTTAGTTAGGTTATCAGACACAGTGGGTGGCATGTTAATGTGTTCACGTCCTAACTAGTGGGTATAAGTGAGAGGCTTGATCTACAACTGAAAGAAAAAACTGAAAGAAAAATTGAATATAGAGCACAACAGATATTGCTGAACAGATTCGCATGTGGGCACTTGATTTATCACAATGCCTACATAAATATGTATGGAGCAACTGTTTCAGAGAGGCCCCATGCATGGACAATAAGTTTTCTGATCTAAATATTAAAATTGGCCCTTGGCAAGTAATATAAGTAATAGTCTCTTACAAAATCACTGTTTCAATTAATTTTACTGACATCACCTTTATCTGTGCAAGAGGGAGAGAAAAGCATCAAACAGGCCTGAAAGCCAGCAAAATAAATTCAGAGTTATTTTCAAGAGGTCTGCTTGTCTCACAGTTAAGAAAATGCACCATGAGATGGAAAAACAGGTTGAAGTCCCATCTCTGCCAGGGTCTAATTTTTCTCTGTAGAAAAGTAGGATGTATTTCTTGCAGCAAACACAAAGCATTTTCTCTTACTTCAACGAACAATCATTTTTTCTGAGCAGTTATATCAAACTTACATTTTTTTGCACCCTCCAGTAGCTTTGTTTTACTGAAATTGTCATTGTTAAAAAAAAACCCAACAAAATAAAAAAAAGTATCTTCCCTCTTCCTTAAACCGATTAGAAATGTCATTCACATTACTCTGGAAGTGAATTGAACTATTCCCAACAGCCACTCAAAAAATACATAATCACCATAATTAGTGGTGGCATCTAATTAACATTCAGCTTCCTCTCTACAGCAGCTACAGCTGGACAATCCATTTATTTCAACCTAAAACTAATGCTCTCCTAATTATTTTCCATCTCACTAAGCAGCCCACCTGTGCCTGTTTGCACGGCTCCGTCTGGCACAGCCTGGTGAGCTCAGCCTGGAGCAGCCTTGCTGACAACTGCCCCATGCAAACACGGGGACCTGCTCCCACTAATTACACAGCTCCTGCCTCTGTTAGCCTGCTTCACCACCATTCACAAAAAAAGAAAAAGAAAAAAAAAAAAAAAAAAAAACAAGGAAAAAAAAAAAAAAGGAAAGGCAAAGGAGCTGCAAAAGGCTGCAGCCACCCCAAGGGACTTCATGCTCTGGGTTTGATAGGATGGGGTAGAGGATTAATGAGCCCATAAAATGCACATGCCTCTGGTTTGATGCTGTGGACCTATCTTCCAGAAGGGCATGGGGTCAGGATGGGCACACCAGTGGTCCAAAAGCCTGGCACATCCTGGTGCTGGTCTCCAGGCTGGGGAAAACCCTCTGCTGCCACCTTCATTCTCCTTCCTTGGCCTCTCTGTTGCAGCAACAGGAACAAAACTGCTCAACCCAAATACTATTTTAAAAATATAGACAGCTAGGGATTACACAGATATAGCAGCTTGCTTTTATGAACTGCCTGGTATCAGTCACTCAGAATAAAATGAAGTACATGCAAATGTCATGATACCTTAGTTGTTTCAGTCTACTTCTAGCCATTTCCACCCCCATATCACTCATCAGACAACTTTTTAATTCACTTTTATTTTTCAGACATCCATCACCTCTTGTTAGGAAAAATAATGCCTGCTGTTGCCATCTAGATGAGCTCCAACTCATTATCTCTGTTTCCTTCCAAAACTCACCTAAAAACTTATTTTCTTTTTTCCTCACTCCTCTCTCTCTTTGCTATTATGTTTCTACTTGTATTATTTCAGCCTGTAATGATTGTAGCACTCCTAGGAGTGATGATCTGCAAAATTATCTTGTAATTGCATTCATATTTGAACTTTCATCATTACAACTAAATACATAAAGGGGGATGAGAAGGAAACTGACAGTTACTGGGGGAAGCTCTTGGCTGAACTTCTCCTGAACTCAGGAATTACTAATGCCTCTTTCTTTCCCTTCGCCCCCACTTTAATTTGTCAGATCTAGGGTGAATCTCTGAAGGCACCAAGAGGCCTCTGCTCAGCATGGCCAGCTGGGTTCACAAAACCCACAGTGGCACAGTGTTCACAAAAACCACAGTGGGCAAGACAAGTTAATGACATTCAAAATCTGTGGGGAGAAGGAAGGAGCTCAGACAGCACAATCTTGTAGATGTCACTTGCTTCAGAGATCAAGGAGAAAAATACAGCAGGTCAAGAGAGGTCTTAAGAGTTGGCCTGAGTGTCAAGGGGAAAAAATAAATCAGTGCATGCATATTGGAAGATTATTTATGCAATAGTCAAGTAGTTATGGTTTTGATACCAAGGAAAGAACTCCAAGCACCAGTTAAGATCAGAAATTCAGTATCTTCAGGCTGTGCGCACAAATTTCTCCCCTCTTTGTCACCTGCTGAGCAGTAAAGTGCCTCCAAATGGAATTGTCCAGACTTCCCCAAACAAATTTTCAATTCCATACAAGATAACCTAGTCTTGGCAGCTGGCCAATAAAACTTTTGCGATATATAGGCTATAGGGAGAGGACCAAATTTTATGAAAATGCCCTAGTTCTTATCAGCGCAAACCAAGCTAAGATCAGAGAACTGAAGTCCCAGCATTTGCTAAACTCAAGAGCTGCCCATGTGCTCTCCTGGCTGTCCAGGAGCACTCAAGTTTGAAGGACTAACTGCAAACCAGTGTATTTTTCCTTGCAACTTTTCCAGAAAAGAATTTAACAGAGTTAACACAAAGATCTCCAGCCAGCAGAACATTGCTAAGATTCCCTAGGTGAACATTTTGCACCTCATTTACCTTCCTGGTGAAGCCCCGGTTTGCAGACACTTGGTTTTTGAGCTGCTGGGCTCTCCACACCAGCCAGGCTCACACCTCCTGCTGCACATTATCTCTCCTGGAAAGGGCACTCAAAGCACCAGGAAGGAAAGAGCCCTTGCAAACCCCAGAAGTTCTCAGCTGGCCCAGCAGAGGAGGAGGGATGGGTGGATTCTCTGGTGTCTAGTTGCACATACACCATCTCTGCAAGTACTCTCAGCAGGGGCAGTGGGACGTTCCGTTTTTTTTTGGTTTTTTTTTTTTTTTTTTCCATTTATTTTTTTATTTACTTTTACAAAAATTCCAGGAATGCAGATTCTTCGAAACCCCACTATCCTACCCCATCGAGCTGATGCTATCCAGCAGGTTCACAATGTATTTGTACCCCTTGTCATATTGCAGGGTGCCAGCCACAACCAAATGATTTCATCTGATGCTTGAAGACAGGACTTGCAGATGATAAAACAAACATCTCCTTCAAACTAATAGCCCTCTCCAAAAGCCAAGCAGGTAGCAATTTATCAATTCCAACCTCAGCTAGCACTCACTTGCACTCCTAATTGCTTTTAGCCTCTTCTTGAGGCAATTAACTCCATACCCACCCCCTGACACCTTCTCACTCCAAAAAGCAGTTCCCAGTTCACTGCCACAGGGCTCTACATCTGGATCTCAAGCTTCTGTCTTCATTCCCTTTCCTCTGCAGGGTTCTGCATGTGTTTGTGTCTGGGCATGTGTTTTCTCACCCTGATGAATTCATTATTTATGGGGCTGAAAGAGCAAAGCTGCTGAAATCATTTAGCTCTTCTGCATGTCTCCCAAAGGCATAACAAACATAATGGGAAAGCAAATATCAGGCTAAGCTGGGTTGTTTGAGGGAGAACTCAGAAATGAACGTGGGGATGCTGTGCAGCAGGTATGCCAATACATGCCATGCTTTCCTGCCTGGCATGGGGCTAAATCCCTCCTGTCCTGGCTCCATCTGCTCCTGGGGATGCCCAGAGCAGCCTGGACCAGCACAGGTCAGAGTGCTCCAAGGGATGCTCTGTGTTCCCTGGCTCACTGACGCTTTCAGCTTTACCAGATCTGGCAAATGACACTAGAGGGCAGAGCAGTTTACCCTCAGCATATCTGAGACAAAGGAAAAAAAACACAACTTTCAGGCAGCTTCTGAATTCTCCACAGTCCTATCCAACACCAAAAGCTTGTTAATACACAAAAGCCACCAAATATATTTCCACTCAGAGTGACCAAACACAGGCAATAACGAGCCAACACAGAGCCTGCAGTTCCCTGCTCTGTACTAAGACTGCAGACCTGGAGGTGTGTGCCAGCCTCTTGCCAAGGCAGCAGCAGCTCTGCCTGGGCCTGCCCTGGCTCTCTGCATTCCAGGGTGCACAGGGCAATGCAAATAACACAGGTGCCTTGACAGCAGTGGGGAGTAGCAAAGCCTGTTCTCCTCCCATCACTGATGCAGATGAAAAGGCGCTACTCATCAGGAAGCTTTGATCGCAGAGACCAGAAATTATGGACCACACTGATACTCTGCTGCTCAGGCTTGCTGCTAAGCATCTCAACAGATGGAAAGTGCTTCCAAGCAGGTGAAACCTTCAAGGTTATAGCTTTTGTTCTGAGCAGATGACCAGAGGCTGAGAAAACCCCTGTAGCTGGGCAAACGTGCTCGAATGCACACACGTACCCTATGAACCACAAGATTTACATTCCAGAGAGCACCTTCAACAGCCACCACTACATCTCCTGGACCCCAGCTCACTGCACTTGGCTCAGGAGGGGTGGGAGGGACTGTAATTCCCAAAATTGACACTCTTGTGCTGCTACATGCAAAGGTTTTTCGATGGTATACATTTGCTAACTTCAACAGACTGTTCCAGTGTCCCTGGTGCTGAGAGCTCCCTTGGATGAGGATTTTGGCCCTAAGAACCCCACTCCAAATCACTCATAAATCCTTTTCTTATTATTTCCCCAGTGCACAGAGTGTGCTTTTCTTTATTATTATCAAGATCAGTCATCCTGCAGGCCTGTTTACTGTTGAGTAAGGAAGCAAAGGAATCTTGCTCTTCCTCCAGAAAGTCACTGTTCCTTCCAGAGTCTAAGGAGCTTGTTCATGAAGTACCACCCTGCATCATATCCCAGCTCTGCTGCCAATGAGGGTACTTCATAACAAAATCTCTGGAGAGGGCAAGGAAAATACCTGCAAAGTATAACTCAAAGTACAGTGCATTAATGGCTTGGGCAACAGCTTAGAATAATGTTGGCTATCTTAACAGCGTGAAAAAAAGGTCTATTAATATTTAAAGAGAAGGAAGGAAATAATACTGGTTTCAGGTCTCAGTCACATTTTGTCCCTTGCCACAACCATTTTATTCCACATCTCTTCCTCCTGGGCACACCCTGCATCTTCTTTGCAGAGGAAAGGCAGTGCATGGTCTTATTTTTGTGCAGAATTTGATTTCAAAGCCATCATTGCAAAGAGGGTTGAAAGGACCCTCAGAGCAGAGGCCAGGCAGCTCTATCTTTTCTGGCAGATGTTTATCTAACTTCTGACTCCCAGTGACTGCACCTCCACAACTTCCTGGGGCAAAACTACCCCAGTGCTTGTCCATCTGCTTCTTAAAATTGTATATCCTTTAATAGCATGTCTTCTCCCACCCAGCACAGACAAGAGAACTGCCCATTCCCTTCCTCTCCTCTCTGCAGCAGCCCAGAACCCAAAAATTATCTCACCTCCTTCCAGTTACCTCTTTTGCCCCCCCCACAGTAAATAACCTGAACCCCACAAGTTTTCTCCCCACAGCCTCTACTCTTGGTTCATTTTTAGTACCCCTTTTCTTGACTCTGTTTTTCCAACTATCTCTTTCCTTTAGGAAGAAGCCGAAAATGTGATTGTTTCCCAGACTAATCAGCACAGAGCAAGGCAGGAAAGGTTGCCTCACCTGCCCATCACTCAGCTCTCCCAGTTTGCTGTAGCCCCAGTTACAATCTGGACACTTTGCAGAAAACTTACTTCCACTCTGAGAAGCACCCTGTCCTCACCAATCCCCTTCCTGCAGAGTCCCATTCCAGGGAACTTGTGGAGCTGTTCCTGCACCTTCCCAAAGGATGCTTTGGGATCCCCTTTCTCACTGACTTACCTTGTGCATGTTTTCAGTCCTGCCCCACAGATCTGCACAGGAATTGTAGAGAAAGCAACAGCAAGGACCAGGCAGGTCTGGCTTACCTGAGCACATCACCTGCTCAGCTCACACCTGCACCAGCCACTTGGTCAAAACTGCTGCTCCTTCCCTCTCCCTCCCTTAAAAGCAATGGCTGTATGTGATTCTGCAGCTCTAATTAATGATGGCCTCCTAAATTTTCACTTGGGTTGACCTCAGCTCACCTGCCCTGACCCCAGACATGGTGGGTTTGGTGATTATGTCCATGCTCACAAATCCAAGTGTACCCCAGGTGTGGCTGGTTCTTCCTCAGCCCATCAATCACTGCTGCTTGCTCCTTCTCTGGGCACTGGCTAGCCTCACCAAGAGGCTGTGAAGAGCAACTCTGGGGTTGTGTAAAACCTGAGCAACATTTAGATTTGTAGATAAAATATCTTCACTCTGCCTACTTAACAATTCAGCATGCAGTTATTGTCTTTAAATACAGTTGGGCAGAGAACTAAGAAGGATACTGTTCTTATTCTTCAAATAGTTACTAACAAATTATAGTAGTACATTAATATCAGAGGTATTTTTTTCTCTAGCTTCATGCTCATCCTCTGACTGTCACTGAGGCTATCAAGTACACTGGTGTTGGAGCACTGTGCTGGGCTCATTTAATTTACTCTTCATCCCCAAGGTCTGCTGCAAAATCTCATGACCAGGCTGAAAAAAACAATACTTAATTCTTTCATAGATGCTGACTCTGAAGTACAGATCACTCAGAAAAAAAAAAAAAAAGCTTAAGGAAATTGAAAGTGATAAACAGTACATATATATGAGTAATAATTAAGAAACAGTATAAAGCACATAAAAGGACTAGTTCCCTACCAAGGAAAACACAAAATACAAACAGCCCTGCATAAAATGAAATTAAGCCAAAGAAGGTTTAAGCAGCATTACAAAATCAACATCCTTTTAATGTCAATGACCAAATCTGAACCTGGTTTCAGCCACCCTCCAAGTTTTTAGCGTATTTTAGTAATTTCTTAGCCCAAACATACCTGCCAAACCTGCCTGGATGTATTTACAACAATTCAGATGTGGTTGTGCAAGAAAATATCTGATTTGCACATGCAAATTCTCATGGAAACTATGATCAGACAATTGACATAGATAATTTTTCAATGTGTGCTCAGAAGCTGACAATTTAATCACTTTAAGTGTAAAACAGCCTTTTTGTTACTGTGAAACACAAGGCCTGTCATGAGGTTATAAATGAAATTGCTATCTGAGGAGTATGAACCATCAAAGCCAAAGAACACCAAGGTCTGGATGGATTTAAAATAACACCAAGGCTGGCACAAATCAATAGTGGTAAACAAGAGTCTTCAAACGATTTAAAGGACAAATCTCTGTGTGCATTTGACTATACATATTACCATATTAAATATGACATTTATAGAATCACAGAATGAATCACAGGCTGCTTTGGAGGACTGGTTTGCAGAGGATCTGGGCCTTTGGGCAGACGATGGATTGTTCTCCCTGGGTGACTCCCTTGATCATCCCTCTGCCTTGCATCTGCAACTTACTTCTTCTCATGTGGCCTCCAAGTATTTTTAAAGAATTATCTCATCAGCTGACATTTTAGCTGACAATCACCTTGTATCTGCAAATCCAGATAGTTAACAAACCGATTTTCTTCTATCATGAAATTTTAAGTAATATTTTTAAGTTCAGGAATACAAGCTTTAATAAACAGCACATTCTATATGAAAGAAAAAGAAGTTGCTTTATTTGTAATCAAACTAATTGATCCCTTTAAAAAAATATTTGCATAGTTTTGTTTAATTTTGTAGAAACCTATAATTGAGACTGAGATCAAAGAGACTGATTTCACCAGAGACAATAGGTTTTACAGAACTCTGCAAAGTTCTACCATTGCCTGAAGAGGTTTTAATTCAGGAAAGAGATTTATGTTTCCAGCCTGCCAGTTTCAGTTAAAACTAATAATTACACTTGTAAACGGACTGCTGCCTCTTACCTGATCTGTGATTTTAATACCCAGTTTGGAGGTCACATCTTGTTCATACTGGACAATTCTGGGCTAGGGTTAGAGATGTTTTATGAGTCAGGTCACTTCCATTATATTGTGGTTTGACACTGGCCAAACACCAGGCACCCATGAAAGCTGTTTGCTCACCATTTCTTGCTCTCAGCTGGGCAGAGGAGAGGGAAAAAAACTAACAAAGTGCTCATGAGTTGAGATGAGGACTGGGAAAAAACACTCTAAGGGCAAAACAGGTTTAAATTTAAAGACATAAAGTAAATTTATTTACTTTATGTCTTTACTTACTAACAGAGTATTTATTTACTTACTAACAGAGTCAGAGTCAGAGGAGGATAATGAGAAGTAAAATAAGTCCTTAAAACACCTTTTGTCCTCCCAGCCCCTTCCCTCCTTCCTGCCTAGTTATCTCTCTAACTGGGCCAGCAGCACGTCCATCTTCAGAGCATCAGAGATGGGCTCTGTTGGACATGGTGGAAGCTTCCAGCAGCTTCTCAAAGAAGCCACTTCTGTGGTCCTCTCCTGCTACCAAAAACCAACCAGGCTGTGCCAAATCAACACACAATAGGTGACACCATGGCTCATGCTCTGGGGTAACTCAAACTGCAAATAACTAACACTGCCCAGAGAAGGAAAGAGTGAGAAATAAGGGAAAAAAAAAAAAAAAAAGCATATTTATATGCTCAATTCAGCCAATCACATAGTATTAGTATATTATGCTGTTAAAATTTGTTTCCATTGTTTCTAACTAGGGTTTTTTGGCTTCTCCATACAGGGACTGTCAGTCACAAAATCCAGTAATATTCTGCAGTACATGATTCCAAACATACACAGGCTTAAACAAGGCTCTGTAGACAGTGATACTGAGGGGTGCCAAAATGATTGCTTTCACTCAGCTTTCAGGGAATCAACACTGATTTATGACTAAAACCAACTGCATTGAAATCAAATGGAAGTCAGACTCTGCCAACAATTTTACATGCATTAAGTGCTGGGAGGTGATGGGGAAAATGGACCATTAGCATATGATTTCTGAAATAACCACAGCACTGCAAAATTAGATTATTCTGACCCTGTCTTGAGCAACAGTCTCCTCCAGAGCCTTTTTTGCTCATCAGTTGCCTCTTCTGCAGATCCACTTTGTTCTCCCCAGGTTTCTCATTAACTCTGGTCCCAGTTTGGGGCTTGTGGAGACAGAGCCAGCCTGAGCTTCCCACAGGAAGGCCAGGGTGGATGTGTCAGCTGGGGCACATGTTTTGGAGCAGGTGGAATTAAAAAAAAAAAAAAAAAAAATGAGCTGTGTTGAAACAAACTTGAACTAAGACTTAAAAAAACCCCAAAAGGGTTTTTTCAGCTGCAGCCTGGTTTGCTTTTCAGTGACCCCAGATTCTAAGCCTACCAAGCCCTCAACTCCAGAGACACAATGTCCTCTTCCTCCAAATACAGAAAACACAAAACCTAGATTAAGAAACTAATATTACTGTAGTTATTAAAACTATTTTCTCTACATCTCCTACACTGGATTTGCATGCATATAAACACATACATATATCATTAGATAAGAGACAGGCTACACCAATGTAAACATCAATTTATATCTGCCAACAAATAAATGGCCATTTCATTTAAAAAGAGAATTAATACTGAAAATGAACATTTGCACAAAAAAACCCCAAATCTAGGAAGGCCAAGTGCCAGATCACTACTTAAACATGAGCAAGACAGGTCTATCATCACTAGATAACAAATCAAAAGGTAATCAAATGAATAAATCCAGCAATTGATGGAATATTACTGCCATTCATATAATTTCTCAGAAGTATGGCTCAGCAAACATGAAAGAGGCAGGAAAATCAATGGCTCCAATCTCCCCCCTGGAGAATTTCCCATTCTGTTTTAAACCATGAATTAATTTGTCTCGCTTGGCTTTTCAAGTTCCCCAAAGCTCTCAATAAACCAGCACAAGCCAGAACTGCTACTTCAAGAAGTCCTGCAGTCCTCATCTTCCCCTATAAAAAAAAAAAAAAAAAAGAGCAAAGGCTGACACTTCCACAGATCTTACAGCACAAATAACACAACAGTTATTTAGCAATCTTGTCATTGCAGGCAAAGTTACAGCTGAGTCCTGATGGTGCTTTGATTTTAAAGCTCAATCCTTGTAAACACATTGGCTGAATTAAGGATATGGATAAAGGCAGTGGGAGGCTTTTTCCCTGCAAAGAGCAGAAAACAGTTTGCCTTGAAAAAATTAATCACAAAAAACATGCCTCTATTTAAACAATTATTTCCAAAATTTTGGAAGGGATTTCATCTCCCCTGGAACTCAACATTACATTTGGGTTAACAAACACCAGAAGTAAAACCAATTAAAATTTTACAGTCAGTGAGGACAGAACCAACAGGGTATAACAGCCTTCCAGATTTTCATTGATATGGTGATGAAACACAAATATTTATGAGCTGAACACTGCCTCAAATATCATTCAGAAAGAGTTCTTTTAGTGCTCCAACTAACCTTTCAGGATTAAAAGAGAGGAGAGTTGTAACAGATAAACTCTTCACCCCAGCTCACCCTGAAAGTATTTTACCACTACATGTATCTCTTCTTTATCACTATTTGGCAAAAGAGAATGAAAATATGAGACAGGATAATGCTGCTCATAAAAAAAAAAAAAAATAGAAGAAAAATCTGGAGATAGTTGGAAGTGATGGATCAAACTCATGCCGTGCTGGTTTTTGCCTTTTTATTTTATATATTCTCTGTATTCTCTACACATATATTTGTGGCCTATCATTGTATTAGTGGCTAGTTTTCCCAGTAGTTTTTCATGCTCTTTCCCCAGACAAAGAGACAAAACACATTCCAAGGGCTCCTACCCTATCTTGGTTCTCTCTTCCCAATCTCTCTCTTTGTTCTGGCTACCAAGGCTGAGAACAGCTCTTCAAGACACTTTTTCATTAAAAAATACAGCCATTACCAAGGAGGGGGTTCCAGAAAAGTATTGAACCAGAAGGGGGAATTACCTCATCACCTGTGCTTCTAATTGGGAACTCTTGCCATTTATGCTAACTTGCTAAATTTATAGAAATTGTATTCACCCTGTGTGGGTGGGCTTTTGTGGACATTTTCCATATCTGCCCCTGGAGGCCTCCAACCTTTATATTACCTCCTATACTAATATTATCTTGAAAGTGTGAGTTGTTTAATTTATAAGTTCCTAAGGCATCAAACTACTGCACAGAAATATGCAAAAGAAAGCCTTATTTACATCATAGCATTGAGGCTGGTGCATTATTAAAAGGAAAAGCCTTGAGCTCCTGATAGAAAAACAAAAGATCTTCTCATTCACAGCCAAGGCACAAGAAGGAACTGCTTGCCAGCATCTCACAAAGTCTGTGACCCAGCCAAGAACTGAGCCCAGATATCTCAGTGGCAGTCCAGCATCATGAACACATCCTCCCTATCAAAGGAAGGCTGGAAGAAATGCCCTGACAGTGCAAATCCATACAAGAAAATTAAATCTACCTCATCAAGGAAACACTCCTCTGTGTCTGTGAAATGTATCACTCCAGATCAAGAGGAATGAGTCTCATCTCATAAATGTCACACACATGCCTCATGCTGCTCTGCACTACCTCAGCAATGTGCTGGAACCTGGAGAGAAATGTGACAATCATGGCACAGCACTAGGCACTCACCCAAGGGCACCTTCCACAGGGCAAAGGGGGTCTGCCCAAGGTTCCACCTCAATGATGGAATGATCTCAATCTCTTCCCTCTCAGAGATGACCTGTGCCAGGTGACACTTAAGGAAAGGGGAGGAGAGAGTGAGAAGCCAGGACTGTTCAATATACAAATGCAGGAAAAGTTCTGAAATAGATACAAGTGCTGCATTCTTGTCTGAGATGATGCAGGACTTGGCTTTTTTTCCCAGGTCATTTCCTTCTCCATACAGAAGAAAAAGGTAGGGGCTGCAACCTCTAGACAATACAAGCAAGAAACTTCATCTTAAACTAAGGGAAGGAGATTCCAGCTTGACCCAAAGGGAAAAACTGTAGGTTACTTGTGATGCTGAGCAAAAAAAATCCTTTACAATTGCTGTACTGCTTTGCCCATTTATCATTCTGCAGTTTTGTTCTACTTCCATAAATCAGAATTTGTTATCAAGCACATTATTTTGAGTATCTATCTGGGTGGCATATGAATTGAAGACTGAAGTGTGTCACAAAGCCACACCTTACCTCTGGGGTGGCTGCTCAGCTTAACACCTTCTCAGCCCACATCAACCCACAGGTGCCAGACAGCAACAGCAGGATTCACAGGCAAGGTAAGGAGTGCAGCACTTGAGAGAGGAATAGGAGTTTTCTGATCATCAGCAGTGAGAACTCATTTGATGCACTCCAGGAGAGAAGGGAGTGCACCTGAAAAGCCAGGGAGTTTGTCACAGTTGCTTAAACAAACATGGAACAGAAATTCTACTGTAAGTGACCACCATTTGTGCACTCCCTGAGAAAACAGATCAAAATGCTTTTGATAACTATGAAGACTGAAATGAAACTATACAAAACAATGTCAAAACACAGGTAACAAGAAAAATATTTTCAATTATAATTCCCTTAACCTGAATTCATACAGAATATCCAGGGGCAAGTTTCCCAAGGTGTGAGTGTGGGATCACACACAGGACTTCTGCAGCACCAGTCTGACTTTGCCAGTCCAGCCATGAAAAGCTGGCAATGCAGAGAGGCACTTACCATGAAAAGCCCAGGAAGATGAAACAGTGGCAGAGAGTTTTGCAGAGCAAACCTGAG
Source organism: Pyrgilauda ruficollis (assembly GCF_017590135.1). Taxonomy (NCBI): domain Eukaryota; kingdom Metazoa; phylum Chordata; class Aves; order Passeriformes; family Passeridae; genus Pyrgilauda; species Pyrgilauda ruficollis. The sequence continues at coordinate 6,918,180 of NW_024508101.1, forward strand.
GCAGTTGGGATGCAGATGGTATCATGCTACCTGCCAGACCAGGGGCATTCTGTACCATCCCTGCCTGCACCCCCTTTTTACCTGCTGGGAAAAGGAGCAACAAATGAGGAACACCAGAATGATGCTTTCCTTGTGAAGGACTCCAGATGGGGCTTCTTAAGTACCTTTTTAAACTCACTTCTGACTTTTCTAACTCTCACAACATGCACAGCATGAGGTGCTTTTGGCACACACAGATAGCTTGGTGTGGGATAATTTGTTGTGCCCAGAAATGTCACTGTTCACCTCTTGACAGCAGCTGATCTTCCACTGTTTCCCTGGCACTGACAACAACTGGGTAATAGAATAGCTTAGAACACCAAGGAATACAGAAAGGAAGTTTATTAAAAGCAAGGGAAGTCGCCTAAGTGAGTTACAAAGCTGCAGCCACTGCAGAGCCCATGAAGGACAGACAGTGAAGTTCATTAAAAAGCTCTCAGCAAACATTCCTTGTGTCAATTCCACTCTAGAGTTATCCTCCAGCTTCCACCTCTGCTGTCTGTACACCTGGTTCTTCTCAGGTGTTTCCAAGATGAGCAGCTCTCAGGAAAAGGCATTGCCTGCGTGGTCTGCCCAGGACATCAGCACCCTCAAAGCTGTGAACCATGCTGGGGCAGAGCCAGTTTAGAAGAATTTGACTTTCTCTAACCTGTCCCTACCTCACAAGCAGCAGCAGCCATTCCAGCAGCTGAGTTCAGTCTGTTATAGCATTTCTCTGAGAAAACAGCATTGGATCAGGGAAAGACACATTTGTTCTTTCTGTACTCTCCATCCATGAAGACAGTGCACTCTGGCTTTGAGCATGATCACTCCAAATGTACACAGTGTTGAGAAATGGCTGGACACAATCCTGCTTTTTACCCAGTTAATCATTTTCCATCAGCCCTTGCTGCTAAAGAAGATCTGGCTGCCTTCTCACTCACCTCTGAACATCTGCATTGATCCCCTTGTACCTGCCTTTAATTGTCAGGGTGGATGAAGTTCTCCAGATAAACATAAATTCTCTTCATTAAGAATTATCCCTCATGCATAGCTCCCCTTGTGACAGAAGCAAGAGGACTGAAATGAGTCTGAGAGCTATGCACATTCAATATAAGGCTGGCTGAGCCTTTAAACTTCCCCAAGGGTTTTTTTGTTTTGTTTTGTTTTTGTTTGGTTGGTTTAGTTTGCGTTTTGGTGGTTTTTGCTGTTTTTTTTTTTTTTTTCCTTTTCCATATTCTTACATCATGGACAGCATGTGCTTTGGGGATGGGGAAATAAACTGTGGCAGTAGGTGAACAGGCAAAGGAATGGGGACTGAGCGATCTGCCACATTTTGGGTACTACAGGACAAAGCCATGCAAAATCTTGGGTTTCTAAAATCCTTATGACTCCACAGCTGCTGCCAAGCACAGGAGTTTGATCCCAGCAGGGAGGAGTATCCCAGAAGCGAGGTGACTGGCAGTCAGACCTTCCTCCTCAGCATCTCAGTGTCTCACTGCAGCAGCACAGGCCCCTTCCACGCTATTTAAAATATTAAATACCACTCTTGTCATACAGTACACATAAATATTCACTAATCCATGCACAAAAGTACCTTCAGTTGACTCTGATACTGGAGCTATAACTGACGGCACAGCAAATGGGGGCCAGTGCTCCTCATAGCAAATAGCTTCTCCTTGTATTCAACCTCATCAAAAGTAGGTTTTTATATGCTAAATTTATGCAAGCAAATGCTATTTTGGCAAATTCTTTTGTCAGCATTTTTATGACAATGGATACATACAGAATATAATGACTCTGGCTCACTGAAGAAAAAAGCCAGCACTTCCGAGAAAATCAGATTTAGGAAAAAAAAAATTCTGGTCTGGAATAACTGTCAGTATTTTCATAATATTATTCATTGTTTCCTTCGCTGGTGAAATTTATTGCAAATAAACATAAACAAAACAGAATTAAGGAGAAGCAGATAAGTTTCTTAACAACCTGCAGACATCCCCTTGAACTTTCCCTGCCATTCTCACTCCATCAAGGTATTCAGGGAAAACAGGATTCTGTCACAAGCTTGTGTAGTGCATGACCACCAGCACCGAAGCTGTTTGGAAGCTTTCCAAGCTTCCCTGATTCACCATCACACACTTCTGTAGCACACTGAGCTGTGCATTTGTTATCTTGGAGCTTTGAGATAAATAACATTTCCTAGCAGACTAAATAAAATCACATTACTGCTTCCAAAAGCATCACCATAAGGGCTCGAGACCCAGGCAGATCACGTTAGTGGAGCTTCTCAGCCCAGAGCCTTGCAAGGGCAGAATCCCTTTGATCAAGGCTTGGCAGACAAGTGCAACCTGTTGCATCTGGAGCCTGCTCAGGGCAGAGATATCTGGATGCCCTCGGAGCAGGACATCCTTCCTGCAGTGGCATTTTGTAGCACCTGCCACAACCAGTGGCTTTCTGAAGTGGTTTCTCAACCACACCTGCAGGGAAACCTGCAGCCCTCCAGGGCTCTGTTGCTATTTCTCTTTAGGATGGCAAGATAAGGCCAGATAAAGCCAGATATCTGGTTTTAAATTTGTTTGCTCTGGTTCTTTTCCCAAATATGCCATAATCTGTTGATCTGTGTAATGCAGATTATCGACTCCGCTTACCCATAAAAATAGCTACTTGCTAGGTTAAAAAAATCAGAATCAAGGTTTTCCCAGGTCACAGACAAAAATGCAACATCTTTCCTTAAAAATATTTTAAATTAATTAAAATACTGACTTTCATCAACCTGGTAGTGCTGCACGAGCTGTTCAAGTTGAGATGTTTTATGTAAAATACATCCTGTATTTGGAGTCCTCCATCCACGTGGTATAATCACATGACCTGGAAAAGTCTCTGCAATTATGATCCCATCACTGTTCCCCCTAATATGTAAGAAAAAAACCACTTTTTAGTTTGTTTTTGTCAAGACTTTATGGGATCCAAAATGAATACAACTACCTGGGCAAAATCAGGAAACTCATTCAAAATAAGATAAATTGCCAAGGTGACCCAGCTGCAGCAATGCACAGTGAAACACAAACCAGAGAAGGAAATAATAGTTCTCTCTCTGCTCCATCTTCCTGACATGTGTGCCTGAAAGGCCATCTTCCAAAGTAAAATTAGGACAAACTACCAATTAAACATAGGCTTTTAGATCTTCATATTCCAGCTGAATAATACTGTATAGAAACAAGTTGCAGTGCTAACAAGTTTCTTAGTATTTTCACCTTTATTGAGATTAAAAGCATTAGAAAGAAATATTCAATACAGTTTCAGAACAGTTCCAAAAATTTACAGCAATTCCAACAATGACTCATGGATTACAGCAGATACATTTGGCCAGTGTATTATTAAAAAAGTCAACTAGAGTAGAAAATGTCATTGTCCATAAGCCAGATGAGCTCAAAAAGACATCTCTAAGTGTTTAGATCAGGAGTGCTTTTTACTGACTCTTTCTGGCAGGTATACACAGACCTGACCTTGACTGGAGCCAGTGGTCATCTTCATCCATGCACAGGCTGAGCTGCTCACACACTATTATAAATGTGTATATATGTGGAAAAAAAAAATATAAAAAAAGCATATACCTTATGGTTTTTATATATAGATAGATATACAGATAATACCCTGGACTTCACTAAATAAGCTTATACCAGGACATGCCTCCCCACTGGCCTCAGCACTGCTAAAACTACACAAGATGTTGTGCATTTAATAAACATGGTTTCACTGCTGTACAGAAAACAGCAATACACACAAAAATGGACACACATCTATTTCCAGCCCACCAGAATAAACAAAAAGATATGTAAAGAACTGGGAAACAGGGAGATAATGAGCTGTCATAGTGAGTAACAGTTTGGCACCAGTGGTGCAGCTCTGAACAGTCACAGTTACCAAATAATAATGTTTACTTCAGCATTTCTGTCAAGATCAACTTGATGCCTCAGGCAGTTTGGGAAAGAATCACTTAGTCAACAAGAAAAATCCAAATTCAATTGGAGGAAACTAATTAAACTGAGCATGAAATTCTTCCAAAATATTAAACTCTGTCTGAAAAGACACCTTAGTACAACTGAACTGACAGGATTTTGGAAAAGTCTCCACTTCTGTGATTTTAAAACACTGGGATCTTAGGCTGTCCAAGAAATATGTTTTATAGTTCATCTCTTGCAATAAAGTCATCACTGGGGAAGGACAGCAGCAATATTACCTTCCTGAGAACCCTTTCATGTAGTTTCTCTGATATAATGCCACTATACTTCTGAAGATGAGACCATAAATGATGAAAAGTCACTTTAAAGAAATCTTCAAGGAGCTTTTAATTGGTTTTCATTTTACAGAGTTTTGGGACTGCACATTTTACTCTGAGATGCACAAGGATCCCGACTGCACCCTGGCTGAGTGACTCTTTGGCTCTGCAGGGGTGACCACCACCCAGCACAGCGGTGGCTGCACATCCCAAAGCACTGCTCCATGTGTGTACCATCCTGGCAGGCTCCATCTGAGTGCAAGAAGGGCCCTTACAACAAAAAGGGTCAGTGACTCCAAAAATCCCATTACCAGGTGGAGGTTTTCTTCCAAGTTAGACTGGCAAGTACAGCAGGTATAGACTAATGCAAGCATGCTATTATATTATTTTTAATTGGTTCCCTATGTAAGATGGTCCACATACCAGTGATACAAAACCTAAGAATTCTGATATCTAGAAATGGCATTTATTTTCTCCAAAGTATAGCAGATAAGAAACCAGTTGTACTTGACCTCTGATACAGTCTGTTCTTCCCAGAATTTCTCATCCTTTACAGATAACACACTCCAGGTGATGTGAGATGAGGGGATCTGCTGAATTCAAGCAGCAAGGCAAAGGCATAGATGGTGTCAGGGACAGGATCCTGCCCATGCAGACAAGGAGCCACGGCAGAGTCAGGATGCTCCTGCCGCTGCACACAATTAACTCAAACGGGTTTTATCCCTGCAAAACCTCAGAAAACACTGAGGTGGAGCATTTTGCCCTTGTCAGAAAACAGCGTTAATTCTGCAGCAGCCCATTCAAAGGGCAGTGACAGAATCTGGGTCAGCGGCGGAGCCCGGCTTTGGCCAGCGCCCGCCACCAGGTGTCACCAACTTCTTGATCAACGCAGATCTGATCCCAAAATGCGGCTCTACCAGCCTGTTTACGACTGTCACACGTACCACCCATACAACCAGAAAAGACCGGCACTTTCCCCTCCAAAACCGCATGCTGTTTGTCTCTGCTCCCGTTCAGGTGTCTCTGGTTAACTCCCCTGGGTTTACAGTCTGTCTCTTTTCTGTCACCTTACAGAAAAACAGAGCCCAACCCACCTGTGAAGTTTAAGCCCTGTTCCCATGAAGGATGTGGGGGCTTGAGGGTGCCATGTGCTGTCTCTGAACAAAGAGACTCAAGCCTGCCCCAGCCCACAGGGAAATCTACTATTCCACCGTTTCCTTTACTATCAAAAAACAACCCACTCAGCAGTTATGGTCTAGATTTCCAGTGGGAAAGTGGTTTGGGTCAACCCCACAATTTCAGCTGAAGAGAAGTTAGCTCCCAGATGTGTAAAACAAAGTATAAGACATGAAAGTTAAAGAGTATATTGGGAAAAGGTGACAACTGTAAAAAGCACCATTACTTACCCTGATGTCTGAGCAAATGGTGCTGCCCAGAAAGTGAGAGCAACAGAAATAAAACCTACTCAGATGGGGAATATCATCTTTCCAGTCTCATATCTTTATGTACATGCATGACATTTAACAATCAATATAAGAACTAGAGAGAAAGCGTGAGTTACTAATACTTCTGCGTCAGTTACAGAACTTTTGAAAAAAACCCCAAAACCAAAAAAACCCAAACTTATCATAGGAGACAATCTATCCTGGGCTCCCAGTGAAATGTCATGCATAGAGCAAGGATACACAAAACCAGCACCCAGCACTGGGAATGCTGCCACTATACTCAATGCCTACAGACACTGCCACACTTTGAAGATAATCAACAAGGAAATATTCTTGCAGCATCTGGACACTGCCTCAGCATATGAAAGACACTCCCGGAGGGACCCAAAACACTCTGTTTATTCTGATTTGAGCTGCCATGCTTGCAAGTGTCTCGTAACTGGGAACAGACCTTCTTTACTGGTCAATAAGCCCCAGGTCCTTCCATGAAGCAAGCAAAGCCCTGCTGAGTGAAAAAATTTAGTGGCCCTGAAACCTTCAGAATCACATGAAAATCAGGACTTTCTGTTCCTCTTCTCTATCCCTCTGATTATCTATCCCAATGCCAGAGCCTTGTCAAACACCTCAGAACTCATAGCATCCATCTGGCAGGTCCTCATGTCATCATATTCTTTCAGATTGTCACTATGATGTCAACTGAAGGCACCATCACAGCACACACTATCTATTAGGGTCAAAGAGGATGTTGTCCTTATCTTCATATAAATTAATCCCTGATTAATTTATATGAATCAGATTATTTTTTTTTTTTCAGATTAGGCCTTGCAGATGCTGAACTCAAGAGACAGACACAAAACCAGAAATGTTTTACTCTGCTTTCAAGGCATCACTTTACATGGCATCTATATCAGGAATATTTTCACTTTGGATAGCCACCAAAGCCTCATATCAAGTTTAGTTAAAATCATCATAACAAAGCTGCAAGAAATGCTTCAAGATTTTCAATTGCATTTAAAAATCTGAAAATTTTCACTTCAAAGGAAAGCAGGCAGTAAAAGTGCCTCCAATCTGTATTGATTTCAATGATGTTATGTAAAATTTGCAGACCAAACTTGCCTAATAGCAATGAAAAACCTCCAGAGTATTGTACAAAATGTCAAAAAAACCTTGTAATCTGGGGCAGTGGAGATTTTCACAGTCTGAAAAGAAGAGGAGCTACCTGTGGTTTTAGGACAGACATGTGAGCTGAACTGTTCTAGTGAGACCTTCAATAATAAGTGAGCTTGGGGTGTTTAGTTCATTTATCACCAGGAGTCACAAATCTCTCCCCTCTCTCTGGTTCTCACAGATGCTGTATTCTGCACAAGGATTCTGCTGTGAAAAACGTAAAACACCATAGAAATGCACAGTAAGCGAGGCAGAAATGTCCCAGGTTTGGTCCTGCTCCCACCATGGACCAGGGCAGCAGCTTCTGCACGAGCCCAGGATCAGGCCCTTTGCACAGGGAGCCTCAGAAAGGCTGAGCCATTTTCCCCAGGAAAGCATCTCTTCCTTTGACAGTGCCTGGCTCAAACAAGCAAAGAGGGCTTGTGCTCTGCCTTGATTTTGCATGTCATTATCCCACTCTTCACAGTGAGCAGATGTGAGGAAGCTTTTTACTTTTTGGAGCATTGCTGCATCCAGACCAGATAGAAAATACTGCACAACACCAGAGAACTGCTCAAATACATCAAAGTGCTATATGCTCTTATCCCTTAACCTACTGGTTTAACCTAGACATAATTCCAGACCTCCTCCTCAGGAACCCTGGATTAAATTCCCAGCTCAGACACCCATTCCTTGCATAAGCAAACAGCAGCCTTTCCTGGCCCTTGCTTTCATGTATGAAACAGAGGTGGTGAGCATTTCTACAAAGCAGGGAGGATGCTTGGCAGATCTTACAACAAACCACATTTCAATACAGCAAAGGGTGAAGTTAGTGCCTAACTCACACTAAAGGGTTTTAATTGTGTTTTTATCAATGGTGAGGCACTGCAAGTCAAGAGCTGTGACAATATATCTTAAATCATACAGGATTACCACATTGTGTCAAACAAACGTATAATTAAGCAGCTTTAATATGTTAACAGTTTGGAATCAGATTAGTGTTGTATTAGGCTAATAGAGTTGGTCCCCATTAATCCAGATGAATTGCTCAACTCTGTTTACTTGGATTTTTTTTTCCAGAAATTTAAAAACATAAATCTAATTCTCAGCAGAACGTGCACATGCTGTAGGGCGGGATGAATTCATCAAGATATCTGGGCACGTGGATAAACCAAGTGCAGCTTAACTGGTTCAACCACACAATGAAGAACTAAACACTCTAATCCCCTGTGATGAGATTTTTGTACCACAAGAAAAGACAATGTATCTGGGCCCTGAGCAAGGTGCTGAGGCACCTCTCCACATTTGCAAATGGCCCTGAGTACTGTGTGGCTCCACACAGCCCCAGGACCAGTATTAGAGTTCATCTTGCAGAAACAGTCCACAGAGGTAATGCTGCTTTTGTACACAAAATGCAGGGATGCAAGGCACAGGTGCATGTAAAACCTGCTGCCCAGCTTCCCTGGGCTACCCAAGCTTTAAATACAGAACTTTAGGGATCACACACATCATGACAGCAATGCTGGGATGTCTGCACATGTCCATGATGCATGATCCCAGATATAGGGCTCACTCTCTAGCCAGGTCAGAAAGAGTTTTGATGATTCCCATTCTTATTCTTAAGGATGCAAGGAAGCATCCAGGCAAAAAGAAACGTGAATAGTGGGGCATGGAGGGCAACCAAGGCCAACCCATATTGCTCATGACCTGTTCATGAGATTTAATCCAACCTCATCTAAGGCAGCCAACTATTGGCGCATCCACACACCAGCAGCAGAGTGAAATGTTCTGACATTAAGGTTTTGTTCAGATGTCAAACTCAGAGGTGACACTTCAAAGCCAGACACTTCAAAGTCATTCCTACACCTGCGCTCTCTGCTTAATTTCTGTATGTGTGCATGCACCTGTATGAGTAAATACATACACCTTCTCCCTACATATACATAAAAAATATAGAATGGATCACAGAATGGCTTGGGATGAAAGGCACTTTAAAGGTCTTCTAGTTCCAATCCCCTTCCAATGGCAGGGATGTCAGCCACCAGATCTATTTATAGATGTATCCTATATTGCAGCAGGCCAATGGCAAGATTTTACTCCTTAACTTAATATGGCTAAGGCAAACACACGCATTAAAGATGCAATTTCTTTTCAGCCAACCCTCTATTGCTTTATAATCACAAAACATGGACTAGATTTACATAAAATCAATGTCTACTTGTCTTAAACTGATCAATTGTCACATTTTTCTATATCCATGCAAATAATTCAATTTAACAGTCAATTTATGCTAATAAACAAGGCAGTTTCTAAGACAAATTCTGTTACTGTCAACATTCAAGGTACCACTCAGTCAGCAAGAGGGATTTGATTTACATTGCATGAGTATTAGGGAGTCACCCAAGCACCCATAAAACAACTACACACATAGAGGCTGAGCTCCAAATAATTAATTCATCACACTCATTCCAAGACAAATCCTGTGGTGCAGAGGGCAGGATACTGTAGTCACCTGACATGTGGACACCAAGCTTTTATTCAAGGCAAAATATTATTCTCAGTAGAGAGTACCAGGCCTTGATTTACAACACATAAATCCTAGTTCACAGTGTTTATGCTACTGGGGACAAAACGTTTCCTTAGAAATATTGCTGGGAAAATGTCAAGCAATGAGTTATCTGTGATAGAATGACATGGAGACGACAGGTTTTTGCTGAGAGTAAATGGCAAAATACAGAATGCAGAAAGGTTTGGACGGCACTGCTTCTTCTGAAGTCTGAAGCTTAGCACACACCACTAAAATGAAAACCCACTTTCATCTGTTCCATTTACCATGGAGTCATAAGCAGCAGACAGATACTTTTTGTTTGCCATCAATCAGTTATTGATGTGTAGCTCAATAAAATGAAAATATTTTATAGCAGAGACTTCATCAAGCATACTTCTACTACCAGAACACAACATTGTGCCAGAGCGATACGGTTTAACACTTCTCTTCACATTTATTGGTATTTACAACATGCAGCAGTAAATGACACAAAAACCCATGACCACCAACACTTACCTTCAAGGGCAGCTTCAGAAACATTTGCACTCTGCCCTTCCACCCCACACACTGGTGCCTTCTGATGGCCAGGCACTAGTACTGAACACAGTGCTGCACATGGGCATGTTCCCCCAAGGGACAAGAGGCTCTTCTCCGTTTGGGAACACACCTTTGGTAGCGTGCACTCACTCCTGTCCCCTCTGCCCTACAGCTGATACACAGGTGCCTGTTGCTTCTGGAGGGAAACAGCAGCACCCATGAGGAGGCTCTGTGCAAACCTGTACTCTCCAAAACCTGGCATTTCTTCCAAGATCACCTTGTGAATCCTATTTCTTCCCAAGAGCTGCCAGCCCGACCTGTGCCACGTCCTTACCTTTCCAACTGCAATGAGGAGCCTGCACAGAGCCAAGGCTGCAGAGCTGCTGGCTCCTCCTTTTTGTCTTTTGTCTACGTTTCTTTACTCTTGAGCAGATAAAGCCGCATGTCCCACTGGGACTGTGACAGTAGTGCCATCATCATTCTGAAGGCTCCTATCAGTGGGGTTAGTGCTGGGAAATGCTCCTGAGAATTCCTCCAAATGCTGTTGGGACAGTAGAAGGTCCATCTTCCCCTCCCACCAAAAAGGGACCAGCTGACTGAACCCCAAGAGGAATTGCCATTGATTCTCAAAATACACTGGTCTGTACTATCTCTTTCCTTTTCTATTAAAATTGAAATAATGTATTAAATGATGCAGCTGGAAAGTGCCAAAGAACTATTATTGCGCATGTGTGTTTTTCCCTTAAAGCTTTGATTTGTCCCACATAATTGCAGACAGGAAGGATGACATGTTCTCTACAGAAATTTATTACATTGTCAAAATCCTTGCTCTGAGTTTTCAAAATGAACAGTTTTGCTTGAAAAATACTGTGTTACAAAATTTATACACACATGAGAAAGACAGCATAACGCATCAAAATCAAAGTACTTCAGTTGACCAGATCTGAGTTTTGGGGTGTTGGTATCTTTTTCAAGGCAAACAGACTTTCAAGATTTAAACATTCCTTCCTGACTCAAAACAGACAAAATTTTGGCAGTCTTGCCTTTTTTCAGTGAGACGTGAAGGCTGTTTCACACGTGGCTTTGCCAAGCATCACTGAGGCAGAAATTACACTCATGTGTGAGGAGAGGGCAGATTTTTCTCCTCCCATGGCACACACTCTGAGACAGCCCCCTGAGAACATGGTGATGGCCACACAAGGAAATGCCCAGCTGTGGCCAACAGGGCCACCTCCACTCTCATTCCATTCTATTCCATCCCATCCCATCCCCTTGTGTCCTCCTGGCTCTCAGAGAGCTGGAAGCAACACAAGGGTCATTGAAGACTCATGCTGCTGAGGAAGCACAGCACCAGCACCTCTCATCAATTCCCTCCTTTTCTCACAAAACTGCCTTTGCTTCTCTTCTCCCCTCCGTGTTGGCAGAGGAGCTTTGTGCTCCCAAAGGCTGCAGTTCTCTGAGGGTGCCTGCAGCCACACCAAGTTGGCTCATTAGCTCAAACAGCTGTTTTCCCCTTCATGCGTCTCAACAGCAGAGTTATTTTTAAGTGTGCCCATTACACCTGAAAAACCTCTTGTCTCTCTCTCAGCAGTTTCTCATCACATCAGCACTTTTCCATACCTTTCCCTGCTATGAGAAAATTTAAAATCCAGCATCAGGCAGGATAGTTCTCCTTGGTCACCTCTTTTGCTATTTTTGCAAGGTGTGGCCCAACTATAAATGTGTATTTTCACAAATAGTGCTTAACCTCCACAAATGCACATATTTCAGCCTTTTCAGTGTGGCTGCTAACAGATTGATCACCTTCATCTATTACCTGGCCCATGACACTGAAGATTAATCCAGTTTGTTGTACATTGAGAAGCAGACCATGCTGAAGATGAGTTTTTCCCAGAAATCAGCCTTCTAGCAGCATGCAGGAGAAAGGAAATACAAGGACACCTGACAACGACCCTGCTATCTCTAGAGAGCCAGGCGTGGGTGTCCACCACATTCCAGCATCCAAATGGCTCAATTCCCAAGGGGACACCAAAAGCCCTTACAAAACCCACCACAAACTTCACAGTCTTCATGCTCAGCCTGGAAAAAATGGGTTTGTTTTCCTCATAAGCTTTTCCTTCTGCACTTGAAACAGTAAGAAATACTGTATGCCTCTGGAGCCAGGATGCTCCTCACACTAGGATCATGAAACCCACAGCCAAACATTTTATCCCACAAAGAGGTAGAGGTTGTGGCCATCACCTCAGCCCAACCTCCCCTCTTCGGCACCATTGTTTGAGTATAATGAGACTTGAAAACATTGCTTTTAACACTCTGCCACTTTCGAAAAATCAGATGGCATCTTGGTTTGGTTTTGTATTTTGGGAAGAAGGGGGGAGGCTCTGATGTTGCCAAAATTAAAAAAAAAAATCAACCACATAAAATAAACATATTTGCTTATAAATATCAGTAGTTTAAACTAGCATTTTATTTGTGTTTGTATACAGTGACAACATTCAGGTGAAACCAATAATGAAGTACTAAGTGTCACAGGTTCAGAAGTAATGTTTTCTAGGTAAAAAGCATTTTTGAAGAAAAATCGGCATCACAATTCCATTCATACTCAAATGTGAGGAAATGAGTTGGCACAACCGACAGCTCCATCTTTTTGACATATTTGTACTTTGCTTTTAAAAAGTAATGCAAACACAAAGCAAAAATGTTCAACACAGAGGATAAAGAAACACACGATCAATGTCTCCCACTCCCCACAGCTGGAGGCGACACATTCCCTCAAACATGGTATTTATCTTGGCATTTCTAAATTATTCACTGCCATTATTATTTTTTTTTCTTAAATACATGCCAAAGTATCACTTTCCAAATTACCAGCCTCTATTGTTAGTTACCTGCAATTTTTTACCTCCTGTTCAAGTCAGGGCAATCACATGAAACTAAAGGCTAAAGCGTGAGGGAGTTTGCCCATGAAACCCATGGCCTTGAGGGTGCCACAGCTCCAGGACTTCTCCAAAAACACATTGTGAGAGCTGCTGCCCAAACAAAAGGAGCTGAGATCAAAGGGAGAGGAAGGGAAACCAAGTCATGGGGCTGCTGCTTCCCAGGGACCGTCCAGAAGAGATGGGTGAGCCGTTCTGGCCCTTGACTGACCAACTCCCACTTTCTCCCACCATCCCAAAAGCAGGTTTTATGAGGAATTCACCACCTTGCACACGGCTACAGCCTCTGCAGAACATGTTGTTTAAACAAGGGACAATTGTTTGGCATTTGTGAGAAATGTGGCCAAGCTCCTTCAGAAAATGCTGTCATGTTGATGCATCATCCTCTTGCCACAGTATTTTTAGAGATATCTGTGACTATCTTTCCAGGGTAGGAAAAAAATCCCACTTTGGCCACCATGGGCACATGTCAAGGAAAAGCAGCCACACAGGCACCATAAAATATGATGAATATGTAGCAAGTGCTGGTACCCTTTTGCTGTAAAACAGAGGGAACAGACACACAGAGCATTTGGATCCAGATCTTCTTCCTCCAGGTACTGACTTTAAACACTTCGCAACAGCTAAAGCAGCACAAGGATTCCACATTCAGTTCTGAACTTCTCCCTAACCTTTGTGGTGGCATTAGCATAAGGCAAGGAGACATATTTTGACTCCCATCTGTGCAAATCCTCCCCGTGCTGCAGAATCAACATTCTGTCAACCAATTATTTTATGCTGTATCACAGCACCGGGGTGTGGGGGGGAGAGATGAGGGGGAATCATCACACCTACAATCAAAAGAGCAAGGTTTTGCAACATAGCATGTACTAAAGATGTCTGTCTTAAGTCAAACTAGCAGCCATATTTTATTCAAGAAGCATGTAAACAAATCTGGCACATTCATTATAAAAAAATTGTGTACCTAGCATGTTCATCACATTTCAGATATTCCATTTCTCCCTCCCCACTGAGCTCCATGGAGACAAGTCAATCAGAGTTAACCATCTGGTAATCCTTAGCCCAGGCTGTGCAGCTGCTACCTACCATTTTTAATCAGGGCTATGTCTTCCATTCATGCTAAATAGGAGGCATGAACAGCTGCTTGGCCAACACTTTCAAGCAAGCACTCTCTCTCTCTCTTTTTAGTATTCCTGGCTTCTCTTCCTTTTCAGCTTTACATTTTGCCCATGTTTTATGAGTATTCACTTAAAAAAAAAAAGTAATTGTGAAACAAGAGGAAAATGCTTCTGGTCATTAAATCTTTAGAGAGTGTATCTGCTCTAAACAAGTTCCTGGGGGACACAGAGTCCAATCACAATCTCTGATTTTAGAAAATAAAAATTATTGTGTCCATCCATAAACCTTGTTTGTTTTTGTTTTTGTTTTTGTTTTTTTTTTTTTAAACCTACAGACCCCTGCAGAAGAGTTCTTCATTGCACATTTCAGGTAGAGAAGGTTTAAGCATGTGAGAGGTAAGATAAATTTAAATGAAGGATATATGGATTCATTTTTTAAATGGGCACAGTAATTCCCGAGTTTACAGGGAAGGTTCCCTGCAGGCTTTCCTGTATCCCAGCACCCAAACAGAAGCCTCTCTGACTCCAGAAGATACAGGGGAAGGGCACATGCCAAAATCACCCCCAAATCAGGCTGTTTCACCTCCCTTGCTCGGTTCCAGAGGAGATGCTTCCCTGTGAACCATGCCTTAAGCTTCTCCCAGCATCCAAAATGCTTTGGGATTATTTTTGTAGCAAATCCAACTGAATGGCAACCAAATCTTTTCCAGAGATCAAAATACTCCAGCACAGCAGTATCTCAGCTGCAACTGCTCCAAAAAGCAGCATGTATCCTTCCCAGGTGATGGGTACCAGCCCAGCTCCATGCTGGGCACACACACTCATCCCTCATTCTCTGCCTTGGATGCATCCAGAGCCATGACTGTAAATCTCTTACCGCAGTAACATGAGAAAAATAAACTCCTATCCACTGCCAATGGCAGATTTGCTGCAAAGTCAGGGAGATGGGTCACAACCATGGTGATGCCACCTAGTAGGAATGACCCAGAGAGAATTGGTACCTGGCCCAGCAAGATTTCCACCTGGATTTTGTGGGTGCAGACGCCGAGGTGCTGCCTAAGCCTGTTTGTTTAGGCCAACTCCTCCAGCACAGGTGCTTCTGTAGAACATGTTTTTACCTTTTTTTCCTGAAATCCTCCTTCAGCCATGAGATGTTTTACGTATACTGGTCTTTCAGAAGAGCAGAATCTTGGGAATATGGAAATCACCCATTGCCTCTATACTCTGTGCAACAATAGTCACAATTTATACTCCAGCAGTGTTAGAGAATGTTTTAACCCTGAAGAACATTGTTACTTGCTCCACCTACCAACAGACAAAACAACATGAAGGTCATACTTACAATAATAATAATAATAATAATAATTTAAAAAACACCACAACGATATAGATGTTAGAAAACATTGTCTTTATTAATGACATGTTACTGGGAATGTAAAATCTTGCATGGCTCAATCAATTAGTTTGCCTGAGCAGAAAATAAACAGAGGGCATTTTCAGTATACAACAGTGCATAAGGGTTAATGCAATCATGCATTCCTCTTAGCCCACCATGAATTCAGCATTTAACTTCCATGAATTTGCCACAAGTAAAAACCCAAAGAAATAAGTTAGATGACAGGATGGTGTTTCATCTTGTGGAGGGAAAATTCCTCCAAAACACAAACATGTCAAAGCAAATTTTAAGAGAAAAATAGTCTAGAACTATGGTAGAAGGACCCTGTGAAAAAATAGCTCTAGGATAATGAGTGCCATCAAATCAATAAAGCCCACTTCTCCTTATGGCCTTTATGCACAGAAAATTACTGCAAACATTCTGCTTTAATGGCATTTTAGTTTTTCATCAGAGATAAAAACAGTCTTTGCTGTATCTAAATGTGCAGATTCACTTCAACTCTTACAGCAATCAGAGTGAATTGGAAGAATAAAATATTCTATGTTAGCCCTTCTGGGAAGACTTATTTCAACCAAAAAAAAAAACCTCCTCATGAGTGATGGACCAAAGCATGTGCATCTCTAGGCAATGATCAGGCTGAGGGCAGTGAAAATGGGACAAGAGAGGTGTGGAAAAAGACAGTGAAAAGCACAACTGCAGATAATTTCTTGACTGGAAAAAATAATGCATAAAAGAGTGGAACAGTATTCTGCCACAAACCAACCCAATTAAAGTGGAACCATGGGCTGTACATATTAAACTGGCCTTTGCTTTCTTCTGCTTGTAGGTTAATATTCCCAGTCTGCAAATCCTGTATATGTTGTCTGATAACCTTTGTGCATCCTTTCACGCTACAGAAGTGAATACAATTTAAATTTAGGATACAAAACACAGTAAAAGCCAACCACAAATTTACATACACTAACCAAAGGTGGCACCAAACCAGAGGAGTATTAAAAACCATGAGAGACAACTCATTTTATGGCACTTGCTCTGATTGTGCCAGCTGCTCTACGGGCAACACTGAGAACAGCAATACACTTCCAGAGGTCATGATGTGGCAGAAACTCAGGCTCAGCAACTCTTACACAAACTAGCACATGCCAAAACAGTGCAGAAAACACCTTCTGTGTCTGAAGTGAAGGTCAAGAGATGTCCTCAGTCACTGTAATGCTATAAAGTTGCAAAAAGCCAAGCTGTGCAGCCAAAATACTCTTATGAATTATCCTAAGCAGCAATGTCCATGCTGTAGCCAGTGGTTGCTACTTCTGGCAGAAAAGCTGATTCTCTGATGACTGCTACACAAAAAAGGGACATTTTCTGATATGGAACCATTTCCTCCCCCAAGCCCTTGATTTCACTGCTACAAAATGAGGCAAGGGATGAAGTACCCCTTCTCCCAGCCAGCGATGTCTCCTGCAATTGGGAAAAGCTCATGGCACTTACACTCCTTGACAGGCAAGTGAAACCAGTGAAGTGTCATTAATCGTCACAGCAATTAATTCAGTATGGAGCAAGCCCTGGACAACACACATCCACCACTACAAAGATTCAGAATGGCTCTGTGCTTTCACACTTGCACACAATGTGCACACCTACCTCAGATATGAAAAAGTCCAGTGTGGAAATACAGGATGTGCTGGAATGCTGAGCCCCAAACTCATGCAATGAAGGGTTTAGTTGTTGTAACTGGAAGGGTTTGAATTTAATAATCCAACAGATTTTTGGCATAAAGTAACACCTTCTCTTTGAGAAAAATCTGATTTTTACAGGACATGGTCACAATAAAGATTGAATTCCTCCTCTAGATTTACTCCCCAAAAACCCCAGCCAATTCACAACCTGCCAGATGTGAGCTATAATGATGGTGGTGATGATTTTGTTTTCTCCCCTCCCCACCAAGTATACTAGTTATGAAACAAACTGAAAGGGAATTTCAGCATCTTTAATTCAGAAAACAGAATGAACTAGAAATCTGGAAAAATAACTTGTGACTAATATGCAGATTTTATCAGCTTGTAGATCGGAAGCCACAGTTTGCTGGAAGTTGTCTCCTTTTCTGCTAATTTGCCTCAGATGAAAAAGGCACTTGTGTTCTCTCTCTAAGTGAATACTTCACCTCAATGCCTTTTGCAGCACATGCTCAAGCTTGCAGTTACTATTGATAGAATGGGAAAGAATGACAATTCTCAAGATTTCATAAAAATTCTTCTTAACCCAAAATGCTGCAGAATTTAATTTATAATTCAGATATTTACACTCAAACATCAGTCCTGAAACTTTCTTTTGCAACACTCCTACCATAGGAAGAATTTAATTTTAACAAAGGCTGCAATGGTGTGTGTTCAGACTGTGGCCTCACCAGAGCCTGTCATGAAAGTAGAAGTGTTCAGACTACTTTAGGCCAAATGTCCAGTAGGATAAGTGAAAACTGCTGATTTGGAAGAGGATAGACACATGATTTTAGAGTGGGAAGTATGCTCTGTGGTCATTAACTGAAATCCTGGGACTATCCACGTGACGAGCAGAGGAAGCTGGTGTAGCTAGAGGGCAGAGACTGGGGAAGCAAAGCCTCACAAGGGAACAGCCATGCTCCTTGTATCTGGCATTTTTTGAACCCACCAGTCCCAGTGCTAAGGCATCACAAGGTGAAGTCATCAATCATAATCTACAAAAGGGGCAAAAACCTGCATCATACAGATTATTCCTCCAGGATCAGACTCTCAACCACATGTTTGTGCAGCAGGCGAATCCTTGGTTTTCTCCATCCTAAAAACCACACATCTCAGAGGGTCTGTGACAGGAGGGACATGCCCTGACAAACCACTACCCCTACCTCAGGTGTCAGTGCAGCACTGGGAGTTTGGAGGAGAAACCAAAGGAGATGGTGCACCTGGAATCTGCTCTGTTCCTTCCCTCTGACTCCACAGGAGATGATATGTGCAACAGGCAAAGTGCATATGGGGCATTGCACTGCCCATTTCTCTGTGTTTCTACTGCTCTGATTGGAGAATTTGGGAAGGCATTTCTATTAGAAAATGGTAACTATGCCAAACTTTGATCCATCAGTGTACCACAGAATACAACTCTGATTTTCATGCTCTTAGGCATGCAATAAACTAAAGGCACCACAACTAGGTGGTACATGCAGATAGCTATAGGAATGCCCTTGGTAAATTGAGGACCACAACTATGAATTACACCTGGATACAAAATGTCCATTTCCTAGGTTTTTTTCCTAAAGCATCATGGTATGGATAGAGGCAGTACAGGAGCTCACACAAACTCTTAGACAAAGTGACTAAAGCTATCAAAATATGTATGCCTGGGTAAGCAACATGATACTGTCATTCAGTTAAGAGCGCCACAAATGAGAATCTAACACTGAAAATGTATCCCTGAGGAGTGTGAAGATACATTAATTCCTTGATGCTTTTCACAATCCATTATCAGCTACATAATGGCAGACCATAATATCCAAATCCCCAGCGTCAAAGATCAAAGTTACGATACACAGCCATAATCAATTTTAATTATAACAATCACCCTGTAAACAGGTCAGGAGCTAACTGGATCAATAACTGAATTCCCATCAAGTGCAATGGGCTGCACATTCAGCAGCCTTTGGCTACAGAAAGAGTTTGTTCTCAGCATTATTGGGACAAGATCACTTTTAAATTGGCTGGGGCTGCAGATGCCAGCATTGCCAGCTCTCTGCATCCCAAAGGCTCACTGCAAAGGGCAAGTCTTTTGGAGCGGCTGCTCAGCTACGTACCCACCACAGAGGTCTTCATTATCATTGACATTTGAAGCATAAAACACTCAACAGCAGGATATTTTAACTCCTAAAACCAGTCAATTATGTTTGCTGAATTAGCCTGTGTGACTGAGTTGGTGAGTGCAATGAAGGAATAAGAGTGAAACAAAAGCCCTGTTTAAAATAGGTCGCTCCTTCAGAAAATTTTGTAATTACACACTGCAAATACATTTGCATGTTCAATGAGTAGTACATGTTTCTTGTGATGAGAAAGCCTGGAAGAGCTTAATCAAAGTCTAGCTTATCAGCAAAGGCTAATTGGCTTCCATAGCACATCATCCATCAGAATGTAGCATTAGCGCAAGCTTCGCCAGCCATTAGTTGGCAGAAAATCCCAATTTATTTTGATAACAGAGGTCTTACCTCCAGGGGTTTCCATGACCACATAATCAGGTGGTGCATCAGTGGCCCATCCCATGCCCTCCAGTCAGCATCACCCAGTTAATCAACTCAACAGACAGGGAAGATGGGAACCGACCATGATGCAGAGTAATTTGAGAATAAAGAAAGGTACAAGGGTGATACGTAATGAGTTGGAATCTTTTTCTTTTAAGAAAGAGTGCAAAATAGAAGCTAATTAATAAACTGCCATGAGTTAAGCAACCCAAACAGGCAAAATAATGATGGACTGAAGTTTTCCCTACAGCAAGCTGTCATCTCAGTTTGTGAACTGTAAAGCTGATTTCCCAGCGTTATGCAAAGAAACAGCCCTTCTTTCTTGTATTTAGACTTCATATTTCAGCTACTGAGTCTTCTTTACACTAAGTTGGGTTTGCAGGCAAGGAATAAACCCAAGCCTTCTATTCCTGGGCATGATATGCCTATGCAAAAATCTGGAATTATTTTAAGGAAGCACATCTTAGTACTTCCAGACTTGGATTTCCACCACCACAACACATGACTACAAATGACAAAATCTAAAGAAAGTGAGACCTTACGGAGGGCTGAAGATTCATTTATTAATGTAACACTTCATCTGAAATCATCTTACATCTGTGTCACAGCTTGAAATTCTTATAATCAACCTAGGAGAAGCTATCACAAGATGCTGTTGACTTGGTGCAAGATAACAGCAAGGAGATAGGACCAGATTTTATTGCCATACCAAAGCTTGTATGCAGGAAACATTATTGCCATTTCAGTGACTAATTCAAGGGTGAAGAATCAGGTCCTGCCAGGATCACCTGTAATCATCTTGAGGCTGTGTGCCACCAGGCCACAGTCAAATGCTGCCTATTTTGGAGTCTCACATAGCGATCAAAAAGGCAATGGGACAGCTCTGTAAGTATTACAGATTCATCAGTACACCACTTATTACTGAGAACTGAGCTAATTAGCACTGCCTCACAGGCAGCATCACACTGGGATCCAACCCATCCCCTCCACATGGCACTGCCTGGTACTGGGTTGGTCCCTACAGCTCACCCAGAGCTGGCCAAGGCCTGCTGGGGTGACACGGGCACATGCCCAAATTGCGCTCGTCATTCAAACCACCCAGCTACAAAACTCAACTACAATGGTTAAATACAAGCAAAACAACCTAATTTTGTGCTTCAGAAGACCAAGTAAGAGTCCTCTCACCATCTACAAACCCAAGAGCCAGACCTGGCCGATTAGGACCGCATGTTTCCTAGGTGATAAGCCTTTCATTTTTCTGAAAGACATTTGAAATAGAGCATAGGAAGATTAATCCTCCCCAGAGAAGCGAGAGTTCACTGACTAATTTCTCTTGCATTTAGATGTAATAATTAGGCGTATTGATTCTTCTGCTTTGTTCTTTACCACTATAATGAAATAATAAAGACAACTTCAAGGAAATATTTGAAAGCTCATTTCACTTTGTCTTCTCAAACATGGGCCACCTAACACTTACGTGCACACTCAAAGGGAAAAGCAAAGGTGGACTCTTGCCTTATTTATCTCTGTAATTCATCAGGCAGCAACTTCAGGCAGCAAAGTGCTGCCTCAGGCTGCACTCCATTTGCTGCCTATCATGACTATGAACGGCAACACAAATGAGACCCATCTGGTGCGACCAGGACACACATTGCTCTGCTAAGCTCTCACAGCAGCTTGTTATCCAGGGGGACTGGAGAGAGGCTGACCCCCTCCAAGAGTTATGAAGGAAAAAAAAAGGCAATACTTGTAATTCCCCCTCAAGAGCCTCATGGTAGCATTCTTATAAAATATTACACAAATGTTATTTCCAGTTCAATTTTTTTTTTTTAAGATTCTTGGAAAATAATGGTAAAGTGTCTACACTGAAGAGCACTCATGATCTCTTCAATCTCTCAGAGAGCAGCACAAGCAGGTTTTTCAAATACAAGTATGACACTATCCATGAAGGACTCAGTCTTTGCATCCACAGGAGGAAAACGTTAGACAAATGGTTTGGGGGATTCCTGATGGTCCTCGGGGATGTAAAGCTTGGCTGAATGGGTCAGGGCCTGAACAGTGTGCATTGTGCACATCTGCATGGACACTCAGGGAATGCTGAAATTGGAACAATTATGAGAAGGATGATTGAAGATATTAAACATGCAAAAAGTTCTGAGAAAAGCCACTTAAATTGAAAAGGATTTTCTCATTTCTAATTTAACATTACTAATTCAACAGCTGATAAGAGTTCTCTGATCTCTCCAGCATGTCTCAGATTTAAACAATTTTAGGCATTTTTGTATTAAATAGCCTTTCAAATATTAATCTTGTAAAAACAGAGGGAAATACATATGCATTTTAAAACATGCTTGCTTCACAAATACCACTAAAACAAGCTAATACAAAACCATAGTCTCACAGCCCCTGAGGGGCAAAGACAGTGATCAAAAATAAAGAGGTCACTCCCCCAAAATGCAGATATACTGTCCTGGAATATGACGCCACATGTGTTAGATGTGGATGAGTTTAGGTCCAAAGAGAGCACAGAACTTTCCAGAAGCGGGGCATTTGCTGCAGACTGGGATTGAGCACTGGAGTATCTTAACCCAAAATATGACATTGCAGCCTTCTCCACATTTTGCTGCTCACGTAAAGCTCACCCAGACCCTCGTGACTGATGTAGCTCTGGCCCAGTGTGAGCTGTTAATGTTTAATAGGCGTCTCCTGTACCCAGTGGTCACTGTGACAGCAGGGAACCAATGTTTATGATTCAACACTTCAAACAGAAATCTTAGATGTGGCTACCTCTCAACAGGAGGAAACATCTGAAGAATGTGTTTTTCTGATATTTTTACTTCCTGAGAAATGAAGGGTGCTTTCTGTATGACTCACATCCATGTTTTTCACTTGTGATATTTTTAAACTCTGAGATCCAGCACTGATTGGAATGCAAAAAGTGTGACTTTTCTCCCGTCCTACCCCAAAGGGCCTTTCAGCCAGGGACAGGTGACAGCAGGAACAGGGAGTAGGTCATCTCTAGGTTTACAATGGGGGTAGAAAGCTTAAAAGAAACAGCTTTAGAATTTATGACTGTCAGCCATATGTGAAAGCTAAAAGGTTTGATGAAAAAGAAGTACACAGACTTCTTTCCTCTGAGAACATAATGTGTATTTGAAAACAAACAGAAAAACTCATCTAGAACAAGATGAACTCATCTAGAACTTTCTTTCCTTTCCAGCCAAAAGTATCTTTACAGT
Organism: Pyrgilauda ruficollis; assembly: GCF_017590135.1. Classification (NCBI taxonomy): domain Eukaryota; kingdom Metazoa; phylum Chordata; class Aves; order Passeriformes; family Passeridae; genus Pyrgilauda; species Pyrgilauda ruficollis. The sequence goes on from NW_024508101.1 coordinate 6,941,094, forward strand.
GCAGATGAGAGCTAATTTTTTTTTTAAATGCAGTTAATTAAATGCATAATTCAAAGAGATATCCTCATGACAAGTGATCCAATGCAGATTGTTTATATGAATTTCATCTCACTGCACATTCCTTCCCAAATTCTGCATGCTTATATTAGGGCATCATGGAGAAACCTACATCTGTCCTAGCTGCACCCAGACTGCAGATCTAAATTGCTGAGTCCTCAAAGAATCAAAAGATGGAAAAAACAAATACAACAAACAACGATAAAAGAGTTTCAATGCTTTGAAACTCCTCCCCAGAGTGCAGCTTCTCTTTCAGCTTGGAGAAGGCTAAAGGGCTCCTTGCTGGACCAAGGCTCACCATAAAATCTTGTTGGCTGAGCTAAAATGTCTTTAGCATCAGGCCAATGTAAATGCTGCTTTTCTTTAAGTACAGTTTAGTTCCTTTAAGACACCATTCAAGAGACCTAAATGCCAGCCTCAAGCTCAGACACAAGTAAGCATTCAAAGGAAATTCACAGGCAAGGTTTTGCTCTGGGCAGAAAGATTTTGCTAATGGTTTCACAAAACTGTTTTTTAACTCCACAGGAGCAAAAAAGCAGAAGAAAGTTGAGGCAGAAGAACCACACCAGCAGTCAGAACAACAATAAAACCTGGAAACTCAAAGGTAAGAAAGGGGCTTCTGCCCAGTCAGGGGAAGGTGGCTGCAGATGCTCAGAGGATGCAGGAGCACACCAGGCTCCTCTGTACTGCCAGTGTGAATAAACAGGAGTGAATCACCACATCATCTGAAGCAACTCCTTTTAAAAGGAATAACCTGCAAAGGACTGAAAACCTGACTAATGATTAAGATCAAAAGGGGTAACATCAACACAGAAACCTATTCAGTCTACACAAAAATGTCTCCAGCTCTCCAAGTGCCAGGGAACACACTGTTTGCTTAGTAGCAACACAGAGCTGTACAAGATACGGAGTTTAAATACATTTCCATTCAGATAAGTTATCTCTTCCCCTCCCCACCAGCAGCTTTTGAAAGATTCATCTTGAACTTAAAGCACTGGAGGGTTTTTTCTTCTCAGATTTTTAATTCACTGGCATTTTAAAGACCTTTGGCAATTTACAGTGTGAAGAGCACTTTCTCCTCAGATTGCCCTGCTTGGAGTCAGTTTGTACACTATGGTTACTTCATTACTTACATTGCATTACACAGGGGCAAATGCAGCAGGCACTGCTCTCTGCAGCAGATGTGCCCCAGGGCCAGCACCAGCCAGATGTTTCCCAGGGCCCCACATCAGGAGCAGGGGCTGGGCTGCTTTACCCCAACTGCCCCTCCGCAGTGCTGAGCCTCACACAGACCTTCCTTCTAGTCTGAAAGTGGGGTAAATCAGAGAAACTGCAGAGGACACAGACACATCAGCAGGCTACACTAATCAAAGTGTTGCAATTAGGAAAAAAAAAAACCAAAAAACAAAAAACCACAAAAAACCACAACCAAACAGAAAAAAAACAACAACAAACAACCAGGCCAACAAAGCAAAAACCCCAAACCTATGTGAGACACCCAAATTCTGTTGAACTGCAGAAGGAACACTAGAGCCAGAATATATTTCTTCCTTCCTCTTGTCATGATAGTCTCAGCTGTTTGTCCTCCTGTAAGTCAGAGGGATGCAAGCCAGACTCCTCAAACCCTCATGCCATGCTCTCCCCATGTAGTTTTGGTGATAGTTGCATCAGGGGTAGAGAAAAAAATTACAGGTTTAGCAACTGTGACCAACCAATGCACAAAGTGTTCACCCTGCCACTCAATAACTGATAACAAAATGGCACCTGGGCCAGAAAATCCCATGGGTTTTCTTTAGACATGTTCAAAGCAGAGCATTCCCATGTCTTGTTGCCTGACTGCTGCTACTATGAGATGTCTGTTTTTCATAAGCACTTCCTATCTCTACATGCTATATGTTGGCTTTAAATATCACAGATAAATACAGGTGCTAAAAATCAGAATAGACTGCAAGAATCTCACCTTCCTCTTTGAAGGCACCTGCACTTTCTTGGTGGGGTAGTGAGCTGCTGCAATGCCAGGAGGCCAGTCCATAGGAATACGTGACCACTATATATGGCATGTAGAACCTGATTTTTCTGCATACCACCATATGGAACAGAATCTCAGCGGCATCAAACGTTTACCTAAACTCCATTAATGTCTTCTGCAAGCCAATATTTATAGCATACACACCAGTAGCTGCTGTCAGAGTGTGTATAAATGTTAAACTGAACTGTTAAAGAAACATAATGACAGATGTAGAGATGCTGAAGAGTGCAATCTATTCTAATTTATGATAATTTATTTCCATCATCTGGAGCCCTATTCAGAAGAGAAAGCTGAATGCATCCCAAAGCGCATCATGGGGTGGAGTGTAAAAATCCCCAGAAAAAAAATAAATTCTCTTTTAAACGAAGCAAGAATACTCTTGTCCTAAAACCCAGGACATGCTTAGCAATCTCTCTGTGCAGAAGCAATACAGATGTGGGGTACTCAAGCCCTGCCTCTTGGCAGCCCAGTGACACACGGGTTTCAGTGCAATTTGGGAATAGCTGGGAACTGTTTGTCCCATGAGAGATGTCTGATCACTGCTGAGTCACTACTTTTGGGGGACTAAGCTGCACAATGAACATTTATGAGCTCTGTCAGAGCCCCTCCAGCTGCACTAACAAACAACACTGCACCCATGGGTGGCCAGCACTAATGAGCACATACATTTGAGGAGGGAAAGCCATTTTTAGAAATGAGTGAACTATGCCATGGTGAACTACATGGCAGAAAGAGCTTTTCTATTTGATTTCCCAGCAACACAAGCTGTGCTGCCATGAGACCTAAACCCCATCTCCATCTCCTGTTGCTGTCATTCTGCTGTGAAAGCCATGGTGGAGAGGATGAAAAAAGAGAAGGGAAAAAAAAGCAGTGACAGGACTCGGTCCCTGCAGTGGGGACCACCGCTGGGCCGTGGAGGACCACGGGCAAGGAGCTGATTTTCATGGCTTCATCACTGCCTGGGAAGCAGCAGTGGCAGGAGGCTCATACCCCGTGGCACAGCCAGCATCCCCTGCATATGTCAGCCCGCCATGGAGCCAGCTCCTGCTGCCTGCCAGGGCCTCACAATCTGGACAGGCACAGATTTTGTGCTGGAACAGGCGCCCTCTCCGCAGAGCTGCCTGCCACGAGTGACAGGCTGCCACAGCAGCCCCGGGACCGCGCAGCCCAAGGAGCCAACGCAGCAAAACACGGGGCTTAGGAACGCTGATGCTCTGCTGAGTGCACTGCGCTGCCCCTGCACAGCTCTGAAAAACTCCACTGTTGGCCAGGAAAAGGCCAAGGCACACAATGTATGCACAGACTACAGCACCAGCATGCACTCACGGACTTACACATCAGATGACAATTTTCAACCAAAACAATTTTCTTCATTTTAGACTTACTTGTCTTTTCCCAAAAGAAAGTCATCTCTCAAAAAAAAATCTTGACTTTTCTTTCTAAGTGCCAGCGCTAAGGGCTTGCAACATCTACTGTGGGAACACCAGTGCTGTGCCTTCAGTGAGTTTGGGTTGGCCCTTCACTCTGTGCCTGCTCTGGAAATCAGATGCCACAGCCAGACTAAACCATTTCAACGGGCAAAAGGTCCCATCACAGAAGGAGTGAGCCTGGGGCACCTCAGCAAGGTGTGCAGAGGAGGAGAATACAACCATTTCTGTAGAGAATATCTCTTTAGAGAAATATTTTGTGTTGAAATAATTGCAGTTTCTGTTACAAATATTCCTCCATTCATGATCTCACCAAAGCACCAGTTTTCAAAGGAAATTGAGATTAAGAATTATTTTTCCCTCAAGTAAATGAAATTTCTTTTCCCAAAGCACCTCTACCAATGATTCCTTTTGATGTAGAAATGAGAGTTTCTTCCCTGACATCTTAGGTACAACCCAAATCACAAAGGACAAATACTCCACATGATCCTTAATCACCTGCCCCAGCCTATAATCCATGAGGAAACTCCTTCCAATACCTTTCCTGCTGCTGTGTGCCTGGCTGCAAGGAAAGCTAGCTGCCTGCCAAATGCTCCCAGCCTGGGCACTTGGCTGGGATTAATCGATGGATGTGCCCAATGTACAACATACAGCATTGCTTCTGCTCTCTGACTGAAAAATTAAAGTTTATTAATTATTCCACTTGAAATTAAATTCCTTTCACAATAAAATCTTCACTCTTGGCATCAACCCTCTCAATGAGTAATTCCATCAAGGAAACTCTTCTTGCAGCACCGTTCACAGAAGATTAAAAAAAGGAATATGTTTAGAGAGAAACTCTACTGAGCCATACTTGTGAGTAAATCCCTCTGTCCACATGCCCGTGGGTCACCAGTTGGAAAAGGCAGCTTGCAATGCACTCAGCACTTGGCAGTGAGCAGCTTTTGCACTTTTATCCACCCTCAAATGCATCCTTGCATCTGCGTGAAAGATTAGAACAAAATGCTGCTACAACACAACACCACACACCATGTGTATCAGCTCACCAAGATCAAAGGCACACAGCAGCAAAAAATTTAATTAAAATGTTAAAATTAAACAGGAAGGCATCCATTGTTTAATTTTTTGGCAGGCATCTTCTTTCAAGCCGGGTCCTAATTCCATTCCAGCATGCTGACTGCCCCTGGAGATGGCAATCAGGAGAGCTCTGCCGGATTTATCAGCCGCTGGATTTGGCGGTGGGGGAATCCCACACTCGCTTTGGCTTTCAAGCACAGTCCCCAAAAAAAAACACTAAGAGAAACTGAAACTCAGCTTCAAAGGATAATTATTGCTATATAGATATTCTGCAGTAATAAGCCAATTTCCAGTATCAAACCTAAGCCCCCTGGGCTGGGCACAAGATACGCCCAAGAGCATCATTCCCCTTTACAGTCCCAACAGGGAGGTGTGACCTTGCCATGTTCAACCACTTCAGGACACCCTTCCCTCCATACAAAGGCTGTTTGAAATGGGGTAAAAAACAGATGCAAAGAAGTGGTGTTTGTGTGTAACATGACCTCTGTGTGGGGAGGAGCAGGGGTACACAACAACGTGAGTTTAGACTTGCGTGCAGCTGGGGGCCTTGTCTTGTTTGGTTTTGCTTTGAGCATACCTCCAGCACACAGCCAGGGAGAAGGTTATTCTGAAAACAGTTCAAGCAATGCTTAAGTTTGCTTGTTCAATAACTGTGAGATATTTCCTGGCTTCCTGGGGTATGCTGTTTTTTTGGGTATTTTGGGCTGAATGCTTAAGGCAGCCATTGACCATACAGCCCACCTCAGGGAGACTGAACCAAGAAGCCAGATGTCTCCTTGGATTTAGGGAACCTAGAAAGGAAGATTTTGCTACTTCTTTAATACTATTTGGGATGCCAGAGAGGCTTTTCACCTAATATGAAGATTGTCAAATGCAGTGTCAAACATGGGGCCCCAATACAAGCACCCAACATGCATGTGACAAAGGATTTGAGCTGGGGCTTATCACTTCAAGCCAAAGATACTTTGGATTTGCATTGCCTGAGAAATTACACAGGAGGGCAAAGCATTAACATCAGGAAAAGAGAAGACTGAGGACAAACACAATAAACTTCTCTCTGAAATTCAAAGAGTTACTGTAGAGCTGTTACTATAAATGACTTCCTGATGTATCAATGATCTTGCCGATGTTGGTTGCATTTCATTTTGAAATCTTCTGGGCAGAATTTCACCCTCACTACTTCAGAGTTTTGAGTACTTCTAGTGAATATTCAGTCAGGCTGTTCACAGCAGGCTCTGGTATTTCTCATAGAATAAAGATCAAGTTGACAGGTTGGGACTTTTGCAAGAGAGTCAAATCAGATTTATTTCTGAAAGCAGGTCTGGGACTGTACACCTCTCCTCTGAAAATGGATAAAACTCCATTGAAATCTTCCTGCTTCAGTTTTTTCTCCTGCTTCCTTAACACTACCTCCCTCCTGCACATTTTAGTGACTAGGATGGGGTCTTCTTATCAAAGTGGCTTCTCCAGTCCAGCAAAAGCCCCCTGTGTCATGGTCTGATCACTGAAAACATCCTCACCAACTTCTGCCTTGCAATGGCCCTACCAAACTGGGCTGAACATCTGTACCAGCACTTATCCAAAACCTGGAGCCCTCAGAGCTCCCCACAGTGTTTATCCCAAGCCTCAGGCTGCAGCACTTTCTGCTCCCCACAGTATTTGGCCAGCAGCTCCCACAGGCCCTGCCTCTAACACAGCCTTCTCCCAGATGCTAAGGCATTCTGGAAAAGGCACAGACAGAACAGCTTGCTCAGAGAAACACAATTATCTATCCATTAGAACATTGGGGGAAGAAAAAGCAAAGGTAAAACAATAAAGGGCAATGAGCACATTAGTTCAGCCTTTCCTGGGCCTTTTTCCTGGGTCATGCCCCTACCCCTCTGCTTTAAGGGCCAAAGCTGACATTCATCTTGTGAGACCTTTCTTCTTTGCTCTCAACACTGAGGTCCATAACATTTGTTTCATGCCACAGATGGCTGCTCATGTGGAAAGCCCTCTCTCCTTAGGGGCCACACCAGTCTAATCCTCTGCTGATCCTTCTCCCCTGGCAGCATTATGAAAATACTTCACCACGGCAGAACCCAAGCTGTCCAGCACAAGACTCTGCTCCCTCCCACCACAACCAACCTCTGAGTCTGATCCACGGCAGTTCTCCCCACACCATCCATTCCAGCTTAGGTTTGAGCACTTGCAAATGAGTGCAAATGCCCTATCCAAAAATCTGGAGCATGCACTCATGGATGGGCCTGCATCCATAGGCTGCTAATGACCCAACACCTAATATTTTTGTTTATATAAAATATTCTTAGAGAATACTTCCTTCCTTAAATTAATGTCATAAATAATGGCATAAATAAATGCAAAATTGGCATTAAAATGTCATAAACAATGGCATAAATAATATCTATAATTATATTAATTCAAATCTCTATCATTTTATGTGATTTAGGATTTTCCTTAAAAATGGGAAGCACTATTAGCTTTTTTTAACTGAGTGAAATATTCAGAATGGGAAAACAATGCTTCCAAACACAAACCTGAGAAGTCTCTAGCATGGCCAGAAGATAAAACTGTGCAAATTAAAGCAAAAGCTTACAGTTTGCCTATATTCAGTATTCTTTTGCCAAAAAGCAAGCAAGCTGTCACCTTAGCAACAATGTCACACTTTGCAGCACATATGCCACTTTGAACAAACACCTTAAACACAGCATCTCCACACTGTATATTCCTTTCTGTAATGTTCTTAACAGCACTCTGTAGACCCCCATGAGAGTAAAATCCATGAGGACTCTCTGGCAGCTGCTGGGCTGGATAGCTGGCCAGCCAAGTGCTGTTTTCCACACTGCACCCCAGGCCCATACTAAGAAGCATTTTTATCCAGTGCCCAAGGGGAAAACTGGGCTTGCAGGGGTACAGCTTTGTCTTCCACAGGCAGCCCTGTGCAGAGCCCAGTGTCCCCTGCTGTCTGCCTCTCCTCTTTCCCTGCTCAGGACAAGGTCCTCTCCCCTGGAGCAGCGTGGAGAACTTCACCAAGCATCTCCTGCCACTTGGGATCACTTACAGTGCCATGAATGCAGGTTAAGCCAGGGACCTGAGCATCCAAATGATAAAAAGGGTTTTATCAGAAGCATCTCCAAGCCTGTCCTCTCCCAGCTGCAACATCTGAATCCAGAGATGTCAACATGCAGGGCTTTTACCCGGAGCTCCAATTATGCAGATGCTGATTTACAGGAGTGATGACTGAAACATCTCCCTCATAAAAATTGTCAAGGAGACTTTAACTGTGTTTGTCTAATAGCAGAACCCTCTATCTCCACACATCTTATTGCTAGTTTGAAAGTCAGATCATTTTTGTTCTTCTTTTCATAGAAACCTGGTTTGCATATATAATCAAATTTAGCATTAATGAGTCTCTTTTCTCATCTTCTATTCCTAATGCTTCAAACAGCCACGCTTGGATAAGAGCAGCTATTGAAATGGCTTGCCATGAGATTTTACCAGTTTCTCCCCAGGAACTTCCACAGCAGCAGCATGTAACTCCAAAAAGTTCTGCTCCTGGAGCCCTGTCTCTCAACCATATGTGCTAATCCTACATAATTATTTTATACCAGGTTGCACTCAGTTTCTCTGGGCTGCTTGAGAAACATCAGGATTTAAATGAACTATTAGGTGACCTTTTAAAATCAGCTCTTCCAGCTTCTGATCACAACACGGTCTTAAAATGGAAAATGGTAGGCATTTTCCAGATGAAAGATGTCATTTATTTGCAACGTGGTCAGGCACTGCTGACCTTTTCTCTTCCCCTGTATCAGCATTTGTACCATTTTAACAGCAACTTGCTGATAAGCACAGTTCTCAGTTTCCAACCAGATATGCATGCAGATAATCATGGATGTGAACAGCAAAGCAGCCAGCTCTCTGCAGACTGCATAAAACATGGGACCACAAGGCAGATTTTCCTGCTCTTTCAGTTGTGTTCTGGGTTTTCAGTCTTTAGAGCTCCCATCTTTTTCTGCTACCTTGATCTAAAACTGTATCTTTTATCAAAGCCAGAGGTCTCAATCATGAGACTCGCAGTAGTTGAGACTTTAGGACCACAAGGTAGAACACCATGTAGGCACTGCTAGTGCTTCTGCTGCCTTTATGCCAGTCCCACTGGCAGAGTGACATATGGCTTCCACATCTGCCTTCAGTGAGACTACAAAAACTTTTCAGATCCTTCCTATTGCACACCACAGAGCCTGATGTCTAACAGCAAAATCCACTTCCTGGGTATTCCTAATAAAAATAACTCGTCTGACAGGGTTCCCTGCCTGCAGATTACCCCAATAAATGCTCAGAAGTTGCAGGCCCAAAGCCAAGGACAAATGAAGCCTGTTCCCAGGGCTCAGGTCTCCTGGATGCTCACATCTTGTTGGTTCATCATGGCAATTTTTGCCTGCCCAGAGCTGCAGTGTATTTTGCATGCATTATGCTAAGCTGCCTATAAGAAATCATCCAATTAATGACAGCTTACAGAGAAGGGTTAGTTACACAGTAATTACCTTTCTAATATTAAAATACCATAGAAATTGATTTAGATTTTTTGATTTAGTGGCACATGTTTCACTGACCTGACACTACACATACAAGACCATTGAGGCAGCAACTGGGACCCAGTTTACAGGAACAGCTAAGTACTTACATCCCCAGGCAGACAGCAAAAGACTTGACAATACATTTTTAACATGTGTATGTGTTTCTTACACATCAAGATGGATGGGCCCAGCACTAAATGCAGCATCTGATCCTGGTCATATAAGCAAAATCACCAGGCAAGAAGAAATATTACTTTTCTTTACGGCTTTTCTTTCAATATGGGGGTAGAGAAGATCAAACACTCAACTCTTCCAGCCTGCATTCATGAGGAGCATTAAGCTTCAGCAAGCTAACCCTGCTCCATCAACTAAGTATCTGCCCATACCAGAATAGCCAGCAGCCTTCTGGTTAAGCAAAAACCAAACACATATATGCAAATGTGATGAAGAGTCTCAAGCAACCATAAAACATCTCGGGCCCATCATACACTAGGACAGAGCAAACTACTAATCACACATGCTTCATGGAAGCATTACCTTCTTATTTCTTTCCCATTTATTTTCAGCATCTCAAGATATCTAGGCTTTTCTAGGGCACACTTGAAAGCACGCAGCTACTTATGTCCATTCATATGCATGCAAATATAATCCAACAAAAGCGCTCCACGGCCAGATGAGCAATCAGCACTAGGACAAAAGACAAGACTTATTATCAGTCTTTCAAGATTCAGATTCCCTTTGCCTTCTGAACACACATCTGCGTGCAAGGCAAGAGGTGCTAACCCTTTCAGAATCTATACCATCAAAGCAAGCTTGACTCTTTCCAGGCAGGAAACAGCCTGGCCTTTTTCCTGGCTCACCAGTCAAGTGATCACAGCGTGAAGGCAAGGAAGCAAAGCGAGGTTAGCTCGGGCCATGTGCACCGCACACAGACTTTTTCAAACAATCTTTATCCAATTTTCCCCAGAGATTTGTTGTCTAATGCTTTGGAACTCTTTGGTACATCCCATGAAGATGTTCATGAGCAGTGATGAAAGCCAATGTATTTTTTCTTCATTGTATCTGCAATGTATTTTTTCTTCTCATAAAGGCAAGGAATAAAACAGCTCAGACACATTTGAGTTCACTGAACTAACATTCACTTCCAAGTTGTCCTATTAAGAAAAGCCATAGCATCCACAAGATTTGTCCTGCAACATAAATGATTCACAAGTGCCCTGATAAAAGCTGCACTGGCTTACACAAAGTTACAGTCTGGCCTTCGTGCCAAAAATACCCCCTGCCCATAGCAACCCAGACACAGCTGCAAGTTGGTGGAGATGGGAGCTCACTGCAAGGTATTTTAAAACACCAACCTATAGATAACCATCAAGGCAATCACAGCAACTCCTGACTGGCACAATGGTGGAGTTTCTGCATCCCTGCTATTTATGGAGGAACACAGAGAAGGACATTATGGACACGCTGCAGCTCTTGTTACTTTACAGGAAACTGACAAGTATCAGGTTGCTTTGGGTTTGCAGAAGGAAAGTTGTTTGTTGCAATTCACAATGTAATTAAACACACACACCCACACGCCCCACCACCACCCATGCCTCTCTGCCTCCCCACAGCCTAGGGATACAAAGTTCCCATTTTTACAAAAATATTTTTGCCAGTAACAGTGAGTACAGCAGGTAGTTCCTATACCCATTGCATTGCTTGGGGAGTATCTTGCTTTTCATTTAATTTCCTCTTCTAAGGCTCCAGAGAGGCAGCAAATGCAAAACAAATAGACCAAAAGTGTCAAACTTGCTTGTCTTGCTCACTTTTTGCATACCCCAATAAAAGCAGTCTAAACACATCCAGAGAGTCACAGGACTGAAATTAATCCAGGTCTCCGAATGTGTATTTCTTCTCTTTCTTCTTTCCTTATTCATTATTGTCAGGTGCACGTATAAGAGAGTTATTTTTCAAATGAAGTTGTAAGAGTGTTTGTGACATTGCTATTGGTTGTAGTGCCGCAGTGGATTATCTGAGAAACAAGCTTCAGAAGAACATTCTTCTCTTGCAAAGATCAGTGGAGTAACAGCCAAGGGACTAAAGAAGAGCAAGAACAAATACAGCTTTTAAACAGCTCTTCCCTGCCCCCAGCACATGCCATGAGTTGACTCAAAGCTGGAAACACCCAGGCCTCACCCAGTGCAGCCGTGTGCATTTTTCCAAATTCAGATTTGTGATCCACATGCTTTATTGCCAAGGTAGAGTTCAAAAAAATGAAACTCTTGCATAATTGCTACAAGTCGTTTTCTTGGTTTCTTTTCTTTCTCTTAACTTTCCCCAGGCCTGAGCCAATGTTGTTTCTTAATGGCTTCTAAATGCAATTTCTTGTCTGAAAATAAGATTACAGTGTACATGGGAAATACAAATGAAAACATACTACAGTGCTATGAATATTCAGAAGAATCAGTCTTATCTCAGCAGCTTCTCTCTGGGTGTTAGGTGACCATCAAAGTAGGAAATTGAGAAGGTCAGATAAGGTCCCTGCTCCTCAAAACAGAAGTTCACATCTGAGCCAGACTACAAGTAAATTGGAATCTGCACACCTAAAGATTAATTCTGCAACACTTACAGTTTCACATCTGAGGAACACACAGCCACTTCTGCTGCCTCCAGACCCACAAATGTGTGCACCCCCAAACACAAGAATTTCAGCAGCAGAGGTTCACAAATAAGGATGTGCTCACCCCAGAGTCACTATGAGCCACCCCAAACCACCCAAAAAACGAGAGTAAGAATTCAAGGCTGGACTGCATGGACAAGCTGAGGACATTTTCAGCCTACACCACCTCCACCCTACCAGCCTTTCTGAGGAACTCCCACAGCTCTGCCATCTGTGCTGCAACACCACAGAGCCTCCCCCCAGGCACGAGAGCCACCCAACGCCCAGAATCACTGCGTCACCAGCTGGGCTATGAACTTTATTCCCTTGCAGATGCAATCTAGGACTCACGTGGGAGGTGTTAAGGGGTGTAATTTAACTGTTCTGATCGAGTGCAACAAGGTCTGTGAGGCTGCTGAAGGACATGGAAGAGGACACAGAATTGACTGGAGCATTTGGTCTTTTAAGGTTTAAAATTATGGCTAGGCTGATAAAAGGAGTCTGAGGGAGAGGTGGACAATTAGTTGGGACTGGAAATGACAGAGAGAGGTGGACAGCAGTTTGGAGGCATGGTGAGAAGGGAGGGAAGATGGGAGAATAAGATTAATTGAATAGAGATGGAATTCCAGTAATCCAAAAAGCCTTTCAAGTATATTTAAAAAAATAAAGACTTCCACACTCTGAAATATCATAAACCAAGCTGTGCTTAATTCTTCTTAAACATACATGGCAAATGGAGAGAAAGTAATGTCTCAGATCATCTTAAATGTCACCACACTCTGCACCCTTTTCCTATACTCCCTTATTGCCAAGGGCTGGCCCACTCTGGCCGTGTCAGAAGAGCTCCGTTTCACACAGCCGCGTGTGCGCGTTGTGTACACACACAGGCAACGTGCACTTCCAGCAGCCAGAAGAGCTCTACTTGTGGCTTCCAACCGTGACAAAGGCAGCTTTTATATTTGGCTGTTGGAAGAAGTTACAGACCCAGGAAAGTGCCAAGAGGAGAGTTCCCAGTCGCTGTCCCAAGGATGCCAACACACTGGCTGGGGCGGGAACAATTTTCTCGATGGCACAGCCCATGCCCACAAGCCCAGAGTCCTTCCCAGAAGGGCTTGTTTCCCAAGCTCCATCAGACATAGCCTCATCAGGCAGACAGCCAAAAGACCACAGTCCCAGCAGCTATTTGCCATAGAACAGCTTTGTTCCCCATTCTGCCCCGCAGCGAGTGCTGCAGAGTGGCTGAAGCACCCTCAGAGCAGCACCTGGAGCTCAGCCCCTGGATGTCCTGACTTCTCCTTGAGGCAGGAGCAGCAGTGCTGGGTGGGTTTGTCGAGCTCTGGGCAAAGAGCACAAGGGATCTCGCCCATCCAGTGCCACTGACCCCACTCTGGGGCCACCCTGTCCCAGGCCACGGCACCACCACATCACCATCACCCAACTCCACAGGACCTGATGCTTCAAGGTGCCCAGTCAGGAAGAGGAGTTGCTTCTGGTGAGCAGGAACAGAGTCTGGGGCGAGCAGCTGCCTCCAGAACACCAAAACACCCCCTCAGAGGCACCCTGGTCCGGCTGCACGTTGCAGGTGCCAACATGTGGATAAACACACCCGCACAGGGATGCGCCCCCCAAAATACACGCCTTACATAATTCCCCAGCCAGTCGGCGTTAGGGGAATGTGATTAATCCTCCATGACATGTTCTGAACTTTCCGTTCAGAGAGGCTCTCTGCTCCCGCAGACCTACCGGCGATGGATGTCATTTGACCTGCAGACTTCACTACGAATGAGCATCAGAGCAACACACAGTGACATTGCTCCGCACACCAATTATCTGCCTCCTTCCCCGCTCGGCCCAGAGACAAGTTTGCTAAATGCATAACGAGGATTTTATTTTCCTCGGTGTGGTTTTTTTTTTTTTTTTTCTTTAATTCGGTTACAGCCAGCACACGGACTGGGGGGGGTCACCCACAAACCCAGCCCGCCCCGCCGGCCACAGCGCTGTAGGACGCGAGTCCCCGGCCCCGCGCCCCGCGTCCCCGTCCCTCAGCCCGGCCCAGCTCCCACCTGTTCCGCCGGGCGCGCACTTCGGCGACAGCCCCCCCGCAACCCCTCCGAGCCCGGGACTCACCCACTCGAGCACCCTGAGGAAGGCCAGCGGCTCCTTCACCACGCGGAAAGTGCCGGCGGAGGCGAGCTGCGGGCAGAGAGAGGGGTCAGCACCGCGCCCGCTCCGCGCTCCCCTCAGCGCCGCGCAGCCCGCCCCCCGCCCGCGGCGCTCCGCGTACCTGGTCCACCGCCTCCATGGCGCCGCAGCCCCGCGGAGCGGAGCCGAGCGGCGCGGAGCCCAGCGGAGCCTCCCTCCCTCCCTCACGGCAGCCGGGATGCGCGGCGCTGCCCCCGCGCAGGCCGGGCGGAGCAGCCGGGCGGGGCCCGCGCCCCCCGCACCGCCCCGCGGAGCCGCCCCGGCCCCCACCCGCTGCCCCCGCAGGGCCGCCCCGGCCGCCGCCGCTCCGGCACTTTTTATAGCGGCGTTGTCCTTCTGGAAATTCGTGGTGTTGTTGTTTTCTTTTTTAACGATTTATTTCTGGCAGGAAGGAGAAGGGAGAGATAGGGAAAAATAAAAAGAAAAACAAAAAAGGAAAAAAAAAAAAAAAAAAAGAAAGAAAACAAACTGCCTCCGCAGCGCGCGCACAGGAATTATTAATATTTTAAGGCATGGCAGTCGCTGCCCTGTGCTCTTCCGTCCCCTCACCCCCTCCCGGGACGAACTCTCTCGTCTCCCCCGCGGCCGCAGGGCTGCAGCTCTGTGCTCTCAGCCCTCGCTCCCTCCTGCTTTTTCGAGCATTTCCTTGACAGCAGAACAGCGTTTTCTGCCTTGCTGTTGTCCTGGCCTCGTTTCCCAACAGTGCCTTAACAATTCTAATGCATCCCGGGTGGCACAGCCCGGCAGGAGCGGAGGATCCCCGTGTCCATCCACGCTCACCGGCAGCATTTCCTTGTGACATCTAAACGGCGCTGTGAGGATTTTGCGATGGAGCGAATTCCTGCCCCAGTAAAGGCTCAGGACGCAAATCCATCAACCCGTTTGAGAGCACAACATCCTCTAGACTGAGACCCCGAGCCTGCAAACATTTGCATATCCAACTTCAGTGCCAGCCTGATAACCAGTTGTGCCACCAGAAGGACACCAGTGCTCAAGTAGGATTTCGGCCATAAGTAGGTCAGAGATGTGCCTGAAAAATACCTGAAGCTTTTACTCCCTGGAAGGAATCAGCCATCTGCAAAAGTTAAATAAGTCAATTAGTTTTGCTCAAACTACATCTCTGTTATAAAAACCCCAAACAATAATCTAAATGCACTCTTGGAGTAAACAAGATGGGGGGGGGAGGGGGTGGGAGTCAGAAAAAGATAAATTTATGAAGTTTTTACTGGATCTTGAGACAGACGATTTTGTGTCAAAATCACAGATCTGGAACAAACTCAGCTGAAGTCTGGCAGCAGTGGGACTGGGTCCAGATTTTTAAAAATTTAATTTTTTTTAAACTATATCAAAAACAGCTTTCAGGTCAGAATTACATTTAATTTTTTTCAATTAAAAATTCTGGTATTTTCTGTGCTCCTTTCTTTCTACCCTAGGAGAAAAAACAGGAAAGGAAAATGGATAATTTTCCTTACAAAATATTATCAAATATGCTTTTATTTATTTATTTATATAACATCCTCTAGGAAATACGAAACACTTCTCAGCAGTTCTAGGAACTGCCTGCTGGTGTCCCAGTGCTGTGGCAGGCAGAGTCCCCTCACGGAGGCAGAAGGACAGAGCATCCATAAATCTCCAAGATGCACAAGCAGAGGGATGCAGAATCATCCATCTGACTTTCAGCCAGACCTTCTCCCACTGGTACAGAGATGCAGAGCCAGGTCACTGCAAGCCACCTGCCTTCAGTTCTTATGCCTGAAGAAGAAATTATCATGGAATAGCCTGTGTTGGAAGCGACTCACAAGGATCATTGAATGTGAATTAGTCTGGTCCCCAAGAGCAGCAGGGTAACCATTCTCCCTCCAGCAGAGATTTCCAGCTCTGGTGTCTGGTATTCCCACCAACAAAGCCCTTGGCTGTGGGAAGTTTCATCACTTGCTGTTTACTGTGACTCTCATGTGCTGTTTCCTTTAATAGGTTTCTTTCATGGAGAGACTTACAGCTGTGGATGTATTGAAGCAGTTCAAAAACCTCCTGAGAGATTAAAAAAAAATAAGCTGAAACATTTGTAAAGGCATTACTTAGCAGTAGACTGGGGAAGATGTGAAGAATATTTTTTCCCTAATTTTATCAGTAATGTATTGGGAAAAAAATCTGCCTCATCTCCATTGACTACCATAGAGGACTGGAAGCCTAATTCACTAGCCCTTTATTAATTACCTCCAATTATAAGCCTGAGATTTTAGTAGCAATTTTCAAAAATTGTCAAAGAAAGGAAAACAAATGTTCCTAAAACCTTTACTACTGGCAGGTTGCAAACTGGGATGATTTCCCCACTCTTCTCTAGGTCAGTGCACTTGGGTTTTCAGCAGATGCAGGAGCTCCCTCATGATGTTTTGGGTTTTTTTTTCTCATTCCCTCTCCACCATCCCAGCTGTGTTTTATCTTGATGCTCCTCAGTGTTTGGCCATCCCCACCTCAGCTCCCCCTCTGGCTGGAAATTCTTGCAGAACCATGGCAGGAACTTGGGTTTATAGCCAGTGTTCAGTACTTCTTCTTGCCATTATGAACCCTTCCAGATGGCTATTAGCATTTGTTCTTGGATATGGCAGAGTGTCCCTGGCTTTCACAGCTGCTCTCCCTAAATACTATCCCAGTCAGCTCAGAAGTAAGAGCACCTCCACCCCAGGTCTTGAGCATCCTAGTACAAACCATGCTCTGAAAATGACATTAAAGCTCCACATTTTTTTGAGCCTACCTAATAATACACACTCTGCAATGCATGTTCAGGTTAGCAGCCATGATAAGTCTGCAATTAGTGGTGGTACAGCAAGAAGTTGTACCCCAGGACACATTATTTTCACTCTTCTCACACCTGCATGGCTGGGCTGGACATGCATAAATCAATAAAAGCCAGAGAGCTGCAGTTACAAATCTCCATGCTGAATGAAAAATAGGCTGGAAAGACTCTGAGTATTTCATAGGCACAGAATCTCACACACGAGAGGCTCCTGCCCTTTCCTTTCCTTGGAAAGGGTCCAGCAGTGCTCTAAGGGGAAGCAGCCATGCCAGTCCTGCATCACTGCTGGGGGCCAAAGTTTTCCATGGGACACCGGTGGAGCTTTAGTGCTCATCAAAAAAATAAATTTAATTTGCCCAAGTCCTAATAGGGTAAGTTTAAAAGCTAAAGTCCTCATTTCAGGATTAGCATTTTGTCCTGCTACAGGCAGTGGTTTCTTTCCTCTTTCTAGGAAGCACATATCTTGATTTTTCATTTGGGTGGAAGGTGGGAAGCTTCCCTGATTAATTGCAAGAGTGAGAGCTGCATCTGTTAGATGTTATGTGTCAGTAGGAAAAGCTGCAGTATGTACCTACCCCTCATTTCTACCTTGGAAAGGTTTTTCTCAAAGAGCTTTGTCAAGACATGTGTGTTAGCCTTCTTCCAGGCTGCCTGAACCTTTGTTCTCAATAAATAATTTCCTACAGTGTGATCTAAGCATCTGACCAAGGGAATTCAGGCTTTTGCTGCACACCCATGGACTGCAGACCACACAGGGCTGGAAAGCAGCAGATCCATGGAAGCATGACTGTGCCAGCACCACTCCCAGCATGGCTCTGGATCAAAATTTCCCTGTGGGAATGGAGAAAGAGCCATGCAGGATGGGAGCACTAACTTAAGGGATGCTAGTGCTCCTGCCCCTGCCCAGGACTGCAGCAGTGAGAGCCATGCCAGCCTCGAGGGGCTGGAAAGGACACTTAGGCCTTGTTTTTCCTTGGATATCTTTGATTTAAATCTTACTTCCAGCTGCTGATGTGGAAAGGGTAAGGGTAATCTGTTCTCCCAGGCTGGACATTAAATGTAAGCCAGGTGCATCTGCACACAGGTGTGTGCACAAAGGGTAAACAGCAGAAAAAGTGTCTTTCCTTGCATGAGGCAGAGCACAAAGCCTCCAACCCATGGGTCATCCAAGCTGCAGCAGCAAGGGCCAGATGGTGGGGTCACTCAGTCTGAAGTGAATTTAAGGCAACTGGTGATAGCACCAGTGCAATTTTTTTGTGAGCAGTTGGGTGTGGAAATGAGGTCTCGCACACGCGCTAGGAGGACCATATGGCACTTAGCACACCAGATTTCCCAGCTCCAGCCAGGCCTCAGTCTCACACTCTACCTGTCACTCTTCTCGAGATCCACACTGTCAAGGGTCACTTCATCCTCTCGGGGTCTCCATCAAATTTGTTTGCAATACATTATCTCCTAGAAAGGAGAGCTTGGTGCCATCACTTGGATCTTTCTGTTGTTTTTAAATCTCCCAGTTATTTGATTAGGTTTTGATAGTTTTCCCCTGGGGCTGTATTCTGCACTAGGGAGCTTTTCACCTTTTGCTGGCACAGAGTTCACTCACCCATCCCAAAGCCAATTACCAATCATTTCATGGCTTGGCTTCACTTTTTTTGGTGTGTTCACTCTCAAATTTAATAACAGAAAAGCAACAAAATATGAGACCTTGGGATAGCCAAGAATTGCCTTCCATGTTGCCAGGAATCACATATGGTGATCCATGGGAGAGACCAGACTCTTCGGTCCCAGCCAGGTCCTGTACCACAGTTTCCAACACCCATAAGCTCCCTCCCCCATTGCATTTTCTAATCCTAGGTGTACTCCCCTAGCTATAAATAATCCTTACTAAACCTAATTTCCCAGGGAATATAATTTCTCAGTTTTCCCTGTGTGCAGATGATAGGGCCAAGCATGGACATCAATCCTCCCTTACTGCATACTAAGGTAAATAACTTGAAATGCCACAGGACTGCAGAATATTCCATCCTCAGAAGCTGAATAAAGTCTGCATGCAGAAACCCACGTGTGCTTGTTTTAGAGCAAAATAGCTTGGAAAAAAAAGCACATCTCCATGCGTTGCCAGACAATAAAAAGTCTTGTGGATTCAAATCAGCAGAGCAATGAGGCTATTGCTCATTATAAAGCTAAAGGTACAAAAGTATTTTTGAAAGGAGCTTTGTTGAATCAGCATTTGTTTTTCTAGCAATGTGCACAATTTCTTTAAACAGGGTTATTTTCAGAGTATGGCATGCAAATAATTATGGAGTACTTTCTAAAGGTTCAGTGATTAAGGCAAGAGCAGCCAGCTGTTTGGCTGCACAGCTGATGTTGACCAAAAGTATCATGTCTACAAGTCAAACTATCTTAGTAAGATTTCTAGAACTAGCACAAGGCTTGCAACTATTTCTTTCCTGATCTTTAAGAATAGATGCAGAAATAATATTTAGTTTTTATTTTTGGATTTCAGTTATAGGCCTGTGAAATAAAATTAAAAATTATATTATTACAATTAAAAGTCAAGTTTTCCTTAGTCCAAAAGGTTTGTCTGACTTGGCTGCAACCTTTATTCCATGTGCAAAAGGCAATCCTGATTTGATTTTAAAATCTGATTATTTTTCTTTTCCTTCCTAATCTTTCAGTGCCATCCTGTCTTGTCATTTTTGATCCTAGCTTCCAGAGCACATTGTCTGGCTTTAATCAAAAGCATTCTGTAATTAGGTTCCAACTAATTTAACTTAGACTATTTAAAAGCAAAAAAAATAACCTTGCTTCATGGTAAACCCAGCTAAGTTTCAAAGGAGCTGAACAGGGGTAACTTCATAAATATATCACTGGCAACTGGCAAATTTGTCCCTTAAAATCATCAGATATAATTTGTCCTGGGCATTTTGAGAGTGATTTTATACACAGGAACATGAAGAGCACAAATGAGCATGAGAAGCACTGCTGCAGTCATATTCAGTCTCCCCAAAAACCTGTGTCTGGAGCTCTGGAAGGGACACTGTCAGGGCTGGGATCCTTCAAATCTGACCTACTTTTCCATTCCATCCTTTACCAAAGAAAATGTCTAAATGCTAGGGTTTGGTTGGTTTTTTTTTTTTTTTTTTTTTTCCTTACAGGAAGAGGGGAAAATGTCAGTGCACTGGCTTCAAGGAAGAGCTGCAGACACCAGAGCTGCTTTGGGCTGACCACAGAGGAAGGGGTTTGTACCTCATCCTGCATGGAGATGATGCCCTCAGCTGTCCCAGCCCCATGAGAGAGATGTCCCCATGCTGTGCCCTGGCCCCGTGCCCATTTAGGGCATAAGAGCAAGAACAAAACCCTAACCCAGATTGCTGCTGGCTTACATGAGAAAAATCTCTTTTAAGGATAAGGAATTACAGGGCTAGCCAGGTGGTGGGAAGGACTCACCTTGCCAGCTTCAGGACTGAAGGGGAAATGCCACAAATCCAAGCTTTGCTCCTCTATACTGGTAAAAAGCACATTCAGCACTTAAGGAGGGATGAGGCAGGCATACAGCATCCACATCTCTGCATCCCAGGAGGCATCTCACATGTCCTTTCCTTGCTAGGGGAGTATTTATTTACCTCCTTCAGTCTGGATTCAAGCTTTGACAGCGTGGTAGTTGCAAATCTCTGGTAGCACAAAGTGGAAAATACAAACTCACCAAAATCCCCAAATTCACACCAGCACAGCCCTGCAACTTGGAAGGTGTTTTTCGCAGTTGGTTGTGTCATAGCTAATAAAAATGCAAAGAACAGGAAACATCCCAAACACCATCACTCTCCAGGGGATACCCATCAAACTCCCCGTGCACCCACAGCCTGGAGTCAGGACCTGGTGCCCCACCACTTCAGAGAACAACAGTTCTTTCTCCTTAAAACTGCTGCTTGCTGGTCTGAGCTCACACAAACCATGAGGGGAAAATTCAGCCTTCTCTCCAGCCAGGGACAATTCAAGTTCACGTCATCGGTTGCAGAGGGTGCCCCAAGCACAGGGCTGCAGATGAGGGCAGGCTGGGAGGCAAAGCATCATCTGGTGTGCAGCCCAGGCAAGGTCACAGCAGCAAGGGGGATGCTCCCAATCAGATCAAAACACCCAGCAGGTTCCACTGGTGAAAGCCTGGGCATGCAAGGCATTGAAGACAGTGACCCCCTTGGATGTTCCTGTCAAAGGCACCTAATTAGTACTTGATGGGTGGATGGAGGAGCTTCAAGCACAGCACCAGTTCCTGTCACCTGCAATAGAATTTCAAAAAACTTTTAGGAAATGAGCAGCCGTCTACATCTTGCTTTTGGGGATCAGAAACATAAAATGAACTACACAATTATGGGAAAGAAAGAATTTACAACCCTCAAAAAACTGTCTGTAACATCCCTGAACATCAGTCCCCATTCCTGCCCTCCTTGCAGGCAATTCACACATTATCTTTGCTTTCCTCACACTGACTACAGTTTTCCCAAGTGCTTCCTCAGGCTCTGGAGTTGAGCAAGAAGCAGTGCTGTAAACTTTCACGTTTTAATAAGGTGGTCTCTGCATCTAATTGGAAATTTTGCTAACCATTTTTCAGCATGTGCTGAAGTCATTATTGGTAACACCTCAAAACAGGAGCTTACTAATGCCATAAAATAAACGTTTTATAACGATAGATAATGAAAAAATTATCTGGGGACCTTCCTTTCCATAAAAATGAATATAACAACCCTTTCTCATGCTAAATATTATCTGAATTTCCTTCAGATTTGCAATCTGGCTAAAGTTGTTGTACAAGTCATGCCGGTTGCTGACGTACTATTTATAGCAATGTTGAGAACACTGAAATCCATTCTCTGCTCCCAGGATAGTGTGTTTCATCAAATTGCAACTAATAAAAAAAATAAATTAAAAAATCAAGGCTTTTTTTAGGCTTGATGGAAAGATGAAAGTACCAAAAAAAAAAAAAAAAGGTGCACACTTTTCCCTGGTCATTTCAACAGCCTTTTCCGTTCACTTTGCCTTGCAAGGCACTCACAGGGAGGGGTGCAGCTCACCCAGCACAGAACCAGACCTTCCCAGCCTAAATTGTGCTGCATGGAAGTCTAATTCCCCACCAAGGACTTCACAACAGCTTCACAGGTGCCCACAGAAGTGGAGCAGAGAGTGGATCCTCACCATTAGTCAAACCCTGGTCAGGCTCTCCTCTGCCCCAGGGACAGTGTGAAAGGGAAAAGGTCCTGCTCTCACTTTGTTTCTGAGGGAGTTTAGTTAAGACTCATAAAATTATTCTTTAAGAGCTGTAAAACACAGAGAGACAGCCATGGTATGATTCCTACTTACCAAGCAACACCCAGTTTTCATGAGGATAAATTAGCCTTTCTATCTGGTTAGAAACACCCTTTGTCCAACCACCCATCAGTCCCTGATGCTGCAGAGAAGGTGAGTGCTGGTTTTGTTTTGAAGAACTACTTTGTTGGAAAGAGAAACATCAGGAGACCCTGCAGGACAGAGAGCAGGCAGGGACTACTAACACAAAACCCCCAGTGAGAGGGTGTTACCAAACAGAAGAAGCAGCATGAAATATGAAGTGAAAAATATGGATGGAAAAATAACAAAAAGGAATTTAAGACTATAAGCAAAAACAGTAATTAAAAAGAAAGCAGACACAGCCCATCACAAAAATCCCAAATAGCTGCAGTTGAGCAGAGGTGGATAGGTGCAGTTGAGCAGAGGTTCTGGATAGTCCCCCAGCAGGACTACTGCCTGTTTTTTGGAGGGGAGATAAGAGTGGAAAATAGAGCTCTGTGTAAGGCAGCAGCGGGTTATGCACAGAGCTGTTCCTAAGTCTGGGTAGAGCCGCTGAGTATTTTCTTGTTTGGTCACCTTTATAGCTACGTGCCTCCCAAGAAACATAAATTTTTCTTTTCTTGCTGAACATAATTTTTCTTAGAAATGGCAAAAATCTTGAGTTTTGAGACCTTAAAAAGGTAGTAGCAGAAGGGAATTATGCAGCATCTTCTTTCTTTCTGTTCTCCTGCTTGTATGTTATCACCTCTTGACTCTCTTCCTCACACTCTGGCTTTTGACTACATTTCCTGCTTCAGTTTTCATAAATATTTGAAGGCCTTCAAGGACGTCTCTTCAGGTGCAGAGGGAGCTGGGGGCTATGGCAGCTCTCACAGAGTCATTCTGGGGGATGGAAAACAAAGGCTTGAGTCTGTGAAATAACTTATCTGGGAGAAGTGCTCTCAGACTGTCTGAGAGCATTTGCTAGGCCTACAGAAGAATGGGAGGCTGGAGAAGGAAATAAAAAAAGTTCTTTTACCCCAAGGCTATTGTCAACAAAAGGCAGTGTAGTGATACTGCACTGCTCTTCTCCAAATCTGCCCTGGCAGGAGCAACTTCTAGAGCAGTCTGGTCTTTATGAAGGCCATAGAGTTTATTCCAATGACCTCTGTATACCAGATCTTCCTGGAGAGGCTGGAAATCTGTAGAGAATCTCCACGTGTGCACAGAGAATGACAGAATGGTTTGGGTTGGAAGTGACTTCAAAGATCATCCAGTTCAGACACCCCTGGCATGGGCAGGGATACCTTCCACTGGACCAGGCTGCTTGAAGTGGCCTTGGACACTTCCAGGGATGGGGAAGTAAATAATATAAATATAATCATAAATATAAATATAAATATAAATATAAAGAAATAGAAATAGAAATTTATTTTAAATAGAAATAGAAATCATAGAAATAGAAATATACACACAGAGATGTATATTTGTACTTCATACTTTAGTGATGACAGTCCTAGCACTTAAAAGGAGCAATGACTTCACTGGCAGTGTTTCCCCATGGCACTTTAAGCCATAAAAGGGCTGTGTGTGACCAAATGACCAAATCCAGCTGCTCTGGTCTTAAGCAGGGAGCTCAGCAAGTGTGACTAGAAGGGCAGGGGCTGGCTGTGCATGTGTTGGATAACAGCTTTGAGTCATTGGTGTGATATGGCATGGAAAGGCAAAGTCTCAAGGTCAGGCTCTCTGGCCAGGAACAGCAATTCCCTCGTGTCTGCTGCTGGTCCCTGGTCCAAGGGGCTGTGAAAGCATCCCTACACTTCCCTGGATAGATGCCATGGTGTGGGAGCTGTCAGCATAGAAAAAAAATGGGCAAAACCAGGTTTCAAGGGGCAAATGTTGGTACTTTCAGACAGGGAGCTTGCCTTGCCTGTGGTTCTTCTCTGCTCTTTTTCTCCTGGCTCTCCAGCAGCTGTCATTGGTGTGAGAGAGCCTTGTGAAATGGTGGCTGGGCAGTGAGAGTTTAGTGCTGGGGTTTGGTTTGAACCTGAAACCAAGTCTGGCTGGATGGGTTCCTGATAGAGAGAGGCACTTGGGAGAGTGTTAAGATCCTCTACTGAAATGCAGGCTGTCTTATGGTTTCTTTCTGAGGCTGGATCTGATAGTGCTGGCAGTGTTTAGACTGAAAGCTCAATTGTGTTTTGACATCTTTTCCTGGTGTGATGGAGAGGAACACACCCAAAATCTGTCTTGTGCCCAGACTTGTTCCTCAGCAGTATTTAATATTCTTGATTTGGATGCTCTATAAATAAAGAAAAAGCCAAGAAGAGTCTCTGTGGGACAGTCCCTTTCCTCTCCTCCTGATTTTAACGCAGGAACCCTGGAAATTCAAAATGCAAACATGTGCATGAGAAAACTGGAGTGTGGCATCCAGCATGTTCTACTCCCCAGTCCTGCTGTTGTCCTGAGGGGGATCAGATTAGGGAGAGGCAGTGAATGATGGCTCCAGGCTCTTTGTTTCATATGACGGAGGGATGAGATGTCACATGGAATGAAGGAAAATAAATAGTAAATAATAAATAAATTGTGAGGTATTTGTTAAAACTAGGAATTTTTAAGCATAAAATATTAATGAGGTCTTAACCGGAGTGGATGAATATATGTATGTGTAAAAGCACCTGATCCAGTCCTCCTGTGCTGGAGGAAAGGATTTTAAAAAATCGATCATGGGCAGGCAACAGATTGAAGGAGCAAAGGGCAGGACTTCCCCAGCTGGAGCGCTGATCTCCCTCACAATTTTCACTCACTCTTGGAGGGTTTGAGCCCTCAGGACCAGGACGAGCTACATCTCAGAAGAGAAAATCACAGTACTTGCCATGAAAATGTTGATATTAAATCTTTTATTGTGACTTATTGATTTAAAACCAGGGCCATATCTACATTGTCATACTAAACACTCTATCAACTCAAATAATAAAAAATCTCAGAAACAAAGACCAACAAAAACAGTGTCCAGATGCTGATAAAAGGATTGGGGTGAGAAAGCTTATATGGATATTTGCAGGTTAATCTAAGTTTCCAAGAAAGAAGTTCAAAGTGAAAGTCAGGGAAGCCTAAATATTTTGATGATATTTTTTGTTTGTTTTGCTGGACAATTTGTCACAGAGGAAATTATTTAGTCAAACTAACTCTATGTTGCCATCATAATGCCTTAGCATGCCATCTCCATTGCTTGTGCCAGAGCCAGAGGACACAAGGGGGCTTTCGTCCACCTCTGATTTTGAAATTCTTAATGGGTTTGGGATAGCAAAGATAAAATTTAAAAAAATCTCAGAAACAAAGACCAACAAAAACAGTGTCCAGATGCTGATAAAAGGATTGGGGTGAGAAAGCTTAAATTCTTAATGGGTTTGGGATAGCAAAGACCAAACTGGGATAGAAAAGACCAAATCAAAAAAATCCCAAAACCCAAGAAAAACAGTGTCTGGATGCTGATAAAAAGATTGGGCTGAGAAAGCTGTCACCCAAAGGCTTTAAAAGGGTGGTGTGAGCTCTGGAGAGAAGGATCTTGAAACCACAATTTTGAGCGGGAGCCCCGGTGTCTGGCGGGTAACCTGCCCCTGTTCTTGCAGGCCATTCCCAGTGGGGTTTGTGCAGGGCTGTGATGTGTGTCAAGAGGCTGGAACAAGCCCAGTTTCTGCCTGGGGACGAGGAATTCCTTCTCTGGCTGCATCCATTCCAGCACAACGTGAGGCACTGAATGAATCCAGCGCTGCTCTGGTGCATCCCCCCGGCCAGGGGATGCTGCAGCACCCACCCGGGGCTGCTCCGTCCTTCGGGACCGGCCGCCTGCAGCTGGGCTCGCTGTGATCCCACACGGAGCTAAATCTGGAACAAGTCCTCCGAGATCAGCGGTGCTTCCCTCGCACAAAGCCTCTGTACGAGAGGCAGATTATCCCAGACCAGATGTCGCTTTCTGCAGCCGCTGCGGCGCCGGCACAGAGTGGGTTTGACTGTCTGCACCTCCCAAGCTGTTCTTGGCTCTTGCCTTCACCTCAGCTTCAGCGTGAGGACCCAGCTAGCATATATTGTTTGTCTACCTTATTTTTTCAGGAGCTCAGTTTTGTTGTTCCTAAACACAGGTTCTGGCACTTTAAAAAATGTTTTGCTAAAATAAAGCTTAGATTCGTCACAATCAAATTTAGGATACACAGGGATCAATAGTTTATACAGTCTTAGAGGTGAAATGTTTCGTTTAATAAAAAACCCCTGGAACTGTTCCTCAAGAGACCACATAGCTAAAATATCTCAAAGTATTTCAAGGCTCATGATTAAATAATGATATCTGTCAGCACCAGAGCATGCAGAGCAGTCCCTTTTAGTCTCTCAGAAAAATATGATCGTTTTTCATCTCCCTTTTCATCCCTTGCTCTGGCGCTGACCACATATAAACTGTTTTCTCCTATTGGACAGAGTTTTCAACAGCACCAAACCACCCTGAAGTCCCAGGTTCCTGCCTGGCACATCTCTGCCTCTCCCAGAGGATGTGAATAAACAAGCTTCATACTGTCCAAAGCTGCTATCTAGGCAACTCATCTTTTCTTCCAGAATTAAGAAAAACCTTGCCTAGTTCTGATGAGCATATGATTTCCAAAGCTGGTTGCATTTAACTCAGGGTGAAGCAGAGACAGAGTTTATTACTTGTGTTGGGGAGTAATTTACCCTCTTGGTCATCTGTTGGAATCTCTGGGTCTGGAGAAAAAAAATGCTTTGTTTGAAAGCTTTGCTAAGAAAACCAGGTCCATATTGGATGTTTAGCAGATTTGACATTTGATTTTCTTCATAGGTAATTGTATTGTTTCTGAGGGAGAAGATTTGGTTCTGTAAGCACTTCTGTGCAGACCAGAATACATTTTCTTGTGCAGGAGCCCTTGAATTTGCACAGATAAAAGCCTCTCCCTAAACGTTTGTGCAGTCAGACCCTGTCGCACACATTATTGTGAAGAAAGTGAAGGAGAGAAGGTGATCCAAACATGACTAGATTTGGAGATTGCAAATCATCTGCACACCATTGGTCCCGCTCTAATCTGCAGCAGAGCATCAGGATCTCTGTTTTTTGGAGGCTTAGAAGAGCAAAGCACCTGTATATTCCAATGAACTCCTTTTCCTTTGGATTCAGACACATAAAGACATCAAAATAACACCAAGGATAGCAAGTGGCTAAAATAGGCACGATTTTGCATTGTACAGATTCTTTAATGACACCACGCATATGCTTTCTCAAATACGTGTTATAGCTATGACATGAAAAGCTCTCTTTGGAGCTATTTTGTGCAGGTGGACTAATTCGGGAAGAGAGATATGGAGAAGACATCTGTGCTCCATTACATAGCTCGAGTTTAATTTTGAACAGAGAGAAATGGAGCAGAGGAGTGTGAGAAATGGGCTTCACTCTTTAAAATTTTTAGAAGTTTAGTAAGGGATAAAAGGGACAGTAACAGCGCTGGGTGGTAGCCATAGCCAGAGGCACAACAGTTAACCATAACAACTCTTCTTATATACTTTTTTTCATTGCATTGGTCAAATACATATTTATAAAGATTATACATATTCAAACATTTTGTTGAACTCGTTTACATGTTCCAGGAATCCTTTAGCTTGGTTTGACTCCTAATCCACCTTTTTAGAGTGCATGCAGTAATGTGGATTGCCTTTTTGAGAGTTGTGTGTCACTTCTTTACAACAGCCCCCTGCTCCGTGGTTTCAGCAGGTGACAGTTATTGATAGTCAAAGGGTCAATGGCAGGGGTCCTTATCACATCCATGTCTTAAATGTTATCTGACCATGCAGACAGTTTTAGCTATTTCCACAAGTACTTTAATTCAGCATTAGCTATTTCGCAAATATATCTGAGTTATTCTCATTGTTGTCAGTTAGTTACAAAAATAAAAGCATTAGTTATTATTTCACAACTACAGCTACTTCTGTAAAGGTTAGCATTATAATGCACAACACATAGCTTCCATTTTAATATTTTGTGAAAGCCAAAACTATAATATATGTTTATCACGCTGTTTATAGATGAAAATATAATCTATAAATGATGTTCTGAGAATACAAGCTACACAGTGGCCAGGGCATTGGTCACAAAAATCTGACAAATTATACTATATCAAAAGCAGTGAAAAGTGATTACAAACTGTACTATATAAAAATCATTGTGATTAATAATAATTTGCAAAAGCCAATATATAATAGTGAAAGCCAACAATTTCATAGTTATTTTTAACAGGAGTGTGCTCTTCTCTATAGCTGGAGTTTATGGGAGAGAGGGAGACAGAGGTTTTTCCCTGAATGTTCATACCTGTTTTGCTGCCTGAGAGGGGCACCTTTTGCCCATGTTTCTCCAAGCCTTGCTGTACCCTGATTATGCATAACCTTGTAGGAGAAGGAGCAGGAATATCTGACATTCTCCTCCATCATATGTTATATTTCACAGCATGGGTTTAAAGCTTTGCCATAATATTTTTCTATAACACAGCATGCAAGTCAAAATTCCCAGTACTTTCAATTACTGGACACCTGAGTGAGGAAACTGCTACTGATGGGATTAGCAGTGGTGCAGGGTAAGTGGCAGGCAGTGACCAGAGAGGATCTTGGAGCAGTTCCAGGAGCTGGTTTCTGCACAGGAGCAGGGCTGTGCAGTGAGTGAGGGGTGGCCAGAGGCCTACCCATCACACCAGAGTGAGCTGGGCAGCTGTGGCTGCTGTTTGCAGCAGAGATGGAGTATTGGATGCTGTAGGAGTGTGAGAGCAGTTCCAGGAACTATTGCTGGTGGCAATAGGAGGCTTGTGAATTTCCTGGGGACAGGGTTGGGTCTCTGATTCCCTGCATATTTCAAGCCAGATATTTCATCTTCAAGCTGCCACTGAAGGAGACAACCTATGTTGTCTCTTGTGCTTATAGATGCAGCAGCATGAGATCTCATCTGATGTGATAAAGTGCTGCTGGTTCTGGGAGCTGCAGCAGATTTCCATCTGTGACATCGCACCATGTAAATGTCAGGCTGCACCAGTCATGGCATTCCTTTGGAATGATTGTGCATGCCATGATATGGAACTATGAACAACAACCCAATCATCCCTTATTCAGGATAAATGGTGTGATGATAATGACCACAGATAACAAGAGGTATCAAAAGGCAGAGCACCAGACAGCTGATGCAGTCCAGGCTCTCTGCCTTCGTTTGGATGGGAGTGTGGTCTGTGCTTCCTCATTACAGGGCATGGTTTCAAGCCCAGAGAAAAAAGAATCCTTTAGATAGGCTGATGCTTTATTTCTCTGGATTTAAGAATGAGGACTGATTGTACAGGTACTATACCTGGAATAAGGAAAAGCAGCTCACCTGAGGTAGGAGGGACAGAAATATCTGACTGCCACCTCTGAAGCTGTGGAGCCCCAGCTATGGTTTGGGTATTTGGATTTGCCTTTCAGGCAAAAATTGGGTGATAACTGGTGCAATGAGTTCCCAAGGGGTGCAGTGAGGGCACTGAGATATGGAGGGGAGGCAGAAAGCAGGAAAATTGCAACCCACTTGCTTCATATTTCTCAGGGTGTAACTGCCAGAGGAGGTAAAAAGCTTCTGCAGCCTTCCGTTCCTCATCTTCAATCAAAACACAATCCAAAGTCATTTTTATTACAGTAAAAAAGAATCAAAACCAGTATCAAAGTGTTATAAGAAAGAAAGGGGAAAAAAAAGTGACAGATACCCACAGTCATTAACTGGCATCCAACAGATAATCTCACCTGCTACAGAATTTACAGTGGTCACCACCAAATAAAATTACGCAAGTACACGAGTAAACAATGCTTTTTGAAAATCAGTTGCACTGGGAGGGTGCACAGATCTAGATCTAGCAGCTGAGGGGCAGCAGAGCTGCCATGCTTCAGCATTTTTTCCTAAAACTCCCTAGTGCCAAGGCACTGCTGGCTACCCTTAGGTAGCTGGATGCCTTAGGGGTTTCACTGTAATTACTGGTCTACGATCTGTGTTCAGGAAAGCTATGACTCTAAGTCTGTAAAGTTTTCTGATTCCTTAGTCCTGTGTTAGGCAGTAGCAGGACTTGGGCTGTGCATTACATTTACAGGCATTCCCAGGCTGTTCTTCAAAGGTCTTTTTGCACCTCTTTCTTCCATTTGCCTGTTACAAAAATGAAAATTTACATGGCTAACAATCTGAGGTGGAATAACTCACTCTTGGTTCACCAGAGAATAGCCTGAGCTCAAACCTCACAGTAGGAACAGTTATACCCCTGTGTTTAGTAAGTGGGGCACTTCTTGTGCTCTGTGGGTAGAAATATTCTCTCAGATGCAAAATCTGAATTCCCTCACAACAAAATTCAGCAATCAAGAGTTTGACTAGCTCCTAGTGCTTCCAAAATGAATGGCATAATTAAATGATTTAAAGCCTGCTGTAATCAGGAGTGCATAGTCAATGAATATGCAAGCTGTTCTCATTGTTAGGGATGATAGAGAAACATCTTCTCTTTAGGTGGGTTATTATTTATTGTCTAAAGAGTCATCCAGAAGATGGTGCCACAGTTCTGCCTGTGAAATGAACGCCAGCCCAGGAGAGAGTCCTTGCAGAGAAAATAATATTTCATTGAAATTTAAGAGCAAACTTATTTTCAGGGGCAGTTCAGAGCTCCAAACCTGACATTAAGTCTGTATTAAGTCTCTTATTGAAAACTAGGGCAATGTATCTCCATCACTTTTGCTCTGTGTCACTCCAGGCAAGGTCAGCCAGCAAGCAAGGAAGAGAAAACTCTTCCCATCTCCCCATTCCCTTCTGCAAAAGGGAGAGATCTTTGGGTATTTGTTAAACTGCTTGTTCTGGGTAGCAGCAAGACATCAAAAATGATAAATAAGATGAGGACAAAATAAGCCTTGTTCTGAATGCTTCACGAGGCTTCAGTGGCAGTAGGAAGTGCAGCATTAAATAGAGACTGTAGTTGTTTCTGTTGGTTAAGGAAGGACAGTATTTCTGAGGCTCTGTGTCACTGAAGAAAACGATGAGGTCAAGCCTGTAGATCCTTGTAATGAGATTAAATAATCTGATTTCCATTTCACAAAGCTTTGCGCCAACATAGAAGGAAAAAATGAAAACTGAGATTGGTACAAAGCAAAATCTCTGCTCCTACCTAAAGCAGGCATTTAATTTTTTCTTCCATTACAATTTTCTGTTGTCTGAGGTCTCTTCTCTGTAGCTCAACCAATTTGTCATCCGATTAGTCTGATGAAGCATAGAGAAGTCATTTGAACTGTAAATTTTCTGCAGGCAAAATAAAATGCAAACAAGAAGAGCTTCCTGTGCCTGCCAAAGTGATGATACTCAGAATACAAATAAGAAAAAGCCATGCTGACAGCATAAGCTATTTTTATATTCTGTCATTGGCTCCCGGGCATGGCAGTTTGAACAGGACCGCATCTGTATTCCCAAACCCAAATAAACCATGTAGTCTTAAGTGAAGTTCATGTCTTACAGAATAGCTCTTTAATCATAGTGAAAGGATCCATTGCAGGAAGGATGAATCATGATGTTGATTCACACTCAGGCTGTACGTTTACTGTTCGGATTAACCCGGACACAACAGCTCGAGAGAGGAGGGTTTCCTGCTGCTGACAGGAGATGTGCAGGAGGAGCCAGCAGGGACTTCTGTGCTGGCAGCAGGAGCTGATGACACTTCACAACCGTGGTTCATTCCTGGACCTTTTAGAAGCCAACGTCACGAGCTGGCTCTTTGTGGTGGCGGGGCACAGACACATGAACGTGTTCAGGGGTGGGTCCCCTGCCATCCTCCCACGGTGATGCCCCAGCCTCCCCAGGGTGGCTGGATTTGTCACCTAAAGGTCACCTTAAAGGACCTTTAAACACTCACAAGAGGACAGCCCCCCCTTCCTCACTTGGAGGACAGGGATGGGGAGAGATGCTCTGCTGGGGCTGTCCTTTCCCACAGCCTTAGCAGCTCTCAGCTTCACTCTCACGTGGCTCCTCTCTGAAAAGCAGCTGTGGCCTCATTTCCTTCTCTAAAACCTACAGCATTTAGAAAACACAAGCTCTTTCTCAGCACTCTTACACTGCTGAATTGTTGTACAGACATACATCCACGTACTCATTACCTGCCGGGATGCGCTTAACAGCTCTGACTAATTGCAATAACATCTTGCTTTTATAATCTCTTTGACACTGCTGGACCTCAAAGTCTTTTGGGAGGTCAGTAGCATTAGCAACAGGCAAGATTTCCCACAGCAAGTGGAGCTGAAAGGAGCACTAATAGGACTGTAACTAGCAAATGGACCGTGCAGTGACACAAAGGCCTTGATCCTACAAGTTCTTCCAAAATAATCCTCTGGAAGGTATTAGTGGAGCAACGGGAGACTTTTATGATGCAAAGGAACTGCTGCTTATGAATTTCTGGAAAGTAGTCTGACTTTCTCTAGATAAGCATCTCAGGGGAACTTCTGCCAAGCCAGGGAGTGTTTTACTATCCATGCACTATTCATTCAACAAACTATAATATTAGTTAAGTAATTCTCTCCTGAATTAGAAAATTACTTTGATCTCTACAACAAATATCTCTGTAAAGCCAGGAACTTGCCTGGATTTACACAGACATTCCCACAGCACTTTGCACCTCAGGAAACCATTCTCTGCCTCAGCAGAGCTCAGGGCAGCTTCCCACTGGGGCTGAATTTGGCAGCCAATAGTCGCGGATGAAACCCCCTGTTCAGTTACACTGGGGGTAATAACCAAGCCTGCCACCAAACCCAAACGTAGTTCTTACCTTAATTGGGAATAGTGGCTGGAGGCTTTGCTTCTCCCCTCGCTGTCCCTGGCATTTTCTTGGCTGACTGCTCAGCAGCAGCTTGGGCCGTGTGGTTTTCTGGCACCTGCGGGTTGTTCCCTCAGCAACGGCAGCCCCGGCCCGCTGCGAGGGATGATTGATGATTGATGATTGATGATTGATGATCTGATCGGAGCCATGGCTGCGTTCCCACCCACGCTCGCTGCCAGCCCCCTTCAGGAGAGAGAGCCGTGCTGCCGTGCTCTGCTTTGATGAGTGAGTACAGCAAAACACACAGCGGGATGAGTCCATCGGGATCTTCACAGCTTTGGACAGGCCTGGCCATGCTTCATCCCCACTTTGATTCTGAGCAGCTGAGTATGGTCAGGGATGGTCCCAAAAGCAGGAGTTCCCTGGCAAAATGCGTCTCACCCCGGATACTCCGGGTGGATATCACTCTGTACAGAAAAACCTTGACTGGAGAGGATGTAAAAAGGAGCAAGACATAAATCCCAGGTGAGTGACCCAAACCTGGGACCTGTGATCCCACCAGTGATCCCCCAGGCCCCAGAAACCGTCAAAAACAATCAAAAGTAAGTAACTCCTGTGCACCCTTTCTGAGAAAATGGGGCTTTTTGGTAGGAAAGAAGTTGATAAATTGATTTTATTTTAATCGGCCATTTTACTGCAGGAAGAGGTGAGATTGGGAGTTAGGTGGATGCTTTCTGGTGCTGGGGACTGGGAGGTGCTGCACTAGGAGATGTCAGTGTTGTGGTGACTTAGCCAGCGTGCAATGAAGGCTTGTGGGAGGGCTCTGAACTGTAAATCCACTTGCTGAATCCACCTGACTCAGGCTTGAAAGAAAGGAAGGAAAAATACTACCCAGATTATTAGCACTGACTTTTGCCTTTTTCATTAGGACTTCTCCCTGCAGGAGAAAAAAAATGAAGGCAGAGCTAATGCCATGGATAAAATTGCAGCCCAAACCTGATTTTCATGCTCTATTTATTACAGCAGATCAGAGGTTTTGTGTGAGATCCTTGGGAATGTAAAGAACAGTGAGTTTTTTAGACCAAAGCAGCAGTTACATATTTCTCCTGCCTCAACACAAAACTCAGCTGTTTTCTCAACCTGAACTTGGTCCTCATCCAAAAACTGGCCTCAGGAATGAAGGTCCTTGTTTCTGGCTGGGGATCTGACCCCAAATGCCCCACACAAACCCAGCCAGCTACAGCTGGCCTGGAGAGCAGCTGCTTTCCTTGCCCTGGAGGAGGAGGCATCACCCCAGGTGCTGCAAGAGGAATTATTTGGTGTTCAGGTGGTGCTGGTGCCAGTGCCAGCCTCCAGCAGTGAGGAGAGTGAGAGCCAGCAGCCTGGATCACCTGGAAACCCCCTGGCTGGCCTGGCATGCCATGAGCATCAGGCACCTGCTAGAGCCACCAGCCAGCACAGAGTGGGCACCTCGCAGAGCTGCTGGCTGCAGGCAGGCATTGTGGCAGTGCAGGAGGGTCTGTGAGCTCCAGCACTCTCTAAGCACCTTCCTCTTTGCCCAAATGCACTCAGAAATAGAGCCCTGCTTCCAGAGAAGTGCTTTCCCCAGCACTGCTATTGTTTTTTGGCTGCTATTTCAGATGCGTGGTAATTCACTGGTGCAGCAGTTAGGAGCACAAATCCACTCATTTTCTCTTTCTGG
This sequence comes from Pyrgilauda ruficollis, assembly GCF_017590135.1. Classification (NCBI taxonomy): domain Eukaryota; kingdom Metazoa; phylum Chordata; class Aves; order Passeriformes; family Passeridae; genus Pyrgilauda; species Pyrgilauda ruficollis. The sequence continues at coordinate 6,975,736 of NW_024508101.1, forward strand.
GATCCATCTGGGTGCCTTGGGGGTGTTAGAAATCCTCTAACAGGAATTTAAACCAAAAATCCCAGCTTCCAGTGAGAGGGCTGTGTTTCTAGCCCAAGCTTTGCCTTTCAGGGAAAATGGCCCCACTTATCAAGTTATCTGTGAGAATGACTAGGCCTCATGCCAGGAACGCTATCGGCTGCCTGCTGAATTACTCACTATTCAGTGACCTTTCAGCAGATTATTGGAATTATTTTGAATTTCAATGGAGGATGCTGGAGCCTCCTTGCTTTCAGGCCGGCTCTCTGCCCTCTATTAAATCTCTGAGCTGCCAGCACAAGCTACTGGGTCCAAGGCAATGCGAATGGTTCTAGCTGTGTGGCTCGTGTGATGGCTTTCCATGTGTGTGATCCATCAGAAAAGTTGTGCTCTGAATCCAAAAGCAGCAAGACTCTCATGATCAATATTCATCAAAAGTGAGGTTTTGATTTTCAGAAGCAGAGGCTCAGGGTTTTCTTGTGGGATACCTCAAGCTGAGGTAGATGCAAAGGAGCTGATCTTTTCTTGAGGGGATCTGCATACATTTGCACAGAAGAAGGAGGGTTTGGATTGATATTTCCTTGAATGAATATAACAGAAGGTGAGGAGGAGAGAAAATAATTAACAGATTCAATCACAGAATTGCTTGCAAGGCTCTTCAGAGGTACTAGAGAAAGAAAATACCTAAGTAGTGGGAAGATTTTGAGTGTCCTGATGGTAATAACAAATGGTCCAGGCTAGCTGAGGTTGAAACCTGGACCTCTAGTTGGAGTGGGGGCTGCTTTCCCAGCAGGACAGATCCCTTCTAACCATGCCAAGAAGCCATTGTATTGTTGATGGATCAGCATGTAGAGGGGGGAAGAGAAGGACTGTGAGTTGTGGTTTGTGAGCCCTTCCAGCAAGAAACTTCCTCCTGTGCAAGTCTCAACAGCTTTCTTACTACTTTTGTCCCATGAAGATTTCTTGAGTGTACTTGAAACTGAGCTGAGCTGTGCTGCAGAGTCGTGCTAACAGCAGTTCTCTGTTCTTCCCTACCTGCATAGGCAGTGTTAGAAAGCAGAATGTCAAGCGTCTCAACTATTGATTGATGACAAGCCCCAGGATTCATACCCTGGACAACTCTTCAATGCCAGTGACAGCATCATTTCATACCCATTTACTGCTGTGACCATGTTCAAGTGCTGAAATACACACTGGAGATTTTTAAGCGTGTAGTTCATGTGATGGGAAATACATCTAATAATCCAAAATTCATTTTGCACTGAGCTTCCAATAGTGGGAAAACTGTGTTTGCAGTGTTGCACTTGTGTCCCTGCTTGGGCTGTGCTGGGGTGAGGGTCAAGGAATGGGGTAATTTGCAGCCTTTACTGGCTCTAAAACCAACCTTTCCCAAAACAGTTTAATTTGTAACCCACTTGTGCAGGGGTAGTTGTACATTCATGTGAGAAGAGACACATACTGTAATCATTTCTAAGAATTACACTACATAATTGCATGTATATTACACTGCAGCCTCACAAACCTGGCAACACGTTCAGCAAAGAACAGCTGCTATAAAAGTCGGTACTTGGGAAAAAACCAATTAATACTTATATTAACTGAACTTATTACTGCAAAGCAAGTGAGTATTTCTTATGTTTGCCATTGAGCAAGTGCAGCCATTTAAATCGGGGCTGTTACTGGTGGCCAGCAGCCTTTTCGTTCGCCAAGGAGCATAACTCTGGCTGTGACAGGGCAGTAGGAAAATACATAAATATTTAATGCTAAAGTACACGGAATTGAGCGGCCTTTTCCTGCAATTTGCTCGGCAGCCACTTGATGGGGCCGAACGTCTCCTTTTGCGGCGGGAGCCGCTCGCTTCCCCCGGCGGCCGGGGATGCGCAGGGAGCGCTGGGCAGCGGCCAGGGCAGGGTGGTGGTGGTGGTTAATATGGTAAATAAGGATCACTGAAACCATCACCACTCTGGGAGTCTGTCATGCCTTCCCAAATCTCTCAGTGCTTCCCTAGCCTCCTCCTTGTGCTATTTCATGGCTGCACACAAAATTGCTCTCTAAATTCTGCTTTGCCCAAGGAAAAAGTGGTACCTGCCCTGCAGCTGATGGGAAAGGGCTGGTGTGGAACATCTGGGTCTTTTGGACAGGTCGAGTGGCCTCACAAAATGCATGGATCTGATTTCCCCAAAGAAGCCAGAGGAAATTGTTTCCTAACTTTACTTGCTGAATATGTCCAAAACATACTCAGAGGAAATTGTTTTCCTAACTTTACTTGCTGAGTATTGTCCAAAACCATTCCTGAAGTCCTTCCCAGCAGAAGGGAAGTAATCTTCTTCCTTTCCTCAAAGAACCTGATGTAAAATATCCAGTTTGGGTTCTACCCTTTGAAAAGGGATGTGAAAAAATAATAGAGGGACTCTTGGAGTGCTGCTAAGATGCCAGGGCCTGGGGTACACGCCAAGGGGCAGAGTACTGGAACACCATATCCTGCAGGTGTCTGTGCTGGGGTTGCTGCTAAAAGGAGCTGTTGTCTCCTGCTCCCTTCTTGCAAACAGCTGTGGAGTTTCAGGCTATCAGCTGGGCTGACCACAGGTCTTGCATGTTCTGGATCTAATGCAAAGAAAGGTGTGTGTCAAGGTAAATAAGAGAATCCAAACTGAAGCCTTGTACAGCTATACCTGTTACCCCAGGAAAGCCACACATTCAGAGAATGAGGGTGCAGAAATGGCACCAGGGCACTTGGAATTACCTCTGTCTGAGCTGGTGGCTGAGTCTGAGGCTCAGACATACTCGGAAGAAAGCCAGTATTTCATTATATGTGCTCTAACCTGGAATGTCCTTGGCTGAACTGGCAAATATGTGAAGATCATATATGTTCATGAAGAATAAACTTCTGAGGACATGAAGGAAAAAAAGAAAGTAAACCAGTGTCTCTGCACTGGGGGGTGTGGGCTTGCAGGCTATTGTAATTCCATGCTCCAGAGTCACCAGGCTGTGCAGCATTCCTGGTCTGGCTCAGGGTTGGATCTTCAAACTTCCCATTCACTAATTGGCATCACTTTTGGAGCACAATGCCCAACGGGGCCAACGTCACCATCATAATGCTCTGCTGTTGGTAAAGAAACTCCTGATATTGCACAAACATGCTATGCTGGCAGGCAAAGCAGTGGTGCTAAATTGCATCAACTCTGAGTTTAAACACAGAGCTTTTTTTATACCACCAGAAGCATCTCTGCGTGGTAACTCAGAGATTGCAGCTCATTAGCAGCCCATAGGAGGAACAAGGCAGGATGGCAACAGCACCCCTGGGCCAAGGGACAGCAGCCTGTGAGGGAAGGGTTAATCAAAGGCTTTTTCGTCCCCTATTTGATCACAGCTACTTGCAGACCAGTGCTTCTAATTGCTTTCACCAGAGTTTATTACTTTGAGTTACTCAACAGTGAATTGTGACCTTTTCATGGGCAGATGGTGATAGAAAAAGGGGGAACAGTTCTAAACTAAATCAGGAGAGATTTAGATTAGATGGTACAGGGAAATTCTTGACAGTGAATGGGATGAGGCTCTGGCATAGGCTGCCCAGAGAAGCTGAGGATGTCCCCCATTGCCTGAATTGTTCAAGGCCAGGCTGGACAGGGCTTGGAGCAACTTGGTCTAGTGGAAGGTGTCGCTACCCGTGGCAGAGGGGTTGGAAGAAAAAGATCCTTAAGGTTACTCCTAACCCAAACAACTCCGTGATTATGTGACTCTCTGACTCCATATCTCTTTCAGACAAATACAGAGTTGATTTGTAATACTAGTGAAATGTGGCACATTTAACAGATTTGTACATCCACAAGTTGCTTTGTGATGGTGTCCCCAGGAGATATTGTTATGATAGTTAAGACATGATTATGTGAAAACCAGATGATGATTTCTAAAAGTTAGTTAAACGTGAGAAACCAGCTTCCTTTTAGCACAACAGCAGGCTAAAGAGATAATTAAAGGTGCTGTTCCTCAAAGAGCAGTGCAGGCTTGAGCCTGCTCCATGTATTCACAGCATTTGAAAACAGTGTAAGGTTATGAAGTTTAGCAAAAAAAGAAATCTTGAGGCATTTTCACCTCAAAGAAAATCTGACCACTGGAGAATAAATATGGGACATAAATAAGTAGAATCAAAATGCAAGGTAATGCTTTTAATGAGCACTTCTGCTGTAAGTCAAGGGCGTATTTTGTGGAACTGGTTGCTCTCCATCTATGGATGACTAATTGGCTGAGGGACATAAAGTGTGTATGACAAAAATGGGAACCAAGGATGTAGCAGCAGAGAGTGTCCTGTAATCCTAACATGGATCTAATGGGGCACTGGTGAGCCCTGATCTCAAGGATGTCCTGAGTGGGGATATTGTGGCGCTGGGGGTGTAAGAGAAAGGTTGATGAAAACTCAGCTGCTTTTGGCACTCAAAGCAAAGGCTGTGTACAGTGTTTTAGGGAGGGACCTCTCCCAGAAGCCCCAGCTGTAAGTGGCACAGTGCCTGTGGGACCTGCTTAGCTCAGAGCACAGCTCTCTGCCTCAGCAGGTGCTGAGGGTGGTGACAAGCAGCGTGGCACAGAGGGGCACAGCACGGCATGTCACCTCCCTGGGCCCCACCGAGCACAGCTCTGAGTGATGCTGAGACCTGAAGGCTTTGCTGGTCACGGGACTGTGTGTCCAACAGAGAGGTCCCTGGCAGTCTGGGGGCAGGGGTGAGTGAGAGATTGGGATAACTGGCCAAATAAGCAGTTGTACATTAAGTACAGAGAGCAGTGCTTGGTTGATTAACTTTCTAGGGCAGCGAGATTGCTGCAGCTGAAGGGGTAGGGTGAGTGCCTCTTGCAGACACCTCAATTCCACCCCTAGGGATGGGACCCTGTCGAGCCTGCAGATGCCCATTGTGTTGGCAGCTGGGACCACTTTCTTGTGCAGGTCCCTCTGTGCCTCCCTCCCTTCAGATGGTGGGGCTGGCAGGGGAAAGTCCCCGCAGAGGGATGAGCAGGGCTGCATGTTCACATCCCAGTACAAGAGCACTGCCCGGGGGCTTCCAAAAGCCAAAGCCTCTGCACGGTGTCGCTGGCTCTGCTCCTTCCTCCTCACACTCCTCTTCAGCGTGCAGGCAGCTGCCATTGGCTGGGTGCTGCCTCTGGGAAGAGCAGGGATGCAGGGAGTGGGGCCGGATGGTGCTGCCAGCAGAGCTGGAGAGGCTCTTATCAGTGCAGCACAGAACCAGCCATACATATTCATTTCATCCCCAGTCATTTTGATTTTCTCTGGGTTTGAGAGAGCTAGCAGGGGACCCCACTTTGAAAGAAAGTCTTAATAATAATCTTTTTCCATTCCTTCTGCCTTTGACTCAGAAACAAAGGATTATTTTACATATTTTACAGGATTTTCTTGGTAGCATAACTGAGGCTGACATGGAAATTAAGACATTTTAAAAAGTAGCTGGTTCTGTGTTATTCCAGGTCTTTGGCAGGCTCATAATGCTCTGGGGCAGCACATCCAAGACTCTAGGGGTCTGTGGAGGAAAGATTTTTATGAGGGCAAATCTCAGGCACATTCCATCAAGGGGAATTTGAGCTCTTTCAGAGTGTTTAGTGAAAAAGGCTGTATCATCCCTATCCCTACATCAATTAAATATGTAGAAACTATTAATTGTGTAGAAACCTCTAAAATTTTTAGCATTTATGGAAGGTTCTATGAGCCTCCCTGTACCAACTCTGCCAGTGCTGATGGCTTCCTTTAATTCCCTGCAACTTTCCTACTTCAAAATGTTCCTAAAAGGCCCAGTCTCCTCTGGGAGGCAAAATATCAATCATTGCAGGGCCACGTTGTGTGGCTGCCATTGAGGGGGGTTGCTGTCAGCCTGACATTGGGCTCTTCTTTTGATGTGCCTGTGCTAATTATCTGAATACAAAGACCTGTATTTCCAGGCACATTCACCATCATATAAATGTTGGATATTTGTTAAGTACCCTGACAGGTACAGTGCTGTCCCACTGATTTTGAGTATGCTCAAAAGTAGTTGAGCAAAAAGTAGCAGTGGGATATTTTAGAATTCTCTCTACAAACACCATTCGAATATTTGCACATTGTCCAACTATTTGTAGTAACATTGTGCTGAGTTTAACAAGATGAAAGTTTTATGCACTAATGCATTGACAGCTTGCACAAATTTTCCTTCCCTAAACCTATGGCATGCAATGCTTTCAGGGTTTGGAGAGTTTCATACAGGAATGTGTTTTATTTCTCATTATTTTAATGAACCATCGCTAAAAAAGCCAAGACAACATAAGCTCGTGTCTTGTCTAAGCATTACTTGAGTGTGCTGCTTAATCAATAAATGGCACCAGTGTGACCCATTTCTCTACTCTGTTTTGGTTTGTCTTTCCTTCTGCTCCCTCATCAGTCAGGAATCACCTCTTGACACCTGTCAGCATTTTGGAGTAGGCCCCTTTTGGTCTCTGAGAGTAGTGCAGTGAAAGTCTACATGTGCTCAGAGAGAAAAGAGAAAGTCTTTTTTGCTTTGAAACCTGCCAAAATTTCCAAGAAAATTCTCTTGTCAAGGAGAGGTTCACGTCTTATTTCAAAGAAGGCAGCTTGGTTTCAAGACAGTGTTTGATGTGCCCCAGCTGAGTGACTGCAGGGTCCTTGACAGGGATGTGGGAATGGCTCTGCATCAGAGCACTGCAGAGCTTTGCCCTGGACTTGTCTCCAGGAAAGCCAGGTCTGCCCTTCTGAGTTTTTTGGTAGGAGGTTGCTGCCTTCATGTTGCTGTCAAAGAGATTCTCGTGCCTGCTTTGCACAATACACAGGCTAAAATACCTTCTAAGAAAGTCCAGTTTTTACAGAGAAATCAGGAGCAGGGGGCTTCTGAAGGGTTGACATGATTTCCTTCTCTAAAGCACACTAATATTTAAATTAAAGGGAAAATTCTTTGTCCATAAGGAGACTGCATTGATTTTTAAAAATTATTTGTTAGTGGAAAGTAGAAAGAACTAGAAGTTGAGGAGAGGGTCTCTCTCTCGCATGTGCAAACTAATTTTTTGTTTGTTTGTTTACCAGAATGCAAATGCAATAGAGAGACTCAGAAAATCCAGGTTTGGTTCTATTATGCCTCACTCAAGAAATGCATTTACTCCATTTGGAGCACAATTCATTTGTGACCTTTTAATTTGTTTGAATTTTGATGTATTTATTGAGGTAGGCAGGCGTTCAACAAGCCTAAGTGGGGAGTTTCACAGGAGAAATGCTGTCATGCAATAATCCACATGCAGGCACATTTGGGTTCTTCAACACCACAGAGCAACCTATAATGTTACAGAAGCTCACGTGTCAAGGGAAGGTTCAAAATTACCTTTGACCTGTGACTTCTCTGCTTCTTTGGAAAAACTCTCTGAATACTTGGTTCTTCATATGTTGTTGTTGTTCTCCTGAGTTGTTGGGAAGTTTAACTTACTGCTGTCTCTTTCTTGACAGATCTCAAGACCAGCATATTTTCATATAAAACATTATAGCACAAACAGAAGACAACTCAGAAATACTGAAATACCACCCCAAAAATCTGCAGGGATTTAGGAAGCAAATAGACAGACACAGCACTCCAGTGATCCCCAGCCATATGAGCTGTGACATGTGAAAGACAACTGAAGGGAACTTGGGAAGAAGCATTAAAAATACTCCGAGAAATTATGAGGATGTCTGAGATGATAGGAGCTTCTTGGAAGGGTAATAAAAAGGAGATCTATTATAATGAAAGATGGGAGAGAGAAGCAGTTTGCCCATTGCTGCTGGCACTGCTGAGCCATGCAAGACGAGCGAGGCCTGACCCCAGCCCGTGTGATGCTCAGGCACCCGGCACCTTCACAAGCTGACGACCAAGGGTGTAGACCAGGGATCACACAGCACCCCAGGGGACTCTCCAAACCTAAGGGGACTTTGGCACCTGTCACCAGTGTCTAGGAGAAACATTCCCCCCTAACTGGATGATTGCACTTGACATGATGGAGGTGTGACAGCTTCATGTGTGAAACAGCACCAGCCTGGCTGCATCTTTGAAAGGCTGATACAATGAGTGCAGCTTGGAATGCATCTGAGAAGAAAAGGAGAAAAGATAAAGGTGTTATTAAGTCACTTCAGTATTTTACACTTAACAAATATCTTAGAAGGTTCCTGCATTTGAAACCTGAAAACACATTTTCAGGAAATGTTTTTAGAAGGAGAGATTAAATATGACAGCAGGTGAAAAGCTCTTTTTCTAGCATTAATTTAGCAGTGTAGTAAGCCTCTTGGAGCTCAGATGTGTTAAGATGTGCAGGAGAGGGATTTAGCTCATGAAAGCCGTGGGTTTGAGCGGGGAGCAGTTTCAGAGAGATGCGTGTGAAGCCGTGAGCAGTCTGGCATGGGCAGGACCCAGGCTGCGCCTCCCCTGTCCCCGCAGTGTCACACGCTGGGAGCTGCTGCCAGCGCAGCTGTGCCGCGTCCTCCCGCTCCTCCTCCCTGCTCCTGCAGGATGCTCTGGAGCAGGCAGCCCAGCTCTGCAAAATTAACAGGGAGCCAGAGTGGGGCTGGGGGGCGTTTCTCATGGAAGAGGGCAGAAGGAAGCACAGCTGTAAGGAACTGCCCCTCTCCCTCTCCCGGCTGCTCTGGAGCACACTCGGTGCCAGCAATCCTCCTCCCGCTTCCCGTGGCCGGCAGGCTGATCTGGGTGACAGGAGTGGCGGAGACAGCCACTGGCTGAGCTGGTGCTGCTTCTGGGAGGTGCCAGACGCTGCTGAAATCCCAAAAACAGAATGTACAGGCAGGAGTAGGAGCAAAGCAAGAGCGGGCAGGAGATGGTCTGGGGGAGCAAAGGCTTCTTGTATGAGGGTGCTGGTGACGGAGGGCTTTGCTGGCTTTTTTATGGTGGGTGCAGGGGCTGAGGTGAGAGGGGATGTCTGTGGGACAGTGAGGGAGTGGAACCTCGGTGTCCCAGAGGTGTCAGGGACATCCCTGCAGCAGGGGGACAATCAGGTGAGGTCATGATGCTCATGTTTGTTTCTAAGCACATTTTCCCAGGGAAAGTTGATTCTTTCTCAACTTCCTAGCCTGGAGGATATTTGTTCCAGAGAACATCAGGCAGTGGGAATACCCGAGGACTCTCTGGGGTCAAAAGTCTGTGTGTGGAGAGGTGTAGATTCCATCAAGGTGCTTTATCCACTGCAGGCATCAACTGGGGCATGACCCCAGACTCCAGGTGCTGTGCTCCCTCACAGTTCTTAGTTCTCCCACCCTCGTGAAGCAGAATTGGGCTAAGGGCTTTTTTCCTTGCATGAGCTGTTTCTAAAGCCTGGAATCCAGACTGTGATGTGATGATGCTGGAGTACTGTGCTGCTGAGGGAGCCCACAAGCAGCACAGGGCACAGAAATGGGAACCTTTGTGTCATCCCAGAGGCCACAGAGGCACCCACAGGCTGTGATGGTGCTGGTGACTCCTGTCAGGCTGGTGAGCAGCCTTCATCAGATGTTCATGATGAATAAAGTGGCAGTACTTTATAAAAAGTAGTCCTAATTTATTTTGGTATTTTTTTCTTATACCTCTCTGCTTTTTCCCCTCGAAATGCATTTTTTTTTATGCTTCAAGTTCTTAAAATTTACAATGGTGGGATAGCTGCTATTTATGAACAGGGAGTGCTGCTGATTTAGTTTTAAAAATTCATCATCAGTTTCATGACATTTTAAGAATTCTGCAGCTACATCAGGTGATTAAAATGTACAGGGCACTTCTCAGACTTGCTCTCTTTTCCCACAACCTGTGAAAGAGCCAAGACAATCTTCAGAGTCTATGAAAAGATTATGCAGTCTCTTCACAAGTCTGCAGGTGAAAATGAGCCCAATCCACCTGAAAGCCTGACAGGATGCTCACCCTCATTTGCAAGCTGAGATAGCCAGCATTAGCAGAGTTTCAGAAACCCAGAGCCCATCCTTATAATCTTCATGAAAAGACAAAATGTCTTCCAGAGGCTGATTTTCACTGCCCAGCTCTGTCCCAGTTTGCATCTTCCTGGGAGAAAGAATTTGGTGCCTGAAGGGGATGGGCGCCAGACGAGAGCTCTGGTGATGCTCTCAGGTTTGCACAGTCTGCACCTCCCTGCTGGCAGCTGCCACATCCCCAAAAGCAGCAAATCTGGCTGCTTATTATCTCTGCCTTAATCACCCTGGGACATGAGTGGCATTACTGATATCCATGCACCCAGATGGCTCCCAGCCGCCATCCCTGGCTCCCCGTCGGAGCTGCTGTCTCAGACCAACTGGCTGCACTGGGCATTATCTCAGAGACACAAGGGAACCAGAAAGCACAGCAGACACTGTCCAGAAGTAAATAAATGCCCAGGCTGTAAGGTGCTGGAGTCCAGGAAAGACCTGCCCTTCCTGGCAATAATGTTTGGGTGGGGCTTTAAGTATAATAATTACTAAAAAACGGGGATTTTTATTCCAGAAGAACATTTTGCATGTGATTGAGACTCTCTACGACCTGACTCATATTTTATTTTTTTATATGAAAGAGGAGTGAGGGAGGAAGGTGTGTGAGAGTTTGGAGGTGTCACAGGGGCTGGGCACTGGGACACTGCTCCATGTCCCTGTGCTTAGCAGGCAGCCTGTCTCTAGAGTAGATTCCCATCTGATGGACCACACACCTCTGTTAACCCAAGGCAGTGCAGGGATTCTCACAGAGGGCAAAGCTGAGCAGATGGGGGATTTTACATCACCTGAATTTCAGGAGAACTGTAAGCTTATCTGTCTTACAACATGCAAACTTGATCCTCTTTAATGTTCCACACAGCCCTTTTGAGCAAAGATGCTTTGGCAGCACCCTGGATTCAAATGGAAACCTCTTTGTTCTCCCAGTTAGTTTTGTGGAATTTTTTTCCTAATTTCTGTGTAAATGAACAGTTTGCAAGCTATTTTATGAGTAGATGTTTTTATTTTGAAAGAACTACTCCTGTTGCAATTTTCAAACCACTTGTAAAAATTATGAAGCACAGCTCCTCACTCCAAAGATGTGACCCACCCATTCAAGCTTTTTATTAAGTTCTTCTTATTCTGAATTATGAAGTATCCCAGCTTCCACAAGTCTCTTTGCATTTACTTTATAGATCCCAAGTCTTCCTAGTTACAGTAACATTATCTCATATTTCAAGTTCTGCTCACACAGCTATTAAGATTGCCATTAACATCTGGACCACCTTTATGTTGCTGTGGTGGTTTCCTGGCTCCTTCTGCCTTGCTTTGAAAACAGCAACCCTGCACACAGCAGGGTATTTTCCTAATTGACAGATGACAGCTCCCCTCTCTGTCTCCTTGCTTTGGATCAATTTGTTCACTGGTTTTATTTTTGCTGTTAATTATCTTATGAGCTCTTACAGTAATGGAGGTTCACATTATGATGGTGTTTTTTGCCACTGCTGAGGATAAGGACACAAATGCTGCCCTGCAGGTAAAGCTCATCCTCCTTCATTTTTGTCATGGCTGTGCCTCCTGCTGCCTGAGGCCAGAGGAGTGGGAATATTTGTCTCTAAAGTCCCTTCAAACCCAAACAATTCCATGACTCTGCGATCTATCCAAAGTAGGATCAAATGCCCCACATCCAAGCATGCTTCACCTCATTTTCTTTAGGTAGAAAATGTAAAAATCTTTGTATGGTTATAAGGAGAAAGAAAAAGCCAACATTGCAGAAGATATTAACATGGCTGAAAATTGGCACCTAATTCAAAAATTGCAGGGTTTTTGAGTGATCTTTAGTTTTAAAATATATTTGAGGAAGAGCAGCTATCAGTTTTCAAAAGGGCCATGATTTCCATCCCAAGAAATATGTGCATCAGCAAAATATCCAGAAAACATGGGAAAATATGCAATACAACAAAACCCTTCATGTTTTCTGAAATATTTGCATTTAGACACTACACTTCTGTAAGTGACTCACCCTTAGATTTCCTTTTGTATAACCTATGCACAGCACATATTACAAAAATGGGGAGTATTAGACACTTTAATGATCTTTGTGGGTTTTTTTCTCCAGAGATGACACCTTTCTGACCTTGACATTTAATAAAACAAGTTGATAGGAGAAGGTGCTCCTGGCCCAGCAGCTGCCTGGGGGCAGAGCCAGGCAGCCCTGCAGAGCTGAGATGGTCTCAGGCGTGTGGGCAGCAGTGCTGAGCCCTGTCCCAGCACACGTGGGGATATTTCAGCAGATCTCAGGAATATGTTAGCTATTTCCAGGAGCTGTCTAGCCCCTGGAAATATCTAACATATCTGGATGCACAGATCACAAAATTACAAGCACTCAGCTCCCAAACTTTGTTAAAAAGTTTCTTAAAATCTGTCTGCAGCATCGTGTCATTAGATATAATAAATGAGCGTGCTGTGCACAGGGGTAACTGCTCAGATCAAAGCTGCAGCTATTTATTTTTTCTGTTGCAAACAGCAGCATCTGCAGAGCTTCTTTAGTAACTCCATCTTTATTCAATAGGCAGAGTCTTGGCTGCCACTATTTGATAAATTAAGGGGCAAGTTGGGGGCTGAGGGGTCAGTGTGTATCTTCAAACACTCAAACAACCATAATGGTAGGAGCGTTGATAATTATAGAAACCCAGTACATTAACTGGCAGAACATTAATGGCAAAGAACAAAATACAAGCTTATATACCCTCTGGCTAAGAAGGTAAATTGCATTTCTAATTATGACAAACTTTACATTTGTTATTATCTATTGTTATATTATTTATCTCCTTTAAAGTATAATTTAGATGCCTCAGCTGTGGTCAGAATCGAACTGTGCTCTGAAGAGGTTATATTTTAAGCCCCTGACATTCAGGATATTTCCTGCTGTCTTGGTTCTGTCAAGGCAGAAGCGAAGCTAATTGGGAAAAGGTCCATATGAGTGTAAGGATGAGAGTGAAATGCAAATGTGAAAATTCAAGGTATATATTACTACACAACACCCTTTCCAATATCATCTCAAGTGCTTGCAGAAGGTGTCCCCATGAGGTCCCTGGGGTGTTCTGGGCAGCAGGGTTCTCCCCATGGCAGTGGGGCAGAGTTGGAGTTGGATGCATTCCTGTCCTGGAGCTTTGTCCCCTGTGATGCCCACACACACAGTGGGCGCATGGAACAGCCTGGAGAAGGACTGGACAAAAACTGTGTGTTGTGCACACACCTCTGTCACCCCAAAAACAGGCAGATGGGAACAGAGCAACCCCTTCCATGCTCACTGTAAGTGGGGGACTTCCATGCTCTACCTGTGCAGCAGCCCCAAGGAAAAGCATCCCTGTCCCATCCCTGTCCCTTTCCCTGTCCCTGTCTGTGTCCCTTTCCCTGTCCCTGTCTGTGTCCCTTTCCCTGTCCCTGTCTGTGTCCCTTTCCCTGTCCCTGTCTGTGTCCCTTTCCCTGTCCCTGTCTGTGTCCCTTTCCCTGTCCCTGTCTGTGTCCCTTTCCCTGTCCCTGTCTGTGTCCCTTTCCCTGTCCCTGTCCCTGTCCCTGTCCCTGTCCCTGTCCCTTCTGGGCCCTCCCCTCTGCCTGTCAGCAGCTTTTGCCTGTGAGTCCCTTTCTGAGGGCTGGACCCTCATCAGCATGTGTCACCATAATTAACAAACGCGATTAAGAAGTGCAGAAGAGCTGGTGTTGCACATTGTCACTATGGCAGCATTTTCTTTTCTCACTTGGTGTTATGAGCTAATAATTAAAGCTTTAAATTTTTAGGATCTTCATGTAATTTAGGGCAAATTTTTTGTGGCGTTCCCTGATGTTCTCTTTGTCCTCACAATACCTAGCCCAGGCTGCTGCCACACCAATCAGTAGTGACTTTGTTGTTAATTACTGCATCTTAAAATGAAAATTAGATTTAAAATTATATTGCATAGAAACAAACTTATGTTTGACATACTTTTCAGGCTAATAGCAATGGATGAAAGAGAAACTTGTCCTCCTCATTTCTGGTTTTACAAGGGTTTTGTAAGTTGTTTTCATAGAAACAGCCCTGGTTGGAGGGCACCTTCCTGGATTATCTGGCCCACCCTTTATTCTTTAATACACATTATAAACCAAAGAACTCCCAATCTTTCACAATATTTTACTTTTCAGACAGTATGTGGACATAGGAATAAAAATTGGTTTAAATAATTATTTACAGAAATAAATGGTCTTAGAATGAATATTGGATGAATAACTGTAAATTAAGCTCACAAGAAGAACTGATGAGAGTTTTGGGGCTCTCATGAAAGACACGACTTTAGGGAGAGTGAAGGGAAGTGGATAAAACAAACTGGGTAGCAAGGGGATCCAGAATGCTGCTTCACCTGAACTTAAAAAACACAGTGATTATTGCACTGGGCCACAGAAAAATAAGAATCTTGCTGCCAACAAAGAAGTCAGTTGATTCAGGTGCAGCATAATATTTCAGCCTAATTTATTTACAGGTGACTACAGTCATGGACAAATATTAGAGTATTAGAAGGCCGAAATGAATTAGCTAAGGAAGCCTTCCAAGATCCAGAAATCAACTTTTGCTGCAGCAATAACCATTTCTAAAGAAAAAAGCTAGTATCCCCCATGGCCCAAGGGGCTGCTGTGGATCAGTCACTTAGCATGAGCCTGCACTTTGTCTTTTTGTCAGATATGAGTCTGCTCTTCCCTCAGGTTGCACCCCTGACAAAGGGGTTTATTATCTGCTGCAGTCTGATTAAAACAGATGACAGAGTACTGCACAGGACCTTGTGGACTTTTTAACTTGAATTTAATTATGGGTCTTCTCAGAGTAGAGCCTTGTGTGTGGCAAATATTGCCACAGATCTCTTTTGTGGCAAATGTTTGCAATCAAGCACCCCAACCAGCCCCTCATCAGCCAGGCCTGCACATTGCAGCCACATTTTTGTGCTACTCCATCAGCCCACCCAGCTTCAGCCTTCATCTCCAGATGCCCTGGTCAGGAGTGGTTTACTTGCAAGGTAAGCCCAGGTTGCCCATGAGGTACTAGGTAGCTTCACACATAGAGAATTAGGGGAAAAGGTTCCCTTTCTTCTGCAAGTGCATTCTTTTGAAAACCCAGGATGGGCTGAAATGCTCATCTTTTTCCCAGTTTTGAACAGCAACATCAACATCTGGCTCATTTTCTGGGAGTTTTTGCCCACTGTGGATTAGTGAGAGCCTCCATTTATTATCATGATGTCAGTAAGGTACCTCATCCATGCTCTTTGCTAACAGCTCCAGCAATTATCCCAAGATCAGCTGCTTGCTTGGGATAAGAGGAGGCTTGTGGGAGTGCAAACCCTTGGGACCTTGATGACACCTGAGGGATCCAGAGCCTGGGGGGGTGGGAAGAGAATCTTCATCAGCAAAGGTAATTGTGGCCCTTTTACATGAAAAATAACTTTTATATTAGCACATACCCTGCAATCTCATGTAAAATCCACTATAAGCTCATGGATAAGCATAGCTGCAACTGCAGTGTAGAATTAGCTAATAAAGTATAGGAGGCTCATTTTGCATTGGTTGTTTTTTTATCCTCATGTTCACATTTCTGGTTTACTTTGCCATTAAGAGCAATTTAGGTGATTCTTCATGGCCATGGTGATGCTGGACCCCCATCAAAGGGGCTGTTCCTTACTGTTGCTCTCCTACCACTGCTAACTAAGTCTCACCCCACACTCAGGAAAGACAGGTAGACAAAAAAAAAAAAAAAAACATTCTGTGTAGCTTAGAAGTGTACCCAGTGCATTTTATACACTGCATTTTAGACAACACCAATCTGGCTCAGCCTTCACCCCCATTTGACAGGGTTCCAAATCTTTAGGGTGTGAAAATGTTGAGCTTTGGATCAGGTGAAGGTTCCTGAGGTGTGTGGCTCTGAGGCAGGGAGCTGGTGCCTGCATCACCATGTTTGGGACACCGACACTCCTCTCTCCTGTGACCAGTGACAGCAATCCTTGGCAAGCTTTTGAGCTGCTGTCAGAACCACATTGCACAGGGGAAGGGAGAAAATCCAGTTGTGGTCTGGAGCTGATGGCACTGCCAAACCCAGCTCTGTGACAGCACCATGAGTGAGGATTCAACCTGACATAAAATTTTTAAAATTCAACTAAACCCCTCTCCCCGCTCCATTTTGTACAGAAACCACAGAGTGCTTCAACTTGGCCTTCACAACTTTCCTCCCCTCCCCAGCAGGGCACAGAGCCAAAAAGCAAAAGATAGATGGGACCCATCATGGCCAGAGGGATTTTCTCAAATGTGGTGAGTTTTGCAAGGGCAACTGGGACTGGAAGAGAAAATAAGACAGGAAGGGCTCTGAAGGCTGCAGGACCAGCTCATCACACAGGCTGGCTCTGGCACAGCGCTCACTGGGTCGTGGCAGCTGCTGCACAGTGCTATTAAAAGGCACTGCCTCGTTCTTGGTCTACAGCTTTTCTTACAGACTGTTAGTCCTTTGTTCTCAGCTAACATTGTTCTAAATACTCTGTTTTGCAGGGGCTTTTTATGAAGCTGCTTCAGTAACCTAGTTTGAGTTTAAAATAACCTTATTAGTAACACCTTAATTATAAGTAGCCTTCCTACATATGATTTGACTTCAAGGCATTGCTTCAGCTTTTGGTAATCTTCACAGTGTTTTTTGAGGCAGGTGCTGACTGCAGTATTTTGAGATAATTCTGTTAAAAATGGAGATGATGCAACAAAAATTTGTTGATTCTTAGGCCTGGCACCTGCTCAGTCTTTACTGGCATGAGGACCATTCTTTGCACTTCAGTCCATCACAAGCTCTTTTGGGATTTAGATCTGGGGGAGTTTATCTTTCCAAATTGATGTTAAGATATTGACATCCTCCCCCAGCAGTGAGCCGGCTTTCCTCCGTGCCAGAATTTCATTTGAATTCCCTGGAGGTAAAACTTAGATAAGCAATAATAAGCTTTGTGATTCATTGCTCTTGTGCAGGAGGAGAAAACACCGGTGCAGAGGGCCCAGCAACAGCACCACAGAACTGTAACTGCACCAGCAATTACTGGGGACTAACAGGACCTGGTCCAGCTACAGTGGGAAGCACCCACCCATTTTCATCCATTTGCTCTTCAATGCCTTTGTGATGGCCCCTACTAACAAAAAAACCTTATTGCATCTCTAAGTACTTCTCAGGAAAGCTGGCACAACACAGGAGCTGATGGTATTTGCTGCAAATGCAAAAGCATTTGGGGTTTTCCTACCTTTTGCTTGATCAATTCTCATCCTTTTTAATTCTTCTAATCGCCTCCAGGCACTTTGCCACCAGCCACTGTGGGGGTTGGACCTCAGTGTGACTCACCCCATGCTTACAGGGAGGGAAATGAGTGGACAAAGTGATTCCCATTGATGAAAGACAGGAAGTTTTCTCCATCTCCTGGCATTTTCCAAGCTTTTATCCAAATGGAAATATTCTTGGCTTGTCAAGCTGAAAGCAGAAATCAGCTCAGGACCAGTGAGTTAATACATTTTTGCTAAAAAGAAATACTATTGAAAACACTTTTGCATGAAGAAGACTAAGGTAATAAATTACATGGACCTGAAGGATGAACGCTTTTTCAAAATTAAAGTTGTTGTTGTGCTTTGTTCAAATGCAGTACTGCAGTGCCTACAGACCCATCTTGTTAGAAAAGCTTTTTGTTGCAGGCTCCAATTTTGCTGAATCACTTGAAGAAAATCCCAACATGATTTATCTGGTCTCTGTCCCCATTGAGTTTAACAAGAGATAAAATGAGTGGACAAACAGGGAGGGGACACGTGAGGGCACCTTGCCAGGGCCTCTGGAAACCTAGCCCCTCTCATTTCCAAAAGCAACTGTTCCACCCCATAGCATTTCCTAAGAACTAAAAAATTACCCCAAAAGTAGGTAACCTAAATCTTTGCTTGAAGACATCATGACTACAGCATTCACACTCATGGAAGCTGACATTGCCCCTCTTGCACCCCTTGGCATGGCAGAGCCCCTCAAACTCTCCGTGCCTGGAGGGAGGCAAGGCTGTGCCTGCCAGAAGGTGACCCCCCTCTCAGTGATGAGCTCCTTTCTGCAGGCAGGTCCTGTGCTATACCTTCAGAAAGGCTTATGCTGAATGCGTCACAGTGCTTAAAAACAGAATATGGCACCATGACTCATTCCATATAAACCTGTTAGTCCTAAACACAAAGCCGTGCTTAAAATTGTTTGCTGGAAAGTTTATTTCGCATCTCACAAAGCTGAGGAAATGTCACAGCACTGCATAACCCACTGTTTTGTGCATTAAGTTTTTCTTCATTTTGTTCCGCTGGTAAATTGAAATGGAAAATACCTGCAGGAGATCCAGCAATTTTAATTGTGCCATGGAGTGTTGAGTACCTTGGAAGGCTGACCTCTGAGACTTCCAGTAATATCAATGAACTGACCCTCTTTGAAAGCCCTATTAGCTTTGCATTCTAATTCTTGAGTGGTTTGAGTGGTTTCTGCAAAATGAAGATTACAGGCCCCCACATGGCTTAATGCAAACTCACAGATCCTTTGGTTGTAGCCAAACATCTCAAAGGCTATTTACAAAGGTGGGTTAACACAGGTTTTCTGAGAAATTGAGAAGTCATGGAGTGAAGGCAAGATGTGTGAAGCCAGGTTGTTCTCCCTGATCAGAAAAAGTTGAAGTTATTTGCTTAAAAAGGGAGATGAAGGGGACAGCTCCTCACCTTGAAAGATTCACCCACAGCTTCTACACAAATGAGAGGGGCTCTGTCTCTCCCACCACCACCCTGGGGGGCACCTGGGGAATGTAACCAAGGGGGTCCATGAAGGACTTTTTACCAGAGAGAAGTAGTGACAGGACAAAAGGAAATGCATTAAACTGAATAAAAGTAGCTTGAGACTGGTTGTTAGGAAAAGTCTTTCCTGTGAGCATGGTAAGGAACTGTAACAGGGTGTCTAGAGAACCTGCGGCTGGCCCATCCCTGGGAGTGCTGAAATCCAAATTGGATTGGGTTTGGAGCAATATGATCCAGTGGAAGGTGTGCCTGCCCATAGCAGGGGCGTTTGAGCTAGATGACTTTCATATCTCTTCCAACCCAAACCATTTTACGATTCTGTGATTGTATGACAGTTTTGGTTTTAGGACAAGAAACTGGCTCACCCTTGCAAGAAGGGTCCTTTCACTTCTTCTACACAAGAGACATGAGGGCTTTCTGCTCCAAACACAGGGCTTATGGAAACAAAAAGGCAAAGCAAATTTGCCACTCTCTCAGATCCCAACATGGACATTCTGGGAAGGAGTGTGCCCTTGCTCACTGTCAAAACCTCCCTCATCTTGCACAGTGAAAGCCAAGGTCCTGATGCTCTGACTCTCCAGGTGCAGCAAGGAGAGGGATGGAGGGGCATTCCCATCATGCATCTTCTGGCAGCATCACCCAGGGACCTGATGTCCCACCAAAAGCTGCAGAGCTGATGCTCGAGGCAGAAAACCCAGAGGTTCTCCCAGAGAACCTCTACTGGGAGAGAAATTGCTATTAGACATGCATAGAGAAAAAACATTAATTTAAACAGAAAATGAAATTAAACAGAAATTTAGAAATGCGGGAGATGGCTGGCTGTCTCACCAGGAAATTACTGTCCCTTAATGCAGTTAAGCAGCCAGACCCCAGGGCAGCTGGGCAGATTGCCCAGAGCACAGAAGATTTGTAAAGATGTGTGCTCTGGATGAGTCTGAGCACTGGAAGGGGCAACATGAGCAGGCACATTTGGATAGTGGATTGCTGAGTGCTCAGAGGTGGCAGACACCTCCACAACATCAGAGCAGTCTCCTTCTGCTCATTTTCAGACTGGTGGAAGGGGGCTGATGCTCAGCAGCAGCAGGGAGCCCTGCACAGCCCAGGAGGCTCTGAGGAGCATGGTGCTCTCTGTGCTGAACAGCTGCCATCTCCCTGCGGCACTGCTCGGGCCTGGATGGGCCGGGATGGGCCTGGATGGGCCTGCATGGGCCTGGGGCTGCCTCTGAGGACAGGCTTCAGTTCAGGATGGTCCTTCACTGCAAACATCTCTGCAGTGACCACCCTCACCTTCTTTGCCCGTCTGATGTTTGCTCCAGTTGGCACTTCTGGGGCCCTCAGCTGGTGTTCGTCCTGTGTGCTTTTCCCTGGGCCATCTCTCCAGGGAAAAGGCCATAAATCAGCTTCTCCCAGCCCAAGGATCTCTCCTAAGGGCACACTTTGCACTGGCACTTTGCCATGTTCATGCTCCTCCTCATGGGCAGTAGGCACCATCTGACCCAAGCCTCACACCGACTCTCTCTGCAGCTGTCTGCATCCTCCTCCAGCTCTCCAGCAGTTTTAGCTTTGAAATCTCCCAATGGAGTGCAGCTACTGAAAGAGAAGAAGTCCCCTCACTCTTTCCTTGTAGGGCTGAAAATGTTGAAGGCACTGGAGAGAGGTCACAAAAAAGCCTCTGAGTGGAAATGTCCATAAAGAGAAATAAAGGATTAAAAAAAGGATTTAGCTTTGTTCATCATAATTTGCAGCGCAGTCTAAGCTCTGAACATCTCCAAGGGCAAATTAGTATTAGTGACAACTCTCGGGAACAGGGAATAAAGTGTGTAATTGAAAGCAGTGTCATCTTCTTCACAGTTAAAGAACAGAGCATTTAAGTCAGATGGTAAAAAAATGTCAGCTCAAATATCTTGTCCTTTTCATTTGTAGGTTGTTTAATGCTTATTTCCTGTAAGAAATAGCAGGCAATTGTGAAAAAGTCTTCCATCAGGTTCCAAGCTTTCTGTAATGTTAGAATAAATCTCACCAGCTTACAGCTGTGTTGATATTTATGCTATTAATCCCTCTTAAATACCAATTTTAACACAAATTTCAGAAGCTGAAATTAATTAGACATTTGTGTAGATGATATCTTAGGTTTTTGTGCTGAAGATCTGAGAACTTTAATTCACATACTGTAGTATGAGAAATAGCAGAAGCCATAATAATATGACTGCATAGTAAACATAATGGAAAGGAGCAGAGAGCATTGAATCCTTAACACAGCTCCTCTGGAAGTGTTAAAGACTGCCTCAAAAATGTGGGTAAGGAGGTGAGCATTTCGCAGCTTCTTTATATGAGTTAAAGAAAAAGATGGTAAATTATGCATTTCAAGATCCAGAGAAATCAATGAAAACATCTTCCTAAGAACCCTTAATTGTCACAATTTCCTGTTTCCTGTCTTTTGCCTGTTCTCACAAAATATATCTTTATCCCAGCCTTATCTTTGGTGGAAATTTGGGGTTATCATACATTTGCAGAGTTCACAGTGGCAGGCAATTAGTGAAAGAGCTTGGGCAGAGCCATCAATATTGCACTGCTTGATTAAAAAAAGCATCAGGAGCTGGCAGTGAACTATCCTGCTATTGGCAGGGGTTATTTAGTGCATCCCTGTTCCTCTGCAAAATTGTACATGTCCTCCATCATCACATGGCAAAAACTGTAGGCAGAAACTTGGGGCATGGTTTAAAAAGTGAATATGAAACTATGTGAGACCATGGCACTTTTCCAAGAGATAAACCTTAGATGCTGATGGCTCCCTGGATTTGGTACAACAGAGCTAATTCCTTCAGGTCTTTACAGAAGTCAGTGAGATAATTTCATAAGTATTATTTTACTAATTATTTACTCTAATTAAAATATTTTTTTAAGATCCACAAGCTCATTAGGCCATATTGCACTTGCAGCAGTGAGGACATAAATTTGTAAACCTGTGTGACCACTTTGTAGGGAGAGTGGCTCTGCCTTTTCCTTTTCAGAGTCAATAACTTTGACTAATTTTCTTGATTTATTTATTTTGTAAGGCAAATTTTCTCCCTCTACCTCTGCTGCTCTTTATTACTTCCAAATTAATGGTGTTTATCCATACTGCCCACCCTGGTGAAAAAATCTTATCTTCCCTATTGCAATAAGGTTTCTCTCTACCAACCAATGATTTGCTTTTGTTGTGTGTCTATCATGATAAAGAGCACCATAAATTAACACAGCCCTGATCAGATTCAATTCAGAGGAAAGGCCCCAAAAGGCCACCTGAAGAGTAGAGGCTGACTCTGATTCTTGTAAGATATTTTGTGTTTTCATTTAGCATGGCTTCAGCAGCTGAGCCAGTGAACGTGGCAATCTCAGGGGACACTGGTCAGGTTCTCAGCTCTGAAGAATATTCTGAGGTTTGTTTTCATTCTAAGTGGAAAAATACCCAGATGGAAAACAACCTAAATTTTTCCTGTAAACATAGTTTTTTTGTTTTATTTTATTTGAGAACATGGGAGCATTTCTTTTCATTAGTACAGGATCGTGTTGTTGTGATACAGAACTACATTTTGTTCCAATAACATGAAAAAAGCTAGAGTCTAGTATTTATCCTATTATTACAGCTAATATTCTTCTATACCAAGGTTTCGGTGAAACAGCTCTGAACTATTATGAAATAAAGCATTTTGACACGATTAAAAAAAAGAGTAAATCAAAATTATTCACTTCAAATTTAAAAACTTCATCTGAAGCCACTCTCCCTTAAAAAGAGCATTTCTAATCAGAAACCAGCTACTTTGGAATTATTTATTAGCCTAAAAATGCAACCTTTTTTGGCAAATGTAGCCTAGAGGAAGGGAGCCACATTCCCAAACTCTTTTTTCTACTACATCTGCTGTGGAGGAATCCAACCCTGAGCTGAGGATGTGGATAAATGGCGGCTGATGTTCAGGAGCTGCAGGTCCTGTTTTATGCTGGGGCTGCACCCACACTGCAGGAATATCCTGTGTGGCTCCAGCTCTGCAGCGAAGGAGAGAATGGCTTGGAAATTAATAATGAGGCCCAATCCAATTGGAAAGATTATCTTTACCTTTGGAAAGGTTAACATCCCAGCTGAGCCGATGACCTTCAAGATCTATGGTGGGAAGTCCAACAGCTCCAAGGATCAGTACATAAATTATCTTTCCCAACTGCAGAAAAATCACCCCAGTTAACACAGTTTAGTAGTTAAATTTACTTTATTGTATTTCACACAGCCCTATTTACACTTAAAGGACACTTTGTTTCTGCCTATTAGAATACATATTGATTATTTCAGTTACAGCAGTCTATTTACAGCAAAGCCCAGGTGTCCTGGAGGATGCTCTGCACTGCTGGACCTGAGAGACTGAATTTTATATAGTTAATAAAGGCAAGACAAACATGGAAAATGGCATGCAAACAGCCAGTAGCCAGTCTATGCTAAAGGTTTATTTTCTAAGCATTCATGTAAGGGATTCATGTCATATTTCAAGGTCCCAGAGAAGGACAAGAAGTCACTCCCTGCCTTTGAACCCCCAAAAGTGATGCAGCTGTATGACTGCACCTACTTTAAGAGGTCATGACTTTGAAGCTGTAATTTGGGGCAGTGCTTTCACATGCCATACTTGCTCACTGTCATTAATTATTAACTTTAGCTTCAAACAGGAGATTTGGAACTGAAACATGGTAAAAAATTCAAGGATTTTTAATCCAAACATCTGTTTAAAGAAGAATTAATAATTTTAGAAATTAGTAAGTAAATTTAGCTGAAATCTTATGCAACTTCTTAATGTAAAAAATACATGCTCTCCAACAACAACAACAAAAAAAATTTACTCTTATCCTCCTTTTTTCCCAGTCAAACTGATGATTAAATGTTAGAAAGAGCAGTATGATTAATAAGGAGCAGCATCCATCTAGAGTGGATTATTTCAACGTAACAAAGGTCGGGAATCAAAACTGACTGAGATACTCTGAGATTCTCTGCCTATGGAGAACTTGTGGGCTGTAAGTGAGAAACCAAAACCATTTACATGGTAGGAGTTGCTAAGGTTTTGGCCCTTTGCATGCAGCAAAAATTGTCTTTTGGATAATGATCTTACTGAAACAAGTGTTAAAATCTCTGCAAAGGTGTATTTCAAAGGGGGAAAAGTATGAAACTTCCAACTGAAAAGAACAGGGAGTAGAGAATAAAATAAGGGGAAATATGACATTTTGGCAATTTCCAAAAGAAATATTTTTGGAAAGTTAGAGAACTTTACTTTCAAACTGATATCAGACTCTTCATTTGAAAGACTAGCTTTTTTCCTTGTAAACACTGACTTGAATTTGTAATGAAAGAAAATAATTAAGTTGTTTACAGTGAGCCAGAGCTTTCCATTCCAAGCAAAACAAAAGTTTCAGGTATACCCTTTTTTTTTTCTTTAATTGATTCATCTATATTATTCTCATTTTGGTCAAATGTGAATAACTTTGCCCTTGGGAAGAAAAATACATTTCCACCTGCAGTGTTTTAGAGAAGGCACATGGCGACTGCACTTTTTTATGAGGAAAAAGGTAAGAGCTGACAATGATTTAAAACTTGAGATTTGCTTGGGAATAACAGAGACAACAGAGCACAGTGCAGCAGACACTTACAGTCCCTCCAATTTTCTCATTAGCTCTTTAATCCTGTGCCATGACATTTCTTTTTACATCTTTAATTTTAAGTAACTCAGATTCCTCTGATTTCTGTGGGTCTAGCACTGCACTAGACCTGTTCCCCTTCCCTGAAAGTCCTTTAGTCTGGATCCTGGGCTCCAGCCAGCCCCATGCCATGGGTGCTCACCAAATCATGCTGTGTTCACAGGGTCATGCAACAGTCAAAGGCAAAAACAGTGGTTTAAATGCAGGGATTAGGATACATGTAAGTGATTGGCATTTATCTGCCATAAATGGCACCAAAATCTTCTTTAGAATACAGTAACAGATCAATTTGGCTATATTAGAAAATATATTTGCATACTTAAGGGCAGTATTTGGCACACATTACAGTGTCCATAGAAATACATGTTTTTATTTGCTTAGTATCTGAAATAAATGGCAGACCCCACCCAGAGCCTTGTACTGTATATGGCACATGCAATCCCATGCCCTGTGGAAAACTTGGTTGTGTGATCAGAAAGCTCACTGGTGTTCACTATTTTATCAAATTCTAGGGAAGCACAGAGGACTAATGATCTCCTGGACAGCTGAATGCTTCAATTTGCTACTACACAGCAATTCTTTTTCCCAAATACTAAATATTTGCATAAATACAAAAATTCTACTAGAAATGTCTTGCAATATTACTAATAAAACATAGTGTTCTTTGCCCCAAGTTATCTACAATTTTAACGTAACATGAAAATAAAAAATAGACACAAAAATGAGGACAAAGATCTTCAGAAGGAAAAGAAAAGAAGACAATGTTTTATCTGATAAATGAATTTTACAGTACACTTATCCATGGATATCACACCTCAGAAAAAACCTCGTTGTCGCATTGCAAATATCCATGCAGACTGACATTGGAAATGACCATGGCAAAATTCCTATTGAAATCCACAATACTAATATGGATTAAAAATAATTCCTTTGCAAAGTGCAGAAGATGGCAATTCATGTCCATAATCAGCATAGAAGCTCAGCTTTCTAGAGGGTGTAAAAATATCTGAGTGGGACAACCCACAGAAGCTACTTTGCTAAATGAAAATGGAATTTAAAAAAAGAAATATTCTGAAGGATCTTGCCTATAAAAATAAATCCCATGTAGGAAGCAGCAATGACAGAAAAATCAAAATTGTCACAGATGACTCTTCCGCACTGTCAACACTAAAAAGCACTTGGAAAAAGGAACCCTCAGTTCAGCTCCCAAATCTTCTCTGGAAATAGCAACCACAGTAAATTTTAATAACTGCACTGATTGCATGGGAGAAAGCAAAAGCAAGAACTTTTCCCAAAGCTGTCGTTATAGGTTCGTTTCCAAGCCCAAAGGGCTCGTCATCAGTTCTGGACTTTATACTTCCTTCAGCATGCAGGTCAGACCCTCAGAGGTGCTGCATCTGCCAAGCCAAAAATTCCTAGATAAAAACAAGGATATAGGGATGAGCATAACCTTTGTGATGTGTCCCGAGCAGGACTGAGCCCTGCATATCCTGTCTGAGCTGGAGAATTGAACCCTATGCGAGCAGAGAGTTTTCATTGATGGGTATTGTAAGCAAAAATATTAAGGGACTTCGATCCTCCAAGTTAGCACTCCATATTTTTTTACTGGTTGGTTTTTTGGGGTTTTTTTTTGGTTTTTTAAATTTTTTTTTTATTTTGGGAGGGGGGATTAATAATTTTGCACAAATTTCCTGGTGCTGCCAGGCTCATTCCCTTGTACAAAACACCATTGGTTGTGGGGTTGCCACAGGGGCTTGGGCCTCCTTCACAAAGAAGACAGTCTCACATATATGATGCCAAACATTTTTAGAGTTTCCCTTGCTATTACCCTCATTTACACCACATCATGGAATGTTACAACCCCAAGCAGGAGGAGCCCTTACATCCCCTCCTCTCCCACCCACAAGAAGCATCGCTCTGTGGCACTGCCTGGATTACAGCACCAAGCTGCAGAAAACATTCTGGAGATCAAGTATTTCTGAGAAAATTCCCTTCCAGACCACTGCAGATGAAAAAGAGGAAAAAAGGATGAGAGATTTGGATAACCTCAGGGGGGTTGGTGCTGGCTTTCTCACAGCCATCACTGTGATGGAGAATGTTCCCGTGCTAGTTTCGACCATGCAAATTTCTGCTAGTTCTGGGGATGAACTACTCACATGATTGAGAGCATGAGAAAGGTTTGAAAATAAATCCCCTTGTATATATGCTGATAACACTTAAAATATATCCCCAGAGCTTTATCTGGAGAAAGTCTGAGCAAGCCATCATGTAGTGATCACCAGGTAATGACCACTCTGCTCTTCATTTCTGCATCCTTAGCCTGTGTGACCAGCTGTGTCCAGGGTACAGCGACATGCATCAG
Source organism: Pyrgilauda ruficollis (assembly GCF_017590135.1). NCBI lineage: Eukaryota > Metazoa > Chordata > Aves > Passeriformes > Passeridae > Pyrgilauda > Pyrgilauda ruficollis. The sequence goes on from NW_024508101.1 coordinate 7,002,612, forward strand.
GCCTCAGGACAGCAAAGCTTCTGAGAACATCAGCTCTGACTCTTAAATCTTATCATTAGTGGGACATAGGCAGCTGCTTAAACACTTTATGGGAATAGACTTCAGCAGAAATTTAAATGCTGTGCTCCAGCAAGACATAAAGTATTTCTGAAGCCAATCAATGAATTTTTTCTTTCTTTATGCACATGCATAAAATGTGGACCTGAGGGTACTTTCCTAGTCTGAGTAAATTCCTATTTGTCGCACACTCAGCTCCTGCCAGGTATTTTTCATGTCTCTTGTACTAAGAGGAATAACATGCTCAGTTTTAGCATTTTTAACCAAATTATTCTGGCAGGCATAATGGAACGCATGCTGCTTATGGCACATGGAGAAATAGGTACATAGGGCCCATTAAAATACCCCTTTGCCACAGTGAGTCTAATAAAATAATACAAGTGGAGAAATTAGGATCATTAATGTTTCTAGGTCGAGACTTTTATCAGTCTGAAAAGGAAGGTCTCTGAATTATGAAGCTTTCAGGACTGCACCCAGGTAATAATAAATTTGCTCTCCCCCATCTATTTTTAAGCCCAACTGTTTGTTGGGTATATAACAGGCACCTACTATCGTTGGTACAGAAGAGGCTTTGTCAGCATTACCATTATTAAATCCTGTTTTCAGAGTTTTATATCTTGCCTGTGAATATTTACTCTAGGCTCAGAGTTGATATTTAAAGTGTCACCTAAGAGGAGATTAATTCTTGAATAGTATTTTCGACTGTGTAGAGTTAGGAGTTTTGAAAGATGCATAAAAATAAAGGGAATTGGGAAATTGACATGTTGCAATGCTTTTCCTAGTAACAAATATTTTCTGCCCCCTGGGGAGCCATCTAGTTTTGTTTTTATGTAAGGCATAGACTTTGTTTTAGCTTATCAAGGGTTTGACTGAAAGCAGCTCATTCACTTCAGATGAGCCTGTGTTGGGGGTACAGCTGGCTGGATGTGACAGGTTTCCACACGGCATCACTCCACATGAGCAGCAGCTCAAACTTCCTGCTCAGTAAAGTGCAGAAAACGCTCCATGGGAAAGGATGGCTCCAGCACAGACTGCCCAGCTCTGCCTGTGGCAGAAGGGAGAGGGCAGCGGGCTGAAGGTAAAAGCCACATGAGAGATTGGTGCCAGGCACCTGTGCCTGGCACAGGGATGGAGGAGAAAGCATTAGCTGTAACTCAGTCCTGTTGCAAGGTGTGTGGGTGGCTTCTGCTCCCACCCTAGGAAGCCTCCATGTCAACACTTCTTACCATGGGGCTTTGGCCTCCATCTGCACTTTTTCTCCCCCAAAAGTATAAAATCAGGGATCTCAAATACAATTTCCTGTGGGGCACCAGCAATTAAAATTTCTGAGGTACACAGAAAAGTCCTTCAGACATCCAGTTGATCCTGCATGCTCTAAAACAAGTGTTAAATTTTCCCTCTAATAAAGCCCATGTCTGGATGGTCAGACATGGCTCCTGCTGGTTTATACACTGGTGTCATTAAACCAAGGAGAATGTTTCTCTTCAAACTGCACAGCTTCACGAGAGCCTGACGCTGATGCAGCACCTCAGAGAGACATTGTGACACTGCTCCTGGTGACTGCAGGAAAACCAAGGTTTTATCCCTCCCTGGCTCACTTGTACCTCCCTCTGTCTTTCACTGTCCTCATGACACAGCCTGGACTCTCACAACACACTTGCTGGATATATCTGCTTTCTAACATTACCTTCCTGCCCCAAATGCTTCTCTAATTGTTTTTCTTGATGTGAATTTAAATCCACCTTTTAGCTGTTCTTTATGAGGAGCTCTCATGCCTCCCACAGTAGTGTATTCATTTTGTGCTTTATGCTTGCTCAGGAATGAACTAATTCAGCCAAGGCCAGTCTAAATCACAAACTAATTTTTTCTCTAGTGGGCATTTAAACTTTTAAAAAAGCAGAATGATTGTAAAGGCTGTTTACAGCCAAGTGTCTGGCAGACGTGGCATTTGTCATGAGGGAGACAAGGGCCATCAATCTAGCTAAATTGCTGTGTCTATACAAAATTCTTGGCCATAATCAGGCATTGGAAAAAAACAGAAAACAAGAACAAATTTCAAGCTTCACACCCCCAGCCTTGCAGGAGGAAAACCAGGAAATTTCTTGTTGTGCCTTTCCCTCTGCCATTTTGGGATGTGTGCTCTTGGCAGAGGTGAACATTTGCCACCCACCCACGGTGCATATGGGGGGAGCATTACCCCTGGCTAGCCTCCTGCAAGGCAGTGAGGAGGGGCCACCAGAACCAGTCAGGGAGGTATCACTTGGCAGCATTGCAGCAGCTACAAGGGTCAGGAGTCCACTTGCAAAATTGTGGCACAATACCCCAGAAAGAGTTAATCTCTAGAGATCTTCCAGCCCAAAGAGAGGATGGCGAGGAAGGAGTGCAGGAGGTAGGAAGGTGGAGCTGATCCTGAGCTGCAGCCATGAAATGCTCCCCAAGTGGATGTCTAACAGGTCCTAGGAAATGTGCAGTTCTGCCTTTCTCTTCCGAGTGATCATTACTTGTAAGACATGCTGGTCCAGATGTCCAACTGTTCCCAGCCAAATCAAATCCAGTGCTGCTTCCTTGCTGCCTGCCCTGACAGAAGCTCAGGAAAGCTTTTCTGTGATAGTGAGAGTGGAGTGTTCACCTCAGTGCACCAGAACTAGGGTGCAGAGATCATGCAGTGATTATGAGGGCTATTATGTGTTTAAGTCCCTCTGATAGGAAAAAATATCCTTCCTCCCCAAACAGTGCTACAAGGACTCTGACTAAATCCCACCATTTTATGTTTGCCCAACATCTCCCTCTCCTGTGCTGGGCTCTGTGAGTGGACCAACTCATGGCAGAGGTTTTTGTGCAAAATGCCACTGTGCAAGGAAATATGCAGCAGGGGCATGCAAGCACCCTTCAGCCAAAATTTCCATGCCAGATACAGTCAGATACTTTAGTAAAGATCTTTTATTAGAAGGTTTCCTTGCACACCTTGCAGTAAGCCTGTGCTAGATTTGTACTTTGCAAGAGCAATGTTCTGTCCATGTTTGCTGGCCAGGCTCCTCCCAGGGAACAGGGCACTTCTGCTGCTGATGCAGAGTGGCTTCAGAGTCCTGTGGGAGGCTGCTCTGATGAGTTGTTCTCCAAATTATGTTTTATAAATGGCTCATGGAGTATGGTTCCTGATGGCTTTTTCTTTCTGTTCCTTTGCCTTGCTGAATAACAGTATGTAATTTCATTTTAGTCAGGCTTACTCTGCTTCTACACATTTGCTTTCTCTTTTTTCATTGTCTGAAGTAGTCAGGGAGATTAGATTAGGGTTACTTTGAACATTATTCAGAGAATTCCAGCTTTGTCCAGCCCTCTGCTTTTGTTTTATGTCTCATCCCTATCCTCTCCTTCAAACTGCCAATCTGATTTTTAATTGATGTCAATAGTTTCCTTATACCTACTTTGTAAATCATACTCCCTTTGTGGAACGCTGTCACATGCTTCCCTGCAATCATGATGGATGATGTCCTCTATCACACACTTCTCTAGTAACGCCCCGATGTACCCAGAGAAGTCAAACACATTTGTCAGAGAGAAGCCTTCCTGGATGAATGCAGCAGTCACTCAGGAAGTCTTGGTTATCCCTGCTCCAAGCTTGCAGGGCATTTCTCCTGCTGCAGATTAGCTCTGTTTCAGGTGTCTGATGTGCATCATTTCATGGCACTCCATTTTTCAGACGGTGGAAAAACAAACAAGGTGAGGTACTTGGAAGGACAGAGTTCTCTGAAAAGAAAACAAGGACAAACACCCAGGTGCCAGGTGTTGCTTTACTATTCCCGGCAGAGACAAATTACCATTCTACTCACCCAAACTGTCCTTTTCATCTGCAGGATTTGTACGTGAACATCTCACCAGCACTAGTGACAACGTGTTCCCCAGAAAGTGTGCAACACCAGAGAGATGAGCAATTGAGTGTGGAAAGGACATTTGTTGGACAAGACCCTGGCAGCACTCTGTGCTGGCCCTCAGGCCCCAGGAGATCCTGTTGTCAAGGAATCCCATCGCCCACCAGCAGGCAAATGGTTAAAAGCAGCTCCAAGATGACAAACAGCAGAGCTGGAAAACCTCAAAAGCCCTGAAATCTGTAGGCTTGCATACTCTGGCTTCTCATATGGTTGGTTGGGTTACAGTCTGAATGATGATAAATTCACATGTAGAAATCACTATAGACATTAGAAGTGCCATCTGTGTCCTTGTGTGACAAATGTCCCTTAACAGAGCCTTTCCCACACTGGGTTCCTCAAACAGCCCATGTCACTTACATGGTCATTGCCCCCTGGAAACAGTTATCCTAGCTGTTCAGGAAGTTTGAACAGAAATTTGGTCTTGCCATGTTTTTCTTTTCCCTCACAGAAGAAGCTGATTTGACCCACTAGCAGTTATCATCATTTGGTTTCAGTATATTTCATACCCTGAAGTATATTAAAAAACAGCTTCCAGTTACCCATCTGGCAGGCCCACTTTCATTCCATCAGCAGGTTGGTTTAGATTATCAGGTAGAATGAGGTCAGAGAGAGCCAAAGCAGTGCATTCAGTACCTTCCTTCCCTTCTATCTCTCCCAGGAAGGCAGCTGAACCCCCACAGCTCAGACCCTGCTGCTTGCTGGCTGAGCCCTGATATTCTGCCTTTCCCATATGCTTCCCAGACACCCAAGGTGGGCACAAATTAATGTGTGGAACAGGTAGTTTCACATGACTGCTGGGAGCAGTTAGTTTGGGAACAGAAGTGCATTTTATTGACAGATAACAAATTGAATTTTAATGGAAAACAAATGGTGAGAACTGTCTCTGCCACAGCAGTCTCACAAAGAGATTTTTGACCTTCTAAATAAATGCTGGCTGATTCTCTGCATTAAACCAGCTAATCACCAGGGAGCAACTGTTTTATACCCAATCCCCATGGAGCATCCTGTCCCTTATCTGGATGGATGTCACACTCTGATGGACAGGGAGCCTTTGGATAAGCTCAAGTATTGTTTAGCTCTCATCAAGTGACCAAAAAATAAGACAAATCAAATGAAGAGGTCTAGTGGAAATTTTAATCTTCTCTATTCTAAATGATGATGAATGGTAGTGAAGGATACGTGGGAGAGAAGATCCCTGTGCTGTGTCTGTTGTTATGAGCAGTTGTGGGTTAACAAAATGTTTATCTGGTATAAAGCTCAGTACTTTGCAGGACCAACCAACAAGACCAAGCATGTTTCAGCTTTTCACTGAAAGTGTTTCAACTTTCACTGCACTGAAAGTGTTTCAACTTTTCATCCTTCTATGTCCAATTGATTTTCTGTCCTGTGGTATCTGTCTCTCTTATTTACAACACAGGGAAAAGCAGTATTAAGCAACAGTTTCAATATCTGTGTCCAGTGCCATACTGAGCCTGCTTTCCAAAAGTCCTTGTTGGCTCAGGGGTTTGTGGCGGTGCTTACTGAAATAATTTGTAAGGTTTTAAAATTGAGCATTTAATGCTATGTAGAAAGTTATATACTTCCTCCTTGTCAAAAGTACCCCACTTTCACAAATTTGCTAAAGCTTGCAAAATATCTTTTAAGTCAGCAACTTTTAGCATACAAAGGGCTATTGTCCCACCTTTTGATCAAAGTTCTGAATGGATATTTTGGTGACATCCCAGTTACTGTGATCACATTCTAGTGACCTTGTGAAAATCAAACACATTGGTCCACATTTCCTCCAAGAAAAATCCCAGCTGGTGATTCTCTGATGGCAGAGAAACAACTGAGGAGGGCCATGTAGGGAGGGCACTGCAGATATTGCTGAGGCAGAAAGACTGAGCAAAACAAGGCATTGAAATAAACAACCTAGTCAGACACAAAATTGGTGGCAAAGCTGATTCGTTACAGAGGAGATCTGTACAGGAACATTCAAGCAATGAAAATTAATTCAGAATTTGAAATGTAGACAGTCTATTTCCAAATTGACATGAAAAGATTACCATCACTGTGTGCAAAGGCAACACATTCCTGCACTCATGCAGAAACCTTAATGGCAGAAATGGCTCAAGTTCCTAGAAAAGCAAAGATGAGAAAAAAAATCTGACGAATTGAAGACAACGATGTGAAGTGCCAGATGACGTGTTCAACAGAACTGCAATATGCAAGAGAAAGCGTGCTACATGAGGCATTAGCCCACTTAAAAACAATCAGATGGAGGATTTTCAAGTTTCTAGGGCTGGGTTTGGGGGTAGGGTTGCTCAATGAGCCTGTGAGGCTGCATATCACCGTAACGATGGAGTTTGTTCGGCAGAAATGTCAGAGACTTGCTGGGGAGAGCTAAGATGTGCATAACTTAGCAATGATCTTACACAGAGATCTTCACTTCAATGATTCACCAAAAACCCTCTAGACAGCTACAAAATATGAAACTTTAAACAATCTTCACTGTTGCTGCTGCCATTAGCATAGAAAATTTAAAGCAAATGTTAATCATTCATTCAGACGTGGGCAAGAGGGCTCCTGGTATGTGGTGCAGTGCTGGGACCACCATATGCTGAGGTTCCCTGAGACAAGGTATTTACATTGAGACCTTTTCATTTTCAGAAAAATCCAAAAATCTGTCATGCACAGGATCTGGGTGAGCAAGGACAAGTTTATTTGTCCAAGCTTAGGAGTTTAAAATACCTCTCATGTGGCAGGTTGTGGCCTGGGATGCTGGGGTGGGATTCAGCATGTTTGAAAGAACAATTTATTCCAAGTGCAAAACATGAGGCAATAATGCTAAAAACTGCATAAATTCTAGATGAATAGAAGTTTCAGGAAAGAGCAGATTTTACTCAGCAACCACAATCTCCTCTTTCATGATTCTTCTTGAAAAAATTGCCAATCAACAATGAGCAAAGTCAATACCACGATCTCCTGGGTCTCCAGATATTCTGCTCAGTACAGTGCCCTGTCCCTCATTCTACATTGCTACAAGCTTTCAACAAACCGTGGTGGGTTTCCATAATTTTCTTCAATTCTTGCCCAACTGCAAAGCCTTCCATCAGTGCCCTTTTCCAGGTTTTTGTTCTAGGAAGCAATTCCTTCTGGTATGAATCTCTCTGCAAACACCTTCCTTGTTTTGGCTGCCCTGACCCAGCCATGCCACTGCAGAATGACAGTCACCAGCCCACGCTGGCAGTGAGGGAGGGGCTCATTCCACCATCCCTGGCTCCTCACCTGCAGAATGCATGGTGCTGCAGAGAGCCCAGGAAGCTCACCCCTTTTTCACAACACCAGAGTGCATTCTTCTTCCAGTACTCTTTCCTTGTGACATATTATAACCATTCTGTGCTGAATAGCAAGGGCATTAAGTTTAATAACCATTGGACAGCTCATAAAAATATAAACCAAGTCACGAGCTGGGAGTGGTGCAGCTGTGCCTGGCTTTAATGCCTCAGCCCAAGGAAGTTAATTTGCAATTATCTCTGTGAAGCACCCGGGTGCCTTTGTTTGATGCAGCTGCAGAGCGAGCTGCTCGTTCCGGTGACTGCTCAGTGCACCTTGCACGCTGCTTTTGGGCTGACATCCCCATTTCACATCACCTGCTCCCACTCCAGCCTGCTGATGTCAAGAAGACCTTCTTGAGCCTTTTGAGTAACTGACTGAGACTAATGGGAAGACCGAGCTGCCAGCAGAGGGCTGCAGGGAGACGCTGCCCGGTGCCAGTGCCAGTTCTGGACCTCTGTGCACTCAGGAGCAGGAAGCTGGGACACCTCTGGGGTGACAGAGGCAGTAGCACCTGCAGGTGCAGCTGGGGCTGCAGTGCGTGCATGGGGACTGCCCCAAACCCAGGGCCCTGCTGCAGCTCCCTGAGGTCAGTGCATGTCTTGCTGCTCATCTGCTCTCTGGGAGAACAGTCCCAGGCCCTAAAGAAAGCAGACTCACACCCAGGCAAAGCTCTTGCTTCCTTAGGGAACTGATACCCAGCCTCAGAGGCTGCAGGGCAGGAAAGCCTCTTCAATATCCATTCAGTAATAATGCTGTTTGTATTTTGAAAATTCAGAGAAAATCATCATTGCTTGAGGAGAAGAAGGGTGGATAACAATTGCTCCATTGCTTGTCAGGACAGCACTGATTCCCTTAGCCTAGCTCACAGCAGGAACCCAGGCCAGAGGGAAAGAAGACTGTTTGTTGATTCCATAGCTTCTATGCTATTTTTTTTTTTCAAATTAAGCAGAATGTTTTCTTTGGAATTTCTGGGTTTTTTACACAGAATAACAGCTTAACAGCATTGCATTCTTCCAAGAAAAGTGGTATTGACAGGTCTATTTTAAGCCTCAGACCAACAGGCTGCCAGGACCTATAAGCAAGGTAAACCTTTCTGAGGAAGTCAAACCACAGAACTGTACATCATACTTCTTGAACACAGAAGCCCAGGATTTTAGGGGGATATTAACTAGATAGTCAATAAAATTATTTACGTTTCATGAAAAGCACTGTTTCTCTCTAACTTTACAACTGATGTGCTGTGTGTGATGGTGTGACAGGGAAGGAATGGCAGAGCACCCACAAATTATTTATTATTTCTAATTACACAAAAATAGAGGAGTGGGAAGCTCCAAGAGTCCTCTATGCATCTGGCACAAGCCCCAGTGTTTACAAGCTGACAGGACACACTTGGGGTCTTGAGACAAAAGGAGGTTCCCAGTGGGGAAAGGACCAGTACAGACCCCTTTGGGACAATTTCACATGTATTTACAAAGATTCTGTAAATGCTCAGTTTTACTTGCAAAGGTAGTGCTTGCATCTTGCATTCAAAGCTCCTGTAAAATTGACTGCAGAAATGAGTACTTGCTGTGCATAATGACTTTGACTCTTTCCACCATCAAGCAAGTTATCAGGAGCACTATTAAACAAAATTGTTTCCAGAATTTTGTGTTTCAATTTGTGATGAACTACCAGAACTGAAAAGATCATTTAGAAAGAAAGCACACAGAAGGATTTGCCAAGTCAGGTAATGTTTCTGGCCTTGGGCAGCAAAGCTTCTGAAGAAATGAAATGCTTAACAATGCCCAAATGACATTCACCTCTGCAATGCTGAATGTTCTTCATAGCTGGATTTGTATGTAGTTCAAGGTTAATCACATTGTCTCAAGAATATGGTATATTGCAAAGAAAAGAAATCCAGCAACTTTATAATACCCATCAGCTACTTATGTTAGGCTAAAAAAATCTACATTTATGTAGATACTAACTATTGCTTTACTAATACTTCTCTGAGTTTTATCTTTTCTACCTCACTCTGGACATTTGGCAGCTTGTGAATATGCTGCATTGCTTGGATAACCCTGATGGCTATCATCTCAATTCAGATGAAAGAGAAAAATAAATAAAAGCATAACCTGAGATTCAACCCAGATGTGAATGCTCTGTGTCTAAAAGACTGCAGGTGGGGTTTCTGCTCACCCCAGAATCTGTGGAGTCCTCAGAACTGGTGATACAATGAGCAGCACAGTGACCTTTCCATACAAAGATTTAGAGGAATATTTTTGAAAAATGGTAGCTAAATTTCTGTTCCTAAATTGATGCCTAGGCATCTGAATATTAAGTTATGACATGGGAGGCAAAAAAGCAGTAATCAGAGCGGATTTTCCCCAGCTGACAGATTACTGCCCCAAAGGCATCTGCAGGTAAATTCCATGTATTCATAACTGCAGATTTTTTAATATCAATTGTCTCAGTGGCTCCAGACTGAATGCCAAACATTTTTGGGGTATTCCTGTGTCACCCACATTGCATGACTACATATTTTTAATGTGAAGATGCTTAACTGTATATTCAATAACTGTATATTCAATTCAAGGGTGTGTTTGTGTGCGTGTTCTGTTGTGTCATTTCCCCTGTGCTGGGGACCCTGTCACACAACAGCTTCTGAGATGCAGTAACAACCAGTTACCCTTAGCCCTTAGAAAATAAGAGATGAAAAGACATTTTCATAATCTCTGTGAAAGAAATCTGACACTGACTGGCCAAAATTGTACTTTAAATTACTCTGTTTTGGGAGTCCTGTCATGCTTCAGTCAAGTGCCCCAGAACAGAGCAAGCAGTTCCTAAGAAGTGGATAAACCACAATATTGAATAATGGCTGAGATTTAAGGAAAACATTCCCCATGGGCTTACAGTACTCACCCCATGGATGAAGAGGGGCTCAGAGCAGCAGAGGGACTCCTGCTGCCTGCGTTGGGTTTCTGGTCCCTGCAGGGCAGGGATGAGTCATTCCCTGTATCACTGAAAAACTGGGCATTTCTGTAGGCACGATGGTGTTCAGACAACTGTGTATATTTTCATTTCTTCCCTCCTGGCTTACGATAGGGCTGAAAAAAAAACAGTGAGAAAGCTTTTCCTATGTAGGTGTCCTACTGGCAATTGCAGAAGAAGTCTTGTTTGAGTTTTTGTATCCAATTTTTCAAATTTCACATTAAAGTTAAATCTGAACATCAATTATGTGGTTTAATTATAATATGCATAATTTTACATATATTACCTGGAATAAACATATATATTCCCTGGAAATAAGTCTTCACACATTAAACTGTGAGAGTGAACTGGTTCTGCTGGTTTCCTTTGCTCAAAATAGAGGAAAAAATGCCTGGAAGTGTCCAAATATTTTGGTGCTGATGTTCTCTGTGTAGTACAAAATCCTGAACTTCACCCTGCAAGCTTCAGCTTCATTCAATTAAAATGAAATAGTGGTTGATCCTGAAATGGAATGCTTTCAATAACCTAAATTATTAAACAAAACAGTTTGCCTAGTTTCACCAAGACTTATGGCCAGGTTTTGATATTTGGTCCCACGTTTTGCAATTGTATTTATGTAATGAATATTTATATAAAACTACAAATGCATAAATATTTATCCATGGAAATATGTGCGTGTGTGTGCATGCATATTGTGTGTAAATCCACCTACACACATACACATACAGCAGTGATCTTTGAGCAGATGCAGCCTACTGAAGAATCACCTGGATGCAAACCCAGATCCTGATGCCAAGCCCACATCTGGCAGGGTGCAGCTGTGAAGAAGAGGTGATGATTGCTGCAGCTGGTCCCCACTGACCTGCTCCACTCCAAGCAGGAGGAAGGTGGGCTCCAGGCTGTGATTGGCATACATGAGCTCCCAGACATTTAACTCTGTGCCCACAGTCACTGGGGTGTTCAGGAAATAAAATGGTACAGAAACAATGCATCTGGGTAAAATAAAAATGTTTACACTTAATGAGCCACATCTTTTTTGGTGAAATACGAGAGGAGGAACACAATGGTGAAGGCATTGCAGGCTTTGGCAGGAATGGAAATGAGAGGAAAGGAGGAAAAACAGGATGGAGGTAAGGGAACAATATCCAGAATAGGGAACAGTTTGCCAGTTTCCACCAAGGGTAACAGGGGAAGTGAGAGATTTTAACTAATGGGAAACTGGCATTCCCCTGCTTTTCAATTTTAACAAACCTTCTAATGATAATTGTAGACTTTCTGTATTTATAGAGATCCAGTGTGTCTGTAGACAATAGCATCATCTACCAAGTCCTTCTTCCATGATACAATTTCAGCCATTTTCTTCCATGCCTTTCATTAAAATATGAAAGGACATAAGCAATATATTGAAAATCATTTCCCAGTAGTAGGAGGGGAGGATCAGAATTAACTGAAGCTAAGAGAACCAAAAGAAATACTGAAGGACACATCAGTAAGAAAGGGAGGCAGAGCTGTGCTCACACAAATTCCTGTTGTCAGCACTGGCTAGTGCTTATGGGAATGATCAAAGGTGGGAAAAAAGGAGAAAGGACTAAAAACCTACAAGATTAATGTTTCAGAGAAAAAGACACACTGCACTACAGGATCCTGTCTGCAATGATCATGCTCAGCCAGGCAGGATTCCCATATAATCCTTATCCTTAGTCTTCTCCAACAAACACCTTGGTAAAATAAAAAGCTGGACATTTTAAAATCCTGTGTGCTCAGCAGAATTAGTCAAGTGCTTCCTGTTTGGATTTGTGGAGTAAGATGGAGCACAAATTCCAGATTTCAGCCTAAAGAACCATAGCAGATGCTAATGATGCCAAATTCCTGAGTTTTACAGAAGTGCACATTCCTGGTTATGTCTAAAGTCTTTTTAGACCACTGTTAAAAGAGATGCAAAAAATCATGAGTTTTTCCCATTCCCTTATGTAATTTTGTTTAGTGACTTGATATTGGTGAGGTTAAAAAAGATTGAAAATGTCAATTTTAAGGAATTTCTACCTAAAACTTATCCTCTCATGTGCTTTCAGATGCCAAAGACTCAAAAAATTAGTAGGAATTATAGAGCAAAGTATCTTATACCCAAATTGTCAGTCATGTATTTCCACTGGCACACCAGAAAATTTTCCATGGATCCTGAATATTCTTTCCAAAGCTCAGTCTCCTGGCTATCTCAGAGTTGTAAACCAGAGCATCATTAAAAGGCACTTTAGTCTTGGCTGTAATTTTTATACTGCAAAAAGCATTTGGATGATCAACTTGCATTGAAACAAGTAATTGAAAATATGGCAATTTCAGCCTCAGAGCTGTACTGGAAATTCACTGCAGATGATGAACACAAGTAGAAACATTTCTAGAAAGGTGAGCTCTCTATCCAGCTACCTTAAGGGCCCACAGGTTTTTCTTTCTTTCCTTGTGATTTTATTTTTTTTCCTGTCCTTTGACAAAGCCATGATCATGTCTTGGCTCCAGCCAGCCAGAACACATCTCCAAATCTTCCCCCTTCTGTTTACTTAAAGAAGCCTCCCCCACCCTCCAGAGCATAAATCATTGTTCTGGAGAGAAGCCACTGAAAAATGTCACCACACATTGAAATATGTGACACTCTGCTTACTTTGTAATGTCAGTGAAAATAAAGGGAAATAGTTTACCATTAACTTTCTATGTGCTTACAGCTTGTCTAAAGTATTTTTCACTAGCATGGAAGGCTCAAAGGCATTTTCTCTCTCTGGAAAGTAGTAATGTGAATAGTTTCATATAGATGATGTCCAACAGCATTGAAATTGATTTTCTAGTTCAGATGTGTAAATGTTTTCATGTTCCCTGAGTGATCCCACATATGTGTGGTGGTCTCTTCTGGAATGTTGAATATTTGCTGCTGATATCTGGAAGAATGTGCAACAAGTGATGAAAAGAACCCCTTTGGTAGGGGAAAATGGGAGGCAGAAGGAAAACTGCCCCGTTTTGCTGAAGTGGCTCTAGAGTTTGATATTGTCACATCCACTGCAGCAGAGATGAGGCAGAGTCACATCCTCCACGAGAGCTCTGCAGGTTTCTCTGCAGTCCAGCATGGTGAGCCACACTCCGCTGGCGTCGCTCATCGCCTGCCCTTCACAAGGTTATCTGATGATAGTGCTTCCACTGGTATCCCTAACAGTCACAGGAGAGACTTCTGGTGTTAATTCTTCAAGAATTGGTTAAAAATAGCAACAGTGTTACAAGGCTAGGCAGGAAGGCTGTGAGAGATCTTATGGGGAATTGCTAATCAACATCTGCAGTTTCATCTCTCAGTCTTTGACTGAGACCGAACTGTTGTTCCTTTCTCATGAGTTTTTGAACAACAGCACAGTGAAAGATTTGATGGTCAAGTTAAGGAAGTTATGAGATAAGTATTTTCTACTTTCTGCAAATTTCAAGAACTTACAGAATTAACTTTCTGTATAATTTTTTCTCTCTCAGAAGCTGTAAGTTCTTCAAAGCTAGCTGGCGTTTCCATTTCTATTTAGCGCTTGTCCACTTCATCATTCTTCAGTTTGCATTTTAATAAAGCTACCAGAGGAAGCTATTCAAAATTAAAACTAACTCATGTTCCTTCTTTGCTAAGACAAAAGCATTGAAAGTAATTTAAGCACAGAAAGTGAATGCATTATTAGGGGATGACATTTCTGAGCAGTGAATAATGATCCTTGCAGCTGTGACTTACTCTCATGAGAGGAAAGCTCTAGCTGCCAGTTCACTGCTGCTGTAATCTAAAATTTTGTGACCCCATGGACCACTCAGCAAATACATGTTGCTTTTTGTTGTCTTTTCCATAGAGGTAAAGGGTTCCTTCATTTGCTCCTTGGCTTCCTCCACCCCTGCAAAGGCACCTGGGGTGGGTACAAAGAAAAGCACAGAGGGAAGGTGAACAGAAGAAAGATGTAAATGCAGATACACCTGTTTGAATGCACAGCTATCGGTTGATGACTTTGTTTTATATGAATTTAAATATGTAAAAAACAGTTTCCTACAGCAGTTTTGTACAGTGATGTGCTGAGGTACTCTGGGCTGAGAGAAAAAGTCTGGATAACAGGGAATTGCCAATGTGCAGTGAATGTAAATGCTCATGTAATCTGAAAAGAGCAGAATGTTTTTCCAGGGCACGAGTGTGTCACAGTGCCACAGTGTTCCTGGGGCTGCCAGGGGCAAGGCAAAGGCAACAGCAGTTATTTCCCTCCTCTTGCTGTTATGAGTATGGAAAAACCTCAGACAGGAGATTCAGCATTTGCTTTCTGCTTCCTGCACAATGCCATGGGCACCAGGCTGGTGGCTCTGGGCAGGCGCTGCCAGCTCGCCAGCAGCACCATGTGGTTCCTTCTTTAGGGCTGGGAGGCTCAGGCCAAGGACGCACCCACATCATCCCCTGCTTGGCTGCCTCAGCCTTGCCAAAAAAAACATTTAAGCTGAGAAAAGCAGCAATGGGTGACATTTCCTCTGCCCTCTCCAGGATGAAAAACACCCTTCCATCCTCCTTATCGCCTGCATCATTTGTTTTAAATTCCTAGGTGATTTTTTTTTAAATTCCTCTACATTTTCCTTCCTCAGCTCTCTTGTGCAGAGCTGCTGGATTGTAATGTTACACAACCACCAGCAGCCGTCTGCCTCAGGGCAGCTCACCGTAACCCAGATGTGTCACATGAAAGGAGAAGCTGGGCTTATGACACTCAAGAAATGCTTCTGCCTATGTCTAAAAAAAAAAACCAACCTTCCCAGCTTCATCCTAATAGTAGAGCTGAGAGTAATTCCTGCACAAGTCTCTGAGCTGCTGAATGAAAAGGATTCCTGCTTCTGTTTTAGGGAGGCTTTTCTAACAAGTTTTGGGTAATTAGGAAGAAATTTGAAAACTACAGCACCTGGATGATTGATGCATCACTGCATCCCACTCCAAACCCCAGTGCAGTCACCAAGACTTGATCACATATAAATTGCTCAGTCATCAATCTAAACTGATTTTGGTCAAAGCCCACATAAAAACATTTGTTGAGCTTGATCCATGGTTTCTCATACAGGAGAGTTATAATTATGCCACTGTGTATGGAAACCCATTCCCATCTCCTAACCAAACCAGAAATACTGAGGAAATACCAGTCATTCTGACACGTCTATCCCAAGGCACTTGGAAATTCAGGCATTATATATGGTACAATATAAAATATATATTATATATGGTACGATATAAAATCCAAAACTAAAAAACACTGAAGTGTAATACAAAAGCAAAAGAAACATCAGAATACCTTGCTACATAAGCCAATAAAATGAAATTCAGGCCAAAACTTCCTTGAAATAAGGGAGTCTTCTCATCAATATAGTGAATATGCTTTTAACCAGAGTGTAAGTGAACCTCTGTGGCTGATGGATGTCAGAAACAGGTTTCCTAATGAGAACATTTGAGCAAAAATAAATCCCATTATTAACTGTTCCATGTCACTGTGCAATGTAAACAAGTATTTCTGCTGTTTAAGAAGTATTTGACATGAAGTTACAAGTTACTTTTAAGGAAAATATGTCATCACAAGCTCAGTTCTGCATGTCACTGTAAATTATTTCTCACCTTGGATAATGACTTCTGATCCTGTTAGCCTGTGAGTATAACAGGCAGATTATTCTCTTAGGGCATATCTCCTTAAAAATGAATAAACTCCAAAAATGGTCTGTCTTTATTATGTGGTAGGGGACTCTCTGTATGCTCAACAAAAAATCCAGGTTTAAATGACCACACATGGTACTATAATTCTGGTCATATTCAGATCCCTTTGCCGGTGGCATTCACAATGCAGATAAAAATGACTGACAATTATTACTTTTGTGTAATTATAATATCAGCAAATATATTCTTTCAGCTTTTTATTTCCTGATATAATCAGTGGTATCACCGTGAATTTGCATGCATTAAACCACTTTCAATTCCATCAGTTTCTCAAACATAAAAAATTCCTTGAGCCTCTCAAGATGCCAGTGTGCAGGAGATCTTTAGTCACGCCCTCCAATTTATTCCCCTGCACAATGTAATTCCCAGTCTTATTGCTCCATACATTTCCTAAGGATCAAGACAAGGAGACTACAGCTGACAGGCAAAGAGAAAAGCTCTGAAGTCACCAGGCACAAAGGTGACACACAGATGATGCCTGTGCTCTGACATCCTGCAATCATCCATCTCTCAGTCCATTACAAAATGCTTCTGCTTCACTTTGCTCTCAGGACCAGAGGACACAGAGCACATGACAAAAATGGATGAGAACTTGATTTCCACAAGGGTTTGGGATACCAGGGCAACCTTAAAGGCTTGTGATTTTAAAAAATGCTATAGACAGGAGATAACCCCCCTTCAAGTATTTCAACCTCTAACTTGATGCTTGGTTACACCAGTAAGAGAAAGGAAAAATAAGGGCATGAAATGTGCCTCTAAGTGACATATATGTTCCTAGAAGAATTTGTGAGAAAATTGGATAGAATTATCTTCAAATTCTGCAGTCCTGTCACACATTATGGCACAACCTGACTCGCAGGCAGACAAGCCTCTTCAGAGCTTTGCCATTAATTTCAGGATGAGGATGATAAAAAGTAGAGAAGGATGAGTTCCACTGTCTCTTGACAAACCTGAGTCATTCACTTGGCTCCCTCAGCCAGGATGGAGATGTGTTACACAGAGTTTGGTTTTTTCATGGAGCTTGGTGCTTTATTTAGCTACAGGAAAGACATGCTTTGATCTTGCTGGGTCTTTCAGTAGGATGTGGTGGTGGGTGGACAGGCTGAGGCTCTCACCAGGATCAGGTCAGCCAGGATCCCTACAACACAGCACACCAGCCCTCCCTACACACAGGCTTTATCTGAGGCAGTTTACTTTCCATTTTCAGAGGGCTGAGGGGGTCTGTGTGAACCAATGGCACTGCTACCTCGGCAGGACAGAAACTGGGAGAGATAAAGCATTGGTATGGCAGGAGGCTTGTCAGCAAGGGGCTCTCCAGAGACTGCACCACATCTAGGACTCAGTCCAAGAACTCCAGGAATCAGAAAATCAGCTAAACGTGATTGTGAAACATCATCTGACACTCCCTGGCAACAATTCAGTGGCGTCCCCTTCACTCTGCACCATCAGTTCTGAAGGGCTATCTTTCCAGTCCTCAAAAAGCTAGAAAAATGCATTTATCATGCATGTCACTGGGGAGTTCAGGGAAAACTGATGTATTAATGAGACTTCCCAGAAGCTTCATCAATGACTTCTGCAGCCTTGGGATGGAAATACAGCTATTAATATTTCCTCCCATGCCTTTTGCTTGGGTTTGGGTTTTTTCTGCCTTTTTATCAAAAGATAACTACTTGAGCATCACTTGTTAACAAGAGAAGAATCTTGCATTCAGTTGCCACTTCACCATTATTTCACAAAGTACAGGTTTACAATGTATCCCCCAGTGACTGCACCATCCCTATAACAAAAGCTGTGTGATTAGGTAAGGTAAGGAAGGGCTAGGATTAAATATCTCCTCAATTCTGGTCTTAAAACAAAAGCCATATGAGCCAAGAAAGAGAACTGTGTCATTTGACTTTAAACCTGAGACATTCATGACTCAATGAAGCCTCTTTGACTTTAAGTATTGCCAATTAAATAATAGCAGCCTTAAACCAAAATATTTGTCCAGCAGAAACTGAGCAAAGAGCCCAAGCCATTCAGCAAGATATTGGCTAATGCATCCATTTAATCCCTATTTGTTCAGTCCAGCCCTGTGGGAAGCCCTTTGTGTCTGTATGGGGGGTTTTAAGTCCTTCATTCCTGTTTTATCTCGGGAGCTGTGATGAAGCAATGTTGTCCCCATCAGCCTGAAGGACTGCTGGCACTGAAGGGCTCTGGGAGGAACTTCATGACTATGCCCAGGTTTTACATTAAGGTCTCCCTTATCTGTGAAGAGGAGAGGGGTTTGGATGGCCAGCACTGCTCTGCTCTGGGGCCATGAAGGATCTGCAGCCACATCCAAAGTTCAGTAGCTCATTTATTTATCCTGCCATGCTAATGCCTTGTCTTGACACCAGCACAATTTACTTGCAATTATTTCTATGGAAAAAGTGGAACAGTTGATAAATCAAAGGAGAAATTGTTTTAGCTTGGCCACCTTCATTCCATGCAGTTTCCAGCTGCTCAGCAGATTATTACTTTGCATTTTAACCTTTACATCCCTCTTCAGATACCTTTGTATCCAAAAGAAAATGCTTTGAAAGAACTTGCAGACCTAAGCTGGGTGAAAGGCTTTAAGTAATGTAAAGCTGTTAAAGAACAAAGAGTTCATTATGTAGGTTTAAAACTGTTCATTTATTGGCAACCAGATTGTTATAGAAAAATCTGCCAAAAAGGCATTCAAATATATCACTGCCTGAGTAGCCCTTACGGGGGTGGGGGTTTGTTTTTGTTTTAACATTGTGTCAGTAAAGCAATTCCAAGCAACCCATAAATGCAACAAGATTCCTAAGTGCTGTCACCAGATTGAAATTTGGAAATGCAAACTGATGCTGATAGAATAGGAAATGTAAGAATTGTAATGCATAACACACATTTGATTTTACTTCATGAAGCATTGTTTTTTTCCTGGGATAAACATCCTATTTCAGCTATTTATTTACAATGTAAATATTTACAAACTGGTAGCTATGAATCAGGCTGTTGTTATTTCATTGTCTTTAGCATCTGATTACTTCAAGGGGTGTTTTGTTCTAGATATGAAGCAAAGCTGAGGTTTACACTACCCTGAACATGTATTCAGTTGAATAAAATTTTGTGTTAAATACACTGAAAAATGGGTCAGAAGCTGCCTACTGCCACGAGATTCTGAAAGTATCTTCTATGGCAAAATGTCAGAACTTGGGTAGGGTAACAATTGCTGATCCTGCCACAGCAGGCAGGATTTGGGACAGGCCTGTAGCTGAGGTAGATCAGGCAGTTGCCTTGGTGGCCCCACACTCCCCAAGGAGAATAAATCCAAAAGTTCCCTGTTCTAGAGATAGCACAGATCAGATTCTAATAGTTTATTATTTATTTGTAATTTTGTTACTGCAAGCAGCCATTAGTTGTGCATTAGGTAACCTGCTTTCTCTGCAATTCTATAATCTATTAGGCACTTCTCTAGATTAATATTTATCATTACTGCTGTGCTTTCTAGCGGTTATTGATATTGCTGTGCTTATTTTGTGTATGATAAATTCCAGTACATTACTTTCTGGGGTCGGACTAGGCAATGTCTAGCAGGAAATGACTGTGAGCTCCATGTTTTTCAAATGCTGCCCACCCTTTGCTGTGCTGACCACCAGGAACAAATGACCAGCACATGTCATGAGACCAAGAGTGTGGCTGCACGCCCTGAGAGTGGCACTGCAGAGGATCACTGTTAGGTGACACAGCTGCTTGCAACAGGAAGTGTTTTGAGCATTTTTCTGGCAGCAAAATAAGGACAGGACTGGTGAGCACGTGGCTGGACTTTGGTAACATCACTGCCCCTTCCAAAGAGTATCACACTCCTGGTCCTGGGCTGCCTCTTTCAGCAGGCTCAGCCAGACTGGGTATCCAGCTTATGATCAGACAAGTGTGCCATTTGTACTCTATTTGTATTTTCTCCATCATTTATCTTTCTCCATCATCAATACATGGAAGAATAAATAGATCTGTCAGTTAGTTTCAGAGTGGAAAACATTTTGTTCCAGCACCTTTCCTTCCTTAAGGAGATTAGAATAGGTATATTATTTTTATTCAGTGTGTGAGGTTACAAGACAAATTAAAATAATAGCATGTTCCAAATGAGATTGCAATACATGGATTGGGTTTATTTAATTTGATTTCTATGTCTGGAACATTAAATTTATTTGACTAGTCACATACTTAACAAGGCAGTGAATTATTCACAGAAAAGTTTGAATTGCAGTTAATTCAGCCTCCTGCAAATCCCAGTGAAACTTGTTTTCATGGAGGTGACTCAGGGTTTGGAGAGCTGCCCAGAGACCCAGGTTTAGATTTTCTGGGCTGTATGTCTGCAACCTAAAGCATTTGATGGCTCAGGGCCCTGCAGGTAGGAGCACCTGATGTGAAATTGAGGTAATCCCAAAGGGAATTATCCTGCCTCTCAGAATTATGCAGACACTGGGTGTTGTTAGCTTTTGGCTGAATAAAGCCTCCAAAATAGTATCTTGTGTATCCACATGCTTGCAGTGCTTTTTTAGAAGTTAAAAGTAGCAGATGCTCAGCTCTGCTGAAAATTGAAGAGGTTTTATCCTCCGCCCAGACAGTCCAGTACAAAACAGCTCCTTGTGGTAACAGAGACAGATTTCAGTGTTCTGGGAGAAGCCAAGCCCCTCCTGCTCCGTGCCTGATCCATCCCACTCCAGCTTCCCTGTGCGCCGGCGGCGTTGCGAGACCCTCCGGATCTGTTGTGCTACACGGGAAAGTGAAAAATAAAGCAGTCAAGTTTTGCAGCTCTAATTTTAGCAGTACTTTCACAGTTACTATTGTGTTAGAAATCCACATGACACAAAGAAATCTAGTAGGTCAGCAGCTTGAAAATAGAGTCTAATTTTATATTTCGGCAAGTTATATAAGCATTTGCTAATCACTTTTCTTAATAGAACCTGCTTTTTCTCTGAAGCAAGATAAATCTTTCTCCCAGAAGAGAAAAACACACACAGTGCTTGAAAGGTCCCTTAAAGATAAAACCAGAATTACTCAGTATTGCCCTTTCCAAAGAAGATTTCCAAGAAATTTTCACAGGCCACACCAGTATTTAAAAATAAAATCAAGTGTTATGTTTGAAAACATAGTGAGAAATGTGTTGGTTTTTAAGTAGCACAAGATGATAATGTTAGCACCTTGCTAACAAAATCTCTGAAGCACTTGTAAGCACTCAACTAAATTAACAGGGAGGTTTTGTTTTCTGCATTTCATGCTGTAAAAGTAATTTGACTGCCCTTTGCTGGTGACTTCAATGGAGCTGAACCTGCAACCAATTTGCCAGCTATAAAGGGAAGTAAACATTTTTAAAAGCCTTTGGTTTTCACTCTGTGTGAATAATTAGTGGCATTTCTTTTGGACAATATGTTGAATTCTGTGATGTATCCTCAGTCAGTGGGACTGTATCCCTCAGGACAGTGGGATGTCTGCTCCTGGCTGCAGGGTGGAGCGACAGACTTTACATTACTCAGTGTGGCAGGACTGGAAAGGTGCAAATCTCTTTTTTCCTTTGTGAGAGACCAACCCAGGCAAAGCAGGAGGATGGTCATGGGGTGGCTGGGCAGAGCAAGCTGCACTTTTGAACACAGTGGTGGTGTGGATGCCGTGACAAACACAATTTGTCATTTCATTTAATAGTAAAGGTAAATTTATAGATTATAAAGAACGAACTGTTTAAGAATGGTTAATCAATTAATTTTACATTAGAGTTTAACAACTCAAAAGCTTGTTTTAACATCACAGTTATTAGTTACCTATATTGCAGTCTATTGATGGGCTTAAATAACCATCAATAGCAGACGCTGCCTGGCTGTGCTTTCAGCTACAGGATTTAGCTTCGAGCTACAGGATGAGCAACATGCTCAGCGAGCCAGCTTTCATCCAGTATTAGTATCTTTCTTACAGGAGATCTTCATTAACTGTCTGCTCATTCCAAAATACAGACAGAGGTTGCTGAATGTTGCTTTTTGCAGTGGCCCTGTGAAGCAGGAAAAGTTGTCTTTCTAGTTCAGTAATTCTGTTGCTTGCAGGCTTGGCTGAGGAAAAATGTTGCTCTCCTCCCCCATTTGTACCTCTACTGTCATTAGGGACTTTCAAACCCTTGCACCACTGCTGACAAATCTGGCTGCCTTCACTTGTTTTATAGATTTCTCTCTTTCCTCGAGGTTTCTGGGTTTATTTAATTAAACATCTTTGTTCGTTTGTTCTGCTTGATAATTAAGTCCTTTTATTTTAACTATCTTTCTTCAAACAGAGAATTCATATGCATGAAGGACAGCTCCCAGTAGTGAGGAAAGGAAGTTACTGAGTGCTTTGGCTACATTGCCAGCAATGAAAAATAGAGTTTTTGATTGACTTGCAAAAACCCTTTAGGAGTCATCAACTAAGGAAAAACTGTTAAAACAGTGGGAAAAAAATATACCCAGGCCTTCATTTCAGCTAATGCATTATTTATAGAGATGACTGACATTATTGCCATACATTCACCTTTTTCAGAGAGAAAAACTGCCTTTCTTCAGAACATCCCAGTTTTTCTCATCTTTCCATTTTGGTTGGCCTTTCCTTCTCCAAGACATCTTTAGTCTGTGCCCCCTTATGTTTGTGGAGCTGAGATTCCCTCCCAGAGCTCAGTGGTCATGGACTTATCTGCCTTCATCTGAAAATGAAATTTTCACAACAAACTACACACAATAAACACACCTCAGTATCTGAATAGATATTTCTGGTTACCACTATCAGAGTCCATCCTTCATTAATACAAAACTTTTCAATATCTTGCTGGCTGAAGGGTTTAAAATGAGTCTGAGCTATAGTTAATCTTCACCTGAGGTCTCCAGACCTACCGTGGAACTCCTCATTGGAATTCACCCTGCATCCATCATTTAATTTCCTAACCAGATGAAGCACGGTGGTTTCTGGCCTGCCTGGCTCTGGAGTTCTCATTGCAACAGCAGCCCTGGGCATTAAAATAAAGAAAAATATCTGTGAGATATTTTTCAGCCTAATACATTTTTACTAGAACTAATAAAACACACACAGTTTAATAGATGAAGACCTACTAATTCTCTGAAAAATATCTAGGCTGTAGTGGTGGTAAAATTATTCACATTTCTCCTTTCTGTCCTTAGCATTATTGGTGTAGCTGTGCATCACCCCCAAACAGGGATCAGGAAAATCACTATGGCTCCTGCAGGCAAAGATTTTAGCTGAATATGTAAAGGTTCTCTGTGGTTTGTGGTTTTCTGGGAAGTATTTGTATCAGTATTATTTTTGCCCCACTAAGTACACGGAAAATATGAGCAATAACAGGCATCACATTGGGGCTGTGAAAATTAACTTCAATCCATGCTTACCACAGATGACAAAGAGAATTTATGAAGAAGACTTCTGATTTATAGTGAACAATTCTGTCCTTGGGAAAGTGCAGAATTAATAATATTCAGAGAAACTCTACAGATTTAAACCCATGGTGATATAAATCAATGGACAGGGCTGCAGATCCAGAGGGGGAGACCTGCAGGGAAGAAGCAGATCAGAGAGCTTCAAACTAGCGGCCACATCTAAATCTAGCCCAGTCTGCAAATCAGAAGAGGTTCATGACCTGAACCCTACAGGAATACCACCAACAGCTGGGATGTAGCAAGTGAATCTGCATTCCTTTTCCCCTGCCATGGGTAGCCTGGCAAATTAGCCTACATTTGAGACTAAAGCTGTGACATATAGTCCATGATAGGGAAATGAAGCAGGCTAGGAAGTAGTTTAAATATTCTCTTCTGCAAATCATATTTTTTTAAAGAGTTTTTTATTTAATTCTTTACATTTTACCTCCTTTCTCTCTCCATCTCTTTTTCCATTCTCAAATTTGTTCCTTATTAAACACATATAAAATTTACCTTCATAAAAACCTTAACACTTCTTTATACAATTTTTTTCAACCCTGAAAATAGCAAAAATTCCATGCTTTGTGGTGCTTTATAATGCCAAGCTGTCCTGATGAATCTCTGTGCCATGGAGTAAAACTGAAATCAAACCAGACTACACTCAGGAGTTACACCCGGTGGGAAGATTGTTGTTTGACAGGAGTTAAATAAATTACTGCCGTGGTTTGTGCTTCTCCCATGAAGCAGGTTAGTTACCAGGACCCCTGTGCACACACCATGTCAGCCTAGTGACACAGCAGGACAGGTTTGTCTTGGGTGTTGACTGGGGAGCAGGGGCCAGTCCTGCCCTGCTGAGCTCCAGCACACGCTGGGAACTCAGGACACCCTCCCGTGGTGCCACTGTGCTGGATGTCCCCAACAGGGGTGACATGGGCTGAGGAACAAGTGCTTTGCCCAAACCCAGCTGTGCAGAGAGGTTTGGCTTCATGAGGAGCTGGGGGAAGGTGGTCTGAATTCCCAGCTGGGCCCAGCATTCCGTGCACCTCATGGATGGTTCATCACCTGCTAAAGCCTGACCCCTCAGACGGGGGGATCTGGTCACTGCTTCAGCAAGAGGCAGAGGGTGTCCAGACACCATGAGAATGGCTGTTCTCTGCTGGGCATCCCTCACCTGCCCAGTGGCAGCATGGGAGGATGCAAGGGACAGGGAAGATGATGCCTGCAGCCTTTTTACTGTTCCTGGTAAATTCTGTGATGCACCACTGCTACCCTCACTCCATCCTTCAAAAGCCACATTCACTGGAGATTGGAAAACACTTTCAAAATTTTTATTTAAGAAGAATGTTCATTGCCATAGTCCAGCTTGTGATAGAAGATGATGACAGTATTTCTGGATTATCAACATGGCTTTTTGCACATTCCTGATGAGCAGAAATCCCAAGTCTATCATGCAAGAACTGCTTTAAATTCACAAAGTCAAATTGTTTCATGTTCGTGTTTGGAGAAGCAGAGCACTAAGTGCTTTATTTCAATAGGGAAGGTAAGTTTACATTCAGATATTTCAATGATAAAAGTATTTTATTATGTGATATGATTACATTTTTATTTATGAAGCTCTTCCTTCACCATCTCATCATCTCTTTTACTTCTTTCATAATTCAAGCTCTCATCTCACAGTCTTCTGGGAAATGCTGTATGGTTGGATTTTGTTTTCAAAACAGGGAAAACTCTTTAAAAACCATTCTGCCTCCCCTTCTTTAAATCTTACCTGTAACTGATATAAACAGAGGTATAATTAGACATTAAAAAATCAACACATTAAGCTTCTTAATTAATTATGATTTGCCTATTGATTTAATGCCCTCGTAAATTATTCTGCAGAGCTGAGATTGCCTTTTCCAGACATAATTGCATTGTCTATCCCATAGAGGCTTTCCAAAGAGTTCTGTAAAGCTGAAGGCACTTATTAATTGTAATAACAACCAATGCACAAAACAGGCATTTGAGCTGTCCTTTCTTGCTCATAACTTCCCAATCTGCAGGCAATTTACAAAATCCCTTACATTGCCTATTTGCACCTCAGGCTTTTTTTAAAAAACCCTATCTATAAATGCCTTGAAAATCAGGTATGTAGACTTACGTATCATATTCCAAACACCTTTTGTATCTCAAAATGTTAAGTGTAGTTGGCTCCAATGTTTTCATAACTCAGGGCATAGGTTAAATAAGTTAGATCACAGCTACCCATAGCTATCTAAAAGCATCACTACTGAATTTTAGGCTATTTCCCAAAACCTCAGGAAATAAACAAGCCTGATTATGCCTATTCAGAAGGCAACAATATTCCCTGGGAGCATGCACACAGTATCTATCAATGAAGACTAATTTAAGCTAATTTATAGGGCACGTATTTCTGCTACCTGATATTGCACAGGCTTTTGCAATGAGTGATTAACTTTAAACAGCTTGATAATCAAGAGAAGATGAGGAGGGAGAGGGGTCAGTTGATGTCTCTTCTCAGCCCTTTTCCTAGTAACAGGCGGCCCAATGGTTTTCTCTTGTGACCATGTTGTGTTCACAGAAGGGTGGGTGAAGGAGCAGGGTGGGAGGCAGCACTCCTGGAGGTGTGGGGGTGCTGTCCCCATCCCTTATGGCTTCTGGTTTGGTGTTCTCCATGCCCCCATGCTGGGCTGCAGAAGCTGCACGTTTTTCATGGCTCACATGAATGGGGGCTCCTTTGCCAAGCTGCAAAGAGACTCACCCCCTCACCTCTTGAGAGCTGGGTTTGGTTTGCTCCCAAAGACCAGCAGCTGTCAGGTATGTGCCCCAGCAGGACCTGGGACCATCCAGGATCTGACAACAAAGCCTTTCAGTGGGAGGCTTTGTGCCAACCCAGGTGCCACATAGGAATTCACATACAGTTGGGTTGTTTGCACTACTTCACAGGGAGTTCATTTGCTTTAATCCTGCTCTTGGGATGTTTTTGTTTGATGGGCCTTTGAACAACTCCCAGGGAAGGGAAGTCCCACCTTTGCCCTGCTGAATTGTGTGGTGCAGGCAAATTCAGGTGATGGCTTTCTCACAAACAAGGCTCCATCTCCAAGAGCACAATGGTAGCCCACAGCATTGATCCAGGAGAGTGAAAGGACAATAGTAATATCTGTTACCATTGGAGGTTCCCTCTATTATGGTTTTTGTTTCTCTTTCCATCTTGTAAGAATACATAGTTTAAAAATGAGAAACTTTTGAAAATTTCTCATTCAAATTCTTTCTATTTCATCTTTCCCTCTCCTCATTTCCAAGATTCTGTAGGTTTGCTGAACTCTTTGCTTCTTTCAGCTGATCCCTTCTGTGTCCACAGTGCTATCTTAGCAGGAAAATCCTCCTCCTCACATCCTCCTCCTCTTTCTTTGTAATGTTCAGAAACCACAGTCGTGGGCAGGACTCATTGCACTGAGGTTCATGGGCGTTTTCTGTGGTCTGAGTTATTTCTGAAACTAATTATCTATCAGCTCTTTTTGACAGGATTTGTTGTGTGTGTGCTGAAAGAAAACAAAGAGCAAAAGCTTTGAACCTTTAGAGACAAGTAAAACTGGGGTTCAAGCACAGGTAACACCCCTGTGGCAGATAGAACCTCCCCACCATTCCCTCACACTTTGGAACAGCTCTTCCTCTGGCACCGGCCTTCTCTCAAATTGCTCTGCAAGACGTGCAAATGTTATTTTCCTTTCTGCTGTCAGCTCTTTTCTCCACATCATCTACTACTTCAAATAACGCTTTGAAAAGGAGCTCTGATGTCTGCTTTCAGATGAAAAATGACAATCCCTGGGTAACATGTTCAAGCACATTGATAGAGAAGCTGTAATTTCAGGATAGCATCTTTCCCTCTACAGTCATGATATTTATTGCAGGTGAATGGAACAACTGAGAAGTAATTTCTTACTCAGAAGTTTCAATAGATATGCAAGGAAATGCCCTGATAGTCCATTGAGGATCTACATTAGATGTTAATTTGTATGTGTGCTTTCATAGCAGTGGAACTGCCCTCATCCTGGCATGAAAAGATACCTTCATGGGCACATTTTTCAAAGAAATCTAAGAGTGTTACTTTATTTCATTTTGGCTTTGTAAGATCTGATAGTTTCCCTTCTCTAAGGTAAACTAATGTGTTCAAAACCATTTTTTCCCCAGCTCTGTGTATGTATATGCCTTGAGATATGACTACAGACACCCCTGTGCAGAGGAAGGAATGCCATTCCTGATGTCTTCCTGCAGCAGGGCATTCAGGGGAGACCAGAGAACTGGAAGTTAAACCTAGAGGTGTAACGGTGCCAGAAGACTCTTGGGAGCATGTGGGTACCCACAAGGGCTGGTGCACATCACATCTAACCAGCAGCACATGTGGCAGCTTTCAATTCAGCCTTGTGGATTTCCCTAACTTTTCACCCAGGTCTAAGTCCTTTCAAATATATTGAAAGAAGCTTTTGAAAAGAAATTATGCCCAAAGAGTATGCAAGTTTTTTGTTGTTTAGAAATATAAATTTTCTCTTAAGAGGCCATGATCAGTCAGTTGGTTTTGCTGAAGAGATGATTGTCATAGAGATAAAGCTCCATGGCACACAGGGCACAATGAAAGTGCTGGCAGCCCTTAAGCATGGTGCCATTTATGCCAGAGTTACGATAAATGTTCTGAAAAACACTTCCAGTTATTTTAATTTACTTTTTCTCTGCATCCCTGAACTCTGATCACTTGCAAATTGAAGTGCTCTTAAAAACTTTAAGTACTCCATTAATTTTAAATTGCTCTAAACTCTGCAAGCCCAGAAACCCAAAGCACTCTTGAAAATTTGTAGTGCTGCAACTACTTCGAATCACTCAAAAAATGTGGGTTCAAAATCCTTTTTGTGTGTTTATTTTTTTTGTGTTCGTATTTTCTCTCACAGTGCAACAAACACAGTGGAGACATAAATTCTTCAGCCCACTAGCAAAAACCCACATCATTCTAAGAAAAAGCCTTCATCCAAATTGTTAAAATAAAAAAGGAGCAACTTTGAAAAAACTTAATAATGCACAAGGATTGCCAGAAAAATGTGTGTCTTCACACATTGCTATCCACACTAAATCTTAGATGCAGGCATCTAAAACAGAAGTCAGTTTGAGATGAGCACCTCAAGAGATTGGCCAGTGCATTGAGGTGGCTGCTGCTCTGGCTGGGAGCTGTATCTATTTCTTATTACGTACGTACCAGACACTCCCTCTGTGGGAGCTGGGCTCCATCCCCCCTGTGTCGCATTCACATTCTCTGGGAAAATGCCTTTGCCCAGGATTTTTCTCCTGGGAAGCAGAGAAGCCTCAGAAAAAGGAAAACAATTCTTATCTCATTTGCTTCTCCTGTGTTGTGCTCATGTGGCATGTGTTTGGAGATTGTTTACCCACAGGTGATGGTTTCATTGGTTTCTGGTGTGAGTTATTTTGACTCATTGGCCAATCAGTGCCAAGCTGTGTCAGGGCTCTGGCAAGAGTCATGAGTTTTCATTATTGTAATTTTTTTAGCCTTCTGCAAGTGTCCTTTCTGTATTCTTTAGTATAGTTTAATATAGTATTCTTTAATATAATATAGTATCATAAAATAATAAATTAGCCTTCTGAGAACATGGAGTCAGATTCATCATTCCTTCCTTCGTTGGGGCACCCTGCAAATACAATAGCCCTGTGCACATCAGGCTCCTGGGCTGGTCTGACCATGAGGAGCTCAGTTCTCTCTCCTGTCCCTGAGTTGTGTGCTCCCCCACAAACTCCTGCTTCCTTAGCACAGCAAGGGTGGTGCTCAGGAGGAGCCTGCAGACAAGCTGCTTTCAGCTAATATCTCATCAAAAGGAAATAGCCTTTTGGCAAGGCGTGGGAGGAGCAGCACAGCGCTGCCTCCACTGAGGACAAATCACTGTGATCTGCAGCTGCTGGAGGAGAGTGGGGGATGACTAAAATGTAATAAAGCAGCACAACAGGTTTGGCCCCCTGGTAAAGCCTTTGATATCAGTGGTGGCAACTGACAGATGAAACGAAGAAATGCTTCACATGCCCAGATGAAGCTGTCTGAATAAATAGAAACTTTTAAACAGGCTTTTTCCTCAGAAATATGATATGAAATAATAGCTGTGCTGGAAAGCTTTTGGGGATCTCTATTAAATAATTTGTTTTCCCAGAATTTTTTTAAATAAAAAAGATAATTTAGTCACAAAAAAAATTTAATTCAGCATCTGTAAAAAACATAACTAAAGTATCTAATCATTACTTCCAAGAAACAGTATCAAGTATTTAGGTTTTCCTTCTTTCAAAAGTACCTGTTTCCATCACAAGTTTGTGGCCTCCCATGCAGCTGAGCAATGCAACACTTTAATCTTCAGCCAAAATAACCTTTGCAACTCTTCCTGTCATAGGTAAGTCTGCTGCTTAGGAGGCCTCTACTTTTAGGGTCTGATCTCTCTGTTATGGTCAGCTGGGGGCAGGGAATTAAAATTCTAAAGACCATTTTTCATCTCTGGGGAGATTTTCACTTTGGGAGCTCACCATCCTTGGTTGCCTTTGGCACAGCCTAAATAACAGGGATACATGACTTTGAGTCCACGTGTCCTGCAATGCCCCCATGGCTGTGACCAGAAAAGGATTTGCCATCAGAGGACTTTCTGGGATACCCTCCATGGGATAGCACGGACCTACCAAAATGCCTTTTAGCCAGGTTTGGTTTGTTTTTTTTTGTTTTGTTTTGGTTTTTTTTTTGGTTTTTTTGTGGGGTTTTTTTTGGTTTTTTTTTTTTTTTTTTTTTTTTTTCTTTGGAGGGACCAGCAGCAGTCCCAGCTGGTTCTGGGGTGCAGAGGCTTGGTGTGTCCCATGAGAACACAGTCCCTGCTCCCTGTGACCACCAGTGCCTTGTTGCACAGTGAACACAGCAATTCCCCAGTGAGGTAAGAGCATTGAGAGCTGAGTCCATGCAGTTTTTCCTTGCTACTTCCTTATCAATGCCACACAATCTGTCAGCCCACAAGTGATTAATAATGGCTCTTACTGGCCTTTTCCTCCTCCACCCTCCCTCTGGCAGATGCACCAGCTTAGACCTGATTTTGCTGATCACCATGTGTATACTCCAAGACAGTGAGGGTGTCACTTCTGCATGGGTCTTGTCCCCTCATTGCCTGGCTCTGTGCTGGCACCCAGCATGAGAGCTGCTCAGAGGGAAATGTATCCTAAAACACTTTAGCCATTATCACTGGCTAATAACCTAAAATCCATCATTACTGCATGGAAGCTAAATGAAGAATCATTACATGTGCCAGCTATTAAGTGATGCATGACGAGGAGCTTCAGCAGTTGATCATGGAAGAGACAAAACTACTCTACGAAACACAGTGGAAGGGGAAAGACAGAAGCATCTGTCTACATTAAACTAAGCCCTTTCCAAGAGATGAGACACTGCTTTTGTTGTACTGAATTAACTTTTAAAAAAGAAACCATTGGATTGTTTTGGAATAAAATAGAGGTCTTGGTTCAATAGACAGAATCCTATCTGATAGTAGTGGCTGCAGTCTCAAGCTGTGGCATCACTCTAATAAAAGTTGCTGTTTTCCAGTGCAAAGCCTGATTAAAACCTTTTCACTCTCAGTGGATCCACTTCAGCACTAAGAGCATGCTGCAGTGGCCAGCAGCCTCCCCCTGCACGGTGTTTCAGAAACAATTGTCTCAGGCTCCCCTGTATTAGTCCCTTAGCCACTTTATACCTAATTACCCCTCCTCAGACCCAGCTCTCTCTCTCAGAAGCTGATCTTCTGGGCACAGTTCTACCACATCCTCATTCTTGCTGAGCACAAGTGCCCCAATCCCTTTCAGCACTGACTTTACCTATAACTAAAAGAAAATGTGTGTGGTTTCATCATGTTTGGCTGAGCAGAACACCTGCCCCTGCACCAGGGACCTCTCCTTTCCATTGCTCATTCTTGCCCCACCACGGGTCAGAGACCAGCCACATCTGACAGGATTTTGTGTAGTTTTTAGCAGATACCAGTAAAACTGTCTGCCTTGAGACCAAGCAGTGATTTCTGTGGAGATTCCACTTGATACATGCCCACATCAACTGAACTTGGAGAGGTAATTGTTTAGCTCATATTTGATTCACTTTGTGTGCTGTGTTGATTTTGTACTGAACTGGCTTCTTGAACATCACATGGTGGAATACCAAGTCAAACATTTTACAGAGGCTTAAATCAACCCTACTCCCTTTATTAAGCAAAATTGTAATCTCATTATATTAAAAAAAATCTAGTCAGTTTTAGAAGATCTATTCCTGTTGATGGGCATTAATGATATTATCCCTTCCTATCTTTTAATTTCTGCAGTTGTTTCTCACTGTCTGGGATCCATTATCTCCACAGGATCAGAACTCAGCAGGCATCCAAACCATCCAACTTTCCCTTAAATAGCGTCTTTTCTTCTCCTATTGTAATTTTGCCAGTACTCCATGATCACTGCAGAACCAGCTTTAGCAGGCCAGAAAAAAAAAAACAAAACAACAAACCTGTAAGTTTTCAAAACACTTATTTGCAAATTATTTACTCTTCTGATTTGAAGAGGCTGAGCAATTGTAACTGTTGCTTACTATCCCCTGGACTTCTGCTGTTATGCAAATTGTTGTACCATCATCTGGTGGGAATGCATCATTTCTGGTTGTTTTTCTCCTAGATTCAGAACAGGAATACTTGTTCATTAAAAACATTTTCCTTTCTGCATAATTGTTGTCATTTCTATAATTTCAATATGGTAATAGTCCAAAGACATCATTTAGTTTATCTTCATCCCTAATACATTTTAAAGACTTCCTTACTGCTCTTTTCTCTGTAAATGTAGCCTGTTTCTTGTATTATTTTCCTTTGCTTATCTAATTTTTCCAGTTTCTAATATCCAAATTACAGTAATTGCAACATTCCCTTTTTCTGCTTGTTTTCCATTTGGATGCAAACATTGCACTTTTCATTGTTTCTCTGAGATGTTCCATTTCTGTAACCATTTCAGGTATCCTTTGCCAGCAGAGGGACCAGGGCTCTCCAAGGCTTTGGCTGCAGTAGCCTCCAAATATATTTGCGTGTCTTCTGTTTCAAAGTTTGCCCTGGTGTATAATTGTTTTGCACTGGGAATCTGACTTTTTCAAAGTACCAAATGAATGTGTAACTGATATTTTTTTCCTGCTTTCCACAAGTAATGATCAACTGTTGATCTTGGGCCCCTGAAGGAACATCTCTGTTCTTCAGTTAATTCCTCTCTACTGAGACAAAATAGTATCCAGTTGGATCCCACTTGTTTTTGCCTTAGCTGAAATAAACTCTAGAGCTTTGGGATGCTGACAGGCGCAAGAAATACCTGAGCTCAGGCAGTCCTCCCTGGGCATTTTTTCACTTTCAATTCCACCAGAGGCATACCCCAAGCTGCACACATTTGCCGGGCTGGGAGAATAAGTGCACTTATGTGAGCAGCAGCTTATTCCTCAAAAGAGGGTGTCCCAAAACTGCAAAAAGTTTCTCAGCGCTGGGATAATTGGTTAATGGACTTCTGATTTTTGCTTTTCTACATGGGGTTAATTTATCAGTTGATGAGCATTTTCTGCTGGATAGGCAGCACTTTTTCTTGATTATTTCTGTTTCTGCCTTTAGGTAACAGACCTAGAAAATCAGAGGCCATCCTGTGGCCATCTTTAAGGGTATGAGTCTGGCCCAGCTTCTGCAGTCAGAGCCATGTGATATTCACAGTGGCAGAATTTTGAAAGAGATAAAAAGGTTGACAGGAAACTCTTGATGCAGGTGATGATGGCATGTTGTTTTTCTTCAGGAAGTGTTCACCTCCATGGTGACTCAACTAAGAAATGGGTGAGATGAGTGAGGAAAGCTGGCAGGACACAGAGTGTGTTGGATGGCTGTCCTGGGGCTGCTGCCTTTCCCAGATTACCTGGCTTGCAGGTCTGGGACTGAGTGTGTGTGGAAGGGCTGGCATCTGTGGTTCTGAACATCCCTCTAGGATGGAACCTCTCTCACTTCTCAGCCAGACTCTGGAGACTTGTACTAATCACACAGTGCCAGACTTGAGAAAACTCTTCTTAACCACCTTCTCAAATATAGGCACTCTATTTTTTTTTTTTTTTTTGTGCATTTCTCAAACAAAGAACTCCCAATGCAAAATTCAGCTAATCTGGATAACACACTCTTATGGGAGCATTACCAGAAGACAAAGGCCAGCAAGCCATGAAGGCAGCACCCTCCTCTCTGATGAAGATACCTTTCTTTGCATTTTGCTTGAATAGTCTCAAACTATTTGAGCAAATTGAAAAAAAGAAAAATTCATTATCAGTTTCCTTCAGACTGTACAGTCTGAATCTTAAAAAAAAATCACACTGGGTTGTGAATGAATGGAGAATAACATGTTATATTCCTGAGAAATTTTAGTTCTCCAGCATATGACTACCCATTTGGATAACCGCTTGTTCCACATGGAAGCCAAATAATTAGTTCTCCACTTATTTATGTCACCAGGTTGTAATTATTTTCTGGTAATACTCTTGTGTGCAGCTTTGTATAAATACAAAATAGAAAAGTAGCCCCTGTGCTAGGAATTTACAGTTCAATAACACAGAAAATAGTGCCACTTAAACAAACATAGGATCTTCATGGTGGGCTCAATTTACGCAGTTGGCCATCAGATCAGGTTGCTATCAGATAAAATACAACTAAATCACAAATGTCAACTCTGACTGCTCACATCAAAATTATTATAGAAAATCACTTATTTAAGGAAAAAAAAAACACCTCAAAAGCAGAATCTGGGTTAAGTTTAATTGAAATTTAAAAAAAAAAAATCTCTCAGAGCAAAGCCTTGCTAGCATCTTCCTTATCTTGTATACCAGTACGTGCATTTCCCAACCATTAAGCTTCTCAGGAATTCTGATTTTTCTCCTTTTACTCCAAGGTCTTTCATATGGTAGCCCATAGTTTTCTCTCAGCAGTTTTGAGCATGTTCTCTGCAGTGACCCATTACCAGGTGACAGGTTTTTCACAGTATCCAGGGAGGAGGCAAAAACCAAATTCCAAAGCGCATGGCACTCTGTGCATCCGCAGCATCAATAGGAATAACCGGCTTTTATAGGAAGGCATTTGCTGGACATTTACATTCTTTAGAGGATTCAAAATCTTCTTTTCTACAGAGAGCAAGTAACTGAACAGCATCTCCAGGATACCACTCACAAGGATGACCTCTACATGCACAGCAAAATTGATTAAATGCACACTTACTTCCCTGCAGTTTCAGCAAGGCCAGCAGGTCAATCACATTAATATCAGATACTCTGTTTTATTGGAGAAGTCTTGTGGAAATAAATGTCAGCATGGCTGCAGTCCAAAAATTTAAAGATTCACTGATGGAGTCAAACATAAAAGGCTCTTACCTTGCAGTTTGACAAAGTTTCTTCCGTTGATATTTCTCCCCAGGTACCTCAAGCTATGGATGCAATACAGGACATGCTCTATACTTGGGAGAAATGTTAGGATAAATTATCTTAGAACAACACAGAGGCAAGTGAAATTCAGTTCTTTGGTTGCATTATTCCCTTGACATTGGAGACATTATTATAGACACCTCCATTTGTCATGGGCTCCTTTCAGGGATGAGGAGACAAATCCAGACTGCTAAGACAGGAACTACCAGACACATTGAAGGTACCTGCCATAAAAGGGGATTGACCATAGCCTGAAAAGCCCATTGTGCTGCCATCTCTGCAAAAGACGGTTCTTATTTGTAAGGAACCTGCAGTTTCAGTGACAGATGGCTTGAAGGGTGCTCAAACAGGTCTCACAGGAATGCCATGGCCCATCAGCCTTTTCACTCCTCTTTTTGCAAATTCCTGTCTCCTGCTTCCTCCACCACTTCCCTGTCCCGAAACAGCCCATGATCCATGATGGGTGTCACTGCAGCTTTACCAGGGTGGCCACATGGGCTGGAGACCTGGAAGCAGCAGAGCTTGAGGATCTTCTGCTCTGCTTTATTCAGCCTACAGCCTTGCTTCCCATACTGCCTGCAAATCCCCAGACCTCCAGATTTTAAAGTTTGCAGTATGTTAACAACACACCACACATTCAATTGTGTAACTTCAAATATCAGAGTGCTATAGAACAAGGTGGAAATTAAAAGGAAAGAAAAGGTCAATGTTTCAGCAGTCCTGTCCTCTTCTGCCCCACCGTCACACAGGCAGTGGGACACTGAGTCTGTGCAACCCATCAAAAAACTTAAGTATCTGCTGAAGCCAGTGAAATGACCAAGACACAATGCTACAAGCAGAGAAGGGTTTGTATGACTGGCAACCACTCACTAAATTTCATGTTTTATTTACTCATATTCATCCTTGTCAGATTAAATTAAATTTCAAAATGCTTGGAAAACATTGGACAAATGCCCTTTATCATTAAAGAAAGATTCATTATCTGTGTGGCATTATTAAACTTGTATCTTCTGCCCTTTTTAGTACCATTTTTTCCTAATTACCCAAAGCTTTTTGGCACCAAGATCACTAATGAAAAGGGCTGCAATCTAGCAATATTTTGTTAAACTAGAAAAGGCTTGGATTTATTCTTAAAGATGAAAAATGAAGAATAATGGCAGATCTTTGAAGAATATACACTGTATTTGCATTTTCAGAGATTGGCTCATACCTTGATTACTGGGTCCCTTGCTTACTCTTAGAGATGGGGTAAATATGTCTGTTCAAAGAGACTTGCCAAAGTCCCCGTGGGACCTGTAAAATCACAGGCAGCAGCAACTGTGCTTTTCTTTGTGCCTTTGGGTCTCAGAAATGTTTGTGGTCTCAGCTGTTTTCATGACCAGCCAAGTGCCACACTGCCATATTAAACATTGTCCTGTGTCCAGTCCTGTGCGTCTGAGCTGGTTGCATGTGGGGGTTTTATGGGCAAGCAGAGAACATTTGAAAAACACCTTCCCTCAAAAAACACCCTCCATGTGGCAGTGGTTTTGAGATGGGTTTCCTGGGAAGCCTGCTACTCCCTGCCCTCCCTAGTGCAGACACAATGCTCTGTTGAGGGGACGAGGAGCAGCAGCTCCTCAGCCATGGATTACCATGGGAAATTAGGTAGTAAGAGACAAACCAATTATGGATGCTGTGACATTTGCCCTCAGAGGGCTTTGTCAGCTGCAGCAGCATTTACCTAGTCCTCCACTTTGTATTTCAGAGGGCAAAAGGGCAGCAAACATTAAGGAAAGTGGCTCTCTGAGAGATTTCTCTCTCTCTCATCTACAACTGTGACACTTTTAACAGATGAAGGACAATAAGAAGGCAAGAAATAAACATGACACTTTTATTGGTTTGGATATTTTTAGACAGAGAAATGTTATTTAATAGGTAGAAAATACTATAGAAAAGAAAGGTGTCTTTGCACTGCTGTAGAGTTTTCCATAAAACAGTGCAAGGAAGTCAGGCAGTTATTTGATGAACAGCTCTGAGCTTGGCATTTTTGGTACTTCAGAATAATTTATCACCTCTTAAGAAGTGGCTTGACCAGACTCTGCACAAGTTAATGCAGGGGAAGTATATGATAGTGCCACCTAGCAGAAAATGGCACAATGAAATGGGAGCCAAAGGCTAAAAAGACAGCACAAAATGTTTAATAAAGAGAATATTCAGCAAGCCATGTAGATACACCAGCTTCCCCCACATCGCAGTGCTTTTCCAAAGGACTGTGGCTCCTGAATTAAGGCAGTGCTGAAGTGCAGGCAAGTTCAGTCAGGAATTACTGGGTGAGATTCAGTTTTGGAGGCCGCAGTCAGCCTCAAAAATCAATTCTTATCCCTTGTGGGTGAAAAACCACTTGATTGTGTCCTTTGATTTCAGCTTGGGCAGTGTCACTGCAGGGCAGAGCAGGTTGGACATCTGCCTCCCTCTTGCCCCTGGATTTCTGACCACACAGCAGCATGTTCAAGTTTCTGCATAATGTGGAGCAGGCTCTGGGGTTTTTCCTTACTGCCTGTGGCCTCAGACACCTTTGTGCACTGACACAACCACATGGAATGGCAGTGGGATCCTCCAAGGAAAAGGCACAGCACGAAGCCTGCTCAGGAACAGCTTGTCTGGGTGAAACAACTGCTGGTTCCTGTGATGACTGGGGAGCCAGCAGGCAGGTTTTTAGTTATCCCCAGTGAAGAGTTCTTTACCTCCCACTGTGCTTCAAGCTACAGGGTTTAACTGATATTAGCCTTTTTCCAGCTGTTTGAAATCTAGTGAATAGTATTGCTTTTCTTCTCCCCTCTGCCGCTGCTTGCCTCCCTGATGGGAATATTTTGGCTGTTTTCCCATCTGAAGATGTGTTTGGAAATTTGGATGAGTCCAGGGAGTGAATTGTCTCTTTCATTGTCTCTTTCTAGTGCAAACACCACTAGAGTTATTTGCCTTC
This sequence comes from Pyrgilauda ruficollis, assembly GCF_017590135.1. Taxonomy (NCBI): domain Eukaryota; kingdom Metazoa; phylum Chordata; class Aves; order Passeriformes; family Passeridae; genus Pyrgilauda; species Pyrgilauda ruficollis. The sequence continues at coordinate 7,040,539 of NW_024508101.1, forward strand.
ATAGTTATTTCCACCTCCACGTAATCATTGTAGAACAGCAACCTGCCCTCAGCAGTGGTTCTAACTGTCTGTGGCTGGTCCTCCTCAGCATGAGCTGCTGCTCGTGGTTTTCACAGGGTGTTTTTGCTAGCAATGATTCCACAAGTATTCACAGAGGTTTGCTGTCCCTCCACATGCTGCCTGGGCACCAAGCAGAGGCTGCATGCATGCAGCAGACACGGCAGGGGCAGCACAGTGCATGGCCAGCACAGCACACGTGCAACACAGGGGTGTATGACAGAGTGAACATGAAGCACCAGGCAGGTACACCTCAGTGCACATACAACAGTGTGCAGCCAGCACACTGCACATGCCACCATGGCACACATAAATTGTGGTGCATGTTTCAGAGTACCGCTCAAGACCAAGGCAGTAAGATGCTCCTGTGAATCACAGCAACCATGATACAGGAGACATATTTTTAATAAGTGATCTGACCATTTTTATAATTTATTTAAAACTAATAGTGTCCTAGGATCATTACAAAGAACGTAATATTTTTTAGTAATAGGCACTAAGGCAGATCTGTAGCAATTTTACTGTCATTACTATCCACTTAACTACCACTTACATTTAGAGATATTAATTTCTTTGTGTGTATGTACATATACAGTGCTTGATATCAGTCCAGGATCGAGTTTCTTAGAGAAGGAGAAAATTTTGCATCTAAGATACTGCTAGCCACAAAAACACTTGGGGAGTAATGGGAAATGCAAATGCTGCACAGATGCTTGGAAGGGATCCCAACAAACGCTTTTAAAACCTACATCAAACCTTCCTCTTCTGTTGGTGCTGCTGTGTGGTATCATGTACAGAGACGTCAAATTACTTAGAAGGCTGAAATCTGTGCAACTCAGCACATTTCCCATCAGTAATTTAGAGAATCAAAGTGGAATTAAACTATTAGAGGGGGTATTCACGGTGTGAAGAGGCATTAATATGCTTTTAAGGGACAAATTCAGCCAGCAGTTGCTTTACCAGCTTGTAAAATTAGCAGTGTGAGCTTGGCCAAAGACCTCTCGCTGCTGAGGAAAATCACTTTCTCTGTACAAACTTCGGCAGCTTTATCAGTCTGTGAGTTTATCGGGGCTGTATTTGGGCTGCATTTCTCCATGAGACTGGGCCAGCTGTGTCTCATTTTGGTGCAAATGTCCCCAATCAGGGCAGGTGATTACAAAGAGGGATTTTATAAGACAGAGTTTTGTGGGTTGCCTGGCCTGAGAAGGCAGAATGCGTAGTGGGAAGGGTGAGGTTGGCAGCAGAGCTGTGCCTGGGGCATCAGTCAGCCCCCTGAGTCAGCCCCTCATCCAAGCTGTCTGCTTACAGCAGAAGAGGAAAAAGTCAAGCACTGGTCTTCACTGACTTTCCAAAGTCACCCCAGGTCTCCTGAGTGCAGCAACCCCCACAATAAAACAAAACAACGTTTGTGTAGCAGAGACATTGTAAGAGCAGGGGATTCCAAGCAGGAGGCATGAAATTGAGTTTCTTTATTTTTATTTATTGCATCCAGATAAATTTTTTTTTCTTTTTTTTCCCCCCAAAATTGATGATGAATTGGCTAAAAGCAGCTTTCAACCTCTCTGAATTTGTGGGAGCCTAAAACTTTCCGAAGTGAACCCATGAAGAATCTCCCAGGGAACCTTAGAGTGGCATTGTCCTGGTGAATAATTAAAAAATTATCCTTTGGAGTGGCCAGAGAAATGTCTTGGAGAAAAGTCAGCCAAACCCAGCAATTCCTGAACAGCTCAGGAGGGAACACAAGGCTTCTCTTTCCAATTGGTCTTTGAGTGTCAAGATGATCACCATCATTTCCAAAAGAATCATGGCAGAAACAGCCCCTTTCTAGGTCTGTGAGTTTTCAGTTTGAGTAAATCCCCCAGTCCCTATCTCTGCAATCTCATTTGCTCCTGCCAGCCCTGGCCAAGCTTCCGGAGGGGACACACAATGGGTGGATGTTATTTCATCCTATCCCAATGGCAGCAGCAAAGTCCTTATGAACAGCATCAAGGCAGCTTACCAAGTCCGAGCCAGTCCTTTGCTGAATCAATAGCAGAGGAATTTCTGAGTATTGTGAGCCACAGCTGTGCCACTAGTGAGGACACTTGGCCACACCCAAGCAGTGTCCCCAGGAAGCAATGAACGGCTGGCTGGTATTTGTGTCAAATTGTTGATATGTAAGCAGGGAGCATGCTGTGCATTTAAATCACTTTCACACTAAATTTGGAACAGAAATCATTAAATATTTATTCTGTGCCCAAAATACTGCTCAAGCGCCCTACTTACTGATATTACATATTAATTCACATAGATTTTGCAGTACTGATAATGCATTTATTTTAAAATGGTGAGTCTGAGGTATTTGTCATGATTGGGATGTTTAATAAAAAGAGAGATTCATGGCCCCAGAGGAAGCCCATCTAGTCACTTCTGTAAATCGAAGTGGTTCATGTGAAACGAAATTCAAGGGTTCATAATTACCAAGAAATAACACTAGCTGTAAGTTATTAGTGATATGTTGAAGACCAGTAAAATCAGATCTTCCAGAACAAAGATACTTAAAAGCCTAATAGAAATTCAGAGTTATTTACTTAGCAGTAGGAGTACTGTATATTCAGTGATGTAATCACACAGCTAGAGTATAATTGCTACAAATCAATTGCTCCTTTCCCTGGGTATGGGAGGTTCAGATTTTCCTGAAATATGAGGACTGGTTGAAAAACTACCACAAAAAAACTTAAAAATAACTAAATAGATGTCCCTTGAGTTGTAGTGACCCCAGGGATGGCAATCAGGCACTGACTGGCAGCAGCAATCCAGCCCAGGTTTTGTAGGAGCCCTGTGCATGCTGGAATAGATCAGCCGCAATTATTTCCAGGCTCTGGGCGAGCAGAATAGGGTGCATTTGATAAATTGCCCATGGTCCTCCTATCTGCAATAAGACTCAGTCATTTTTAATTATAGACGCCTTGAAAGCTGGAAGCCAGTGCTGATTGGGCAGCAAAATATTGCTACAATCCTCTCAATAGGGTTTGGAAAAGGATTTCAGTGCTGAACCTGACACGGATGTGATGCTGCCAGTCTGGCCAGAAAGTGGAAATAAACAGCTCACTTGTGGATTTTGCTGAGTAGCTGCAGACATGGAGAGTCTGGTCTCTTTCAGGGCCGGCCGGGTCAGGCTAATCTGTTGTTATTTATTTTCACACCTGGTATAATAAACCCTAGGAGAAAGCTGAAAAGACCAAAACTGGTGTCAGGACCAAGTGCATCCTCAGTGGCAAGCATCTGCTCAGGCCCATGGAGAGCAGGGAGCACAGAGCAGGCAGTATGTTTCCTATCACTATTAAATTTCCCCATCTCCTGCTTTGTGTTATCAAAGAAGGCAATCAACATTTCCCCCTCTGTCCCTTCCCTGACATATCTCTTTCAATACATCCCCCCTTCTCTCCCCGCAGTATTTGCTCTCGCAGTGCCCCTGAGCAGTGCCTGGAAGAAACCCATCATGTGGATCATTATGAGCATCAGCCTCCAGGCACAGGAGGCACCAAAGCCAATGTGCTGGCTGTCTCCTTCCCGAAGAAGGACTGTGGGAGGGAGAGGCTTGAGAGGCAGCAATATTGCCTATGGAGGCCAGGGCTGCTTCAAACCCAGCCAGCAGCACCCCCCACACAGCTGCAACTGTGGCATATCTAAATCCAGTTACAGGGTGGAATAAGTACTCCTACCTCAGCACACAGGGCTATTTCTGACTCCAGAGCCTGGATGCTGTGGGAAGTCTCATTTTCCTGCAGATGCTAGTCAGGTCTGGAGAGCAGAACCTGGCACCTGCAAAGGAGGGAGAAGAGACAGAATGATGGCACAACAGACTTTTTCAAGGGACTGAAAACCCTTTCCAAAACATCTTCAAATACACTATCCAGAAATAGATCAGGAGGTTATCTTATTGCAAACTGCAGTTTTCCAGCAGTGCAGATAGAGAGGGTAACTCCATCTCTTCAATGCCCTGCCAGTCCCCAGTGGGCAGCTACCACTGCACAGGACACAGACAAGTGTTCCCACTGCGAGAGACTGACCCTCAGCTGGCTGGAATTTTCCCTTTCAGGTGGAAGTTTACTGAAGAAAGGAAACTCACTCTAAATGCTCTCTGTGCAGGGCAAGGAGCAGGCTGAGCACTAATAAGAGAAATGCTCAACTGAAGCAGTGGCACCCCAGCTCTTGCACCAGCTGCAGCAGCTGGGTGTCCCACGGTGCCTCCCTCCCCATCCCACACTTCCCTGATGCCAAGGATTAAGTAAGGCCAGCAGCTCTGGCTGGCCCCTGCTTCGCTCCTGACACAGCTCTGGTGCAGCCAGGATCCCAAAGTAAATATTAGCTGAGTGTGCAGGAACAGGTGAAAAGAGCAACAGTTTAAGCCACTCTGTTTGGGAGACTGAGAAATCTATATAACCCTGTTACCAAGAAACAAGGATTGCTTCCTCTGCTATTTTAGGAAACAGTGAAACAAATGGAGCCTAGGACACACCAGGACTTCTATTTCCACTCTGTAAATGAGTGTTATTACCAGGAGGCAGTGTTTTCCAGTGGCACTCTGTAGCCAGACTCTATTCATGCCTGAATCAAAGGACGTGCTGGTCGAACCTGCCCGCTCACACTCTCCCATTATCCAGTTCTTTAAAGTGCCTTGCTGCAAGGTGCAAACTGTCTAGCCCCTCACAGCATGTGCCCAAGGATGTGACAGCAAGTCCTCAGGAGAAGGTACCATTCACTTGGCACTACCTGTTGCACAGCCTAAGACAGGCTGGCCCTCAGCAGCTCCTCTGCTTTCTTTTTCAGTTGCTGCTGAAATTTCTCATCTTTATGAGCGGTAAGATATTTTTAAGCAGAGTCTTTGCCACCTCCTTTTCCTCTTTTTTCCCTTTCATTTTCACCTGATACTCTACAGAACTCAGAATTGTATTGCAAAATTTTTTTCTAAAGCAAAAGGTACAGCCAAGCAAAAACTTTTTTCATGTTTTGATGGCAATATTACCAAAGGGCCAAATTTGTAGTAGGTAACTGCCAGAAGAACAAATGATCTCTGACGCTGGACTTTTATAAACACCAAGAGTAGCAGCCAGCTGGCACCCTGTGATTGCTGAGGGGCTGGCACTGGGCAGCCCTGTCAAAAATCAGGAGCTGCTCTGCAGTCAGTCTCAAATGAAGGTGAATCCTAGCTGGGGTCTCTGTACACTCCTCCAGATGTGTTTTCTGATCTATACCCAGAATACTGCATATATAAGGCATGTCATCTCAGGCTCATTAAAACAGCACCATCTGAGCTGGAATAGGGATAGGAGCTAGTGGGTGCAGGGAGAAGCAGCAAGTGCCCCAGCACCAGAGTCTGCACTCTCACTTTGCTTCCAAATCTCATGTTCAGTGCAAGGGATTTGCAAATGACCTCATGTTTTGCCAGAGGACGTTGAGCAGATATTAAGGAAAAATTTCTTCACTGGAAGCACAGTCAGGCATTTGAATAGGCTGCCCAAGGAAGTGGTGGAATCACTGTCCCTGGAAGTGTTCAAAAAGAGTCTGGATGTAGCCCTTGGGGACATGATCCAGTGGTGAATATGGTGGTGTTGGGTTAATGGTTGGTCCTTTCAGCCCTAAGGATTCTATCATATTCCATGGCCATAGGGGACCTCAGAGGAGGCTAAACAGCACAAGAGATGGGCTTTACTCTCTCTTTCCTCTTCTAGGCAGTCCCTGCAACTCCCTGCCACCAGTGCACATAGATTTCACAAAGGCGCTAATTGCTTCCAGCTTTCATAAATACTCTGGTTTAGGCCTTTAACCAGGATTAATAAAAAGAGTGTGGGTTTGTTTGGTTTTCATGCAAATGCCAGCCTCCCTGAGGGAGATATTCTGTTAAGCTCTCCCAAATGGCTGCTTTAAGTGGAGTTCACTCTTTCTGAGGGTTTCTCCCAAACCTTGGGTCCTGCCTGCTTTCTTGCACAGGCAATGCCACTGCACCCAGTGCCACGTACACAGGAAGTCTCTTCCCAAAGCCAAGGCCTCTGCTTCAGCTGTGCTTTTCTTTACAGTAATTTCCACAAATCATTATCTACACTGATTTCCTCTGTCTAATGGAAAAAACTGGAGAGAGATACAATCGCTACAGTAACGATTTGTCTAATGTCAGCAGGTTCTTCCCTCTGACACTGTATAAAATGGAAAGAAATTTGAAACATTTCACAATTTCACAATTTTACTTTTGCTATTCTTCATCCAACTCTGTTTTCGATATATGAGGTCACTTGGAATCTCCTTTACTCAGCTGCAGTGGCTCCAGCCATGAGAGGTGGGAAGCATTTCACTCTAGGCAGGGATTGGTGTGTGTGTATTTGCTGCTTCTTGTTTGTAGTGTAAACAGGCATGGAGGTGGATTTTCCCACACGGTGAGTATTGCCCCTTACCGGAACTTGCAAGAGAGCTGGTAATGCAGGTACTTTGGATCTCATTTAGTAATTATTCTGGAAAGTGTTTTAGCAGATGCAATCAACTCATGATGCTGGGAACAAATATGTAGGGGCAGATTTTTAAAACCTCCTGGAGCCTGTTCCAAAGTGATAAGCTAGAAAGGACCATGGGTTTTGCAGCTGTGTTTCATCTTGAAAACAAACTTAGCCATCCAACATTAGCCATCCTTTTAATGGAAAGAGCCTTTGTTTTAAGCATCCTGAGAAAATAGCAATAAAAACCAATATAACATCAAAAATTATTTAGCTAATGCTCCTATTTATCTACATTTACCCACTCATGATGGGTAATTACACAAGTACCCACCGTGAAATAATACCACTGGAAGTTAGCCACACATAATTTTCATGATCACTCTACCGCTTCCCTTCCTGCACAATGCCTTCCAGACACTGCCTTGCAATAAAATGCAAACAACTGCAAGGGAGAGATGTTTTGAGGAAGCTGCATACATCTCTCTGGACAAATATGGCATTTGGAAAGAGAAAGCAAGAGGCCTGAGAATTTTTGACCTGGCTCTTTCCTTTACTCAGTAAAAAGCATGAATGTTGTAACTGTACATTCAAACACAGTCACGGTGAAAATGTGGATGTGGGAATTAAGGAAATAAAGTGTCGATCACACTGACTGTGATGTGTCCCTGCTTCTCTGGACCAGCAAAACTTCCACATGAACCATACCTTGATATTCAGTCAGGCCTTCCATAACATAACCAAGTTCAAAGTTCTCTAGTGAGCCAAATATCACCCACTAAAGGACAAACATTATTCTGAAGGCTCTTAAAAAAGAACATGCATTTTTTTTTTTTGGTGGTTATATGTATCAATCTTACATCAATTAATTTAAGGAATATTTTCTGACAATCTGTCAGAAAAGGCAATTTGTCTTTATAGTCAGATACTCAATGTCTGTGATGTTCCTACCAGCAAAACTTATTTCTGTAATCCCCAGCTGCCTTCCTCTAGTGAATCCACCTCTGCAGAGTTACCACAACAATCAGAGCAATCACCACAGAAAATCTTTCATAAAAAATGGTCCAATTTTCCTCTGATCATCATCTGACAGAGCTTTGTTGCTGTTTTGTCCAGGAGAGGGAAGACAGAGGGCTGCAGCTCCTGAACATATGCCTCCTCAGCTACGAGAGAGAGCACCTGCAGCCTCATGTCACAGATTTTTTTTCCATTCTCCTATACAATAAATGACAATTCTTTATTGAAAATCCCAAAGACTTCTGCTTTCTCCTCTGTTGTGTGATCACCCATAGATAATACCATCATAGGCACTGATGTAGTTTATTCAATTTTTTCTGCATTGGCACAACTGGATTCAGGACAAGATGTGGTTTTTTTGGGTTTTTTTTCTGATGGATATTGTAAATATGGCATCAATAATAAAAAAAAAAAAAAAAAAAAGGAATGCCAAACTAAAAGACAACTAAAAAAATAAGAGAACTTTGGTGAGAAGGAGACTTTTGAGACATCCCATCACCCTTGTGGTAGTTATCCTCGCATTAGCAATGTTAGGGACCAAACGGCACTAGCAGGTGCTGTATGACCTGTCCCCTAGCAGCACAACCACACACCTTGGGTGAGCAGGGTTATTTGCACTACAGCAATGATATCGTGGTACTTCTAGTTGTTTGTCTGGGAAAAAATAAATAGGGAGGCATGAAATGATACCGAGAAAGGCTGAGAGGGGCTGAAAAGTCTTTTCCTAACTTCAGCTTGGACAGCTCCTTTCAATGGGAAGCACACAGAAAACCTCATTTGGAGGAAATTTACAATTTTGCCCTTCCCCATGGAGAGTTTGTCATCCCCAGGTCTTGCCACATTGCTGGCCGGACACACACCATGGCAAGGTGATGTGCAGAATGCCACAGCTTTAGTAGATAAGGCTGATGGAAATGGGGAAAGCCGTTTTTCACTCTCTACACCAATTTTTCCACCACTTCTCGTGGCTTTTGGAAATGTAGGACTCAGAAGTTTTTCCAGACTCATCTGCTACTCTGAGCTTTTAATTAGAAGTAGGCAAGAAGATCAGAAAGCCCAGCTGTTGTGAAAACGCTGGAACACATAGTGAGAAGCAGTGCCTACCTCCTCTCCCGCAAGCTATTCTCACAGCCCCACCACCATGAGCCAATGTTTATCTATTCTCCCTAAATATTTATTAGCATGAATTAACAGGTGACAGGTATTTTGACATTTAGAAAATAAGTACTGCTAATTGAGTAGAAAAACAAAACCTTGAAAACACCCACCGACCACAAATACACAAATACATGTAAATGAAGTCTCAATCAGATCTGAAAATCACCAAAAACTAAACCATTGAGCATACAATGTCTTCACTGACTCATCCCTCAGAGAGGCTCCTGAAGTTCTCAGCTTGCCCCAGGTAATCTTCAAAGCAGAACACCACGATATCATTACACATGTAATAATTAGTGACTTGGATGAAACCTTTACCAGCAATATCACTTTTCAATTAAGACTTTTAGCTGCACTGAGGTGCAAGAAGAGCTGCTTGGTGGAAAACAAATGCTGCGAGCCTCAGGTCTGCGGGGATTCGTGTGGCTCAGGATGATGTGGGGACACAGTGTGGGGCTGTGGGGGCACCAGGGGCACAGCAGGGACATTGGTGTCCGTGGGGACATTGAGGACACAGCAGCGTCTGTGTGTGGTTGCGGAGGTTCGGAAAGACAGTGGGTTCTGTGGGGAACTACGGGCACAGCAGCGTGGGAGCGCCGGGGGGCTGCAGCCCGGCGGGCGCGGCAGCAGCGCGGCGCGGCCCGCCAGCCCCAGCCCCTCGGTGGCCAGCGAGAAGGAGAAGGATGAGCTGGAGCGGCTGCAGCGGGAGGAGGAGGAGAGGAAGAAGAAGCTGCAGCTCTACGTCTTCGTCATGCGCTGCATCGCCTACCCCTTCAACGCCAAGCAGCCCACCGACATGGCCCGCCGGCAGCAGAAGGTACCGGCCGTGCCCTGCCCTGCCCTGCCGGCCAGGCTCTGCCTCTCCTCTCCATCACCCACCCACCTTTGGCTGCTCCATGCCTGCCCCTGCCATCCACCCACCCGCCTGCCCCCTTCTTACCCACCCGCTGTTGAGTTGCCCCTGTGCACGCTCCTCTGTCCGCATCCCTGCCCGCTCCTCGCCGCTCCTGCTGCTCCCCGGGCCTGCAGCTCCCCGGGCACCCCAAGGGCACTCCGGCACAGGGCACCTTGGGCCCACGTGGTGCGCTTCGCTGGCAGCAGCCCTGCCTGGGGGCTCGGGGGAGCCCCCTGACCCCTTGTCACCCTCCGTGCTGCTCCCCGACATGGTCTCCCACACACAGCCGGCGCGGTGACATACATCGTTGCTTTTAGTTACGCAACGTCGGGATTCGGGAAGTTTGGGATGTTGGCCATGTAAAGGTTGTCGAAAGGAGAGAAATGGGTTATATTGCTGGAAAACACCAGGCACGTGCTGTTGCCTCCTGCAAAGGGACTCCACAACTCCATGCTTACTGCAAAGTTTGCTTAACTGGGAGTGCTGGCGCTGACTTGGGGAGTTGCTGAGTCTCATTTCAACTTCTTGTGAGTGTTTATGTTTGGCAAGCTCCCCAAGACCAGCTTCCCAGGAAATGCATCAGCAGAGGTTTGCAATGAAGTCTTTGCCACAGTCCTGACTCGTCCTCCCACAGTGTCACCCCAGCAGGGCCGTGTGCTGCTCCAGGCAGGAGCGCTTCACCTGGGCTCCCCATCTCCAGGACCTGTCTTGGAGCTTGTTTCTCCTCTGAGGCACAAGCTCATGGGCCAGGGCAGAAATTAAGTTTCTTCTGGATCTGGACACAGGCATCTTTCAGTCAAAAGTAGCCAACTATTTCCCTGTGGCAGCCAGAGTTCAGTCTGTGATGTAATGTAGCTCTCTGAAACAGCTGGCTGATTTTTTGTCACCATTTTCGGATGAGTTTCTTAGACTGCAGTTTTAGCCTTGGTACTGTTCTGTGTTCACAAATGACCTTTACAATTCAGGCAGACTCCTGGATGTATTGATGCAAACGACATTCAGTTCTGCTACACCACAGGACTATTATTAGTCATTGCAACATACGGAGGTAGGAAAGTGTATCTGTACTGTATCATGTAGTTTAAAGGCAATATAGGACAATCTGTTGCTGGAAGCTTGAATGATCTGCTTTTGTTTGCTGAGCAAAGTACATAGCTGAAATTATAGCCAGGTTTGGAGTTTCTTTTGTCTGTCCTTTTTGCCTACAATGCTTTTCATCAGATTGTGAATTTACAAAGTCGTTTTGGCTTTTGTTTCCTGTGCAACTTCTTTGTGTTAGAGAAAGACGATGAAACTTACATTATTATTAGTTAGTTTCACTGAAATAAAACAAAGTAAGTCCTGCAACTGTTTCTCACGTAAAAGTGAACTGAAGATGAAACTTACACTGTTGTTTGTTTCACTGAAATAAAACCGACTAAGTCCTGTTTCTCACATAAAAGTGAACTGAAATTGACAAGTAGTTTATTCAAAGGAGTATGAAGCATCTTAGCAGTTCAGAGAAGAGTGGCTGGAAGTGGTGGGAAGGACAGTTTATAGTCCCTGAAATCAAAATAGTGCACTGTGAAAGGACAAGTGAAGGGAGAGGAAAAGGTGAGGAATTAAGTGCAGGTGAAACAAAGAAATTAGGAGTAATGAGAAAAATTACAAAATGGCAGTAATATTCAAGGTTTTGTGGAAGTTACACAGGATCTTGGAAGGAAATAATCCATTCTCTATAAAATGAAGAACATAGGGAAACATTTCTGGCTTATTAACATAGCTAAAATAGGTGTGTCTTGGGGGCTGACCCTCTCCCCTCAAACTTAGCAGTGAAATGGAATTGAGAAAGCTAAATTTGATACCACATGTCAAATGATAACACAAGTCATATTGATAACACATGTCAATTTGAATTTACCCTTTAAAAGGTGAATTAATTCTGTTTTTTTTTGTTTTCTCTATATCCCTATATTCAGTTGTCATGCTGGGAGTAGATCCTTGCCCTTCTTTTTTTTTTTTTTTTTTTTTTTTTTTTTTTTTTTTGCCACAACTCCTATTGAATTAAATTAAAGGACTCCAGAGCCTGGAGTTTGCTGATGAACTTCATGTGCTCCTCTGCTTTGCTTTCATAACACATCCCTCTGAGAAAGTCCCTTCCTTCTCTGGCTGGAGGGAGACCAGAGGGATTTGATCCCTCTTGAGCATCTAGCTTCAGTTGCAGTGTATTGGTTGGGTCTTCAGTAGTGATGAAAGTGTCAGGTGCTCACAACTCACTAGAGTGGAGCAAATGCATTTTGCTTCTTAGGGGAAAGGTGAAAGAAAACTGGATTTTGGTCCTGCTCTAGTGGGGGCTCGGATTAGTTTGCTCATCGGTAAAGGAGGGATAAACTGCTTCCTTTCCCATGTGCCATTTGCCTCTCCACCCTCACAGTCTGCAGTTTGCCGGGGAATTGTTTCATCCTTGAAGAAACAGGGAGCAGAATATCCCCAAGTATTGGTTTTTGCAGTCTCCATGCTGGTGTGCAGGACCATGCTCCCTCCTTTCCCAGTGGTGCTGGACAAAGAGGCTGCTGCTTGATCCAGTGCACGTGCAGGGCCCTGGAGATGCCAGGGCCTGACCCTGCCCATCTGCCCACTGCAGTCACTGCCCATGTGTGCCACAGGGTGTCTGGGAGCCCCACTGGGGCCTTACCCAGGCGAGGGGACCTGGCTTCATGCCAGGCTGCTCAGGCCCCACACCCATGTCGGGGTGCCACCACAGAGGTGTCTGGGGAGAGCTGTGCAGCAGTGAGTGCTGGGGACCTGTCCCCAGCTCTGCTCAGCAGGTTCCACCCAGTGCTGGAAGGAGAAGGATGAGGTTTGGCTCACCTGGCTCACAGCTGTCCCCTGTAGAATGGGCAATGCTGTGATCCTGAGCACAGCCCAGGCAGGTGACCATGGCTTTGCAGGTGAGGCAGTGAAGCTGTTGCCCTGCAGAGTGGTTTCCTGTCTGGGTTATCTGATAACAGCCAGCCCACCCCCACCACAGCTGGAGGACCACAGTTGAGATGGACTGTGTCGCAGTCAGCCCCTGCCAGGCTCCCAGAGCACAGACAGCTTCTAGTAGTTTCACCTTCATTGTAATTTTCTCAGATAAGTGTTGATTTTGTTGTGGCCGCAGCACTGAAATTCTTGCCTGGGCTGTAGATCCCTGTGTGCCTCCCCTGAGGTGTGTAATCCTCCCTCCCTGATCCTGCAGTGCTGCTGTTCAGAGCTGGCTGGTGCCCCAGGGGCTGGGAACACACCGGCACAGCGGGCACCAGCTCTGCAGCCACACACACACGTGTAGTGCTCCGGAGCTGGAAAATGCACCCATGAACCACCTTGAAATAAAGGGAACTGTGTAGTTAAGGTGCTGTTGCACCACAAAGGTAATTACCTGCTGTTTGAAAAATTAGAATGTATATGAGAGCAAAGAGAGCAGCGGTAACGTGTGAATGGATGGTGTAGCTGAGTACTTACTGCATGTGGGCATGACAGCACTGCTTGTTTACACCAGCAGTAAACTCTATGTTTCAGATTTTCAGATGAATTTAAGCAGATGCCACTCAGAACTGGTATTTTTCTGATCCTGACACCCCAGAAATTTCAGCAACAGAGAAAAAAACTGTTTTTTAGATGAGTGTGCTCAGGTCTACACCTCTGCTTTGGGTTTATTTTGATGTTTATGGGGTAAGGCTCCACTTGAGTAACTACACATCTGTGATGTCTACCTGTAAGTTCTTCTATTTACATCTCACTAGCAGTATTTCCTAAGGAAAAAGAAAAAAAAGGCTTATTAGATACCTGCCTGTGTTGTCTTTACTTCCCACTTACGTTTCTTTTTTAAGCCACCACTGAATTCCAGGCACATTTGAGATGCAGACAATGGTCTGCAAGATACTTATCCCTGTAAGGCTTGGTGAAAATAGGGAGATTTTATTTTTATCTTCTACCCCAGATGGGAGGAAGGTGCAGTGTGTGGGCAGCCATTACTAGACACTGGGGAATCTGAGCAAGAGACCAACTGAATGTGGGGGAAAAACCTCCCATCAGAGCTTACAATATTGCTGGATATGGAAGGCTCTGGCCTTATGATGCAGCTCAGGAGGAAAGTGGCTTTGCCAGCTCCATGGCTCCCAGAACAACGTGTTTTATTACTGCAGATGGCACTGAGCTTGGTAATTGTGTGCCCAGGATGTGTGTGGTCTTTTCTCTAGATCATGCTGGTTTGCTGGAAGTAGAGTTGAGACGACCAGCCATGCTTGGTGCCTCTTCCCACTTGATCCCAGCTGTCTGAAGCCTTTGGGAAGACAGCTCAGCCAGCAGCTAGGGATGTTGGACAAGGTGTGTGTCTGTAGTGATGCAAACCAAGCATCCTTGGATGTGGGTAGTACCTCTTGCTAAAAATCTCTGCAGCATGGCAGTCAAAAGGCACAGCACAGCCCTGGAATTGGTGTTTGCTTCTTAAAAACAGCATAAATTGAAAACACTTGGGAAAGGGGCAGCAGGAAGAACTTTTTAGGAGATAAAATGTGGAGAGCACATTGGGTCAGACATTGTTGCAGCTGTGGTTGCCATTGTCTGTTTTGCTTCCTGCAGAACAAGGGAGTAGGCAGGCAGGAGAGTAAATCAGTTCCCAGTGGGATAAATGCAGGATGAAAAAAGTTCCAGATTTGTTGCAGATTACCAGGGCTACTCGTGGGAGAAGTGGCTCATGATTTGGGTCCCTGTGTAAGCCTGTGGGATGACGTCAGGTGCATTAGCAAAATTCTCAGTCAAAATCAGCAAAGCGCTTAAGCTTGTGCTTTGCTGAATGGTGATTGATTTAAGCACAGTGCTTAATGCAGAAGAGGTGTGAGGGGTCAGAAACTGTTCAATTGGTTACAATGCATCTTAAAATACTGAATTCCTGCCATTTCAGCAGGCACACAGATGCTACAACGGTTAGGACATAGGAAAGCTAGTGCAGCTTTCCAAATAACCACATCTTCCTTATCGTGGGTTGGATTGTTACTCTCATGCCACACTTACACAAGTTCTCTCATAAAAGCACCAGCACATTGTTCTTCTGGGACAGACTGAACTCAGGTGGTGTTGGGGCTTGTTTTAGTAGTTTTCTGCTGAAGAAATTTGTTTTTGTGGTCAGATTCTGCTCTGCTGGTCCCAAGAAACCCTTGGAGAATTTTGGTTTTCTCAGCTCTGCAGGGCAGGAGAGGTAAAGACAATACTCTGCTTGTTTTCTGTCTGTCTCTCAGTTGCTGTCTAGTGCTGTTTAAGAAGTAGCTGCAATGTCCAGGCAGCTCTCAAGCATGAGCTGTACCTCATGCACAGCTCTATAGTTGCAGCAAAGCTTTCAGGATAATTATTAGTGCTATGCCTATACAAACCTGGAAGAGTAGTTAGGAGCTGGCTTCACCACTTAGATGGCTCAATGTGTGCACAACACTGCCAACATCAAATGAGAGCTGTGTGTGTGGCTGGACTCTTGGCTGGGGCTGTGCCCAGCTCTGTGCCAACCCTGAAGTGAAGGTGAGCCTGCTTGCAGGGCATCATCATGGCAAGGAAGGTCTGGCACATCTGTGCTGCTTAGCAGTGTGGAGTGCAGAATGTGATTACTGTACTCAAGTTGTCTGGAATCTGCAGAAAACAGTTGTTTTCAGTTAAAACACTTATCATTTATTTTGCCAGTGCCTTATCTTAATTTAATTCTAGGAGATATTAAATATTTGTCATACTTTGGCTATTTATATACTTGCAGTTTATTGGATTGTGAAGTGGGTAATTAAATAGGCTGTGAGCTTGGTCTTTGGCTGTTGTAAAACTTTGCAGTTCCTGATCCATAGCCTGACATTTCAATTTTTGTGGGTGGCAACTCTTGGGCCAGAGATGCTACTAACTAAGAGTGGAGAAGACTTATCTGATCATGCAGCTCCAAGCCCTGCTACAGCCCATTGTTTCAAAAGGTGTAATTTATAGCCTTGCTTTGCATAGTCTAGACACTCTCCCTGAAGCACTTTGCCTCTTGCACAACTTGTAATTTTTTCTGCTGAATGGTGAGTCACTTGTTCTCCATTTACCTATGTGGAAAGTGGTCGGCAAGTCATCTCCCTATGCAATTTTTTGTTAGCTAGAGAAATATTTAATTTGTTTTCAGTTTATTTAGCAGTAGCAGCACAGTCATCACAGCTCTGCTACTAGCAGTGTATATATACAAACCCCAGAGCTAGTGCCAGTGCTGTAGTCCAGAGTGGTACAAGGTAAACATCCTATTTCTGTTTCATGATGTAAACTTGATCAGTATGTTAAGACCAATCAATACAGTATGATCAATAAAGCTGTTGCTTGGAGAGTGTTGATGTGAATCCAGCTAGTGGCTTCAGCAGTACCAGGGTTACACCCCCAAAATGATCTGTAGAAATCAGATATTTTAATGTGCCTTTGAGCATTAAAACTAATTAAAACAGTAGAGTTCCCTTAAAACAGCAAAGGGACTTTCCCTGGTCATGAGTAGCTCTTCTCCATTTGTCACCCAGGAGGGTGGCTGGGGTTTGATGGATGGCCCCTCAAAGGTCTTCCCTTCCTGGAAATAGAACAGGGTGAGATCCAAGGGAAGGTGCCACCTTCCTGCCCAGCTCTTTTAGAGCATGCTGCAGGCATGGCAGGACAATCAGAATTGTCTCCTCACCTTGGATGCTCCTTATGCAGGTGGCCAGTGGGTCAGAAATGGGCCACCCTTCTTGGAGGGCATGCTCCAAGGTCCAGCAGTAGGGTCCAGCTGCCTCTTTATGAGGGTGGTGAGAGGAGATGTGAGGGATGGAAGGTTCCTGGGGAGTTGCCCTGTGTTATTACCTTGGAGGTACTGACAAAAATACACAGAGCATCCTAGCCTGGCACTTACTTAGGAAGAAGCTATTTGTGGGTACAGGATATTTGGGTTACTTCAATCAGGTTTTCCTCTGAACTGTGTGGGCTTCATTTTTAAAACAGGACATAAAGTGCAGTCGCTGAGTGTTTGATGTTAACCTTTTGAAATTGTTGTTTGAAAAGGTGCTTTTAGTGATAATATTTGGTATTGTTTGTCTGTGATTCAGGCTGATAAAGTCAGACATTTTCTAGAATTTAAACACCTGAGTCAAAGTGTCATGCAAATATTTATTCATCTTGGGGTAAGTCGTGCTGTGTTTGTAATTGTCATAGTTCAAAACCTGTCTGTCTACTTCACAGTAAGGTTGGGAGCTTGGACTTTTAGTAGTGTCTCCTCATACCTAAATGTTAATATTTGATGAAGAAACTTAATGAAATCTAGATTTAGTAATGTTTTTTAGTGACGGAGCTGTGGTGTTTATCTTTGCGATATGCACATCTTGAAGGAACCTCACTGACTTTGGTAGGACTTTGGGCTGATGCCACAGTGCATTTGTGTAATACCCTGACAAACAGGGTTGATGGGCTGATGGTCCAGCACTGCCCATTTGTGATCTTGTGTGCTAAATTAGGGTGACATTCACACAAGGGCAGGGTGCTTTCAGACTTTCTGAAATCAAGAATCTTCAAATCTAGCTTTGTCTGTAGACCCTCTGCAGACCACCTTCTGCTCCCTTTTTGGGGTGGGATTTAGATCTACACTTGATGATTTAGGTTTAGCATTTATGAACTGGATCTGATCCTGTACAAGCATGGAGCAGAGTGACCCTGTCCCTGCAAGTCTATCACTCACTGTATATCTTCAGCCAGGTGAAGAATTTTGGAGGGAAATAATTCAATAAACTTTCTGGGAGTGGAAAAGAAGTACTTGTTTAGGGTGTTGTTGTTGCCTGAGGCACTTCTGCAGGAGAAAGAGGCCTCATATCCAGAGCAGCTGCAGCACTGCAGTGTGCACAGGCTCAGTTCAGTCTCTTGGAGCAGGGATAAAAGAGGGTGGTTTGGCTCCCAATTGCCTGTCTTGCACAGGGGAGGACAGTAATAGGGAGGAAATGCTGTTTTCCCGGCACACATCTTGAGGAGCTACTGATAGAAGACGCTATTTGTTAATAATTGTCCTCTTGAAACAGTCTCACAGGTTGCCTTGTAAAGAGCAGTGTCTGCTCTAGCATTTGAATTTGATTTCTAGCATTTGCATTTGATCCTGAGAACCCATTGAGCTGAAGAGGATGGCAGTGGGAGTTTTCAGATTCTGTAACTTTGTAGCAGCCACTGATGCCTGTCGCAGTGTGCTTTCAATCGATGAGGTTTGCAGGGCTGGCTGGCTCCTCTGGGACGCCATTCTCCCTTTCCTGGGGAATTTAAGTTACCAAGGCACATGATGCTAAGTAGGCGTTGCCCTGAGGTGCAGAAGGCTTCAATCCTGTTGAAGGGTTTTACTGCTTTGAGCACCCCAACATGTGGGTTGCTGCACAACCCAGATGTTTTTCGCCACCTCCACATCGCAGGGGAGCAGCCCCATGCTTTCCTCAGAGCCCCTCAGAGAGGGACAGTGATTTGCCTTTGCTGGTAGGGACGTGGGTGTGTGCATGAGGGTCATTTCAGAGCCTGGAGTGTCACAGCCAACATACAGACTCTGGTTGGCACTGGAGAGGACAAGGTGCCTGGCTGGTGGCATCCTGGTGAGATAAAGGGACTTGGCTGTTAGAGGGAAAATAGACTGGTACACCTAAATACAGCTCCGTGCTCAGTGATGTTGGTTGTACAAAAAGGCACCCACCCATCCGATTTCCAGCTGGTTCTTTGCTTGGAAATTAACTCTTATCCCAGTGAGTGATTTGAGGGAGCCCAGTCCAGCCAGTTGGCCAAGTGAACCTAAATACTGCAGAGACACTTTGGGAAGAAATTTCTGGGCTTGCTTTGGCCAGCCTTGACGTGTGGCTGGTACAAGTGGCTGTGAAAGAGAGAAGCTGCTCCGTGAGCCGCCAGCCAGATGCAACCTGTGTTCCACTCAGTGCTCTCCTCAGGTGTCCCTGTTCCTGTCTGATGGGTGTGGGCTGGGAAGGAAGGAGCATTTAGTTATGTTTTAGGCACAGAAAATATGGGATGATTTGGGAACCATTAGTTGCAGTCATCCAGAAGTTCTGTTGGACTGTTTCTGATGCTGTAGTTTCTGCAGTTTTTGTAGGGACTGTAGTTGTTGCAAGGAAGGGGTTTCACTTTGCCTGATGTGCTGTTGCAGGGGGTCAGCTCCTCCCACACCTCAGCAGCAGAGAATTTAGGCAGCTGGAAGGTGAAGTGGGTATCACATAAGCAAAACATCAAGCAAAACATAATTTTCTTCTTAGATGCCAAATACTTTTTCCTAATTCAGCAAGAGGGTACGAATGCTTTGCATGTTGCATGTGACGAGTTTGATTTTATTGTCACCACCTTCCTTCCTTCCCAGCAGACTGCTCCCATTCTTCTTGCAAGCAGAGATGACAGACTCGTCTCTGCCTCAGGAGGAAGCTAATGGGGTGACGCAGCAGGAGCCAGCTGCCTTGCTACCTGCGTGGTGACAGTGCAAGGGGGAAGGAAGGCCACAACCAGCACTTCTTCAGCCACAGGCCAGGCTGCAAGACCTGTGCACGCTGCAAAAACCAGCACTGTGCCTCCCACCCTGATTCTGCCCTCTGCCAGTGAGACCTCTAGGCAGAAGCCATCTGCTGCTGTTATCTGGGGATGTTCTGAGCTGCATGGGGTTGGTTTTTGGTGCATAGCAAAGAGCTAGCTGGAGTTAGGACTGCAGAGATTTTGTGTGTGCTCAGTCATTCTCGAGGGCAGAGCAGCTCCCAACGTGAATTGATGCCGATACTCTGCAATGGGAAAGAACAGGGAGCTGGGAAGGGCACGAGGGAGTTTGGATTTGGGAAGTTTCAGCTTTGCCTCCTCCCTTTATCAGGTGTTTGGTGCTTTAGTCTGTGAACTTTCCTCCTCTGGAAGGGTACCTGTGAAGGAGCTGGAGCAGGGAGGAGGGATTGCTGGTAGTTCTCAGGTGTGGCTGTGTTTTCCTTTTCCATCTCCCATTTGCTCTGCATCAGATATGCCCAGGGCTATGCAGAGATGATGGGGAATAATACTCTTATAGCCTCTAGCTGTTTCAAGAGAGAGCTGGTATCCTGAAAAGACTTGAGCTGATCATGCAGTGGTGGATTACGTTAGTCAAGGCTCTGCCTGGTATGATTTCTATTTGTTTATGGGCTCCTGGACTTCAGTGGTACCTTCTACACTCAAAGATGTTGCTTGTAATTCTGCAAAGACTCTCATGGGTTTTATCTACTCCAAGGGCTACTTCTTTCCCAGAATCTCTCATAACACATTCCCGCACAGCCTGAGCCACATGCTCAGCAGGGAGAAGGGCAGTTGTTGCACTTGTTCCAGCCTAACTGGTGTAGGGAGGGAAGGCTGGGCAGGAATGGCATCAGAGAGCCTGTTTTTTAAACTGTGAGCTGGCTGCTTGTACCAGATACATGAGTTTGCATGGCTGAGCCACGGGCATCCCCTCGAGGGCTACGCCAGCCTGGGGATGGGAGTATGAGCAGAGCAGAGTGGTGGAGCATGCCTGAGGCACGGGTAGGGAACAGAAGCAACATGCCAGTGGCAGGATGGAGGATGGAGGAAGTGAATTTGACACTGGAATTACACTTTTAAACTTCTGATTTTGCTTGTTTTTAAGTGCTGTTACAAGTGCATGTGCTTGTGCAAAGGTTATGAACTGAGCAGGATGGGGTCTCCATGGGCATTGTTAGATTTTTCCATCAATAGTGAAAGCCACTGAAGTGCCTGGACTCCTGTTCTGGCTGATATAAAATGGATGTTTCCTTCTAAGGCTGCATGGCATCCCTGCTGCTGAACTTTTATTTGGAGTTCCTCAAACTATGACCTCTGAAGCCTCTGTGGCAAAGCTCCTGCTTGGTACATATTTCATGCAGCAGGATGTGAGTGATAGAAATTCTTCCTGTAATTTCATCTCTCTGTAAACTCCCTTTTCTCAGCTTCTGTTGCAGGCCAAAATATTCCTTTCTGCACAAAAGTCACCCCAAAAGTGAATCAGATCCTGCTGAGCAGGACAGTCTTCCCACCACCTATTTATAGTGCATGCAATTACCCTCCATGCATCTCGGAATTCTAATTGCCTTTTTATTGCTGTTTGTAGTGTGTTAAAGGTTTTTGAATGCTCATGCCTTGTGTTCTCATTAGCTCTATTTATTCCTCCTTTGGCTCCCTTCCTCAACCTCATCAAATTTAGCATCTTCATGCCTTCAGGGCTTTGGACAGCTCTGCCACTTCTGACTTCTCCCATGTCCTTGCCTGTGTTGCTGCTCCAGATGCTTTGTGTTCCCCAGTCTCATTCTGACGTGCTCTTGGGACCTGTCTCCTGGAGGGGGCTCTGTGCCTGCTGTGATACCCTGCCAGTGATCCCTTTGCTGGTCAGGGTGGCTCAGGGAAGCTGCCTCAGTGTCTCTGACGCAGCTGTCCTGCATCAAACAGAGCTGTTTAACGTGGTGAGGCTGCCCCGGCAGTTAGGGGCAAGTACATGATTTCCAAATGGGGAGCAATGGTCAAAAGTCTGGGGAGCAGCTGGTAATAGGGACTGGGAGTTGGTAAGCCAGGTGAGAGGCAGGTGCTGTGGCCTGGGGTCCCCTGCATGGATTTGTTTTGTCAGGGTGGCTCCAGAGCTGTTGTGTCACCAGTGGTGCCCTTGTGACAAGGCCCTTCTCTAAAGCCACAGTCTCTTGGGCTCGGAGCACAACTGTAATCACTGAGATTGCTTTTTTTAGAGCTTCGTGTGTATCTTGTACCAGTTTTCACCTGATGGGCTTGTGCAGCACCTGGCACCCTGGTGGGTCACTGGGAACAAGCAGTAGCCTGTGTTTGTCTCCTACAGTTTCTTGAGTGCAAAGTCCTTTATAAAGTTGTTTGCTTTATGTTTTAGCCTTGTTGTGTGGCATTTCCATGGCTCAGATTAATTTAATTATCCCCTGGGGTGCTTGCTTGCTCACAGTTGTCCAGGACTTTATTGCCCTCCTCTTGTGTATTGAGGAGCCCACACAAATCTGAATCATCAGTAAATGTAATCACGGTGTTTGATGTTTGTTCTTCCAAGTCCGTGATATATACAATGAATGAAACTGGTCTTAATACCCATCTGTGCCTCCCCTTTCAGCACTTCTTATGTTCCAACATGCTCATTTGCTGTGTACAGCCCTGCCAGCATTCATACTGACCAGAGGAATTAATGTTTTATGTAAAATTGTATCAAAATTGTACCTTCTCACCCTGTAGGTAATTTATGGCCAGAGCTTGCTATCAGCAAACTTTAGCATGTCTGCTGAGCACAGTGTCTGCTCAGGGCGGGTTGAGCTCAGTAGCCTGCAGTGCTCTGTGGGTTGGGGCTGAGTCCGGGTGAGTGCTCTGTGCTGCCAGCCAGCATTCAGTGTCCCTGCCTGCGGCTGGTCTCAGCCTCCGACATGGTGGCACTTGTGACATGGGCTGTGCAGCGTTACTCTGGGCTGGCATCCTCATCTGTGGGCTCTGGCTGAGTGTGAGGGTTCATTAGCCAACAAGAGAATTACTGAACTGGAACTGCCTGGAGCTCCTTGGTCTCAGCGGGAGTTTGCTGTTTCAGGTTCCTCGTGAAAGGTGAAAGCAAAGGCAGAGCTTGGCAGTTTGGGCACTGACTGGGGACTTGAGTTTGAGCCAGGTTACAGGCTCAGCTCTCTACTCACTTCTTCACAGACTCACACAATTATCCAGATCTTTCTCAAGGTGGTGAAAATATTACTCCTTCCTCCATAGAGCACTGGAAGACAGAGCTTGTGAGATGCTGCGTGAATTGCTTAGTGCAGGATGCAGGTCTGGGGGAGCACTGGGGCTTGGTGAGAGTGGCTGTGCTGTAGCTCAGACACACTCAGACACTGAGCACCAGGGGCTGCCCCTTCCGTGACTTGCTGTGTCCTCCAAGCAGCTTTTGCAGCTGCTCCCTCTTAAAATAAGACAGTTAATAGTCTTGCATAATTCATACTTACAAGTTGTACACATTTGGTGATAGAAGGAGCCGATGTTTCATTTACACACATGGGGCTTCATATAGATCTTAACAGCTCTGTGCACAACAGCCGTGCACCCTTTCCTGCTGTTTGTGTTTGGGCAGGTGGACAGCAGGCTGCCTGCTGTTTCCATAGGCAGGGCAGTACCTGGCTTGCCTGCAGCCTGCTCCTCTGACATTTCCTGAGCTTGTCATGCGTGCTGCCCTCCTTCAGGAGGGAGAATTGCAGTGTAATGCAGAAGCAGGACAGGAAAACCTTCATTCTTACTGCTCTCAAAACCCAACTGCTGTATAAAAGGGAGGCAGTCTGGAGTCCTGAGCCGAGTTTTTCTTTGCTGGGAGTCTGTGGAGCGAGACTCTGCTCCAGATGGGCTCTCTGGGTTTGCATATGGATGTGCTCTGGCTGTCCTTGCTTGGGGCGCTTTCGATGCACAACGCGGCCTTCAGATGTTTGTGCTCTGGTAAAGGCTCAGGCTTCGGGGACAACCAACTGTGACTAGCAGGACATGGGCATTTCAACTCGTGTAGCAGCTCAGCTGCCCTCTGTTAAAGCCCACACATTCAGGAGAAGAGTAAGACCTCTGATTCTTTCCTCTCAGCCAAAGGCATAAGAGCCAGTGGCCAGCCAGGAGCAGCTGCCTTGCTGTTTGGGTGCTGCAGGTTTGGGAGGGAGTTACAGCTGCTCCAGCAGTGTGGCAAACCATCTCCATTTATCTTTGGTGTTATGCCTCAGTGATGTCAGAGGGTCACTTTACATTGCATATATATTCAGACTAAGCAAATCACAGTAGTTTTCCTATTAAAATTTAATGATGAAATATGACACTTATAAGTGATTTCTTTTATTTTTTTGTTTAGCCAGTTGTTTCATTTGCTGTATAACCCTCATTCTAGTTGTAATAATCTTTCCTTGCAGTGACTCAGGGGAATGGATGTGCCTTTTGAATTTGTTTTTTTTTTTTTTTTACCTAGACAGATTCTTCATTGTAATTTGTTGGGGTTTTTGGGGTTTTTTGGGGGTTTTGTTTACAGCTCTGATTACTTGCTTTGCAATGCTGTGACCTATATTCAAGGTGAAACTTGTGATAAATATTTGCTTTGGGGAGAGAAGAACAACCATGCTTTTGAGAAGATTAAGACCTGTCAGGCAGAAATCCTCATTTCAATTAGACATCAAAATGCAAATCATCCAGACTTCAAAGTATGTCAAGGTGAGAGCAGAAAGGATTTTAATACATTCTGAAATTAAGTTGAAATCCTTGAGCACTTTAATTGTTCTTGGTTAGTTACACTGTCTAGGAATGGTGTGGGGGTAAGTCACAGCTGTGCAAGGAAGCCCTTCAAAGATATATTTAGTCCCAGGATTTCAGGGTCTAGAGGAGGGATTTGCTCACCTGGATGCTTGGGGGATTTTGCTGTGTTTGAAAGGGTGAATGGCAGAGCCTGGGCAGTAGGAAGACTGAAGTATTTTTTCAATTTCTGCTTGAAGAGATTAGCTATGGTTTTATGAAATGTAAATGAAATTCCTACTCTTCATTCTCTTTTTCTTGTATTCTGACTTCTCAAACAAACATTAATGAAAAAATTGGAGGTAAGAATCAGCAAAAAAGTTAACTTGTCCCTGTTGAAACCATGGGTACAAGGTCGTGGCTGTTTATGTAACAAATCTCAGGATTCAAAAAATGTCCTTGGTGTTGTCTCGTGCAATTTTTCAGAGGTGTTTATGGGGTCACAGTACTACTTTGCACCAAAAATTTTAGCCATACACTGTAATTGTACATTGTGCACCTCTTTGTACCCAGTTTGAATGTATCACACTTTGTAGGTATGACACAGAATCTTAATGACAAAATAGCAAAAATGCAAATTATACATCTTATTTTAAAAAATAATTATATTAGCATGTAGACTCTGAACTAGAAAAACTTCTGTAGACAGAAAAACTCTGTAACTGTCTGTGTTCTGGACCTTGTGTGAAGAGCATTTGCAGCCACCTGACATCACCCCCTTCCCAAGGGAGCCAAGCAGCCAGTGAGTCCCCGTGGCTGGCAGATCTCCCTGGGCCCCATGGGCTGGGGCTCTTTTTGCAAGGCAGATCTGGGCATTGCTCTTGGGAGTTGCTGGGCCTTGGTAACTCAGCAGAGGTGGAAAGGGCTACAAACAGGGAGGCAGAGGCAAAGAAACAACCTCCTGCATCATGCGGGCTGCTGCTGAATCACGATTTATGCTGTTTCTGTACCTGCTGACTTGATGCATGGAAATAGGGTACCTCTATTTTTAGTTCTTACCTTGTGCATTCATGCACATGCACGCTGAAATTATACTTTTTGTGATGGGAGCAGTTTCTTGCCTACACAGGGAAAGTGTTTCGGAGTTGTGGCACATTAATGATCCCCAGTTTCTTCCCTTCCTAAAATCAACTGCACAAAGAGAGAGTGAGGGAGAGCTGCTTGCTGTCTGTAGTAGTACAGGATGCCCTGAGTGCCTTGAAGCTGCTGCTGCAATCAATGCCATCCAGACATGGTCCTGCCCCACTGCCTTTCTGGCAGCAGAATTACAGCTGCCAAATTTTATTCCATACCCTGCTGGCTTCCTTTACCCTCTCCTTTAGAGCTTATTTGATACCTAAATAGGATTTATCAACTATTGCAGCAGGACCACAGTGTTTTGGTTTGTTGCTGTCAGTTTTTAATCTGTGATTTATTTTGCCCCTGTTGATGCTAGTGGAGCAATATTCAGCTCTATCAGCAGAGGAAAAGGTCCCAAGATGAAACCAGCACATTTGTTTTGGCAGGAGTTGTGTGTTGGCTGTTACCTGCTGCTGCATTAATTGTGCTGTGAAAACAGGCACCGCTTTTGAAGTAATTTAGATATAAATTGCCTATGTGAGGTGGGACATTGAGGTGAGGGAAAGCAGTGGCTTGTTGGTACCAAAAAATGACTTTTTTAATTGGGGACAAGATCTGGTTTATTTTGTTTCTGCTGCAGGAAGCCAGTGGTTACTGGTGGAACATTCCAGTGAAAACAAAGTTTTCTCATTCTAGTGTGTTGGGATTGACAGTGGCATTTTGGGAAGAGAAGAAATAAAAAGTACTCTGCTTTTAAATGGCTCTGTCATTCATGTAGCAGCAGCTTTGTGACACTGTCTCTCCTCAGCTGCTGCGACTTCACAAGCTGAGATTCCCCAGAGCTGATGAGATTATTTGGCTCTCTGATGTTCTTTAGAAAATGCATTATTCCTTCCCTGGTATCCTCCTGGTGCACAGGGTGCTGGTGCCTGCCACCAGAAAACCTAGGAGTGAGTGCTGCTGCTGCTAAAATGAGTAAAGTCGTGCATACAGTGACAGCAAACTGGTCCAAGTACTGTGTCCCATGTAAGATGTGACAAAAGGCTTGTGAGGATTCTGCCTTAAATTCCTGTGTCCAAAACCTTAATGTTGTACTTGGCAACCATGAGGTTCTTCCAACTGCCCTCTGTGGTTTGCTCTCAGGAGAAGGTAGCAGGGGAATAGCTGCTGCTCTTGAATACTGGGGGAAGTTTGGCATCAGCTAGGTGAGAACTGTGCCTTTGACCTGAAGTCTCTGTAGCTTTGGTTTCTGGAATGTCTGGATGCTAAATTGTCATCTCCCAGCAGGTCTCTTAAACCACTTGCAGCAGACCCTGTGGCAGCCTTGCTTTCCTTAGCAAGCTTATTCAGAGTCTCAGTATCCAGAAATTAGTGTTGCCTCCAAATTCAGATCCATTTCTTAAATTACCTTTTACTGTGCTGTGAGAGTTTGGTCTGGCCAGCAAGAATGACTTAGTGATTCTGGTACTCACTGTGGCCCAGTGATGCCTGATGTCTTTTGGGTCCTTTGCTGCCCTTCATCCTTACAGAGCCTTGGCACCCACACCCAGGAGAGAATGGTGTCCTTGTGAAACCCTTGCTGGTCCAGTTTGTGTCCTTGTTTCAGGGATATCAGGAATGAAGCAGTCACTTGCATCACTGCAGAGTAATTTTCTGCCTCTGGAGCCACGCATAGAGCTGCAGCACGTTCACTCCTCGCTGCACAGACAGTCCCAGCTTTTCCTGGTGTGAAAAGCCTGCTGAATTGTTTTAAAATGTCACAGCAGGAAAGAGCTTTATTTCTCATACTCCATCATTAATGTCAGCCCAACTTGTGAGCTGTTTGCCAGAAGCACGTGCACGGGTGTAAATACATTGGCTTTACATGGACCTGTTTTCTGCATGTTTGTGGCTGTCCTGCTGAGGGGCATCACCAGCCCGTGCTGGAAAACTCCTGTGGCAAAAGAGAGAAGAAAGGGAAGAGGAAAGCTGAGGAGAGGTGGGAGAAAGGTGCTCCTCTTGAAGTAGAAACACCATTTACTTCTCCTTCACCTCCCTACAAAGAGACAAGGAGGTCCTTTGGACTGTGCAAGGACACTTCCCCCAGTAGATGGGAAAAAGGTAGAGCAAGGGCTACCCAAGAGTAACTGTTTAGAGACAGATCCATGGTACCTCTTGGGTTTAGGGGGAGAAACGCTGAAGGTTGGGCACTTTTTTTCTGAACCTCAAACTGGACTGCAAATATTTTCTCCCCAAATATGTTTAAAGCTAAGCCTCATGAGGCTGAAATGGTGTGCAAGCAACCCCAGCTCTCCACGAGGCTTAAATTTTCAGGATTGTTCAGAGATTTGCAAATTAGAAAGGTGCTGAAACCAGTTGCCTTGAGCTTCAGTGGAAAAGCATTTGATGGTATGTGGCATCTTGCAGATTAGCTCCCAGGCACCATCCCCTGTTGGTGGTACTTTTCCATCCCTGATGCTGTCTGTGGCCAGAGCTCTCTGCTTGGCTTATAGCCACACTCTTTAAGGCACAGAGAAACCAAGGCAGGGGGAAGAGGCTGAGCACAACCTGTGCAGAAAAGGTGCTCCCAAATCCATGCTGGCTGCCAGCTCTTTCTTCACTGTGCTCAGGGAGATGCCAGTGACTGTGCCAGCAATGCTGGGTGTGGGGTATGGGATGTCTCTAAAGGCACCTGAGCAGAGCCATGTGCCTGCCTTGCCTCTCTGCTCTCTAATTGCTGTCTCGGTGCTTCCTATCTGCATCCAGTAAGCAAGCTGCTGGATAGTTAATTACTGCTCTGGTCTGAGTGCTGTATTATAGTCCATTCTGTCAATACTAATTGTTTTATAGAAATATGAAGTACCTCTTCCCCTTTCCTCCAAGGACTTTGAGATGCAATGTGGGCTTTAATGATATTATTCTCCCTTCTGTCCACTGTGAGCAGGAAAGTATCTCCCATTTTCAGTGTGCACTTAGGGCTATGTGTTGGAGAGGCATGAGCACTCTGCTTTTGGGGTCTGTTCCTGTGCCTTTCCAAAAAAGCTCTTTCCTTGCCCTGGTACCTTTGGTGCTGTTTATTTATAACTAATCAATTGCAACCCAAGATCAGAACTATAATTATCAATTGTCCTGATGAATTCAGGCAATGCTTCACTACATTGTTCCCTTCCTGGGTGGGGTTTTTTCTTCTTGCTTTTCAGCCTTTGGTTTAATAAATAGGTGTGAAAGAATAAGTAACTTAAGTAGGAGTTTTAGGTGGGCATCTACTGAGTGTGCACACAGTAGTGTGTAAGGATAGAACATAAGGAAAATTCCCCCTTTCAAGCATGAAAATTGTCAGCTCTTGGCATTCACTTGTATCTCCATGTACTTGCACTGAACCAGGTGGTCAAGGTGGGCAACCACTGGTGATGGCTCTTTGCAGCAGGATTTATAACTTTAAATGTATTTTTATTATTGCCCTGGAGTAAACACCAAATAAACCCACATTCATTCATAAGTAAGGAAAAGTAAATTTAAATGTACCCCACATGTGTTGAGCTTCAGGTATGTTTGTAGTGACTAATGTTTTGGGGCTGTGCTTTGGTTCTCTTTGGTTTTGTTGTTAGCTTTTAATCATTAGCAGCATTGCACAGAGCAGGATGAATTCCCAGGTGAGCGCCTGTGATCTGTGCTCTCTGTCATGCAGAGATGAAACAGGAGAGCAGGGAAGAGCTCTCTGCCTGGCTGTGGGAAAGGCCCTGCCACTGGGATGCTCCAGACCTGATCCTGACTGCTTTCTGTACCTACAACTTCCTGCAGAAGCCTCAAAAATGAGATATGTGTGTGCCTGAGGGTGCTGGTGTGATTTTAACAGAGATGGGGAGGATTTGTTGGCAGAAGGATCGATGGCAGAGTCCTGTTCCCAGTGGGGTGTGGAGGATGAGAAGTGTTTGATCCCTTCACTACAGGACACCTTCTGCTCAGCACGTGCCTCTGTGTGGCTCAAGGTGCACATCCTGGCACTCAGATCAGGGCTTCATCTGCTGTCAGCTGGTTACACCAAGCAAAAGGAGGATGGCTGGATGGAACGGTTGATGGTATTCCTCTGTCTTCCCAGGGGATTCACGGAGCAGACCATACTTAATTAGACTTGCTTTTATACTTAATTAGAGTCGCTTTCAGAAAACAGCGCAACTTTTTGTGCTATCAGCGCTTTTCAATGGCCAACATGGGAGGGCAGGCAGCATGGAGGAATTGCAGACCCACAGGGCCAGAAATACTCAGACTGAGAGGCAGGACTGCTGATCCATGAGCTGAATGGTGCAGAATGACTGCTGGCTACTCCAACAGGCATGGCACAGTGCTGGACTGCTGGACATGCTCAGTGCAGCCTTGTCAGGCTGAGGAATCCTTGTTGAAGGTCTGAAACTGCTGTACCCAGGCTGAGATTACATGGCTGTCAGTGCAAGCTGTGAACTGGGAGGTGACACAGCTTTTTCTTTAGAGGAGAGTTTTTTTTGCACATTGTGTGGGATTTATAAACAAAACTTACTCCAATACAGGCTGAATCTTTCCTGTAGTCTATTAAAATAGAGAGGGACAGGAGGCAACAATTAGCCTTTTAGACTTAATCTCTGTCTTCTTCATCATCTGTATTGAGCTCTGAGGGTGTTTGTGACCAGAGATTTGTTGTTTGGCTTGGAGTTCCTGTCTCAGCTGAGCACTCTCAGTGCTTTCTCTGCTGTTGTTCTCCACAAACATTCAGTGAAGTTTGATGTGCTGCTGATGTCATCTGCAGGACGTTCTGTTCTGTGGTTTTAAAATGCATCCCAATTTCAAACCTGCTCCATTGGGCTTAAGAAAGCCTGTGCTGGTGCCCTTGCTGTCACATCACCCAGGCTTGTGGAAGCCTGCATGTTAACTGGCCTCTGAAAACAGTTTCCTGCTTCTCAGCAACAAATGTGATTATGGTTACACTGGGGAATGGAAGCATGAGAAGCCACATTGTTGCATTAAAGGTCAAGTTGAGTTGATTTTTAATCCTTTGACAGCAGCAGCCTTCTCTCTTTTACACATGTGACTTCATGTGTGTCTGCCAAGGCATAGGCAGGAGCTTAGAGATTGAGGACCAGGTATGCCAGGCTTTGCTTTTCTACTTAATTTTCTGGGGAAAAGAGGCAGTAACATCTTGGCTCTTAGCTGTTTTTTTAAGAGAAGAGCCTGGTGCTGCTGTCTCAGTGGTACCCAGCGCTGCTGCTTTGTGCCTGCCATCAGTGGGCCTGGGGAGCCGCAGCGCTGTGTGCAGCCCCACTCTGGGTGGGAGTGGTGGCACCTTGCTCTGTGAGACCAGCACCTGGAGACCACAGGCTCCACTGGGAGTGGGGCCAGTTTCCAGGCTATGCCTGCTTGGGGTGTGTGGCATGAGGATTTATATTTTGGGAGGGTGTGGGATCCCATGTTCCAGGGTGAGTGAGCTCCCACACACGTACCCAGGGATATGCAGCAGCTCGGGATGTCACTGATGATGTTTGTCACATTAATATTCATCTCCTGTGTTTGCAAATTTTGGCGTGAGCTGCAGATTCTTCTGTTAGTATTTTGGGGCAATTTCCTTCAGTTCCTGATTAAAATGCATGTGTTTTTCCTAATTTAAAAACATCATCTGTATCAAAAAGCTAATGATCACAATACCTGGCTTCCTTTTCCCCAACAAAGATGACAGCAGTGATATAAATCATTCTGTTGCTGATTGTAAAATTGCTACCTTCAGGCACGTCTTTATTTTAGGGTTGGATTTTTTGGCTGCCACAATTTACAAGAGAAAGACAGTTAGAAATTTTCTCCTTTTAATATGTAGTTTTCACAACTCTTGAGTCTCTTTATCATGTCAAACTGCTTTGGCTGCCAGGCTGGAAAAAGCAGAAGATTAAAGTGCCTTTTTTTTTTTTTTTTCCAAGCATGCAGCTGTGCATACAAGTATATGGTGTCTTTCCTGACGTAAGATAAAGTCATAAAGATTTCCTGGTGGGCTTTTGCATTGCTCTGCTATTGTGGTTCTTGCTGCAGTAGACAGTGAATGTTCTTTCCTTGAGACTTTTTTCTTGTCTGATTTGAGCCTCAGTTATCTTCCTCTGGTTCCTGGCATGGTTGTTGTGGGACCACAAACCTTCCTAGCACTGACGTGCATCAGCTCCAACATGTGCAGAGTCCTGCTGAGAATTTGGATTTTAGTTGCTAGTTTTTGAAGTGAAATCTTAAAGGGATTTTAATGCAGCATCATATGGAAACACCAAGATTTGTTTGTTTTATTGCTGCGTTAGTTTGGTTTTTTTTTTTTATTTTAGGTGGTTTTTTTTTTTCCTCCCACCTCTGTGGAGAGATGTAAATGCCTGTCTAGAGAAGTCAGGAGCTGCAGAGACTATCTGAAATGCCACCACCATTTGACCACCTCCCAGATGGCCGAGCTCTGTGCTTGGTGGATGACGACAGCAAACCCTATGAAGGGTAGTGCTTGTATTTAATTCTGCATTACAATCCCTTTAATCTAGGATTATATCCAGTTGTTTTCTTCATGCAGGGTGTATGCTGTCAGATAAAAGCAGTAGCATCTGGGAGGAGAAAAATTGCTTCAAACAGGGGCTGGAAACCTTGGGTATCAGCAGGTGCTTTTATCAGAAGCATAAACCTATCTCACAAAAACTGCCCAGGCAGGTGCAGGGGCTGACAGGACCCTCCAGCTCTGATAGATTAAGACCCTGGGAAGGCAACTGGTTGCAAATGAAACAGTAATTGCTTTCCCCTCACTGAATGAAATCTTCTCTGAGGCGATTACACAGATTAAAGCTTCCCACTGCAATGTACCAGAATAAATATAGCCTGTGCCTCTTGCGGGGGCT
Organism: Pyrgilauda ruficollis; assembly: GCF_017590135.1. NCBI lineage: Eukaryota > Metazoa > Chordata > Aves > Passeriformes > Passeridae > Pyrgilauda > Pyrgilauda ruficollis. The sequence continues at coordinate 7,072,353 of NW_024508101.1, forward strand.
GCTGCAGAGCAGCACTGGCTGCAGGATGCCTCTTGTGAGGTATGGCAGGGCAGCTGGAGTGAAGGGGAGAAATCTTGTAAAAATAGGGCTGCAAGGACCTAGGCTATCTGAACATCTTCCTCTCTTAAAGCTGGATTGAACATGCCCAGGTTGTTCCTGGTGGCACTTGTCCAGCTGGTCCCACTGGGGATGCGGGGACCTGAGTTCCTGGGTCAGCTCCTCCTGTGCATCTGCATCCTTACTGGGACAGAGCTTTTTCTCCAGTATCCAGAGTGGCTCCCTTGCTGTAACACATACTTTTAATTTCTTGTTGTGAATGTGACTTTTTTTGAATGAGGTTTTTTTGGGTTGTTTTTTTTTTTTTTTTTTTTTTTTTTTGTTTTTTTTTTTTTTTTTTTTTTGGGTTTTTTTTTTTTTTTTTTTTTTTTTTTTTTTTTTTTTGGGGGGGGGGGGCTTTTTTTCCCGTTTCCCGGGTTTTTTTTTTTTTTTTTTTTTTTTTTTTTTTTTTTTTGTTTTGTTTTTTTGTTTTTTGTTTTTTTTTCAGCAGATATGTCCATACTTTGAGGAGTCTTGTCCTCAAAGCCTTCCTCATGGAGCTCTTTGTTTCTTACAGCCCTGCCCTGGGCTCACATTTGTTGCCTTGCTTCTGCTCCCCTTCTCAGGGGTTCCCTGGGTGATCAGTGCCACTAAGGTGCCCTTTCCCTGCACTGTGTGAGTACTTAGTGCACCCCAAGCCATACCCTTTGTATGTAAAGTTAAGCCATTATCCTAAATAACAGATGCATTTTACCAATCCCATAATTGGTGATAGGTGCCACTTTGACCAAGGTGCAAGGGAGAATTTGCCATGCTTACACAAAATCGTTTTCCTTGTTTGCCACAGCATGATTTAACTACCTGGTGCTGCTAGTGGTGTTTGTTTAAGTTGCATGCTATATAATTTCAAGTACAGTGTGTGTGTGTGTGGTAGTTGCATAACACAAATTAAATTCTGAAATACAGGAGTTGTATATGTGAAAGTCGTAGAGATCTTTTCCACTCTAATTAGCTTCTTTCTAGAAGAAAATAAAAAACCATCAAAAAATGCAGTTCACTTCAGTGTGTAGTAGAAGATGAAGCCCTGTGTGGGCTGGAGCAGTGCCACATGATGGATCATCATTTTGGGTTGTACAGAGCTGTGTCTCTTCCCTGCAGCAGTGTGCTCCTGTGAAGAATCTGGATTTTCCTGAGGCATTTGGCAAACCTGAGGGCAGCAAGTGCACGGGGTACGGTGGGAGGGGTTGCTGTCTCTCCTCTGTGCCCAGCTTGTCCAGACCCTCTTGGCATAAACTTGGGCTCCCTTTCCAGAGCTCAGCATCAGTCCCTGCCCAAGGGACACAGACTTGTGTCCTTGGCACAGCCCTGTGAAGGGGACTGCTCCTGGCTTACCATCTGAAATTATTCGAGTTACGAGTACCTTGGGGCTACGCCTTGTAGGATTTTCTGTTATTTTCATTTTGCACCAAGTGGTGCAGGGAGGCCACGAGACTCAGGTTATCAGCACAAAAACAGGCCCTGGAGCTGAGCTGGTGTGAATGGGACAAGGCAGGTACCTGGGTAGCCCAGGCTTCTGCAGAGGCATTTGCAGCCAAAGGGATTTGAGTGAGCTGTGGGCAAGTACTCAGGAGTGCTTTGAGTTGTGACAGTGATTGTGGCACCATCACCTCCTATCAAATGAATCAGCAGGAAAGAGGTCTTTCTTTTGCCCAGGGCTAGTTAGTTTAATTAAAGGTCTGTTGCTCTTGCAGAATTTTGATGTAGTCAGCTAAGCTGGTTGCTTAAATGATGTAATGTTGTTATGCCTATTTTTCCTCGAGTCTAAATTTCTGTGGCATAAGTAACAGGATGAAATGATCTGTTGCTGTCTGGAGAGCTGATGAGAAATGAGTGGTGGAGGTGGTGGGTAGGCACTTAGAACTGGCAGGGGATCTGCTGTGCGACCTGATGGTTTTGTAGGTGCCAAGGCTGTGCCAGCAACTCACCTCATGTGGCACACTGAGGAGATGGCCACCATCAGCTCAGCACCTGCTTATTAAACTGTTTTGAAGAAAATAACCTTGACATCTAGTTTACCCATTCTCAGGGGATTGTGATTTGTATCTGGCTTTTTCTCTAATTAACAAAAATCTATTTTCATATCTTGGGGATGAATTTTCTCTAGGCCTTTGCTCATCCAAAAAAATCTTCAATGACTTGAAGTGATGGTTGTAATGATGGCCTTTTCTCTCAGTCTGAACTGCTGGACCCTAATAGGGACCAAAACAACATCTTTAAATTTTAAGCCCCTATTCTTCCATGAAAAACCATGGCCCACCTTTTGTTTTTTGTTATATCATCTTCTGATCCCAAGGCCTGGTTTTTCCAAAGCGATACTTTCTTGGGAATTCTCTTATGTTTCCACTGGGGACAGAAATGCTTTTCTGTGCCCCATCCCAAGGAGCTTGATGGTTGTTGGCAGCAGCTGTTCATGGAGTAGCTGCAAGAAATGCTGCATAAAAAATGTCTAAGGAATTAATCAAAAGCTCAAAAACAGTACATGGTTTGTAAAGAAGTAGTCACAGTTCAAAAGACTAAAGGAAACAAAAATTTCTATTTGCCACCTAAGTTTAAGGGGAGCTTTAGTGTATCCTGGGAGATAGCATCAGAGACAAAAATGAAATTGCAAAGGCAGACATCAGCTAGAAGGAATGGCTTGTGCCCAGCAGTTCCGCATTCAGGTTTGGGGAGCTTTGCTCCTGATAAACACTTGGGTTTTTAGTCACTGAAGGCAAAAGTATCTTCTCCAGGACTGGAGCTGATGGGCAGGAGTGCTGAAGTTCTCAAGTTACTTCTGTTGCCAGCTTCCCTGGCATTTTTTTTCCCCAATATTTCCTGGTGAGGAAAATTTTACTGCTGATTTTGTTTGCTACAGCATGCATAATATCTGACTTTCCAAGCCCACAGCTGGATCCTGGCAGCTTTCTCTGCTGCATGGGTCAAGCCAAGTGCTGAAACCTGGCTGGAAATGAGTTGGAGGTGGAACAAAGTTTCCCACCAGTTTTTCCTTCTCTTGTCAGTGTGGGCAGGATACTTGCCCACTCAAGAAACCATTGTGTGTAAAACTCTGAATTTTGGAAACTGCAGACAAGAAGGGGCTGGATGGCAAAGTATCATTGGCATCACTGGAGAAAGCCCTGCCAGTGTGGAACGAAGGGGAATGGGCTTGTTTGTGCTGCTTTTGGCATTTCCTCTTTGTGCACGCCCCAGCCTGGCCCAGCTTTCTGGACAAAACCTGCTTGGTCACAGTTCAGCCTGGTCCCTGTTCTTCATGAGTTTTCGAGGCCAGAGGAGCTGCAGGAGCCAGTGCAGCTGGTACCTGGCATCACCTGCCTTGACCTGCACACCCGGTGGGCTCCCTGCCCATCTTCCAGCATGCCTACTCCCTCATCCAGCTGCCAGGGAAGCTTGCTGCTGATATTCCAGAGGGCTGGGAAAGCATTTGTCTCTGAGACAACTGTCAATCAGGGCTGCCTGTTCTGGAGCAGGCTGTGTGGGCCCCCTCTGCAGTGTGTGTCATGCCAAGGGGGAAGCCATCGCTGGCTGTGCTGGTGCTGGCCCAGCAATCAGCACCAGGAGTGAAACTCCAAGCTCCTTTCATTCAAATATTTGGGGGCATTTTCAGGTAAGTGACTGCGTTCCCACATCCTGAGTTCTGCAGCTTTTATTTAAGTAATATTTAAGATTAGTGTTTTTCCTTCCAATTTCTGCGGGTACCAGTTATCTCTAATTCTTCAGCGTAGGCTGAGGCTTCTAATAGGAATATTTGAGTTTAAAAAAAAAAAAAAAGCCAATCCATGCTGTAGGCTGAGGTGAGGTGGGATTGTCTGTGCATGTACAGCATAATGTGAATCTGTTTTATGGGATCAGAGTAATGTGGAGTACTGTGGCTCAGCTGCCACCGAGCTCTGGGATCTGCCACCTGCACAGACCTGTTTCCAGGACATAGCTCGCTCCTCACACTTATTGGGAGGAGGAAAATGAGAGTATTGATTCAATGCATTGTGCTTATTTGGGGAGCTTATTTTCCCTTTTTGTGGTTTTGACTGCTGGTTTCAGTGGTTCTTCAGTGATCTCTTGCAGAGCTCTAGAAGTAGAAGGGAAGCTCCAGGAAAGAGAGCGCTGTAGGCAAATGCTAGCACAGCTGTCTTTTATGAAGAATAATTTCATTTTGTCTTTTCCTCTTTCTGTATGCCCACATGTTTTTCTGCTCCTACAAGCACTCCTCTGAAATTTTATGCTTCAGTTCTGCAGTAGCTTTGCCTCTTTTTTTGGGTGGGGGGAGGGGGGGGGGTTTCAACTTGAACTCTTAATATGTAGACAAATTCATTACCTGATGTAGCAACAGGCAATGCTTCCCTCCTGCTCTTTGGGACTGTGTTCTGCTCCCTTTGTGCACAGCCTGCTCTTCTCCCTCCTCCTGGATTTCTTAGCCACTGTAAGGTAGTGTAAGACACATAGGAAATCTGGATTTTGAGCTTGGACAACATATTCTGGGGGTGTGCTGAAGAGGATATTTACTCCATCTGTTACATCCCCTTCTGCTGCAGGTCACTGTTCTTATAGCACCAGCTTACAATTCTTCTGCACAACCCACAGCAGATGAGGAGCAGAGACAGCTCATCTGATGGGAAGAGGATAGCAGGGGGCTCTGACCCTCCCAGCAGAAATGCACAGAGCTCATCATTCACTCAAAGCCTTTAAAATTATTCTGCCTCAAGCCCAAAGCAGAAAAATCTTTCTTCTTTTGGAGACAGCCTGCAATATACTACACTTCACAGGAATCCTTAAAACAGCTTTCCTGGCTCAAATGAGAGAGTTTTTAATGTGTAGGCATGTGTTTTTGGAGAGGATTTTTATATAGGGCCATATGCAACTGCTTTGTTGAAAATTGCCAAACTTTAGAGAGTTAATGTACTGAGGCATTACAGTGGTGGTACCAAACTGACTCTTCTGGGTTTATTAGGAAAGCTGGATGTTTCAAACTACTGTCTCTAACCTTTGGCCAAAACAAGCCCCACAGGCCATCACAGGCATAAAATAAGGCTTTTTTAGGTGGTTTGGTTTTTTGTTTGATTTTTTTTTTTTTTTTAACATCCACTTTACCAGTACTGTGTACCCAGGCTGATGGGAAGGTTTTTTTGGACGAGACCAGATCTGTCTGCATTTATTCCCTGTGCCCTGGAGCCAACAGGAAAGATTTGTGCAGTCGGATGCTGCTGCTGCGAGTGGGTGGTTGGTGCTGGGTCACAGCAAGCAGCTTTGGGGGGATGTCCTTTAGCTCTAATTAAACTTGGCAGGAGGTAAAAGGCAAAAGTCAGCCAGGATGCTGGCCAGAGGCACCAAGGGCAGAGGGCTACTCGCTCAGGGAGCCAGGATGTCCCTCTTGCCTCAGCCAGGTGCCCCCAGGGATGACTCAGTCATGGTTGTTGCATCTCTCATCCCACTGGTGGGGTTTGTGTGGGGAAGGTCCCAGTGCCAAGCTGTGCTCAGCTCAGGTGCCTCACCCCTGTCCTTCCACTGCTTCCCCAGGAGATCCCCCTGGGTTTGCAAGGCTTGGACTGATCACTGCACACTCCAGAGCCTGTCAGCCAGCAAATGGCCTTTCCCTAATCTTGAAAACCATGGTTGAACTTCATGCCTAATTTCATGCAAGCAGTTAATTGTCCCTTTGCAGATGCCAGTGTGGGCCCCACCACACTGCACACAGGCTGTGTGTGCCATGACTGTCCTAGCTGGGCTTCATTTATGCTTACAGCCTAAAGCTGAGAAAAGGTCACTGCTTCCTCCAGCTTTCCCTGTCAAGTGAATGTGCTCCAAGCCTGGAAATCTGAGCACTTGCTTGCATGAAGCCACTCTTGGGGCTATATCCCCATGGGGCTTTCATCCCATCTCTGTGATGCCTCAGATAATTTGCAAGATTTGCCCCTTTATTTTCAGTCTCCTGACAGAAACTGGGTCCAAAGACCAGGGCTGTGGGAAACTAATTGGATAATTTTAACAGTGCCTTTATTTAAATAATAGTAAATCACCCCAGTGGAATGATGTTATTGCAGATGAATTTCCCAGATGTCTTTGAAGGAGCAGACAGACATTCTCAGCTATTCCAGGTACATACCAGCCATCCTGTGAAGGTATATTCCCATGTCTGCCTGGTGGTGGGCATGGAAAGTTGAAATGCTGTTTTCTTGCAGTAATTTGTTGCCTCAGAACAAACTACCTTTTACTAAACTTTCTCCTCCAGCTCCAAACAACATGCCCTTGTAAAATCTGATATTACTCACTTTAACAGGAAATGTGAGGTGGAGGAGGACGTGCACTACAGTTTCACACCTTTCTCTTGTTTTTCTATCTAGAAGTAAATTCTGTTCTGGCTTGACTGACTGATTGAGCCTTTTTCAAGTGCTGTCTGAAGGAGACAGCTTCTCTTTTACTGGATCAGAGATGTATTTGGCTCTTACACAGATTTTCTTAAAATCTGGAGTGTTTTCTTTCTTTTTGTTTGTTTCTTGGAACTCATGGCAGATGCACAGAATAAGGGAAAATTTCAAACATGACAAGTTGTGTTTAGCCAGAGCCATGGTGTGTAGTAGGTCACGTCTCTTAGTAGGCTGCTTTGAAAATGTGCTTTCTTTGGAAAAGAAGTATTGCTCAGACCTGCACCTGCTTCCTCTTCTGCTCCAGCAGCACAATTTCATGTTGATTCAGACAGAAGCCCTCTGGTTTGGGGGCTGGTGGCTTCCTCAGCTCTTGGCAGGGGCAGCGTGGGCATATGGGGTGCCCACAGCAGGGCTCACCATTTCAGCCTTGTCTGCCTGGGAGGTCCTCTTCATTTCTTGTCATCTTGTTCATTCCCATCAAAGACATTCCCTCCCTTGCTAACTCTGCCAGGCTGAAACCAGCATTTTCACAGAGGCTGGGACACACCAGGAATCCTTGATTCTTCATTCGTCTGCCACTTCTGCTCAGTAAGAACTGTTTTTAAAATAGCTTGTGACATGGAGGAGAGGCAGAGTTTAATGATGAAAATGATGCAAAAATAACACCAGTGATGGTAGATGTGCTTTTTTTTACCTTAACAAAGAATAGAGAGAAGCCTGGGTTTCTTATTTGGACATCTGAAGTGTCAGTAGGAGATCTTTAGCCCTGATTGTTTAATATTTTTTAGTCAGCATGAATCGCTGTATACATTAACCAGGAAAGATGATTGGCTTCTGCAGTCTATAAGATCTGCCTGGAATAGGAACACAGAGATAGAAATAGTACAAATAGTGATTTAAAAGTGTCTCTAAAAGTAGCTTGCTTTTCTTCTTGGATAGGCATCATCCTGGTCTGTGAGAGGCTCTCAGTCTTTTCATGCATGTAGCCACTTCTGGAGAGAAACAAAGTGCTGTTACTCTCCTTCACAAATGGGAAATGCAGCACAGAGGGAACAGACAAATGGGCTTGTTGGACAGCAAGGACTTGTCTGAATCCCAGAACTCCCAGCACAGACTATCTTTTGTTCCCACCTCGTCCCTCACCCCTATTTGTGGATCAGTTAGTTTATGGATACGTAACTGTCCTTAGGTTGTTCCTGGGATCTCCAAACCCACAAAATACTGGGCCATTCCTAGCCCCTAGGCCAAGACACTTGAGTGGTGTCAGCAGCAGTAAGGGTTACTGATCTTCAGAGTGCTGAACTGTCCAAATAACACTGGCCCAGGTGGTGGAAAGAGGTTCTGTGCTGTTAGTTACTCCTCAGGAGGGGCTGGCAGTGTTCCTGGTCAAAGGGGCACTGGCCACATTGATCAGCAGTGTAAAACCGCCGCTTCTATACAATTCGTTCTTTTGGGCACCTGGGAACTGTTTGTGAATGATCCCTTGTAGCACTTGTAAGAGATTTTGCACATTTTTTTTATTATCAAATAAATACAATATCAGCTGTCTATTGCAGATGATTGAATGAGAGGTTTTGCATATCTGTGTGATGGTGACAGAGCAGGAGGCTTAGGGCTTTGTAGCCATTGGACAATAGATGTGCATTATCCATACCCCAAACTGTCTTTTTTACTTCCTTTCCGTCAGGCTCTAAACATTGAAGTTCTGGAACTCGTCCTCAGAATATTCTAAAATAAATATAAATTCTAGTAGGATCATAGCCCAGCCTGTTCCTGACTTTTCCAAGGGTCTGGACATGGGTGTCTCATGGAGAAGGACCTGTGATGTTCTCCAGCTTCCCACCTCCCTCCTCCACTGCAGCACACCAAGGTCTTGAAGCATGAAAGGATGGGAGGTAATGTCTCAGAAGCTGTGTCACATTAACACTCACAGGCTTCCATAGACCATGTGTTGTTTTCCATCCAACAGAAAAAAAAAGGAGTGAAAATGTTACTTTCCAAGACTGCCTGTGGTGCTCCAGAGGAGAAGATCTTCCCTTGATCCTTTTGCCTGGGTTAAGCATTTTTTGAGGTCTCAGAGCAGCAATGCACTGTATGTACCACATGTACTGTACTAGTGGAGTGAAAAGGCAAAGCCAAGCCATGTCTGTTGCATTTACAGAGAGTTCCTACAGCAGTCAGAGCAAACATGTCTCAGAGTGCCCTCTGGCCAGGCCTTTGCCAGCAGGGCTTGCTGAGCAGGCTGTGTAAGTGGTTGTGTTAGTGGCCCTGGCGACTTGAAGTTAATCAGACAGGGACTGGGACTGGGGGGAATAAGGAAGGTATTTGAGCCAGAGAGAGGAGGAGAGGGAGATAATCCAGCCTGGGAGTAAAGGGATTTTTGGGCACCCAAAGCAGCACCAAGTGTTGGGGAGCTTTTCTTGTCCCTCTGCTCATTCTACACAGCCTCCATTCTATCTGCCTCCTGGATTTATTTCCTAGCTGTATTTCTGCTAGTATTTTTATGGGTTTGTTTTTTCTGTTTTATTAACAGAGCAGCTGCACTTTTACCACAGGCAGCATGACGCTGGGCTTTCTGCTGAAAGCTGCCACATCACGATGATGTGTTTTACCCAGCAGACCTCACCAGGCAAGGTTCCCGGCACAGCAGAAGTCACCAGGGAGGTTTCTCAGAGCAGCAATCACCCCTCAGCCCATCCTCAGTCACTGGCCTAGTATTTCATCCTTGCTATTTCTTGCTTCTGTTTTGTGCTGGCTTATCTATTCTTCTAAGATCAAAGTGGTATTTTTATTAGCAGTAAAAAAAAAAAATAGGGGCCTGTATCTGTTTGATCATATGCAGAAAGATACCCAGCAGGGCTAGCTTACTCTGCTGGATCTGTCACAAACTCACTCTGCTAATGGCTTGCTTAGGTAAAATAAGATCAAAGGTGGAAAAAGTTCCAAGTTTTCTGTGCTCTTGTCAGGTGGCTCCATCTTGGGGTTACTTGCCAGCACATCAGCTGCAGAGGAGGGACCAGCCAGAAGGAGACACACAGGAGAAAGAAACTTGCAGGCAGGAGCAGAATTTCTTGATTGGAACCACAGCTGAGCCACCTGGTCTAGTGGGAGGTGTGCCTGCCCATGACAGAGGGGGTGGAACTGAATGATCTTTGAGGTCCTTCCAACCCAAACAATTCTGTGATTCCATGATGTTAATGGAACAGAGGACCCTTTGCAGGGGAGAGATGCAAGATGGGGACAGATGCAAGGGTGGTATGTCAATGCTGGATGGATACCCCTGGTACAAACAAAGATAGCAAGTGAAGCAGGCTGTGGCAAGGTAACTTTTGATGTACCTGCATCGAGGCTTGGTCTGTGGTGGCAGGTTGAAAAAGGAAGGTGTAGCTTGGAAAGCACAAGGGGAAAGTCATCATGGCAAGGCCCAGTCCCAAATCCTGGGTTTGCTTTCCTTTTTTAGCATTGTGCACTGCAGTGTTTCAGAAAGTAGAAGCAGCCATAATAGCATTTTAGGTCTTTCATGTATGTCAAAGGAGTGTGCCTAGCTGGCAGAGTGAATCATAGAAAAGAAATATACTCAGGGTTTGAGAGGATAAAAAAACACATCCATGTATTTCAGACAGCAACTCGGAGCCTGTGCTTTGTCTCTCCAATAAATCTGCTACTGGATGTAGTCTGGGACAGTGGAAAGAGCAGATCTGCACTGCTTGATCTAGAGCCTCTGTGTCTGCAGCTGCAGCTTAAGGGGGGGCTTAACCAAAGGGATTGATGTTTTGCCTTTCCATACTCATGCAGCAATACTTGAGCCTCTTTACAGGAGAAATGGTCTAGCAAGTGCCAAAATCATTTAACACTCGCTGCTTGTGCTGCAAAGCTGCTGGAGTTTGCGTGGAATAACAGAGGTAGTGAGAGGTCCTGGCAGGGATTGGAGCTGGTGCTGAGGGGAGGCATGGCTGGGTGGTTGCTCTGTGGCTGGGCAGAGGAAGGGGCTTTCTTCCTCTGCAGGCTGCTCTAGTGGGTTTTCTGTCCCCTTTGGTCATATTGCTGAAGCAGATGTTTACCTTAGGTCAGGAAATACTGTTCTTGTGTTCTTGGGCTGCTTGAGTGAGAGGCTGGTTCAGACTCTGACCTCCAAATTGATGCTGTGCTGGTGTGTAAGGACCCAGGAGCTGTTTTCATTGTTTGTGCTCAAACCCAGCCTGATCCCTGAGTACAGGGCAGGTGGGCATGTAGGAGTGTTTCTTCCAGAGGATCCCCATTGCTCTGACCTGTGGGAATCTATAAAATCTGATATGACCCATCCCAAACATCACAGGTGGGCTGAGCAGACAGGGCATGAGCTGCTGCAGGCAGGAGGAGTTGTGTGTGCTCTCCACTGCCCACATGTGCAAACCCAGGCATGGTCATGGTACAGTCATTTTCTCTGCAACAAATCAGCTGGACACCTCTTCTGAGAGAGGAGTAGGTGACACTGGGGTGGCTTGCCAGGACCATGCCTTTTTCTCATTTGCCCCTCACCCAGGATGAGTATGGCTGGAGAGTGGGTGGCAAATGTGCATTCATCAGGGCCTTTAAAGCATGGACCAAGGGAGAGACAACAAATCAAGCACCCACAAAGAGGGAATTGTACAGGCAGCAGGAAAACAGTGGGTGTGTGCACAAGGATCTGCATATGGTCAGACTGTAAGGGTATCCCTGGAAAGATGCATCCTGGTTAGGAACCAAAGCACAAGAAGCTCTTTCTGGTAACAAGCACTAAATTTCTCTGAAACAACCAGAAAAGGCATTGTTAGGTGGCTGGGAACAGTTTCCTGAGACTGCTAATTAATACTGGTTGTGTATGTGAGCAGTGAAAAGCCAGCAGTGTTCAGCTGTTTGCAGAGCAGCCACATCTGCTCAGGAGAGTTTGCAATTAAAACCCCAAATGCTGGGGCTGTGAGTCACCCCACCTGTGGCCCTCTCTTGTAGCAGGGAAATCAGCATCAGCAGAGGGACAACCTGATACATTTTCCTAGTGCAAAATAACCTGATTTTTTTTTCTAGTCTCATGCCCATTGCTGAGGCCTCTGTCCTCTCTCACGAGACCAGTGCTTTGCTGCTCTGGCCTCCTCCCCACACCTTCCCTCCCACATTGTTGTGGTTGTAACTGGTTTTCTGGCTGTGACAGCAGCAATGATGAGAGATGCTCATTTGGTTGGTTTAGATTTTTCCTAAATCACCTGATGCTGAGGAGTAATGAAATATTTATTACATGTTACAAAACCAAACCCAGAGCAACAACACAGTGAGCAGTTAAATATTCCTCCTTTCCTCCCTGCAGTGGTCCCTGAGCAGCAGGTGCCCTAAGAAGGAAGTGCTCAGTGCTGTTTGTGGTTGACTGCTACTGGGCTTTCTGGACAAAAGGCAGAGGTGCTTCCCCTGGTGATTACCTGCAGTCCTTCCCCTGGAAATTACCTGCAGTCCTCAGCTGAAACAATTCCTTTGGGACAGGGGTGATGCTGATGGGCTGAGCCATTAGGGACCAGTGTGCAGTCCTGTGATGCAACCTCATGTCCTGCCTGCAGGAAAGACCCTTCAGTGGGATGTGCAGTGTGCAAGTGCTGTGTGAGGCATCGGTGCTCTGAAACATTCAGTCCTTGATTAGAGGTGTTCACGTGTGGCAGTGAAGGGGGTCACTTCTCAAATGCAGAGTGCCTTTCACTTGGAAACATTCTTCTACAGAGCTCAAATCAGATTGATTTCAGCAGCCATCACATTGATGGACAGGGCTTTATTAGCAGGTTTGAGTATCTGTACAGGTGTGAACGTGCTCTGCTGCAGCTTGCTACTTACTGACAGATTCAGCAATCTACAATCTAGGATAGCCCTTCCTTCCAAATCTTCTGTTGGTTATGGTACTGCTGTAGCACAATGTAGGTTGCAGGAGAGTTCTAGAGGTCTCTGGCCCAATTTTTCTGTTCAAAGCAGGGCTCTCTCCCAAACCAGATAATTTTCATGCAGTCAAGCTGTGGAAATTTGCAAGGCTGGAGATGCTACAGCCTCTCTGGGCCCATTTTGGTGCTGTACTTATTCCTGCATGCTCAGACTCAGCAAAGCATTTTGGAGAGAGGATGGCTTAGTGAGGCACATTGCTGTGTATAACTTTGTTCAGGGAAGTTTTCTGTGGCAAACAGCTCCTCTGTGCAGTGCTTGTGCTTCCCTGATGTAGGTGAAGGAGGCTGGAGACAATGTGCAGAGATGGTGCCAGCTGTTCCCTGGCTGGAACACTTTGGAGAAGGTGCCATGGTTCCCTGCATTCAGGTTTGCACTTGGCGCTGAGTCAGACTGAGTATGTGCAAAAATAACACAGCTAGAAAGCTGCTGGTGGATGTTTGTCCCAAAGATGTTGATGTTTGCTGGGATCTGCATCAAGCAAATTCATTTGGTTGCCTCTGTGATTAGCTTGTGGCAGGTGAGTCTTTGGTCAGGTTGTGAGGTCCCTAAATTGTGCTGGGCATATGGTTTTTCTTAACAAATTAGACCAAGAAGGTAAGAATCATGTGGGTCTCATGTCTAGTCACTGGTGAGCTCCTCCCATAATGTAGTCTGTTATGGGAAAGACATCTGCCAAGCTTCTTATAAAAAGCCACAGAGTGGCCAGGAATGCCAGCCCAAAAGCTCCATGGGTGCCATGCCTGGTACCTGTGCTAGGAGTTCACTGCCTCAGTTGATTACAGTTTTTAATATGCCTGCATATATCTGGCAACTTAAATTGTCCCAGACAGGTAAAGGTCTGGGAAACACTCTGCTGCATAAGCACATCACATAATTAACTTGTGAGAGTTCTCTTGGGTCCAGTGCTGTGTTCTGTGATCCCTCTGGAATGGAGAAATGACTCTTTGGTTTTTAATGGCTCTCATGTGGGAAGCAGTTGTAGAGAACATCAGAGAGATTTGGAAAAGTGAGGGAAGATAAACAGAATAAACCTCTTCAATCCGCCAGTTCTCCTGTTTACTCCCAGCTCTCCTGTGTGATGGCACTTGGATTTGTTTGCATGGGAGGCAGTGAGGCTGTGCCTCCAACATCCACAGCTCTGCTGGGCTTGCAGGTTAACAGGGTTTCACCTCCTGCCACAGCTGGTGTGAAGGCTGTGATGTTGTACTGATGCCCTTCCAAGTGGAAGTAATTCTGCTGTTCTCTGCTACTTGTGAGCACCCTGTGGAAGGTAACTGAATGGCCTTACTGGATCTGCAGAAGCTGTTGGCTTGCTTTATGTGGATTTCTAGCTTATCACTGGTGCCTCTAATTACAGGAGAGAAAATAACACCCCTGCCTTTAAAGCACTTAAGCTTGCAGTTGAGTGTTCAGGGCACGTGCTCTTTTAAGCCTGTGGCTGAGTTAGTGGCATCACTTGGCACTGCTTCAAGGCTCTGGTGAGTGATTCTGGTGCTGAGATTGCCCCCCTGCCTTGCTCCAGCCTTTGCTGGGAGGTGCAGCCTCCCAGCTGCCCTAGAAGTGCTTCTGGGGTTTGGCAGCAACGCCTGTCGGCCTGATGGGGAAGGAAAGGGGGATAAAATAGGAGGTGAAGCGTGTTGGGCACTTTTGGTTGACCTGCAGGTTTGGTCTCCTCTGCTCCCTTGTGGTGTGGCTTTCTGCACCAGGTTTTTGCTGCTGTGCTGCAGAAGCTGAGTTTAATATGAAAACAGTTAAATTGTGTCTCAGACCGACTGCTTCCTTGATACCATCCCTAACAGTGGCACAGCCATGGATCAACACCCAGTGCTGGCAGGGGGGTCAGACCGAGGATCCTGTTAGCTGAGGACGGGACTGTGCTGCAGCCAGGTGTGATCAGAGAGGATCTCCTTTTCCCTGGATGGGGAAAATGCTGGCATAGAGCTTGGCTGAGGAGGAGGCAACTGACACTCTCGTAGAGACAAATCTGATGATTCATTTCCACAGCCCCCAGGAGCTTGCGTGTGAGCTGCGTGTTGGGAATTTCTAGGAATTTCAAGGAGCATCATTCCTTCTGAAGGTAGCCCATTCAGTACTGAGGAAGGAGGATAAAATACTGCTGCTAGATGGCATTATAGGAATTGAACAAGCAAGGACTTTTGGAGGTTGTCCTAAGAAATAACCTGAACACAAAAATGTAATAAATATGCCATGCATGTTGTTAAAATCCCAAATTAAAAGCCTCTTGGCTGAGAGTATCTATGCTCTTAGTATGTCTTTCTGTGTGCCTCAGCACCCTGATTTCAAGGTTAACTGTAGTTTTTTCTGTTTCTTTCCTTGTTTTTTTAATAGCATCTGTTGCCCTGTAATTTCCTTCTGACATTCACAATGCTTGCTAATACAAAATTGTCAATGCATTTAATTAACATCTTGCCTTTTGTGCTTCTTTGAGATAATTAAATGATTAGCAAAAACAGATCTAGCACCTTCCCACAGGTGTCTTCGATCACTACATTGTCTTTGGCTCCTCTTATCATTGACCCAGTTTTCCATTCTATCAGTTGAGATAACTTTGGAACCTGTTTTACATCTGATGCTGTGCGTGTTGCCCAAGCCCTCCTGATGTCTAGGGTGCTATTGGCAAATACCCCAAAGGCGTTTAGGTGCCTGACATGGCAGATGGCATCTAATTTTTGGTCCTAAGAGTCTGCCATCCTAAAAGCTACAAGCTTTTGGCAGTGCTTTTCCTCTGGGCTCATAGCCCAAGGCTGAGGTGGGTCAGGTTAAGGGATGGTCCTTACTGCAGCCCTGTGATGCTGGGCTTTGTTGCATGTGTCAGACCCTGTGAAGTCTGGGCTGGTGTTTTGGGAGTGGGAGTGACCCACCTTTGCAGCATCCACAAGGTGGTGAAGGCTGTTCCACATTTTCTAAAGCAGAGCATAGCAAGTCTCACTTTGTCACTTTGATGAACACTTCTCCTTTAGCAGTAAGATAATCCCAGATTATCACATCAAATTGCTATTGCTCACTAACCCCCCTCAGCGTGGTGCTGAGGCATTAATTACCAGTGTTCATGATGTTCACTACTGCAGTCCCCAAACACCCCACACAGCACATCGTGATTGTAGCTCCAGTGATATTTATCACTCCATTTTCCAAGTGGTCCCTCTCCTGCTTTTTATCACTAGTGGTGTTTACCAGGTGTCATTATGCTCTAGTTGTTTGAGTCTCTGCAGGTTTTTTTATACTTTAGTCAAAGCCATTTAGACACTTAGAACCATTAATTGTATCATTCTCTTCCATTCTAATGGGGTGGTTTCTTCCACTGGCATACAAATGAGGAAAAAAGATACTTCTCTAGACTTTTTGGTCAATAATAAACACCTGTCCTAATTCTTACTGCTCTCCTTTCCCTTTAAGTTTGAAGTTGCAATATACACGTATTGTTTGCTTCCTTCTGTCAAAATTAATTCTTATCCTTGAATGTGAAGTGGCCTCATGGTAAACCAACCCCAGCTACATTTCAATCCCTGCAGTTTTTCAGCATGAGTGTTGTCTACATCTTAAGATGTTAAGCAGGCATTGCTGATACATGACTTATGTGCCTGCTGTGACTTTGTCTGCATTGTAAGCTGAAGAGGTGGGTTTTTAGCTGTGTCTGGGTTTAAACTGACAGATAAATTGGAAAAATAATGGCATGTTATCTTACAAGGCTGGAATAAACCCTTGTAAACTTTCTATTGATGTCACTGTAACAGAATTAGAATTGTCTTGTAAGTTGTACCAGCTGTATGCTGGACAGGGAGTGTTTTGAGCAGCAAAGAGACATCAGAGAAAGTCCTTGCTAGGAAAAGGAGAACAGGTTTGCTCCCATAGGATTTCAATATTAAATTCTTTCACCACTGGTTTTGACTGATGTTTTGTATGTAAAAAGTCAAAAGAAAAGAGCAAAATGAAAAAGAAAAAAGAAAACAAAACCAAAAACCAAACAAAAACCACCAGCTAGTTTACAAGGCTTTCCATTTGGTATGAAACCTCAGCTTCCAAAGGGGAGGAGAGGCTGAGTGGGAAGGGGTTGCACCAGAACAGATTCTTCCAAGCACTCACACAGCAGCTTTCTTTTGAACTGAGTATACCTGAAGCAGTAAAAGTCTTGTGTGCATTTTGTGGTGGCAGACTTGTTTAGAAATTATGTTTAGGGTGAATTCAGGTGCTTGCCTAAATGAACTCGCCAGGCTGCAAAGTACACATGTGGGTACCCATGTGTGGCTGGTTCCTCAGCTATTGCTGCTGTCCCCAAAGGACAGCAGAAATGCACATTATAACCACCCCAGTAAGATACTGCAATTACTGGGGTTTTATTCCCTTGTACTTAAACCTTTCTTGACAAATTTTCTTTTTTTGGCATGTTTTACAGATAAGTAAGCAGCAGCTCCAGACAATCAAAGATCGTTTCCAGGCCTTTCTCAATGGAGAAACCCAGATTGTGGCAGATGAAGCATTTATAAATGCTGTCCAGAGCTACTACGAGGTAAGGAGAGACAATGCAATGCTCTTATGAATTCCTGTCCTCGTCCCTATTCACAGATGGGGTTGAATTCTGAATTAATGGTTTGTCCATTATCACACTGTATGAAGCAAAGGTAAAGGCAAAGTGGCTTCTGTCACAATGTTTGGGAGGTTCAGGGTTTGAATGTAAACCATGGAACAACCATAGCAACCCCTATGCCATGGTGTTTCCTTACAGCTTGATTATGGGGAAGAGTGCCCTTTGAGCTGAAAAAGAATTTACTGACACTTTTGAACAATGTATTCTAAAACAGGGAACATAGCAAAACCAGTAAAAGCAATGTCATGTGCTCCATGTGAAAAAAATACCAAGAGAAATCTGAGCAGCACATTCAGTTCTTGCAAAACTTTTGCATTGTGTCCAATTGACTTTGGGATTTTCAGCATGAGTCTTGTCTTTTCTCTTTGGCCTGACAAGTGCTGCAAAGCAAAGGGGGAGTGAGGAGGGTGTGCATCTACAAAACTAGATGAAACCAGAGAACATGAAACATTGTTCATAATTGTACAAAAGAATAATTATGCATATCTGTCTTTTTGCACCTCTTTGTATGCAGCCCATAATTCTGCCTTTTATATCTCTGCTTAGAAGGAAAGAGTTTCTGGTTTTGAAGGAAATCAGTGCTTGTCATTTCTCTGAGGAGTGTTGTTTATTTTTTTGCTAGCCTTTCTGCAAATCATTTCTCTTTCTCCCTAGAGCTGTTCTGTCACAGAAGGTGAAGATTTTGAATTGCCTACATAAGATATTTCTCTAGAAGTGCAATCTAAGAGGGGACCAAAATCAGATCCTAAAACTGAGGAGAATTTTAACTCTATAGGACATGACAGCAGCTGCTTCTGTGTAAGGAAAGCACAAATTATCTCTGGATTAACTATGTTAAACCAGTCTAGTAGTTCCTGCTACATCATTCTCTGTACAGGAAGGAAGCCAAGAGTCATTTACATCTTTTATCAGAAAAGAAACTGCCAAGGGATCATCACAGCTTCACTGAACATGTGCTCTCAAAGAAAGTTTTCAAGATGGAGTGAGCTGTGTTTTAGGATACAAGAGCAGCATAATCTGTTCAGATAAGGTTATTGGGCAGGAAAAGGAAACTGCTTAAAACCAGGCAAAATACATCCCTGTTTCAGTGCTGGGTCTGGCTGAGTGTTGTCAGCTCCAGAAGTCCTGTGCTGTATAAATGCCCCACGTTATCAAACTGAAAAAGAGCAGTAGATTAGCACTAGATATACACAAGCCCATGTTCTCAAGTGGACCCTCCACTGGCTCTGTCCTGCTTAAAACAGGCCACATAAAGTGTAATGCATCACTCTGTGTCCTTTAGCACAACTTTCTTTTTCTTCTTTTTACCTGCTGGTCTCCTTTAATTGACAGCCTGTGCTTTCAGCTTCTGCGCAGCTGAAGCTTGCCTCTGTGGCTCTTCCTCAGCACCAGCTGCAGTGGCACAAGGCAAAGCCTTGCCACAGAAAGCCTCTGCCCCTCAGTGCCTGAACAGTGTTCCCTGCTGAGAGTGTTCTCCCTTCCTTCTCTGCAGAGATGTGCCCCCCTTGGTTGATCCGTTGTGCAAATCACGGCAGATCCTGCTTATCTCAACTCCTGCAAATCTCAGTTTTATTCAATTAACTGTCCTTCTGCTGGGTGCTATCTAGAAATCAGCATTTACTGATTTATAAATCTGCAAGATGGCTTGGAAAACACACAGCTGAAACTGGTAATCTCTGTGCAGGACATGGCTGATGTTTCTAAAAGGTCCACTTATTAATGGTGCAGGATAAGTTCATTACCTGGAATGACTGGTTTTTTGCAAAGAAATAAAGATAAGGGTGACATTGTAGGTCAGAAATGCATTTGCTGTTGCCCTGAATATGTTTGCATGGCCACATTTTGCTGTTAATTCTGGCTGTCAGGGTAAGCATGTGGTTGTCAGTCTTAGGCTAGTTCACAGGCTGCTATCAAATTAAAGAATTGAACGATCTGCTGCTGCTCTGCAAAGCCGCGCTGTGCCTGCAGGAATGCTGCAGACCCGTGTGCACAGACAGCCCCAGCATACTCCAACACACTGCAGGGGAGCTTTTCTCAGGTCCTTTGACTTATAATGAGTAAAGCTTTGTCTGTCACCAGCACATTTTGCAGCAGTCACTTCAGTGCATGTGATAGAAGTGCTTCATTAGCCCCATTTCCACTCTGCTGTGAGCAGACAGACACACTGGCATGGTGAGCTTATCTGTGGCTGTGGCTGTGGCAGGAGATGCCTGACCCAGCTCCTGGAGGTCAGTTCCCTTCTGCAGGATTTGGTGTGTGCACCCATGCTAGGATTTTGTTCTAGGCAATCCTTGGCTCCTGGCAACCCTACTAAGCAGTCCTACAGCCAGGCAATTCACCTGTTTTCTAAAGAAAACAGGACAGAACATATTTTTTTATCTTTTTATTTTAATCTTCCTATTTCATGATTTCTGGTGCTCCCCTTTGCCTACCTCCCTGCCAGTGCAGCCTTCCTTTCCTCTGCTGGCTGCTGCTCCATACCCAGGGAGAAAAAGTCAAGGCTGAGGGAATATGGGGAGACAGATCCCACTGCTCAGGATGCTGGAGGTGAGGACCATGGATAACAACATCCTGGGAGGTATGATAAGTCATTAGCACAGGTTCAGGCCTGGGCACCTGGCATGGATGAGGGGACATGGGAGCCCAGGATGTTGCAGTGGTGCAGTGACCTCCCACCATTTCCTGCAGTCAGTGTGCTGATAATTTCCTTGGCTGCATCAGGAGCTTGGCTCTTGGTAGCTCTCACCCATTACTTGAAAGCACCTGCACACACCTGGGGCATTATCACTCATATTTAATCTCCATGAGGAAATGAAGCACATGCTGCTGTTGTTTTAGCATGGACTGAAGAGGCTGCTGGTGGCATTCTGCCTGTCTTGTCTGCAGGGAGTGAGTGCTCCCATGGTGATATTGGAAGGAAATGGCTCAGATCTTCCTCAGCATCATTTTTGGTCTGGTCCTTGGACAAAACCCACTACTACTGCCAACAGATGCCTGTGCCATCAAGCATCTGGGAACACGGAGTACTGTGCTGCTGAATGGTATATAAAAAATAAATCTATCACGTTCTTAGGTCATCCTCAAGCTCTTTAATTATTGAGAGCTGACAGATACACCCCTGTGAGGGCACAGCTTCTTCCCAAGCTGCTGTATTCATCAGTTCTCAGCACTATTAATAAAACAGCAGTTTTCTTACTGGATATTGTTTGCTCTTCTGTGTTCAGGGCTTGGGAGAGGAGAGCCAACACGATATCCCTCTGACTTTCTAACCCTTCAGCTCTGTGTTACTCTCAGGACATCTGTGGTCTGTGGGAGTCTGTCATGTTTTGACCCTTTTGCTGCTCTTGCAGTGGGAAGAACATCTTTATGAATCTTCTTTATGAACATCTTCTCCCTCCCTTTCTCCTGCTGTCAGTGCCCTGCATCTCTGCAAAGGTTCAAGCCATGCTGAACCATCTTGCACTTCCCATTCCTGTGTCAGCAGGGCAGACAGCAAGTATCTCCTCTGGTATAGCAGAGTTAGGGTGTAAACCTGGTCCTTGAAGAGGTTTTTCAGGGGCCTGGCTACCATAATAAATCCAGTGCAGTGCTTTTGGCTTCAGTAAGATGACTCTGCTCCCTCTAACAGGGCAGAACTTTGTTAGGTGGATGTTGTGCAAAAACTGCCTTATTAAAACATCAGCTGGAACAAAATAAAATCCTGCTTTCCCAAAGGGGATTTGTGTATCTGGTGAGGTGTGGCCATAACATCACATCAAGTCCTAATTGCATCAAAATATTTAATTGTAGTGAAGGCAAAGCAGAAGCTCCACCTGATTACATTGCACTTCCCAAAATACAGCTGAAACCTCTGGCAACATGTGGCAGTCGAGTGAGGAGTTGGAGAATGTCCTGGCAGTCAATAAGCGGCTTCCCAGCAATGAAACCACCTTTTGTGGTACTTAAGGGGGATTCACCCTTTTCTTTGCAGGTATTCCTGAAGAGCGACCGCGTTGCCAGGATGGTGCAGAGCGGAGGGTGCTCAGCAAACGACTCCCGGGAGGTCTTCAAGAAGCACATCGAGAAGAGAGTGCGCAGCCTGCCGGAAATCGATGGCCTCAGCAAGGAGACAGTCCTGAGCTCTTGGATGGCAAAGTTTGATGCTATTTACCGTGGGGAGGAGGATCCCCGGAAGCAACAGGCCAGGATGACAGCGAGTGCTGCCTCGGAGCTCATTCTCAGCAAGGAGCAGCTCTATGAGATGTTCCAGAACATTTTGGGGATCAAGAAATTTGAGCATCAGCTTCTGTACAATGCATGTCAGGTAAGTGTGAATGGAAGAGGGTTTTTTGGGGAAGGCTTGCCAATGGGAGATACTGCTATTATGAACTGGAAACTTTGTGTCTGACCAGATTCTTTTGGAGGGAACTTTTACCAAGAAAGTGGGGGTTGGTTTATGATGGGACTTCTGCACTGCTAGTGTTGTTCTGGCTATCCAAATGGGCCTCCTTCTCTTGCTCATTTTCTTGCTCAGTTCCATAGGATTGCTGAGATAGGAAAATTTTGTTCCTCAGCTGTGTATCTGGGTGAACAGGTCTCTGAGATGGTTAAGTGAGCTGTTTGCCTGTGGCTTGTTTGCCCTTCCTGTGTCACATCACCAGTCTAAATGACAGAGGTTCTTACAGCCTGATATCAGGAGCTGGATCCCAGGAGTCCCTGGGGTGGATGGCTTATGCAGACTTGCCCACTGAGGTTATACAGGTTCTCCCTAAGTAGAGGGACCTCTGTGATTCCTGCATGCCTGTGGAAGGAAAGAACATCCCCCGAAATCCCCATGACCTCAGGATATCTCTGCTTGCGCTTGAAAACCTTTCCCATTCATTTCTTTCTACCCCAGAAGGGCCAGTTCTCCAGAGCTGCACAGCCAGGACTCTGCAGTGCTGCTTGTGTTTCCAGCAGCTCTTGCTGAGGGCTGTCAGTGGCTATCCAGACTGCTGGTGACCCAGATTACAGTCCCCTGCTATTGGATATAAATATCACAGGCGGGATAAAGGATGCCAGAGTCACAGAGAGAGTAAGGTGTGGAAAGTTTTTGGAGGAGGAGCAGACCACAGTCTTCTCCCTGTAATACAAGGCTTCAGCTTCTTATTGAAATGAATACATTTGAGACCAATTCTGTCTGTCTTCTGTCTAGACACTTCCAATTCTTTTTAAGACACAGACAATTATGTTTGATCTGTTTTTACCCCTGTAAAGAGCCTTGGTATCTTGAATTTGTTCTTCTTCATCTCAAACCTTAATGACAGAGTGGGGAGAGGATAATAAATGTCCCTGAGTAATATGTCTTCATAGCAAAAACTGCAGTGGCCCTCATAAATTTTGTTTACATAGATTTTGTGCCTCCATCCTCTGTTGGAAGAATTCTTTAAAATCAAAACCATAATGTTTTCAGTGATGTGTCAAGAACTGAGTCAGTTCTGCTGTATTTTGGTTTATTTTTAAACTTAAACCAACTCCAGCCCTGTGTCTGTCTGACCTGTGCTTTGCTGAGGACTGGGGTGGCCTTGCGTGAGTGTGTGTGTGATCCTTCCCTCCTGGTTTGCGCTTCCCACTGAGGCAGAAAACAGTGTTTGATCACAGCTGCCCTGCTTTGTGATCTCTGCTTGTTAGAATCTTTCTGGCTGACACTATGAACCCAGAGGCTGCTCCCTGCAAATTGCCCCATTGCATCAAGCAGTCTTTTTCCTGCATGAGTCTGGGTTTTAATCCTGGAGGATTTGATTCTGGGCCTTTTCTAATACTTCGAGGCAGTAAACCTGTAATTTAAGCTTTTACAGGAAGACATAATTTCTGATGAAAGCTAGAATTAGCATGGAAGTTACTCTGGTTTTAATACCTGGATAGTGAAGATTAGCTATACAGAAGGGAAAAGCCCTTTGTGCAGTGCACGCCTCAGAAAGCTGCAAAGTCAGCAGTGATTGAGCAGCTGGGTGTTTTCCTGGGATGCAGGGGAGTGGTTAAAGTTCCGTGGTGCTGTGGGGTGGGACCCTGCCCCTTGGGGAATGGGTCACTGCTGCTCCTTCTCCCTTTGCAGAGCAGCCAGGGAAACTGCAGGCTTTGCTCTGGGAACCCTTTTTTTTTGATGCTATTTGTGGTCATGTCATCAAGGTTATACCAGTGGGGTCTTTGGAGCTCTCTGGCCAGCAGCAGATGCTTTGTACTTCTCTCTTGCCATGAAGGACAGAAGTTGCCGTTGACCATTACTCTTTCTGCAGGGACTCATCCACTGCTTGCAGCCAGTCTGTTGGGGGTAGTTATGAGCCTCTCAGTGGTAATTTGGTGTGTATAAGCTACACTTTTTTTGGCCTGTGCTTGTCTGCCATGCTTGGAAGGCATTTAGAAAAGCAACCTTTTCCCTGGCAGGCTGTCTGAATGCTGTCACTCTCTCCAGAGTGGCAGCACTGTGCTGTTCATGCAGTTTATCAGTCAGTCACCTGTGATTAGAAAAGCAAAGCCCACTGTCTTCTGTGGAGGGGCTGGCTGGTCTCTGCTCCCCCTTGCCTTGGTGTGCAGAGTGAAATTGCCCAGTGGCTGTGCAAGGATGCAAGGGGTGACAAAGGGTGGCTTTGCCTAGTTGTCCTTTGAAAGCCTGAGCAGGAATGGTGCTGAGAGCCCCAAACACTGCTGGTACTTCTGTGGTCTGAAAGTAGATGCTTTTCTCTATGCAGCCTCCTGTTACATCACACTAATTGCATAATGATTGCATCACTGAGACTGCATTTCCATTCACTTCTGAGATAATATTTTGTTTGTGCAGAAGGAGGATGATTTCTAAAGAGATTTTTTAATACAGTAGTCCCAGGGGGCATGAGATAAGTGTATTCTTAATGTGATAGCAGTGATTTAGCAGGATCTGAGACAGCAGTTATTGATAGCAAGGTATTAATGCAGTTGGAAAGGCTTTTAGGAAACAAAGATGGGAAGTGGTGGTGTAGCAGCATAGTTGTGAAGATTACAGTGTTGTTAAGCACAAACTCTGACTAGAACATTTTAAATAATACAGGAGTCTTGTGCTTTTTGCATAACATATGCCACGTGGCTTGGTGTTTCTGCTCCACTGGAGTCAGCATGGGAATTGAGCATCTCTGGCTCCAGCAGTGAGTTCCTCTGCTGTGTGAGAGGTGTGGTGGAGGGAGAAATGTGTTTCAGTCTGCTCTTTCTGGTCCAGAACCTGTTGGCAAGACTTAAATTTAGCTCTTCTGCTTTGTAACTAACCTGTGGCTGTGGAAGAGTACTAGAGGAACTGTTTTCTGTACGTATTGGGTAGTTCCAAACTTGGGTTCTTGCTGCAGTTGGCATTTCCTAGGGTACTCTATTTCATGCTGACCTTCATGATGGCTGAATTCAGAGCATCTCTCAAATCAGGCTGTGGTGTTCTCCCTGTCTTGTTCTTTCCCAGCCGTAGGGCAGTGATTTACTTTTCTGTCTCAAGCTGTGTTTGGAAGTAATTTTTAGCTCCAGTGAGAAGAACTGGAGCTGGTACAGTGCTGTTCAGTTAATCCTGCAGCAGGAGCAGATGTTCAGATTGTGTCTGTGATGAGCTATCCAAGTCCATCCTCCTGCTTCAGAGGAAGAGTGGGCTCTCACTGCAGAACTGTCTGAACTCTCAGGATTCACAGTCAGACTTTCTCTTCTTTCCCAGGCCTGGTGTCCCATATACTGTGGCTGAATAACCTGTCCTAAGCATAATTCCCTTAGATGTAAGGTCTGAAAGCAAATAACTATATATAGGCATGTCCAACCTTCTGAGTGATGCTAATACATGGTTGTGGTTTTTCAGCATCTATTTCTGTCCATCCATGTAGAAGGCAAAACATCAGAGAAGTGTACATGTGTGGGTGGGCTGCAACACACACCAGGTGTCATTGCTGTCTGGTGGCTATTTCATGTAAAGGCATAAAGACATCTCATCAGTGCAATTGGAATTGTTTCATAAGTTTTGGGGCCCTGTGATTTTAACTAGGAAACATTTCAACCCAAATTTTCTCAAATGGAGCTGGCTTAAAACTAGAATTCACTGTTTTGACATTTATTTTCGCAGCTGAATTAGGACACTATGTCCAAAGGCTGACATTTCTCACATAGCAGAAAGTTCCCCTGCCAAAATAAACTAACTCAAGTGTTTGATTTTAGCTCAAGTCAGTATTAGAAATGATTTGCTGAGGTGGTGTCTTGCCTTCTGCCCCTCTCTCATCTCTGCAGTTCGTGTGGTTCTACCCAACTCGGTTTCTTCACTTGCTCTGGTGTGTTGAGCCCCTCACGTGCCCGTCACATGCCCAACATGTGTCAATCATGTGCCTGGCACATGGTCACATGGCCATCGTGTACCCGTGTGTGCCAGACACGTGGCATGAGCTGACTTTGCTGACTTAGCTGAAAGTTGGAGACATCTCCTGAAAAATATTTCCTAAATCCATTCTGTTTGCAGAGAAGCTGTAGTGGTACTTGGAAACTGCAGCCCAAGTAGGGGAAGAAACTCATGTGAAGCACTATGACAGCTCAGACAGTGAGATGAAGGCTAAGGTCACCTCAGAATAAATGTTTGATTTGTGTGTATCCTCCCCAGACCAAATATTTCATTTAGTTTGTTGTGATGAGGAATTCCCAGCCATGCCTTGCAATGAGCAATAAGTCCAGGATTGTTGTGCAGAATGTGGAGTTACCTGTCTGTGCACAACTCTGTCCTTCAGTTCAGGACCTCAGGGGTTTAGGATCAGATCCCTCCCTTCTGTTCCCTGTTTAAAGAACACAAATAAATTCCTTTTTATTCTAACTTCATCTTGAAGCTGTGTCTGTGAAATATGTATCTGCAGTTCTGAGCACTTAAGCACTAACTCTGGCTGTAAGGACCCCTCTGAAAGGATGGGAGGTTTTCTTGGACCCCAGAGGTCCCTACAAACAGCCTGTCCTGGGGATGGTGGTGGTGAGCTGAGACTGCTCTGGGTCTGCAAGCAAGAACCAAAGAGTCTCCATGGGCTCCTCTCTCCAAGGCTGGGTGTATGTGCCATGAACAACCAGCAGCTTTGGCCAGCACTGCTCTCCCCATGTCATCAGCCATACCCTGTGGCTTTTCCCCCCCTCTTTCACTGTTTAAAACTCCTTTTGATTGCTCCACCTATTTTCACTCTGTAAGCCTCATCTCCACCCCGCCTTCTCCTCCCCACTAAAACAAAACCACGACTAATAAAAATGGGTTAAAGAGGTTTAGAGATGATAAAAAGCCTCAAACCCCATAAAGCATCATGGTCTGTTTTCAGTAATTCTGTATTTATTTCCATGGAAACAGAAATGGCAGCCTGGAGCCTTCTGCAGGGTTGTAATTACTCCTGCAGCAGCAGCAGCAGCTGCAGCTTCCTGTCAGGTCCCAGCACCTCCCAGAGCCTGCCGTGATTTAGTGCCCAGTGGGAAACTGAAAAAGGAAAAGCACTGGGAAGTCAATGAAATCTTCCCTGTCGTAACAACACAACGTAGACACACACGTGGGCCTTTGGGGAGGAGGGGCAACTGCCCTTCCCCATCAGCTCAGCGTGTAGTGTTTTGAAGAATGATTTTGGCACAGAGGCAGAGAAACTGAGAGGGACAGTGCCATGTCAGGGGTGAGGGGGTGCCTGGCTCTGCTGGACCCTCGGTTGCCAGGAACATCCTTTGGGAGGGGTTTGCTGATGGAGGTTACCCAGGAGCACCAGGTACCACGATTGTCCCTGTTGGTGCAGAAACAGGGACCCTATGTGTGATGCATCGTTTGGTATCTGTAATTTGGAGCAAGGGGGGTGGGTGAGATGGGACATCTGTTAGCCCCAGCATCCAGTGAGACCTCAGCCAGTTGGAAGGACATGACAGGGCAGTGAGCAGGGTGGCCCTGCCAGCCCAGCAGTGTGCCACAGTGCTGCTGCCTTTTGGGGAGGACAATGCAGAGATCACTGCCAGGGTGGGACCCCAGCTGTCATCATCCAGTGTCTCGTTTGCACAGACATGTGTGGACCTACGTGTGCACCCATTAGCTGTAGGATCACCTTATGTTATGTGCTGTTATGGACTTAGAGAGCAATCTTGGCCCCTGTAATTAAATTTAAAGCAAATTAGCTCTTCTATTAAACAAAATAAATCTGATGTAGCCTAATGCTGTATTCTCCAGCTATGGCTGATCAATCGCTTCTGCAAAGAGCAGGCAAATGCTGCTGAGCAGATGGTCTTGGCTGAGGCATGGTCAATTAAACTAATTAAAGATGCTTTCATTTAATCAGAGGGTGTTTTAACCCTGTTAGCTGCCAGTTGGGGATGCATTTTCGTGTACTAGGAACTTCCAGTTCTGGCCCTTCTATGGACTTCTGGTTTTCAGTCCCTTTACAGAAACCAGGCCAAAGTGTGCATCCAAAGAGCATATATCTAGCAGAGAAATTATAATGTCATGCAACAATAGTGAAGACTTGCAGAAAATTCAGTTGTTTCCTTCTAACACTAACCAGAGATGTTTATTAGCTTGAAGAGCTCTTCTGCGGTGAATCCTTCCCACCCTACCTCCTGCCTGCCTTCCCTGTGGGTTTAGGGGTGTGGCTGCCTCTCCACAGCCTGGACAAGTGTCACTTTTTCCACCAAAACAAGCAGTGGCTTGTCATGGTGTATTATTTAGGGGACAGAAAATGGTTTCAGCATCCAGGTTTCAGCATCAGACAGGTTCTGGGGGGGAGGAGCAGCCTCTTATTTCAGCTCTCTTCTACCATGCAAAACATCTACCATGCAAGGTGTTTTTGTGGTGCAGCATCAGCTGAACGCTCTTTGTTGTCTGTGTGGACTGATTAATTTTTTCAGTTTAAGGCTTAAATTACCATCAAAATATCTCTTGCATTTATTTTTGTTTCAATTGACCCATAAATATTTTTCATCATCTGCATTCATGCTGCAAAGGAATGCATAAAAAATAACCGTGGTTACCTTAAAAACATCGTATCGATGACTTGACTTTTCCAACCTACCTTAGCCCTTTATTTAAGGACTGCTGTTTCTCTTTTTTCATTGAAAATATAGTTCTTGCCATGACTTTTCTGCTGCTTAGCCAGATTTTGGGGGTTTTTTTCCCCACATCGGAGCATAATTTCAAATCAATATTTATGAATACAATTTTGTTTCCCTACAAAAGTTTCTTCTACCAAAGTGGACAAGAAGTTGCTGATTTAGAAAAAAACACTTTACACTGAAAAACCCAATGATCCCATGGAGTACATTGCCACTGTGCAGGGTATCCAGCCTCAGAGCACCTGGTGGGTCTGCCTGAGGAGAAGCCAAGCCAAATGGTGTCCATTACAGGGGAGAGGGAGTGATAGCTAAATGGGCTACATAAAAATTAAATCTTTATTGCTAATCTCTCCCCTAAAAACCAAAAAAAACAAACTAAGATAAAATGAACCTGATGGGCCAGAGTTCAGTTTCTGAGTTGGCTTCCATGAGGTTTGGTTCCAAGGTTTCCAGAGGTGGGACTTGGCTCTCAAAATGTCTTTATTTCGAGCAATCTTTCTTGCTTCCCTAACTTTGAATTCAGTGCAAGTCACTGTACATAAAAACCAGTTTCTCAACGTGGAGAAACATTGTGGACTGTGTCTTGTTAGGAAAGGAAAATGTCACTCCTCCTGTTTGTCTTTCCCTCAACCAGAGATGATGAGCAGAAGACATGACAAAGAAATGCCCCCACTGGCCCCTTTTGGAGAATGTAATCTTCTTTTTCCTCTGAGCAGCATTTGTTCCCTGCAGTACGTGTTCCTGTCAATCAGCCCAGGAGGCCTTGGGAGACAGAAGGGGTGTTATCCAGACCTCTCTCTCTTTAAGCAAGGAACTGCTAGCTGCAAAAGAACCCATATGTGATGCTTATCTTAAGGAAGGCTGGAATACTTAATAAGACATAACTGGTGCATGACCCTGCACTATGTTAATGCCTCGCTTTCTCTTCCTCTTCCTTTTAACTGGAAATACAATGGAGCTGCTAGAATTTAATTTTACACGTAGGTCTTTAAATCTAATTTGAATTCCACATGAAAACCTCAATGCTTTGCAGCACTTCAATCCTTGCTCATGTATTTTATCAGTGATTACCTTCCTGGGGAACTTTTAATGCCTATCTCAGGAGCAAAATGGAAAGATACAGTCATACTTGCAGTGGTGGGGGTTATATGTGGTCATGTTGGCTTGTGCCAGAGCTCCAGGGTCTTCATTTCAGCACGCAGTGTCTTGTCAGAGAGCCTGGACTGGTTCCCACTGAGCTGTGCTAGCCTAAGGTTACACACTATTCTTCTGGTTTTCTTTTTATCATGTTATATAGAGAGATCATTCTTCTGACATACATCATCCACTAAGGGAATATTTTGAAAGTTCTACATTAATATTTTACTAGGTTTTCTCTAATCTTATTTCTGTAAGATGTGGTTTCCTCAAGGCTGCTTCTTTGCAGTCCATATTGTGTTCAGATTTCCAGAAAAGGGAGTTATTTAAAAAAAATAAAATTATTCACCAGTCCTTTCCTTCACTCCTTACATTTCATTGTTCAGGCCACCAGTGTTCCATGAAACTTGAAAAATGCTTCTTGTCACAGCTTGGGATGTGATAGTGTAATTTTAATTCAGAAGAAACTTTGGGAGTCGAATGGATCAGGCCATAGAAAGTACTTCATGAATATAAAATACAGCTGGGTTAATCTTAGAGTTTTCATCTAAAAAGTACCAAATTAAAAAGAGAATAGGTATATTTCTTAGCAGAAATGAGATGCCAAGATTTTTCTTCAAAAGGATATCAAAGTAGGCACATATTTATTCCCACTGAACTGACTATAAATTGGGAAATTATCAACAAAGTAGATTTCATGCATTTCAAAGGCTCAGCCTCAATATCCCTAACTTACATAACCTGCTTCTTACCTCAATTTCAGTGCTGAGTTTTCATATTCAATACACTACATTTTTCTGGAACATCTGATTCTACTCATGTTTGTGAGAAATTAGTGTGCAAGTTCAATAGGGAATTAGATGCAACACAAATTCAAATACAATTTCTCATGTATTTAAAAGACCTATAGTAGCCTAAAATCATGTAAAAACTGTTGGCCTCCATAGCACAGATTTTGTTGTATAATGCAGGCAAGTAGTGATGTTTCCTAACAGCAGTGATGTGTGCATGTGTTTTTCAAGTGTTGTACCCAGCCTTTGATCCAGTTTTTTTTTGTCTCTGACAGAGAACAGTAAGAAGTTGGGGAGGTGATAGCACAATATTATTTGTCATGAAGTCTTTGTAGAAACACTGATAGCGTGACAGGGAAGTGAGTGGATTTCCAAGAGCTCTGTATGCCAGCCCTGAGTGCTGGTGGCCCAGGAGAGCATGGTGTGGGTGGAGGATGGAGTCTGAACCCTCTTGTGCCCCAACCACAGCCAGGTTCCAGCGCCCTGTGGGCTTTGGTGGAACCAGGCTTGCCTGCTTGTGTGTTCAGGCTTGAGCCTTAAGCATTCCTCAGATGTGCACAGGAGGAGACAGCTAAAATTACAGGCATTTCCCACAATAAATGAGAGCAAAGAACAAATGCATGATTTTGCTGTCCTCTTCTGAATGTGCTGCGTGGGGAATGATGTTTGCAGTTAAAAAGGTGCTGGGGAGGAAGCAGGCACAGTGACAGACAGTGGCCACAGGTCAGGCACCCTGACTTTGCCCAGCAGCCTGTTGAGTTTTGATTAAGTTCCTGCTCATTCTCATGGGTGCAGCTCATTTCTGCATCTTGCCTGACTGCTGCCTGTGTGTGCAGCTCTCCTGGCAGCAGCACCAAAACTGCACATCTCCAGCCTCATTAGTCCACAGGAAGGGAAACTGGGCAAGGTCTACATTGATGGTATTTTGCTCGAGGTGTCAACATTAAAATGTAAAGGTAGGGCCAGAAATCAAAATATTAAGTCACCATCAAAGGTGGGAGATCTTGGAAGATAGCACAAATTGTAGTGGGATGCTGGGGGGAGTGTAAGGCTTCACTCCTTAGCAGAAGGAGCATCAGTGCTGAGTTCTCTTTTTCCCAGGCTGAGGACCATGAGTTGTTGTCTTCTGTGGAGAGTCTTGCTAAATATAACTATCTTCTTTTGTGACCTAGTTAAGTCCAAATTTGACAGGAAGAAAGCCTTTTGGGTGTTTTAAATTATAAAATTCTAATAGCGGAGTAATTAAATGGTCTCATATTTCTTCTCAACACCGGTCATTTATCATGCTGATATTTCTGCCAGTTTGTTGGAGAGCTGATGTTGTGCAACATTGGTGGAATGAGCTGCAGGCTTGTGTTTGGCTGCCATTGCCAGGAGTCTCGTGCTCCGCGTGCGGAACTGAGACCAGGACTGACAAAATACCTGCAAAACAGAGATGTTGTCCATGGAGAGATTATTTACACAATAATTTTATTAAGTCCCATGATGCCTGTTAGGTCTGATGAGAATACCATTTGCCAAGTGTAGCATTTTATTCTGTATTTTAAAATCACATTAAAACCCAGTGCTCTTTAGTTCTGATGCAGGGTGTAATGTCATCAACAGTTCCTCATCATGGTACTCACCATCCCCTCATAGCTTGGAGTCTTATTCCCTTCCCATGCATATGCAAATTCTTACTGTCAACACAGGCAGATAGTGATAAGACAAGAGGGGGCAATTTTAAAGTAAAAGAGGAGAGCATTAGATTAGGTATTAGGAAGAAATTCTTCATTCTGTGGGTGGTGACACGCTGGCACAAGTTGCCCAGAGTTTTGCTCAGGGCAAAACTTCAGATTACTGAAGTTTCCAAGGCCAAGTTGAATGGGGCTTAGGGCAATCTGGTCTAGTGAAAGGTGTCCCTGCCCATGGCAGAAAGGGTTGGAAAAAGAAGGTCTATATGTTCCCTTTCAAGCCTAACCATTCTATTATTCTGTATTTCTATGAAAAATGTAAAATTTCAAGTAGTCATTTTCCAACTCTCTCTCCATTGACCTTTCTGCTTGTAGATTTTCTCTTTATTTGCCCTTTTTCTCCATAACAGTGGATTTTGGCTGAGAATAGTTGTGCTCAGATGGTTAGGTATCAGTTGAGTGTAAATTAGCTGAAGGAGCTGTGGCTGCCACTGTCAAAATGATTCCAAAATATCTTTGTGTGGGAGAGTGATGGTCAGGTCAGAAAAGAGAAGCGTTGTTTGGGTCTGCTTGGGGGGAATGGAATTAGAGGGGATAATGCCAGTTAGATTAAGAGAAGAGCACTGCACTCTTAAATACTGGCATATATCAGAGATACTTCATGTTACAGTGGCCCCTCAGGGGTGTGCAGCAGCAGCAGTATTTGGAAAAGGGTCTGTTCCCCATGAACATCTGCAGTATTTGAGATGAGGAGCACAGGTTTCTTGGAGGCTGGTACAACAGCTTTCCTCTGGGAAGTCCCTGCTGACAGAATGGTCCTTAGCAAAGCAGGAGGAGAAAACTGGACATGGGTTTTGCTGCTGGTTTGGCTCATTGGTGAGCTGCTGTTCTCCCCAGGGGTACCAGCTGCAGCCCTGCTGCTCCCCCAGCCCTGCCTGCTCAGTGCTGGGAGGTGACTCTGCTCCTTTCACGTGCAGCCCTTTGCCCAGCTGTGTAACTCCTGATCCCTTTATTAACAGTCAACATAGGCAATTATTCAGGGTCATTGATTGGCCATTTTTTCCTGGCTTTATGTATGGCAACTGCAAAACAGCTGAGGATGTCTGGCAGGCAGTAGAAGTTTTATTTCTGTCAATTAAAATAGCCAAATATATGTTCAATGAGATGATTTGGATCATTACACTTTCCTATCATGATGCCAGTTGCAGTTTCATCCATTGTATGGATAAAAGCAAAAGCAGCATCAATGAAAAAAAATTATCTATTTCTATCCTAAATATATGAGTAGAAACACTGGCATTGTAATATCAGAGTATGAGCCTGATCCGAGCTTTATCAGTAATGGTCTTGGGAAAACCTGATGTGTTTCAAAATAAGAGTGGTTTTCTGGATGATGACAATCAAAATACATTTTGTTTAACCAGATCTGTGGTTACCACCATCATGTGAAGCACCATGTGAACCACTGCAAGCCAGGAGCTCCCCCTGGTATCTCTATCTTATATTTTGTCTTGTCTGCAGTCGGAGTAGCAATAGCAGGGGATGGTGGAGGGAAGGGCAGTGCAGTGTGCAAGGGCAGGACAGGAGGCACATCTGAGGTCTCCCTAAGGCATCCTGCCATTCCAGCATGCCACAGCAGAAGAGAATCTCTCTCTCCATCGTTGCCTGAATTTACTCAATGCTATGTGTCAGCCAAAAGTAAATCTCTCCTGATCAAAGATGAAGAGTTCATAAGAATCTTTAATAACAAAACTCTCACTGTGCAGAGGCTGCTGGGAAGGGGTGTGCCAGGGTGCTGGGGAGCCAAGGAAAAGAAAAATGGGTCAGATAAAGACCCTTCTTTTCTGCTGAAAAGGAAGTAAATGTTCATTGATAGCATGAAATCAGATGTAACTAAACTCTGCTGGACATGAACTGGCTCATGCCAATGTGAGCCCTGGAGAAGGGAAGGGCAGATGACAGCAAATAACAGCAAAGCATGGTCTCAGAAGAATTCACCAAACAAACCAGAGTTCAGCCTGGAACAGGAGCATTTCCTTTTGAGAGTGTCATTTTTTGGCTGTCTGCTGCAGGCTGCAATGATTCCTGGTTTAAGATGAAGCAAAACTCATAGCTCTGGTCTGACGGCAGTGACCTGTGTGGAGAGCTTTTCCAGCTGCTCTGAGATCCTCTGGAAAACCCTGGGGAGGATGTGTGGACACAGCTGAACTGCATATGCGGGGGCAGTCCTACCTTGCTACAGCAGTTTGCCTGCCCTTTTCTCCAGCTGTGAAACCACTGTGATGCCCTTGGTTTTCTCAGGTTTCAAGCCTGTAACCTTCAAGAGAACCTCTACCAAAATTTAGAGAAAAATCAGCTCTTTTTTTTTTTTTTTTTTATATCCATACTCCCCCTATTTTCTTTCTTTATTTTTCCTGGGGTTTTTTTTTTTTTTTTTTTTTTTTCCTTCTGCTTCAAAAGAGGCCCTGGAGAGGACTTAAAGGTAAAACAAGCAATGAGGAAGTACAAGCTGTCATAAATAGTGTTAAAAGCAGAGTCAGACTTGCAGTAAGGTAACAAGGTACCTGAGAAAGTGGTGACAGAGTTGTGAAAGGTTTTCAAAATTTGTGTCTGATTGATGCCTTGTGGGCATCAGTTAAGGATTCTCAGGACACTGGTGGGCAAGGAGAACAGGATGCCGCCACAGCCTCAGTGGGTGTGCTGAGGTGTCCAGCCATGGTGCCAAGCCTTTGGCATGTGTGAAGGTACCCCAGGAAACATTGTGAGAAACTGTTGTCTTTCTCTAGGGCAGCAAAAAAAACCCTCTCCTATATCCCAGTCTGGAATCTGTGCTATAAAAATATGTTGGAAGGGTCTTGAGAGTTATGTGAAGGGATAAGGAAGAACTAAAAGTTGGATTCACCTGAGGAAATGGTCCAAGTAATTTGTTTGCAGATGTATTGGAGCAATGTTTAACTGTCCGTGTACAGGAGCAGTAAAACTGGGATCAAAGCAGTCACTCTTGGCTGCCACTGATAGTCAGGGTTGGGAGAGCTGGGCAAAGGTTGTGGCAGTTTTCTCTCACCTGAAGTATAAACTGGATCTTTTTCTATTAGATATGCTTATGTTCAAATGGAAGCTCAGCCCTTAACATAGCAATTGTATGCTGAATTTTTACTAGGGATATACAAGGATTGCACAGGAAGGTGCAAGAGGTTAATTTTAATCTGGGAATCCATCCCTTGACTGTGCAGGTTTTGGACACCATGAGTGCCATTGCTGAAAATAGAATCAGTTATTTAACTGAACTTTGTCTAGGCTGGTCTAAATTTCATTTTAGTCTGCAATGGAAGTTGTGGTGGGCTCTGAAAAAGAGTCTTGCAGCCAGGCAGATTGGAGCTGTTCCCTGGCCACCTGCAGCCAAAAGCCTTTGCTGTGGAGCTGCCTGTGTTAGGAAGCAGGGCTGGCATGCATGGAGCACTTGGTGCTGCATGGCAGTGAGGATGAGGTGATGGCAGATGAGGGGACACTGCTTTGCCAGATGAAGTTTGTTACAAATTCCCATCTGCTCAGAAGCAGAAGCTATAAGGTTTGTGCTTGTACAAGTAATTATTTGTTATACATTTTTAAACATGAAATCTAGTCCAAACGGCAAATATTTTTAGTGTGTGTCATTGTGCAGTTAAGAAGGCTGCCAGCAGCATAAACCAGAATAACTCTGCGTGGTGATGGGGCTGAGATGGGATTTTCTGCTTTGCCCATTTTCTCCTCCCCACTCTTGGGTACTCGTTCTCTCAGCTGGGCTCCTGCTCGCATGAGCCAGCATCTTGCAGAGGCAGCTGCTTTGTCACCCCCTCCATTCATTTTACCTGTGATGGAAAGCACATCTGGCACAGCTGGGTGGTGTTTGGCTTGGTGTGAAAATGCTCTGGAAGAAATGGGACAGGATTGCTGCTTTTTCTCCCAGTGGAATATGGAAGAGGCAGGCTTACATCTCTTAATTTCCAGCAAATGCACTCTGTGCAGTGAGCCAGCACATGGTTTATAATGTAGGCACATTTGGGCTGAATGAAGCACTTTTTTCAGGTTTTTAAGGAACTGCTTGAATTGTTTCAGCAATGTTTTACTCTGCACTCTGAAATTCCACTAAAAAAGAGTGGGACAATGGATTTATGATGGATCTGAGCATTTAAGAAACACGGAGAGCTTAGGTTTTTAAGGTTGCATAAAAATGTAGGAAGGAAAGCTGTGTGAAGATGAATGCTTTTTGACAGGGTAGAATCTGTTGTGGATTTTGCTCAGCCTGTGAGCCAAGTGATTTTGTTATTCCCTCAGCTCTCATGCAAGGTCACAGCATAAACCTCAGTTGATTCCTTTGCACCTGCACAGCAGCTTAGGCAGGTACCAGAGCATTTCCCAGCTTTGCTGGTTCCCAGCAAGAGCTTCCTTGTTTTCATCCACCTGTCTTAACAGTTTTCTCAGCATTTGGGCCATCAGTCCTGTCAGTGCCTGCTTTTCCCTGTTTTTTCCCTATAACTCATCTGGAAAAAGAGGGGGATGCAGAGGGTATGCAGCAGGGACAGCAGTCTGACCCCATGGGTTGCACACATGCTTAATTTTTCCTAGTGTCCTGAGCACTGCTCTCCTGACCTTGATTTCCATAGATCTTTGATTAATAATAAGAAAGAGAAGGGAAGGGTTTCAGCTGTAGGTTCCATATGTGTCTATTCTCATAGGTTTATTGCTGGTAACATCTGGTGGTGCCTTCATTTGAAGTAAGAGGGTGGTTCTAGCAGTGCAGTTTTGACCAGGTTACAGAGCAGAGTGCAAAGAAAAAAAAATTAAAAAAACTGAATTCCATGAGAATGCTTTAAGCATGGCTTTTCTCTTTAATCTCTTTATTGATTTTTTTCCCCTAATTTCTAAAAAGAGCTGCAGCAGCTGGCTGAGATGAGCAGGTACTGGTGCTGCAGACGTGCAGTCATGGTTGTGCTCTGTCTCACATCTGAATTCCAGCTGTATATTTTGCACTACTCTCTTACATGTCTTTTCTGCATATAAAGGGCATTGTCCTTGGAAAGCTTAAAGGGAAGATTGAGGGTAGACTCAAATGAAACAGGATCAGAGAGCAGGCTATCCCTAATTTTCTCGGAATGCTGCCACAAGAAAGCACTGAGAGACTTCAACAATAGCAGGGACTGAAATGCCATAGTCTGAGTGTCCAGTATATTTTCCCTAACTCTCTCAGCAAAAGCCTCATGCCCTGCTAGCAATTTCAAAGGAAAGAGGTCGTGCCTTGCTGAATGTAGTTTGAAATAAGCCACATTTCCTCAGAAAGCAGATGACAGCATTTCTGGAAGAGGAGCTGTCTGGAAGAGTCACTGTGCAGCTACACTGGGGCCTGACCCACCATCCAGCACGTGTCCATCCTTAAATCCAGAATCTTTTGTTCATAGAAGTCTGCTGCAGAGGACTGTGCCACCTTCACTGGCATCCATCCCAGCTCTCTTGTTCAGGCTGCCCACGGGGTTCAAGGGTGGTGGGTGCTGCTCCCTCTTCTCCAGCTGTGCTGTATCCTGGCATGTGCTAAGGGCTGAGGCAGCCCAGCCTGGGTTGGGATGGATGTGCTGGGCACTTAGTGTTTTACTTGGCTTTAAATACAAAGAATAATTAGTGAATCAGTGTGAAAAAGAGCTCTCCACCCATGGAAAAGCTCTGTCTGGAGGTTCTATCCCTGCTGACCTCTAGGGAAAGATAATTGAGAGGCCGTGGGTGAAGCCCAGAGTGGGACTGGGGAAGGCTGGTGTTGGTGCTGTCATGAGCACAGTGCACAACCATCAGGACAGTGCTGCTCCGTTTGCTGCCAGGTCCCCCCATCCCCAGGGTGTTGGGATCCTTGTCACACACAGCCCCTGTGAACCCCTGGGAGCACGGGGGTGCAGGCACTGCTCCAAAACACTCCCCAGCAGCCTGGCTGCTGTATTCTCATGGTGGCCAGGGCTCAGCTGTGGGAGGGGCAGGGACAGCCTTGGCTGGGGGACTAGGGTGGACAAACGGACACCTGGGGGTGGTGGACAGATGGACACCTCATCCCTCTGCTCCAGCTGGAGCAGGTTGTAGGCAAACAACTCTCCTGCATACACTGGGACAGCAGAGCAGCTTGAAAGCTTCAGATAATAATATTTCACATGGAGAAGGTTGTTAATGACAGGGGATGTGATTGACTGCCTTTTTCTGCTGCTGCTGTATTAGCTGTACTTAAATCAGCTTACATTAACTGCAGTTATATTTAATGTTCTCTGTCTACACAGCTGAATTTTTAGATTGTTAATTTTCAATTGCAAATTGTTTAATTATGTCTGAACTTTTCATAAATATTTTGAATGTGAGTTAATATTTTCTATTACATGTGATACATGGTCTGGAAAAAACTAATTGTTCTTCGTGCTGTGCACTGGTTCTGGCAGTGTCCTCAAAGCCTCAATGCTCTCTTATCTGCAGTTTCTTGCCTTCACAGCTGATGTGTCAGAAATTGAGGTCTGTAGCTGGTTCTGTGTGTGTGTTATGGTCAGGAAAGCCATTTAGGATTAATTTGGCTCCCTGACAAGAAGAAAAGGAAATGTTTGTTGTCTGCAGTGTGGTAACGTGGTGAAGACTGGAGGCTCATGACGCTACATGTGTACATTATTGCTGTGGTCTCAGAGCCTGCTCTGAACACACATGAGATCTGGAAGGCAATTGTTCTAAGACTAGGAGAAATTTTTAGTGTCTTCAAACCCCAGGGCCCCAAAAGCTGATCCCTGTTTGCCCATCCTGCTCTACCCAGGCAGGGCTGCAGGGCCATGGTTTGAGCTGGTGGGAGTGCAGCCAGTGCAGGCCTGGCCTGGGAGCAGCAGTGCCATGCTCTGTGCAGAGGGAGATGGGCTGTCCAGCCCAGCAGCAGCTGCTGCTGCCAGGCTGAAACGACTTATTTTGTAATTGTTATAGTGTCTGTACACAGAAATTATTTATCATGCATTTAATATGGACCAGTAACAGCACTTTCTCTATTGTGTGGATGGTTTTCTGAGCTGACTGTCCCCACCAGTAAGGGGGCAAGGATGGTGCACCCCATGGGAGGACTTGCCCCACCTGCTAAGCTCTCCCCACACATGGTACCTTGTGCTGCATTCCTCCTCCTCCTCTCAACTTACAGACTCACTGCTTTTAAAAGCATCTCATTTTTGCTCCGTGTTTGTTTCTTCATAGCTATGCCTCTTGCTGCTTTTCTTTGTCTCCTTCAATTCTTTTCACATCCTTGATCCTTAATGCAGGTGCCAGAGCATCTCGCAAGGGTATTATGTGAGGTTAGATCCCACATGACAGCTCTCAGCTCCACATGGCCCTTCTCAGAGATGCCAGACATCCATTTTGTGCCACTGGCTCTTCAGGGGCAGAATAGGTCCTCTTGGCAGTAAGAGAGGTGGTGGATGTTCCCAATTAGTGAAGCTAGGATTCCAATCCATATTTCTTTTTTCAGATCTTTTTTCATGTTGTTGAATGCTATTATTTAAAAAAGAGGTGGCTTTTCTGAAATGCAGTGATAGATTAGATTGGATTGATATGGCTAAGGATTGATACTGCTTCTGTTCAAAATCAGGAGATTCTCTCTGAAGTACACTTCTCTGAAACCTTTGAATGACTCAGAGCACAGATATTTGGGCACTGCTCTAAGAAAAGCAAGGAATTGACCTTTTAATTAGCATAATATAGTAATTTAGCATAGCAATACTGATTGCTTATTAATAATTTATAGTTGTTGTTATGTATTGATCAAAGGGACTTAGAGATGTGATGTTTCTGCTCTGGATTTTGATAAGCTGATACCAATTAGTGAGCAGCATATTAGGTGCAAGTCAGAGAGACTAAAATAGCTGCATCTGCAGTGGAAGGCAGTTCCCTTGCAGTTCTCTGTTGCTGTAGGAAGGGGGTCTGATGGTGACCTATACAGGGACTTCTGGAGAAGTGTGCTCCTACTCACAGGTGAGACCAGCAGCTTCAGCTCCCACCTCCACCATAGGATGCCATCCACTGAGAAAATGTAGCAACTTCTTTATGTGCTGGAAATTTGCTGCCTAGAGGTTTAATTCTCCTGACTGCTTTCTCCCTGACCTCATGCGAAAGTTTGCTGCTCCAAACCAGTGTGAAAGACATCAGCCTGTTCAGGAGGTTGGTCTCTTTAGATCTCTGGCTGTGATAAATCTAAACTTCACAAATACAAAAATGAACTGTAGTGAGCAGGACTGCAATCTTTGCTATCCTAGTCCTTGAAAAGTGGGAGCCATAACTTCTCTTTACATTCCCTCTCCCTTTTTTTTCTGCTGATTTAGCATATAATAGAAACAAAACATTGCTGTTTCATGGCCAGTTTCTGCTTTGCCAGTTTTTTGCTCAGAGCTTTCTGCAGAAAAACAATTATTGCGTAGACACTATTGGAGATGTTCCCACATCTTATTCTGTCACATTTAATCCTGCTGAGTGTCAGGGCACTGCAGCTTTGCTGGACTAGGTCCTCCAAAAGCCAAAGCCTGTTTTGAATTAAGTGATGAATGTGTCTACCATTAAGCTTTTAATCAAAGATGAGGATTTGAGGGTCTGTAGATCCTTCTTCCATAATGGATTGGGATGAATTAATTACAGCTGATTCTAGCTGTAAAACTTATTTGGAACTTAACAGTAGTTTATTGCCATATTTAGGAAATTCAGGTGATTCTGTTTGCATTAACTGATGTGAAATTCAGCATATAATAAGGAAACACAGGCAAGCTAAATGTACCTCAGGCAGCATTGACCAGCCAGTGCTCCAGTTTCTTTCATGGTGCCGCAGCTCAGGGTATGCTGCCCGCATGCCTCCAAGCATCCTTATGCAATGCCATAAGAAGATGGTATTAAGGCATGCTCAGAGGTCAGAGCCTCTGGACAGCTTTAGTTTTCAATCCCTTTCAGTGTTGTACACCTTGCACGGATGATCTTGCAGAGGGATTTGCAGGGTTCAAAAGTTCTCTGGCCACAGATGGAAAGGGCGTGCCTTCCGAGTGGATGTGCTCTGCCATCCCTTTTCTTAACAGCTTGCAAAACATTTGCAAAGGCAGGCATCGCTTTTTTCTTCCCCTTCCTGTTTTGCTGAATCTGTTTTCTCATTTACCTTGATTTATCATTGCACATAAATCTGGGGATATCTTTGCACAACCTGGAAAGATGCATGCTGAGTTTGCTTGTCTCAGCTTTCCTCAGCCTCATGGTGCAGCCTTGCAAAGCTGTGGAGAGCTGTGGTGGTAGGCAGGCTGGGAACTGAGGGCATAGAGAGACATCATCTTTTCCTGCATGGGATCCATGCCTGGCACCTGCCTGCCCTTGCCATGGCACCAGCTCGTGCTGGATGATCCATCAGCACTCTCAGATGAGCAGTGAGTACCATGCTCTGGTGGAAAATCATCTCAGTTCATGGCATAAACAGCTGTCTAAGACAGCGCTCAGACCATGGTGAATCCAAGGCTGGACCTCTTGACCTCACCTGATGAAGCAGGTGTGGTCCCAGCATCCACAGGCTGATGTGATGGGTGAGAGCCTGCACAGCCCTGGAGGCTGCTGGGGCACAGAGCTGTATTGCAGCACTCTGACACTCACACTGAGGTGGGGAGAGGCTGCTCTACATCCCAGGGAATGTTTTCAACAACAAATCTAGTGCAACCCTAAAGTTTGTGGAGCATGAAATAAGATTTCTCTTTAAGAGAAAATCATCAGCCCTTACTGAATTATCCAAGTCCTTTCTATTGTTTTAAATCTCTCTCCCAGGACCCCCTGAGTGCTCTCATGCAGAAGGCATTCATTAGATAACCTAGGGGTTTGCTGGGATAGCAGGATCCAGCACCTATCCACAGCAAACAGCAACTGTGCAGCTCTTACTGAATTATGGAAATGACTGAATCCCTGCAGCATAGCCCATTTTACCTACACATGAGCAAAATAAGGTAATTTCCTCCCCAGGGCAGGGGGTGTGTCACATTTTGGGGTGCTGGAATCCTGGGATTATGTGAGGAGGGAAATGGATGGGAGGGAAAAAAATTTTGGTGAGGTAATAGGCACAGATTCCTTGAATTAAGGGAAACTTTACAGTGTACTAGGAAGATTCTGTGTGACTGAATAAAAAAAAAACTGATTTGGGGGACTCTGATTGGCCAGAGGAGAGGTAGCCTTACACATCCTTGCTGTGCAGTAGCACCAGATCAGTCCTCTGGAATGTCAGGGATCATATGTCACTGCCATCCTAAAGGCTGGTGAAGAAGACATGTTCTGCAGGTCCTTTCTTCAAAATCCTCTCTGGAGCTGCAGGAGTGAGAGTTGTTGAATCCACAGCTGGGCTATGCAGATGCTGCCGTGGTTGCTGCTGATGCAGGGAGGTGCCTGACATGGGGAAGCTATCCCTGCTTCTGTTTCAGATCCCAAGGCAGCCAGCAGTCTGTGGGCTGCAGTTTGCTGCTCAGAGGGTGAGCACATTGCCCAGGACATTAGTGACTTAACCTTCTGAGGCAGCCTAGCATCATTTGTGTTCCCAGTTTTAAGGAAGTCAGAATCCCAGCTGCAGCTGAAGATGGAATGTTCAGATCCTCCTCTGCTTTGTGCTTCAGACTTATGGGAAGAGGTCAGGGCCTTGAGCACCAGACTGCTGCCATCCCACTGCCCTTGGCTGCTTGTGGAGAGAAATATTCACCATTAGTGGGAAAAGGATGCTGCAGAGCAGTCTGTGACATTGACATGGAGCATATGTGTGCCACGTGGTGCCACTGTGTCCTGCTCACTGCACTTAATCTCCTAAAACAGCAGCTTTGTGGTAAGAAACCAAGGGCATCCCTGCCATGAGTCACTTTGGAGGCCACGTTTCTTTCAGCTGGAGCACTCCATGATGCTGTTGCCCCATGTTGTGAGTACTCCTGGACTGACACACTCATTATTAATTGATGTGGCTTATGAATTTTTCAGTGTTTTCTCACACTGTGCATCACAAAATGAAACCACCTTTTATGAGACAAAGATCTCTCCTAAAGCCCTACATCAAAGCCACAAAATTGTCACCCATATTGTGATCTTGTTCAGCCTTCACCGTGAGCATGTTTGCTTTGAAATACTTAATCAACCATTTGCTGAGCTACAGAGCTCCCAGCATGTTAAAGGATGAGTGCCTTGAAAACTTTCTCTTTGAGGCATTTGGCACCTATAACCATGCACAGCATATGCATTTGGCTGCACTAATTATTCTG
This sequence comes from Pyrgilauda ruficollis, assembly GCF_017590135.1. Lineage (NCBI taxonomy): Eukaryota > Metazoa > Chordata > Aves > Passeriformes > Passeridae > Pyrgilauda > Pyrgilauda ruficollis. The sequence continues at coordinate 7,115,277 of NW_024508101.1, forward strand.
GGAGAAATTAAGCCAGGCTTAGAAAGAACATGAGTGGGTCATGGCTTTTGTCTTAGTCCTCCAGCCATGGAAAATAATTCAGAAAGTGACATTTTCAGAGCCTCCAGCCGCATGGTGGTGTACTGGATACAGGAATAGAGAAAATTAATGTTTGGGATCACTGAGAGTGCCCCCAGCCAGGACAGTCCCTGCTCAACAGCAGCCCACCTGATCACCTATTCCTGGGTGCCAATTCTGCTGGGAAGGAAAACCAGCACAGACAATAGCTGAGGATTTCATAGAGACCTGAACTAAATACTTTCCTTTCCAGAAGAATAAAAGCCAGGTGTGTTTCTGCTCCCAATGCAGCAGAAAGCAGGTTGCTGCAGTTCAGCATTTGTGCTGCCAGAGCATTGAAAATGTGTTTTTCCAGAACCCCCTTGCAAAAGGCTGGTCCTCTGCAGGAGCACGTGTCATGGGCCACTGGATCCAGCACCACATTGTGACCTTTTACAAGGGAGGGGACATGCCCTGGGACAGGCCCCAGGTGCTCTTCAGGAGCAGGGATGTTGTGACATCTGCTGCCTTTGCTGGGAAGCAGGAGTCAGCATTAGCAGTGGCTGGTAGGGAGGGTTTAAACTGTTAAATGGTCCCGGTGGTTTCTGGCTGGAGCTGATGGCAGCTACACCAATGATACCTGTCACATCCACAGTGTAAATGCCAGGCATTGTAGGTTTTATCTGTGTGTTGCATCCTGTCATTACAAACCCTCTTAGCTTCCACGGCTGTTATTTCATTATAAACCCTTGTAGTTTACAACGCTGTTAGTCCCAGCAGAGCTGAGCTCAGAGCGTGGGTTTAGCTCCTGTGCCGTGTTTCACTCCCTGTGTCTGCTGGGACTGTGCCCCATCAATCCATGTTTGGTGGAGCAGCCAGATCCACTGTGCTCTTACCAACCAGCCAAGGGCTGTGTACAGCGTGTCACTTGTGCCACCAGCATTGTCCCCAGGCTGGGAGGGTTTGTTCCATCTGCAGCCCTCTCGCTGTGGTTGATGGCAAGAGAGCTGTGCCCTGCTCAGTCCCCAGGCAGGTGGGTGGATCTGAGGTGTGAATCTGAACCAAAGTGCTTTGTGCACAAAGCAGGAAAGAGGAGGCCAGCCTGGGCTGCTCCTGCAGCTCTTTCAGAGCCATGGCTGCAATTGTAAATGGTTTGGCTTTAAGCTGTGATAAACCGAAGCTGGAGTTTTCAATGTAAACACTTCAAATAAAACACTTGGACTCCAAAAGCATGGGGGTTTATAATCCCCTAACCCTTCATGTCCTTGCACTGCCTTTGGCATTTCCTGGTATAAGTAGAAGTGGGCCTGGGCTCTTGGCTTTAAAAACTATAAGGCTCAGGCTGGGTGATATGTGGGTGATTTCTGATGCAGTAAACACTTCAGATGTGGGTTTGGTAGGTGCCTGTGCATCTTGTCGAAGATCTTACAGACTAATTAAGCTGGTTGGTTTGTGTCTGCCTCTGCCTTTCAGAGATGTAGAGGGATTATCTCCCATCTATTCAGGATAACAGGAAGAAATTCTCTGTGAGTTTGTTTCAGGGGGATGGAAGCAAAGGATTGCTTCTGCAGGCCAGCAACTGGTTCTTACTGGCAATCAAAACTGTCAGACTCTCGTGAGGAATGTTTTAAACCCATTTCTCTTATTTACTAGTGTCCACTAAAATTATTCCTTATTAAGAGTTTAAATATAAAAAAACCTTGTCTTCTTGCAAGGTCGTCCTCTTGCAATTGAACCCTTACCAGGGGTTCAAGTAGACACCTGCCCTGCAATGCCTGCAGTGATAGGCTGGCTGCAGTGCTGGTCAGTTTTGGGTTCCACTTAAAACCTAATATACCTATAGTTTTTAATTTTTATTATTTTGCTTTAGCAACTGTTGCACCAATGTAGATAATCTCTGCAGGGCAGGCAGAGAGAACTAATGTGGTTGTGGGTAGACGTATGAAAACATCTAATTTACCAGCAGGCAGTTGGGTAATGATCAGTTGAGAATTACGAATTATGTAAATCATGTATTTGTGGCATGCTGCTGAAGAAAAGCCCAGTGTGTATGACAAATCATGTATATACTGAAATCTATAATACTTTTCACATTTAATTGACTGGGGCAACTTTATGATTTATATCTTTGCTTTATTTGCAGCACACCCATAACATAGTCATAATGCAGAACGAAACTAATTCATTTCTCTTTGACTTTTTAAATCATTTATGTATTTGGCTGTCAAGTACTTGAATATAAAGTGAGCATGCATGTGGCAGATAATAAATAGCTGATTCTCTAGTTAAGAAATTGAGTTTTAATGATATTAAGGTCTGTGTTGCCTTACTTGGTCTTGCTTAGATGGTATGCCTCACATTTGCACCTTTCTGTATTTCACAAGCAAAGTATATTTTATGGGTACCAGCATTACTCTCTTAATGGCTCTATATAGTGTTATGGCTGTGTAAAATGTGCTCTGCTTGCTCTGATGGCAGCAGGAGCCTTTCCCAGGCACAGGAGTCCTTCCCAGGCATAGCAGGAGACAGTGGCTGAGCTGTTGGGCTGCTGCTCTTAGTCACAAGAGATCTGCTGGAAGGTGCCAGGAGGACAGGCAGGCGCTGTCTCATTAGTACCATTCTGAAGACAACAAGAAGAAAATGTTATTTTGGCTACTACGGGCTAGGATTTCTTTCCCAAAGATCAGTTTTTGTCGTGGAGCTATCATGCAGAACCTTTGAAAATACAGCCTGGAAAGATTTTTTTTGTTTCTTTTAAGTACCAGGCTACTTGGCTTGGCGTCACTACTTAGTCTTGGGAAGCACAGCCCTGGAAAGCAATACCTTATCCACTCAACCACAGCCATAAAGATTGCCTAGGCTGCTTGTTGGCTCCTAAGAAAAATAATCTTCTGCAGTCAGATCTTTCCTGAACACCTGTATCATCACTGGAAAACATCTGCACAATCAAGATAGTGCAGAAAGTGTGAGGCATTTTTTTTGGCTCATTATCATACTGCAAAATCAACCTTCCTCCACAGCAGCATCCTCAATTCCTAAATTTAGCTCCTGAGTTATTTTGGGTAATGTGTGATTAACCTCAATTACTGTAGCTCAGATAGAATTCAAATAATGCTCCCTCTTTCAGAATTGCAAAGAAATGAAAATCTGGGACTGTACATTTCCTACCCTTAATGAAGCAGCTCCAAGAGGTGCTTCCAGAGGTGCAGGATAGTTGTTCTCTACATTTGTTCATGGAGAAACTAACAGGGGCAGCTGATCCTGAAAGGTGCTGGTAATCCATGGCTCTGTCCTGGTGCTGGGATCAGGAATATAAAGATGAACCACACCAGCAGGTTATGTTGTGCAGCTGGTGTGAATGAAGCCGTTGAAGCTTCAATGGATTTGGATCACAGTCAGGACACTTTGTAGTTTTCCTGAATTAAATCCATAACAAAGGCTTTCAAAAGCTAATCAAAAATACACTTTCTATGAATCTTAGCCATTGTTGGTCCTCTGGAAAATCAGTGGTGAAGCAGCATGCAGAAATAACACCTGCACCTGTGCGGGTCTGTGTGAGCATGTGTGGCAGAGGGGAGGTGAGGGATGTGCAGGCAGACAGATGGGGAGATGCCATGGAGAGCAGTGGGTCAGGGGCAATGTGGTGTTTCAGCTGATCCAGTGAGCACCAACAGATGAGCTCAGCATTCATCAGGCTGAGAATCAGAACTTTTGTCATCACTGTAGCTGTAACTTTCCAGACTACACTGCACCAGACCGCCTCAGGGTGAGGATGCTCAGCCCCAGGAGGCAGCAGGGCAGGCATCAGAAACTGTCTTGGTTTGGTGAACTTTGTGTTTGTCCTTTGTGGGGGCTTCTGTTCAGCCCCAGGAGGCAGCAGGGCAGGCATCAAAAACTGTATTGGATCGGTGAACTTTGTGTTTGTCCTTTATGGGAACTTCTGTTCCAGAATGTGGCCCCTCACCACTCGCTCTGTCTATCAGCAATGTAGCACAGGTGGTCAGCCTGAAGAACTGAACTGCTCCTAAAGGTGTTGCATTGGTTAATTTTTCACCTTGATTTGGCTTTTGTTTTTATACAGCTGGACAACCCTGATGAGCAAGCAGCACAGATCAGACGCGAGTTAGATGGACGTCTCCAAATGGCAGAACAAATTGCCAAGGTAAAAACAAAAGTCTACTGTTATTAATAACCTCTTCATTTAGGAGTGTACAAGGAGTTTGATGCAGCCCCCAGGTCCTGTCATTCTCTTACAAGTTTCTTCTCACAGTAATTACTGGTTAAAAGTGATCAGATTATTAGCTGCAAACAAACAAGATGAAGCTGTTCTGATGTGCTTTTCTTGGAATGTCCTGATGAGCTGGGAGAGTTTAGGTTCCTGAAAAATCTCTTGTGAATCCTCAGAGGTGTCACATTTCTATGCTAGACAATAAGGTGGATAGTTGTGTGTAAAAAAGGAGGCAGGAATCATCCTAATGGGATTTGTGGTTTTCTGCTGGGCTGATAGGAGCCACAATTTCCTGCCTGTAGGTAAATGCTGCCTCAATAAAGGTCGTTCAGATGTATTGTCTCAAAGAAGTTCACTCTGTGCATGAGAGCAGTCAGACCATCACTGCCCCCTGCAGACATTGCTGCTGTTTGGAACAATAGGCACGAGACCTCCAAACAGCTTTGATAGCCAAGAGCTCAGCTAATCTCCCTAGAGACCCTTCTGTAAGGAGCCATCTCCCTGGGAGCAAATCACACCCCCACACTGGCCTCCAATGGACCACAGATGATGGAGAGGCTCCTGTTGACATCAGTGTGGCCAAGTTTTATCCTTGCCTCTAATCAGATGCTCTGAGTCACTGATAAAGCCCTAATGGGGCTGAAGTCATTTGGAATGATCTATCTGGCTGTTCTTGATAATCAAGAAACCATTATTACAAGGCAAAAAAAAAATCTAATCACAGAGATGAGCTCAGTCTAGGGACCTGCCTTTCAGCAGCAGTCCTTCCAGCACTGAGCTGGGCCCAAATTAGGATTTTTTATAAGAAAGGTAATATCAGAGCTGTTTGCAACCACACTGATATGCCTGGATGTGAAAAGCAGAGCATACTGATTTATAGTAAGGCATTAACAATGGTGCTGGTGGAGCCTGCACAGCTCCTCCTCACTAGCACCTCTGTTAAACATCTGCTGCTGTTTCTTCTTTGAGGACATAGGCTCCGGTTTTCCGCACTTCACGGATAAAATTAGTGAGATGGCCAAGACCACACGTCCAATCAATGGTGCAGCAAAACAGCAAACTCACTGGAGGTCTTTTGTTCAGCATTTGGCCCTTTGCCATTTCATTCTTGTCAAGAAAACCTACAGTATTTATTTGCAGTAAAATGTAAGCCTCTGCACTGAGTGCAGCTGCTCTGGTTCTGAGATAGGTAGCCAGGCCCTGAGAAAAAGATTGCCTGGTTTTGTTGTTTAATTTTCTCTTTCTGGTATGTAGAACAACAATATGCATGATTCAGTAGCAGCCAGCAGAAGTTGCAGCATCATTAATTATTTTTTGCAAATGAGAATTTGCCATTTTCATTCTTCCCCCAAGGATGCTGAAAACAAACCATGACACTGCTGGTCATCCAAGAGAGAGTCAGGGGGAAACTCCTCAACATAACCTGACATATTTCTGTGCAGGATTCAACCTTTAAAATACAGCAGGGCAGCTTAGGGGGTGGTTTAGAGTAAAAGGGACTTACTTGGGTTTCAGTTGGCAGCTAGGGATATTTAATCTCCGTCATGGTACTGCAGCAGACTTTCTCTTCAGAATGTCAGGTCCCACCAGCATCTGCCTGCAAGAAACCTTGTTCTTTCAGATTTGTGAATACCATATTTTGGAGGCATCCAGATGACCTTTTGAATCTTCTATAGCCTCCTTTCTGGGCAAGGCTGCTTTCCCTGCAACAGAGGGCAGGTTCACAATTCATCTCAGTGAAAGGATAGCATTTCCATTTTTATCTCCAATTTGCAGCTTTTAATACAGATTTGCTGCACAGGGAGGCTTACAGTGCTTGTGAAACCAGCACTGAGCTGTCTGTCTTGGAGATTCCATGCTCGAGGCGAATTAATACCTCGTTGTTAAATTAAGAAATTCACACTAGGACATTTGCACTTCAGAGGCAGCAAAGGCTGTGGAGTCTTACGGGACCAGTGGCTCTGCAAGGCTTCGTCTGAGCTGTTGTGTGACCTTGAACAAGTCGCTGTTGTGCCAGCTTTCCTGCCTCTGCATACCAGGACACAGCTCTGGGTCTTTTTGCCTTTCCCCTGTGCCCAGCTCAGTGCAGCAGTAGGGCATGCTAGGCAAGGTCCCCCACTGAGCCCGACTCCATCAAAGCACATCAGCCCAGCCCTGGAGCGGCTTGAGGATCACGCTCTGTGGCAAGCAGATGTTTTAAAGCTGAATCTGGACAGGCTTTTCAGTCTGTCTGTTGTACTTTTCCAGCAGCTAAATAGAGCAGCATTACAGCTGAGAGCTTAGTGATGCCAAGGCAGACGTACATTTTTCTCTGCAGTGGCAAGTGCTCTGCTGTCCTGTGGTGCCTTTTCCCCCTCCCAGTCACCTGGCTCCAAGGACAAGGAGGAGCACGTGTAAGAGCAACTAAATGAGACCTGGTGGTGACGCTGGCATGATATGTCTGTCTGGGGCTGGACCCACTCTGCTCCAGCCTGCTGGACAGGTCATTCCTCATATCCTAACACTGCCTGTCTCCATGCTTGTGACTCTCTCCCTATTCCTGATCCTCTCTCTGCTCCCAGTACATGGGGAAGTGACTAATGACCTTTCTTGCTGTTGTCTGCGTCTCTTGATAGTTTCTTACTCCCGACTTCCCCCAGCTTTATCTCCAGTCTGATGGGTGACTTGAGACCACATCTGCATCTCTGCATTTCCAACATCAGCTAAATAGTTCTAATTAAACTGTTGTGCATCACTTCAAACTACATTTTTAGCCCTAATATGAGAAGCTGCTGGTGGCTCACAGTGAAATGTCTCAGTCCTTGCTGCACTGCTGAAGAGGTTTGTGAGGACAGTGCCAAAATTACAGTCCCTGGAGAGATGGATGACAGCATGCTAAAAAAGCAATAATAACTGAACATCATTGCTGCAGCAGTAGTTCTCAAAATCTACGAAACAGTTGCATTTTTTTTTTCCTAGGGGTGACTTGCTAGTTATATAATGCACAGACAATACAGGAGGCTGATTAGGCAGTTTATTTCACTGTAGGTCTAATTTACATGAGGGAATTGCTTCCCAAGATTGAGGCTGGAAACAGATGACTATACTTCAGCTGCTTGTGTGAGTGCTGCTGTGAGCTCTGCTTGTAGTGGGTAAGATCTTAAGGACTGATGCAAGAATGAGTGCAGAGAACTCCTTCAGCAGCCTGATGACAGACTTCTAGAAGAAACCTGACCTTGTTTTCTTTTTTAGCATACATTTTACAAATGGCATTTTACAATGTTGTGAATTGCCACCAAGATTGTTTGCACATCAGCCTTGTGTTCCCTGGCTGCAGATGCTGCCTCACTGTCTTACACCTTGCACAGTGTCTTGTAACCCACTGAGAGACATTTGAATCCTGAGCAGATTCAGGCCATGGGAGGAGTTGTCAGAAGATGTAAGGCTCAGGCTGGTGATGGGCAGCAGTTCAAAGCTGAGAACATGCATTGGGGAACATCATAATTTGCTCTCAGTGTCACCCTTGGTTTTAGAGTTTAAATTTCCCATTGACAGCAAGCAGCACTGGAAAATGTCACAGCGAAAAGTTGTCTTCTTTGGGGGAGGCTCAGGCCTTGGCAAGTAGTGGAAAGGAGTTTTACCCCTTCTTTCAGTTAGGACCAAACATTCCTGCCACATGGCCCACAGTTTTCCCTCTTTGGGCTCCTTTCACACCTAGAAATCTGATTAAGCAACCACTAAGAAGTGTTTTAAAAAGAGCTGGTGCAACTGGAAGACTGGAAAACAAATTTCTTACTGTCAGCATCCTCTGAATCAGTAAGTTGCTGTTGGTCACAAAGTTCAGTTGAGATCTGGCCTGGAGTGTTTGTAGTTGAGGAAAATGCCATCCATAGGAAAAAGCCCAATTGCAGATAGAAGTCAGTGAAAAGCAAGTGCATGCACGATGCAGGAAAGTTGGACAAGTACCAAGTAGTAATTCTGTGAGAAACTAGCAATAATGTTTCTACATTACTCGGGGGAAGCTGTAATTTGTCATCTGGTTTGTAGGAGCTCCCTGCTCACAAACCTCTGCAGATGCTCTCGGGGGATTCTCCCACTGCAACAAGTGGCTGTTGATTGTCACAAACATTCATTCTGTTGTGTTTGTTTCCAAATCCAAGGAGCGCAAGTTTCCCAAGTTTGTGTCCAAAGAAATGGAGAACATGTACATTGAGGAGCTGAAGTCATCTGTCAATCTCCTGATGGCAAACTTGGAGAGCATGCCTGTGTCTAAAGGAGGCTCTGAGTTCAAGCTGCAGAAGCTGAAACGTAGCCACAACACCTCAATAATTGACATGGGAGAGGAAAATGAGAACCAGCTTTCCAAGTCAGACGTCGTGTTGTCATTCTCCCTGGAGGTAAGCTTCATGCACACAACAGTGTGCAGAGCTCATGGGAGTAAAAAGCACAGCAGCCAACTTGTGCTCAGTTCAATTTTAGGTTAGGTGGAGAGAGGTGAGTAGAAGTCACTCTCTGTTTACTGGAAGTTTTGCCTGTGATTAAACACTGTGTCCTTTCTAGTGTCTCACCACCTTGTTGGAACAATCTGTGTGATGTGCACTGTCTGGCATTTTGTGATGATGTATATCAAATGGCCCAGAAATCTGCATCATTCCCTGACCTCTTCATGCAGTTTGTTACTGAGTGTAGCCCAGTAACCCCGAGCCTGTATTGTCCCCAAAACCATTACAATAATGCAACACTGTAAATATCAGCATCTTTAATTACTGCCAGCTACAGGGCTTGCTGCATTTCCCTGCGAGAATTGCTTCCTCTTTGAAGAATTGTGAAAAATTCCTGGGGTTTGAATTCACCCAACAGATTGGTTTGCAGTTTGTGTGGAAATACTGTTCTGTGCTGGGTTGCTCTTTGCTCTCTGTTGCATGCTGACTTTCTGCTCAGTGCTCTGTTGAGCAGTTTGTCTGTGCAGCCCAGGGAAAGGCAGGGTGCTGCTGCTGCCTCAGTCCTGGAACAGTGTTGCTCAGTAGCTGTTTTCAGCCAACTCAGTTGTTTTGTGCAAACACATTTGTGGTCTGTTTGTGGGCATATTTACTTCAAGGAGTCATCAGCTCACCCCTACAGAATTGTTGTTGTCTGTCAATGAGTGGGTTTATGTTACATTGTCAAAACAACTACCAGGATGGAGTCAAAAATGTAGGATGCAGAAATATCAGAAAATTGTGGTTTTGTGTAGTTTCCTGTTTATTTCTCTTCTTAGGGGGGGTCTTTTGTTATACATATTACGTTAATGCAAAACTTAGCTCTGGTTGTCCAGTCTTAGAATTCAACTCATTAAGTGTCTGAAACCATCTTTATAGTATTCAGTTCATCTTATTTAAAGTTAGGGCTGTGAACCCAGGGATGGTGCCTTCAAGAGCAGCATCAAATAAGGCTGACTTCCAAGCATTGCCATGTGGAGGAGCAGGGAACTATCACAAAGCAGTAGCCCCCCTGTTGCAGAAGCTGTGCAGCGTGTACAGCTGTGTGTGAAGGGACACCCTCACAGCAGGGTGTCACAAATGCTCTGCTCCAGCTGAACCCCATCTGGTGGGAAGTCAAAGCCCAGTGAAGCACTGACTTTAGGAGCTGGCAGTTCTGGGCACTGCTCAGTGCACAAAACTCCTGCTGCAAGAAAGCTTTTACCAAAAATGTGCACTCATCAGAGGCTTTGTGGAGCTCTGTGTGCCAGGGACAGGATCCTCAGCTCCAGACAGATCAGAAGACCTGAGGAGAGGAATTTTAAACCCCTGTGTATATACTACATAAATAGCTGTAATAGAACATGAACAGAGACTCCCACAGTGATTCTTGTAGAAATGTTTAAGGTGTGTGGTTAATGGGATTAATCACCTTAAAAAAAAAAGGAAAAAAATTAATTACCTGCAAGAAACTTAGGTAGTGATTTCTTAATTAGGAAGATTTTCTATAAGCAAGATGAAGGGAGTTGTTTTTTGTTTTTGTTTTTTTTTAACCAGAGCTATAGAATGGACAGGGGACAGCAGTTTTAGACTGGAAGAGTGTAGATGTAAATTTGGTATAAGAAAGAAAGTGGTTTTGATGAGGGTGGTAGGACACTGGAAGAGGCAACAAATGGGACGTAGGTGTTTCATCCTTGGAGTTTTTGAAGATCAGGTTGGATGGGGCTCTGAGCAGCTTGATCTACTGAAAGATGTCCATGCCTCAGCATGGGAATTGGACCAGATGATCTTCAAATGTGAACCCAAACCATTTTATGATTAATATGGAAAATATGCTTTTGGCACAAGCTGAGTAGTTGTGTGCTTTTTTTTTTTTTAGCCTGGATTTCACATATTAAGGCATTTCTAGATGGGGCAGGACCATGTCTGTGAAGCCCATCTCCTGAAGTTTGGTGCACCCTGGGCACCCAAGGGTTTCAGTGAGCCCCTGTGCAGTCAGAGGGAATCCTGGTCTCCATACAGACCTGCCTGGCTGCCACAGTCCCCACTCAGTGCCACTATCCCTGCCTCCTGCCCCTGTCAACATCCAGCAGCACGTGGAGGACCCCAGCACTGGCTGACCCCAGGGTTCAGCAGCCCCAGCAGGGTCTGAAGGAGGCTGCTCCTCTAACATTTCTCCTTCTCTGCCTGCAGGTTGTCATCATGGAGGTGCAGGGGCTGAAGTCGCTGGCCCCCAACCGCATCGTGTACTGCACCATGGAAGTGGAAGGTGGGGAGAAGCTGCAGACAGACCAGGCTGAGGCCTCAAAGCCAACGTAAGCCTTGCTTTGCTCTTTGGTCTCCCCACCACGCTCTGCTCTGCCCTGTCTCTGCACTGCTGAGTCACTGCAGATAGCTCTGGCTCCTGCATGGTGAAGGCTCTCAGAGGCAGAGGAGAAACATGGCCTTCCACATGTGCAGGGTCTTGTCCTGCAGCTAAAAATGGCACATAAGCCCTGACAGAGGGGAATAAAGTGTTAATGAGAGGCTTATGTCTCGTCTAGCCATAAGAGAGATCAATTTGTGCCTATACATAAGTGCTTTACTAAATAGGGATGGAGTTAAGCATGTGCTTAGATAAGTGCTTGCCTGAGTGTCCATCTGAACTGGTGCCATCAGGTGTAGGTAAATTATCTTGTCCTCACTGTCAGGGTTTTGGCAGTCCTATGAGAAGGAGAACAGCTGGCAGGGACACAGTCTGGCAGCCAGAGGTGGAAGAGAGGATCTGAGAAAAGCTTCAATTTACTCAGTTAAAGCTTTATCTGAGACCTTTCTGGCCCAGTCCCATTCGAGGGCAGAATCTTGTTCTGTCCTCTTTGACCTCATCCCCAAATCCTCACTTTTGACCCCATACTTGGCTTTCTTTTGTCTTACCTGGATGTTGTTAAACACCTACCAGTAGTGATTGGGCTTTGTTATTTGGAAGGAGAAAATGATGAATGGCTTGTTTCCTTTCCAGTTTGTGGGATTAGTTAACTTGAAACACTCTGGATTTGAGGCAGTGTTTCTCTGGATGACTGCAGAGATTTCACACATAAATTAAATTCTCAGTGTACTTCCTGACAGTGGAGAATTGCTGAGGTGGTATGAAGCCTCCTCCAGCATTAGGGAGCAGTGCTATTGTGCTCATATCCCATTCCCCATGGCCTGTCCTCAGAGGTGTTTTTCCAAGAGCTTCCCAAGCTCGTGGAAGGAAATCCAGAACCACCTGGCTGCAGGACATGACAGTGCACAAGCACTGCAAGCAGCTCAGGAACAGTGGGTGCAGGCAGGACAGTGCAGAGACCAGGACAGGCTGCCTTCCCTCTGTCACTGTCCTCTCACAGAGGCACAGAAATTGCTGGTGCCTCATGCCCTGTGCTGCACCAGAGCAGCAGGAATCTGCAGTAAGCTGTTCAAAAACAATATTCCCAATCAGGAAAAGTGCTGCAGCCTGGCTGACTTTTCAAAATGCTTTGAAATCTGCTTTAGAGAAGGAAGGAAGAGAGCTGAGCTTACAGCAAAATTTCCATGAGAACTTACAATTGTCACTATTTTAGGTATTCTTATTGCTTCAGTGGAGAAAGTTGGGCTCTATTTAGTGGAAATTGCTACTATTCATACTGAAAAAGCACATTTCCCTGGGTTGCATGTACTTGTTTAGATTGGTCTGTTCATCCCACCTTTGCTCACAGGAAGGATCTGCCCTTCCACACACAGGTCTTCTTACTGCAAGATGTAGCACCATTTCTATGAGAATTGCTTTGAAAATAAGACCTGCAGGAGTGAACTCTTTAATTGAGTGTGTCTTTTTATTATAATTAAATGTACAGCGTCTGGGCACAAAGCCATCAGCCCTCAAGAAATGCAGCCAACACTGAGTGCTGCAGTGTGATAAAAGTCATGCAAGTCCATCACACTCATCCTCTCTCTGTGCTGGCTTCTTGTAGAGGTGTGAGCCAGGCTTCAAGTCTTCTGGATTACTCCAGCACTTGGGCTAATACTTATGGAAATGGCTTAGGAGAGGAGTAGGTTTGATAGTTGAAATCCAGGAGGGTCCTAAGACCTTTTCTTTCTAGAACCAAAGCCCAGCCAAGCTGAGGCTCTAGAATAATCTTCACAGAAACCAGAAGCCATCACAAAAAGCTTGTCCTTCTTTCCTGTCCGCATTAGAGGTGTTTCTTGCACCTTGCCTCCCCTTCCAGGCACAGCAGCAGAGACACAGGAAGCCAAAGCTCTGTGAAAGCAATTTACTGTGCCTAGGTTCTCTTGAGAAGGAAAGAGGGAATGAATCAGATGTGACATGTTTGTCATCTTGCTTAATACAAGACTTGAAGGACCTCGGGTACTCTGGTGATGAGGGCAGTGATAGAAACTGCTCAGAGAAGGTTTTGTTGCATTTTTGAGCAGTGCTGCCTTAGAAACAAAGGATTTATGGCCAGGCAAAACAGCCTTTGGAGGTATTAGTTTAGATGCTGACATCAGTCTCACTGAGGGCATTCACACTTTGCTTCTGTGCTTTTTGTAACAAGCAAGCCATCCCTACAGAAAGGAAGCAGCTCAGTGAAGGCGTGAGGGACTGCTCACTGCCCAGCATCCCAGGATTTGTGTGCTTTGGCAGGGATGCTGCCTGGCCTGGGGGTGAAGAATACTTGGGGATTGTGAGCCTCAGCACTATGAAACTGTGAACACTGAAGCAAGTTAACTCTGGACATCCCAGAAGTTTTATGTCTCAGAGACTCAAAAAATGTGGGTTAAGCACCTGTGCTCAGAATATGCAGTGGATGCAGGTCTGGAATCAGGCAGCATTTTTAAACTGTCAGCCTTGAAACTGTTTGAAATTCAGCTTTGCCATTGTCTGGAGGTTCTACAGGCAACAGAAGGTTAAATTTCTGATAAGCATCAGGGGACAAAAATTACATTTGAACAGTAAGATTCACTAGAAGACTTCACTTTTCTATGACAGCCCCATGTCCTGAGGTAGAGAGTGTTAGGGGCCACTCAAACATGTAGGACATCCTTTCACCTAACTCGTGGAGTTGTTCATTTTAATCTCATGTGTCCTTGAAATGCCAGCCCTCAGCCAGAGCACCCAAGTCACAGCACACTGGTGATGGTGGCTGCTCTTCCGCTCAGTGCCATGCCAGGGGTTCCAGCCTAGCTTCCACATCTCTAATGACAAAAGGCAGTTCACCAGCCAGGGAAGGATTTCCAAAAGCACTGGTCTAGGTTTGTGTGAGATTCATCTTTCATCATTCTGTGCAAAATGGGCAGTTTTTGAGAAGAAAGGGTCTTAGTGACTTTGGAGCTTGAATCCCATTTGCAGACCTTGAGAGAGGCAGGGCAGCAGCAGGGTTAGCAGCCCTCAGTACCCAGGCATCAGATGAGTTGTGTACAAGGAATGTGGGGTTTGAGACAACAGTAAATACTGGCCTTCTATTTCTTCTCAGGCTTCATGTTGGTTCCTGACATTTTAAGTCCAATCCCTTCATGTGAGGATTATCTGCCTCAGCACAGATACAGGGGATGGCACAGTTCTAGAGAAAGCCAGACCTGAAATAGCAAGGTTCATTTCAGATCAGGCTTGCAGTGTTTTATTAGTAGTGCTTTTAATAAGTTGTGTAAGAAAAAGCTTTTGTGTATTATACCCTAACACACAGATACCTCTAAAAAATATCTCAAATCCCAGTGTGAGAAGGATTTTACTGCTTTTTGTGCTGAAACTGTATTCTTGCAGATGTTTGTGGGGTTTATACCTCTCCCCCCTTCCCTGTGTACTGGCCTGTGGTCTGTCCTCTGCATGTCTCCAAAATGCCCTCCAGGAGCTGTGTTAGTATTGCTGATGTTTGTGCAACCTGGGAACAGGGTTGTCAAGGGGTTTGGGAGTAGCACAGAACAGACACAGATCCCTGTCCAGAAGCCTCCAGAGAAACTGCTGGATATATTTAAACAGTGACCTGTGCTTGTGGCAGTGCTCATGGTCAGCATCTTACATCACCTTTCTCTGATGAGAGCAGAACAAAAGAAAAGAGACCCAAACAACAGCAAGGACAGTGCCTTGTGAATAAGTGCTATAGATTCTGGAGTTATTTTGGCACCCAGATAAGTCTTATTCTCTCCTCTATCACAGTAGTGAAAATTGGATGTCCCTGCATTGATCTGAGCTGAACCATTTGGGGTAAAAGCAGTAAATACTGGTGGGGGAAGAATCTGGCTAACCTGTCTGTGCGTTTAGCGTGCCAGGAATGGACAGGGGTGTGGGCTGCTCCTCTGGAAGTGTTTTCATTTTGAGGTTATCTGTCCCCCTTGCAGAGTAGTCTCTTCAGTCCTAGTGCAAGGGTGCAGTAGCTCAGAGAATGAGAGATGAGGATGGAGCTTGTTTTCTGAAGGAAGAAAGACCACTTTTCATTGCTTGGGATTTTTTTCCATGTAGTTAGTTTTCTTCTGTGTGTGCTGTAGGGCAGTGCTGGAGAAAGGACATTCAATAGCTCTCATCTGACTTCATGCCACATCTTACATTTGTCATGACCAAGGGCTTGAGCCCTGTGCCCTTTCCAGAAATTCACTCTTGATAAAGTAATGTCTTTGGTAACTTCTAAACCTCTCCCATCTCCTTTCCCTTAGCCACCTCCCTGTGAGACAGGGGTGTCTGGTTTTATCTTTGTGCTGGCTCTGATGCTGCTCCCTGATTTGTTTCAAGGTGCTCTGACAGCTCTGCTGCTTCTCTCCGCTGCGACAGGCTGCCCTTGTTCAGATCCCTGCACCAAACCTCCAAGCTTATCACTCAGCCAGAGCTTTTGTTTCAAATTAGTGTGCCACATCCATCAGAGCCCTCTGTCTGACCATGAAGGGGGACGGGACCTGCACAGCATCCTGCTTCAGTGCTGTTTAGTCACCTTCTTCTTCTGGGAGGTGGGCACTAAGCAGCAAAGGGAGAAGCCCTGTGAGAAAGGAGGCTGGCAAGCAGGGATGCTTTCTCTGTCTGCAGAAGGGGAAAATCTGGTCCTTTCATTCAGGAATCCCCTGCCTCAGGCCATGGAGTTTGAAGTGATGCCCAGTGGCTTTGCACTGTGATGGGAGTGTTCTGTTGCAGTCAGTGTTTTGCTGCTGCAGTTTCTTGGGAGATGCTGTGAACACTCCCCTGTGGTAAAATGAGAAAAGTCCTTCTGAGATGCATAAATTCAAAATACTCCATATTCCATATAACTAATTTGACTCTGCTAAACTAAAGGGGTTTATGTTGATGTGAGTGAGAATAGTGTTTAATTCTTGGAGTGCATCTCTAAGTAGAGCTGTTGTTGCCAGGCCTGGTAGGTCTCTTCCAGGCCTGGCAAAGCTCAGGAACAGGTCCTGTGTGGCTACACAGTTTTAAGTAGACATTCATATTTAAGTTTGCATGCTTAGCTAAGCCCTGTGTAAGCAAAATTCATGATGCTGGGTAAAAAACAAAGCAAAAGGAAATTTTAGGAAATAGCTGCTTTTTCTTGCTTTTTTTCCCCTCCTCCTTACTCTTCTAATTGGCTTCAGCATTAAATATAAGCTGTCTTAATTACCCACACTGATTGGATTGCTTTTCCAGTCACATTACTTCATGTCACAGCTGTGCAGATGTTTGCAGCTCTTTCTCCTCAGGAAATCTCTGGGAGCCTCAGGAATGTGTTAAAGCAGATGACTGGGTACAGCAAACACCAGACCCCGTTGTTTGTGGGGCACAGTCCTTGTTCTTGGGGTGAGCTCTGAGCAGAGGGTCAGTCTGCCCCAAGGCATCTGTTGGGGAAATGTCTTCCAGGACAGCTCTTCAGCTTTGGTCTCTGTGAGCGTGGTGCAGATGCCCTGAGCCCACAATGCTGCTGGGCTAGGAGGTGAAAATGACAGGGACAGGAACTTAGGGCAGTTGCTCTTAGCCCCTGTGTTTAAGGCTGGAGTGTACAAAGTGGGGTCCAAATCCCTGACACAAGTTTTTTCACTTGCAGCTATTTAGCATGCCTGGGAGACAGTTTTCTGATGAGACTGTGCATTACTTTGCACCTGAAGGATTCTGCTGTTAGCTTGGTTTCACCTGCTCTTCAAGTCCCCTTTTGTGTGACAATATTTCCATAATGCTCCTGAGATTTACGCTGTGATGTTCCCATTTCTGAAAGTGGAGTCTGTGGACAAGTCATTAAGCACAGCAAAAACTGCAATAAAAAGTTATTACCCGAGTGCAAGTATGTGATCTATTATGGGAGGTCTTTGTGCAAGTGATTTACTGCCCTTTTTAATTAGGAATTCAGAACCTTTTCTGATGTTCCCTCATAGCTGTTCTGCAGGATTGGTTCTTACCCAGCTCAGCCACTGTGGGACAAAAACTCTGCTTTAAATTAAGCAGCTGAATTTTTCTCCAGAATAAAGGCAAAATCCTGTAGGAATTCCCTTATCCTGAGTGTCACCCAGACAGCCACACTGCTGTGGAGGAACCTCCTGGACTGCCCCACTGTGCTGGGGCTGTGGATGGTGATCCCAGGTGAGGCTCTTTTCCCAAAGGTGTCATTTTCAGTCCCTGCTCTCCTGTACCACACTAGAAGCTGTGTTGAAGAGTAATGAAGGCTTGTTTCTTTACACTTACCCCTTGTACTTGGTTTCTTCCAGTATCAAGTAAGTGCAGGCTCTGACTGTGTTTTCCCTGACTTTCAGAGCACACATACCATGGCTTTCACATGGATTCTCTGGTGTCTAGTAAGGGTTGAGCTCATGCACCTTCTCTTTCACAGATGAATGTCTTGCTTTTTCTCGCCAGCTGTCTAATTTCTTGAGTGTTCCTATGCACTTGGGAATTATGTATTCCTGTGATAGCACATACATTCAAATTTAAGTATTCCAGAAGGTGTGATGATGCCCAAGGCGATTTTCATCGACACCCGTCTGCTTCATCACTCCTATGCTTGCAGCCTTAAGATGGGGATAGGAAAAACCAAAAGGACATTGAAATGAGACTGAGACTCCGTGATCTGAAATAGTGCTTAATTAAGAGGAGGACTGCAGAATGCAAGGCCTGGGATTCGTGCAGTCATGGTGTTTGTTGCTTATAGGTGGTGTTCTAAAAAAAAAGAAAAAGCCATGCCTTAGTGTAAGTTCAGCACATCATTTGCCAGAGGAAAGGCAGGGGATGAGGCATGTGAAAGGGCACAGTTGTTGGTTTATTTATTAAGTGCTGTGTACAAGTAGTGAACATTATTATTTAATGAGGGGTACTGCTATTGCTGCAAAGGAGTGTAGGGAAATAGAGGACACTCTTTGAAGAACTGGTGCTGTGCCTGCTCCTGTCTGGACAAAGCTCTGGAATGGTGAAATGAGAAGACCGAGCTTGATAGTGATTTTTCAACATTTTAGGTGTCCTTTCTGTGAAATGAAGGTAGAGTGTAGTGGCTTTGTGAATGTGCTGCATCTCCCAACAAACCACAGGACTAAGTGTAAAAGCCCTTAAAGGGAGCAGCATACTGTTGTCACTACGTGGAGAAGGCTGCTCATGGAGAGAGGAGCTTGCAGATGGCTGGGTGGGCATCACCTGCTGGAATTGTCCACTCATCCCCACAGACCCAGGAGATGCTAGTGTGAACTTTGCTTCTACTGGTCAGAAATAGGGCAAGGCAAACCCAGGTGTCTGGCTGGATTTGAGCTTCCTGTCCTGGATCCTGGCTTAGAAAAATATAGGACAGCAAAAATGTGAGTGATGGCACAACAAGAGATGGTCTCACACTTCTTGTTCCTCCTTTTAGCTGATTTTGGAAGGGTGCCTGTCCCATTCCACTGTAAAAGGGTGAGTCAGGAAGCCCCTATAAGAATATAACGTATGTTGAGGCATAAATAAAAATCAGATTGGTCTCTCTCAGTACCTTGTGTTGTTTTCTGCTGTTTGCATTTAGAAAATATTTCACTGCTCTCTACTAAGTTTTATAAAGGAGGGTGTAGACTATGTTGGCAAAACCAGTGACCTTTGTTTTCAGGCAGAGGATTTCCATTTCCTTCTCCATGTCTGTGTTTGTGAGATACCAAGTTTCTGTAAATGTGACAGGGTATGACTTTATTATGTCCAAAATCATGACCAGGCCTTAACCAATGGCAGTCCTCTGCAGTTGTATTTTCTTCCAGGGTGACAAGATCTGATAGAAGGGATGAATTGTACTTGGTTATTCTGTGAAGTGAGCAGCTCTGTGGCTGGGTCAGTGGAGCATCTTTGGCCAAAGGAAACTTTGATTAGCATGTGTGTGGCATTGAAGTCACCCTCTTCAAGGAGTACAGACAGTAAATGCACACAGGCATTTAATGAATGAAGCTGTAAACTCATGCTGTATCCAAAGCAGATACACTGATGGAGTACCTACAGTAGGCAGCCCTTGTAAAAGCAATTGTTCTTTCAGTTCAGACCTCCCAGTAAAACAGTGCTGGGCTTTCACTTCCATTTCCCCCTGCTGAGTTTTTCTTTGCTAATTGTGATAGTATGAACAAGAGCACAGGGCATTTGAAAAGCAATAATTTAAATCATGGAAAGTAAGCATGTAACTTTTTTTTTTTTTTAATTTTCCCTGTCAATACCCAAAAGATTGTGGTGAATAGCACTGCCTCAATTTCACATCCAAGCCAGTTGAGGGATTTCTGCAGCAGAGTCCAGCCTGGGCTGCAGTGGTCTGGGAGGGGTGTGTGGTCCTGGGCTGGGTACAGGCATGGTGGAGGGACATCTCTGGGGCAGGAATGCCATCTCGTGGCCATAAATAGCTATTATGTGATTTTAAATCCACCTCCCATCCCTTCTTCCTTCCTTATGACACTTCCCCAGTGTATCAGTCATTCTCAGGAAACACAAATCAAGCTGTATTTTCTGAATAGCAAAGATCATCCCTTTTTGGGTTCCTAAAGCTGTGCTGTCGGCCTCAGCAGCTCCTCTTGGCTGCAGTGCCCTGTGCTGGCACTGGGACGGGATCCATGGGGATTGTGTGTGAGCCACAAGCAGATCAAGAGCAGACCTTTGCAGGCTTTGCTTTGCTGCAGTCTCTGTCAGCTTTGCCCTCACCCTTCTGTGCCTTGCACACTCGGGCGCAGATGTGATCTCTCCAAGACATATTTGTCTCTCAGCCGGCGGTGTAGCGCTGCCGTAGCCAGTTGGAGGATGTGGGAGTTGCAGCTCCTGGAGGGAGAGATGGTCTGGTACTGCTGTCTGCATGATGTTAAGCAAGATGGTGCCTGCGTGTGTGACACATACATTGTGTCTCAGAGCTGTGGAAACAGAAAAGGACAGAGCATGAAGTGCTGGAGGCTGGAACACCTCCTTAGCTGCTGTAGAAGGAGTCCAGTCTTTAGTGACACACTGTCTCTGCTCACCTTTTGAATAACACCATAGTGCTTTCTGCAGTGGTGTTTTGGGGAAAATAAGCACCCTTTTTGTAAGCAAAATATTTACCAGTGGTGTTATATTTTAGCAGAGGGAGTGTTCCATGCTCAGCAGGAATTAGGGTGCCATAGGAAACTATGGATTCACTCAGAGCATCCTTGGGTTATCCCAGAGCAGACATCAGTGCTGCATGCAGAGCCATGGCCTTGCTCAGTGTTCTGTGGCTCCAGGGAAGACAGGTACAGCCACGTCTGCTGGCCAGTGCCTGCAGGAATGCTGATTTGTCAGCACCTGCATGAGAGCTGCATCAGTGAAAGCGTGTTTTAAATCACTGCGAAGTCTGTGCAGGAAAGTCTGGGAGGAATCAAATTTGTTTGTGCTGTCACTCCCACTTCAGCTCAGCTTGTTCCGAGGGGATGGGACTGAAAGGCTGCTCTGGCAGCTGAAAGGGAGGGGAGGAAACAAATGTAAACAAAAATAGGCTGTGTTGTCAATCTGTGTCTGATGTCTTTGGTTATCCTGTTTTGAAGGTGAGTAAACACATCAAAGTTTTACCGTGGGAGGAATCCCAGAGGAGGCTCAGCAGCCCCTGAGCATCACGATGTGTTATGGATGCAAACCTTTCTCAGTGCATTTCTACAGGCAGAATGGAACGGTGCCTTTCTTAGCACCTGAGTGATATTTCCAAACCCAGGATGTTTTTGCATGAGCAGTGTATATGCATCTGTATGTGTTCTTTGAGATTTTAATTTCAAATCTTTTTTGTGAATCTGCAGCAGTCACCTCCAGCACACCTTTATAGCAGTGGAAAGACAGGGGCTCTCTATGTCAGGCATCACTTCATCTGCTTGCTGCCTCTAAAATGAGATGAGGCAAATTAAGGCCTAACTCTACTGATTTAATTAGATCTCTCCTTATTGCAACAGTAGGAGCCCAAAGCAGGGGACTGAGGCACATTTAAACAGTAGTACAGTCCTCTACATTTTGGGTTTTCAAGTGAGGTTTGTAGTCCTACTGTAGGAAGTCACAAACTAGTTTGTAGCTGTCCCCAGCACAGCATCCCCAAACTGGCAGTTGTTTATGGCATTCTCCTGCTGAAACAGAGTTGTGTGTGCATCCCATAGGTCTCCAGGTGTGTGACCCAGCCTGTGAGCCTTCTTGGAGTGCCTAAAAAAATCCAGAATTCTTCTGTGCCTTTGGGCTTTTTCAAATCCCAAAGACATAAACAAAAAACCTATTATCCATTGCCATTACCCACAAGAGCTGCAAAGAATACATATTTTCTCAAAGGCTTTGGGATGCCCTGCTTGTGTTTATTATGGATTTGTGACCCAGCTGGTGCAGGTGTGAGCACCTGCCTCTGCCATGTGTCACAGACATGTCTGTTCTTCCACATCCCTGCCAGTTCAGTGCCTCACCTGCACTGCTCCCTACAAGAAGCTGTGAGCTCTTCCAGCCTCTGCTTGTGAAGGACTCACCATTGCCTAGTTTATGGTGCTCCTAGAAGTTCCCAAGCACTCTTTTCATTTTAAAAAATGGGTATTTTCATCCCAGTGGGATTAATGCCATCCCTGCCTGAGGGTTTGCTGTTGACCTGAGTGAGTCTGTTTGTGCTCAGTTATAATGAACTATTGCCTCTGTGTGTGGGCAAGGGAAGTTCAGGTAGATCACTGATAATTGTGGTCATCAACCTCTAGTTCATGTTTTTGAATGGCTGGTATAGATAAAGCATCAGAGAATATAGTAAAAAGCTATCCTGTGTGCTTCTTCACATATAGTTAACTGTTAAAGATACTTTAAACCTGTCTATTTTCCTCCTTGCTTGTGTCTCTAGGAATATGTAGAAAAGAAACACAGCTTAGCATTACATTAGAGGAAAAGGTGCACTACTCCATCAGCTGCATGAAGGTAGGTTAGCTCAGTGCCTGGTGTGCTTCTGCTCTAACTCTGTTTATCTCAGTGCTCAAGCATGGGTATACATGATTTATGGCCCAAGATTTAAAGGTCTCTCCTGGGAGGGAGGAATGTGCTAAAGTAATAAAACCATCATTTGTTAGACAGGATTTCTGGGAAAACTAAATTGAGACTGTATGTAGCATTTCAGTCTCCAGCAATGAACTTCAGGGATCTGAACTCTCCATCCTCAGAGCAGGAGCCAGATCCAGCAGGGACCATGACTGGGCACCACAGTAAACAGAGAAAACAAGGCTGGATTAAAAGCATCACACCACACAAGGTGAAGCAGTCACCAAGCCCAGGCAGTGTCTGTCAGGCTACTGTCTGTGCTGGTGAGACCTAGCTGCAATACACCAGGAGGGACACAGACATGTCAGAGGAGGAGAGATGAGGATTGTAAATATAAAGAAATTAATGAAGCACAACCTCTCCACCAGCACTGCATGAGGGAGGGAGGCTGCCAGACTGGCCAGTCATGGCATCCTCACCAGATCCCATTCTGACAGCAGAGGACAGCAAGGGAAGGACAGCTGCCTTCCACCGTTGTCCCAAACATGGTCACATATATTAAATGCCTTTCAGCTGGACCTCTGTGCCCTCACACACAGCCAGCTGGCTGTGAAGGAGGGTAGATGATGCTGCTGCTGGTTTTGGTGACCCTGCAGAGATGGAAGCAGCTGCCTGCCATGTCCTACCTTCCCAGGGATGTGTTGCTGTCTTGGGAGGGAACAGGCACTACTGCTGAGTTGGTTAATTTGGGAAAACTAGACTGAGCAGGTGGCTCAGTACACTCCTGCAAATGTGGCCAACATGTAGGAATATTATTCTGCAAGACTTTTTTACTGAAGTGGTGAATTTATGGGAACAAGGCAGAAGAGCAGCATCTCTGGCAGAGAAGATCTGTCCCAGGAAACTGCTGTGGCCAGTGGGCATCATGCACACCTGGAGTGAGCCCACTGAGGGGACAGCATAGCTCTCCTTTAGTACACATTTTTACTTCATTTTCTGATTTTTTTGTTTATTCTGTGCAAGCTGGAGAGGGATAAAAGATATCCTCTGATAATTTTGAAGCCCGTGAGAAGAGGTCATAGAGGATGTTTAAATGTCCCCCCTGTGGAAAGCACATGGCTCTGCAGCTGCTCCCCTGCTAGCCTGCTTAGCAGGGCTGATTCATGGCCCAGCAATGCAGCCCAGTTGCACTTGTTCATTACTTATATAAATCACAGGCATCAGTGTTCTGGCTACATCAAGTTACAAGAGTATTGATGGAAGAAGGGTGACGTTTAAATTAGGCAGGGGCTGAGCAGACTTGCTGGAGAGCACAGTATATGAATGAAAGAGTTTAATGAATTTTCCTGGGTATTAAATGTGTATGTTAGCTTTTAGGAAGGTCAGAGGTGCTAAAATTTCCTTTAGAGGAACTTACATACTTGAGTTGAACAGAAATTACTAAATCAGTGTCTCTCAAGGACAGCTGAGAAAATTGTAGGTCACATAAGAGGGATATTGTGAAGAGAAGCAGCTGAAGTCAGAGACCCTCCTGCCTGGTTTCTTGTGATACGTGAGTGCAGTCAGGACAGGGATCTTTACAGGACTTTGCCAAGCCTTACTCATATCCCAAATAGTATTTCAATAATGAATTTTAACTTATCAGTGCCACAGTGTTTTAAAGTTTTTGTCTTTTAGCTGTGTGGTAATTAACTTTATAATTGCTATATCTGCATTTTGGAAGCCCTCAGCCCTACAGCCAAAGATCAGCAAAGCACTGCACTTCCATGGGGTGACAACAGTTGTTTCTGCAGTGACCTTATGGCAGGGAAGGGCAAGAGCTTGGTACGGCATCAGTGGGAGGAGAGTGGTCTTACAGATTTTGGCCATAAATTGGGAAGAGCTGAATAGCATCAGCCTGAAGGTTTTTCACATCAGCAATCCAAGACAGCTGAGAGCAGCTAGGTCTGAGCAGCCTGGCGCCTGCATTGGCAATGGCATCACTGCCCTTTGTGTGTGAGTGAGGGCAGTGTCTGTGACAGCTCCCAAATGCTCCTGAAATCAGGCAGGTGAACCCATCCTTCAGGTGCTCCATGGGGCTGTGGAGGTAATGGCAGACAAGGTCTGACCTTTGTTACTTGTTGGCCGCTCACACCCTCTGGATATGTGTCATTTTTTGTTCCATTCAGGATAAAATCCTAGCACTTCAGGATGTTTGGTCAGTAACTGTGATGGCACCTCTAGGTGAATCTGCAGACACAAAGTCTACAGTGATGATCTCGTTATTATGCTTGTAAAAGGTAAAACAAGGGCCAGCATCTGTCAAGTTAGCACCTGGGGCATATCTCAACCTCTGGCACTTTGCAGCCAGAAGAGTTTAGCTGCTTATCCTAAGTTTGAATCCTAAATAAGAAACCCTGGAGACAAAAGTAGATCCTGGTGAGAGCACTGGAACAGCACAGATGCCATAAATAAGGCAATGATTCTTGTAAATTCTCTGTGCACAGCAGCATTTCTTTATCAGTTCCAGACTTTGGGATGCACTGGCCAATCAGAAATACTGAGCTGAGGGGTTCAGGCAGGATTCAGATAGTTAATATGGTCCTGTTGAGGTAGTACTGCCAGGATTGTTCTGCTTGTGTACCTTTTTTTGGTGTTTGTACATCCATATGTATCCATGTGTGTGTGTGTCCTTTTGGTCAGAGTGACATTTGTTTGTCTGCATTTGCAGGTGTTTTATTGCTTTGAGGTGTCAGCATGAGTTCTGTGATAGAGGGACAAAATAGCATTGCTACTTCATGGCATTTGTCCACAATGGGTCCCTGTGCACTTTCCCAACAAATGAACTCCTGCAGTGATAACCTGCTTAATGATTAAATATGGAAATTAAACCATTACACTGTTAGTCCCTCAGAAGATCCTAATACCTAGCTACCATCCAGAGATAATTTTTTGAACAATAATTTAATACACAGCCCAGATAAACTGGGTATTCAGATTGAATACAAATGATGTTTCAGTGGCATGAATTATGGCCTTATGCTGAGCATCACTATGGCAACTAATGACATCACCACAGGCTCCAACCTGCACAAAACTCAACTTTTGATGGTCTCCATTTGTTGGCGCAGATCTTTTCAGGGCTTTTTGGGGTATGAATATGTAAGCACCAGTGTTGTCAAGGGTTTGCTATGTATGTTTGCTGTCATTTGAAACATTTATTCTCTTTGTGGTTAATGTTGTTCCCATGAAGGAAACCTAATGAAAATTACTGTTTGTATTTGGTTAGTAACATTTGTTGATAACATATGGTCTGGGAATGCTTCAGCAAATAAGAGCTTTTTAATAGTAAACAGAGATACGAGTTCTATAAAGCAGATGCTGTCAAAATACACAGTGTAAGGTTGGATATTTTCTTACTTCTGCCTCTTACCCAAAGCAAGATAATCTTCCTACTTTCCCTCCTGGTGACAACGCAGTTTTTTGAGAGAAAACATAACCTGTGACCCAAATCTGTGATTAGAAAATTAAGTTGTTTCTTGCTTCTTACCCTTAAAATATTTTTAGGTAGCTGATGGCTCACACATGAAAAAAAATATGATATAAAGGACCTGACTGGACCTATAGTGCTGTAGATAATTTAAGCCAAACCTCTGCTGTCTGGCACTGGTGGAGGTTTGATGCATCATTGTAAAAGGCAAAACATGTGAAACAGTGACACCAGAAGAGGAAGCTTCAGAGCAAAGGTGATGAAGAACCCAAGCTTGTTAATCAGCTCTGTGCTGAACACGCTCACTGCTGAGCTCAGTTGGACAAGATTTGCTCAGTGGGGAGCAAAGCATAAACCCATACTCCTAGAGCACAAGGAGAAGTGAATTATTTTTACTGATAATTTTCCAAATGCTAAACTTCCTGCTTGGTGTTCATCTTTGAGGAACATCTAGTCACTGGAGCATGTCTTCTGAGCCTTTTCAAGGGAACTGCCTTTCTTCAGGAGAGGATCTAGTTTGAGGACAGCCTAAAGTGGGAAAGTGTCATTATCAGAGTGAGGGTGAATAGAAGTAGTTAGTGAGTTATGGTGTAATCATCTAACTTGCAGCATTCTGGGTTGCAGTGTGTGTTCCACCACATCACTCAGAGGTGTTGCTCATGGCACGCTCTTGGCAGGGTCCCACATGGAATGAGTTCAGGTTTTCTCTGCATTTGGGCAACTTGTGATTGCAGAAATGTGTAGATGTCCTCTAGAGACATGTGTCTAGAGGCTGTGGGTAATTCAGCCTCCATAGCACTCCTTTCCAAGCCAGGGAATGACTCAGAGAGTACAAATAGTAGGCGGTGGTTCATGGTGTAGTTGCAGAGGTGGCATCTTCCTGGCCAATGCAGTCCCACCCACAAGGAGCTGGTGTCCTGCTATGTAGTCCTAGAAAACTAGGATTACTCCAGACATAATGGCTTGCACTTAAACTTTGCTTGGGCTGAGACTTGGAAAGCAACCCAGGTTAAGTTGCAGTTTCTTCAGAAAAAGCAAACTTCACTTTCAGCCTGGAAAGGAGAGGTTAATGAGCCAAGAGAGGAGGACAGGCATGAGTGATTACAGACATCCTGGGTGCAGATGTCTTCAATCCTCTGCTTCTCTTGTGACTACACAGGCTGACACTGCAGGAGACATTGTTCTTTCTAACTAAGAAAGTTCTCTTAAACTTGGTTTCGTGCTGCTTCCAGATGCTCTCTTCATTTCCCAAAAGGATGTTTCCAAACATCTGTCCCACATTTCCCAAAGAAGATAATTAATACCCTTGTCACTCACACTATCCAACCACTTTGGCTGGTGTCAGACACTTTTTAGGTTAACTGTTTCATGCCTGAGCAGTGTTGCTGCTGACCTGCCAGCTGAGCTGAACACCTCTCTGTCCTTCTTTTCACAGCTGGGGCACCCAAGGAGACTTCACGACGACCCACGCGCTTCCTGCAGTGAAGGTGAAGCTGTTCACGGAGAGCACAGGAGTGCTGGCTCTGGAGGACAAAGAGCTTGGGAGGGTAAGGAGATTTTGGGTTTAGTAACGTTTCCTTCTGGCCCTGCTTTTCTAGAGAAATCTCTCCTGTACAGAAATATCTTTGGAGCACAACATGCTCTGTTTTTTTGCCAAGCCTCAGGAGGGGGAAAGAAAGCAAGCTCTGCACTGCTGGAAAGGAGTGCATCTCGCATGCTGTCTTTGTTGTGAGTTTTTAATGGCAGCATTTCAGCTGGCTGTGCCTGCTCTGAGCAAAGGCAGAGGATCTTGTGTGCAATATTGGCACACCGGAAAGCCTTAAAAGTGGCTTGCGGAAATGGACATTCCTGAGGCAGAAAAGGGGATTATGCTGAAGCAAAAAGAGGGGATTTAAGTTTGGCAAGGGACTGTTAAGTTTCTCTCATATCTGCTGAGCAGCCGGTACACAGTTTGAGCTTTTGAAAGCACTGACTGCAGTACTCCCTGCAAAAGGCTTGGAGCCCTGGCTTCCCTGGGGATGGATGGTGGCTGAGCTGGTGGCTTCAGTGGGGCTGCACCGGGGAGAGGAACATGAGGGTTCATTGCTCCCATCAATGGTGTTAATAGCAAAGAGCTCAGATTCCCAGGGTATTGGCCACAGAGCAAATCTTCCCATCTCTGCCCCTCACCTGTGGCCCCTAAACCAGTGCCCTGGCACTGGTGACCCTTGATCACTGCAGCCCACAGGTGCAGAATATCTGTGGATGGCACTTTACTATGCTTTGGGACACTTCACTTGTCTCCGTGGATCTTGTGCAGCTGTTTAATTTGTGTTGGCCCCAGGCAGAAGTGGCAGCAAACTCCTTGCCACGCCTTCCTCAGCTTTCCAGGCTGAGATCAGTATGATGATGACTCCATGAAAATCAGTTTGGGGTAAAAGGACTTGGCACCTCCTGTCATGGCTCAGCATGACCCAGGTGATCTCCAGGGGCAGCTTGGGCTCTGTCTGCCCTGCCCTGCAGCACTCCTTGCTCTGCATCCTGTCTGTATGGCTGTGGCTAAGAAATTCATGGTCAGGAAGGCCACTGATCCTGTTGCAAGCCCAAGAACGATATTTCCAGGGGTTTTTCTTGCTAACTCTATGGCTGTTTGTGCCCTGACAAGGAAGAGTCTCTGTCCATTCAACATTTTTCCTAATTAACATGGTTTTGTGTTAATCCTGTTCATAAAAGTACAAAACATTCTCCCAGGTCCTAGTGAGCTGTTGATTTAAATTTATAGCTTTATTGTGGAGAATGCTGTGTGCAATTTTGTCTCATGTAATTCATGTTCATTTTAATTATTTGTTTTTTTGTGTTCATGAAGCATCCTTTGTTCTTGCACTTGAGAGAGAGAAAAGCAAAGCTAACCCCTCTTTTCCCCTCTCAATCTTCTTTTCAAAGGGAGTCACAGCCCCTTCAGACTTTCTCATCCACACCTTGATCCTTCCTTTCTCCCTGTCCTCCTTTTTTGACAAAGAGGATGACCCCTCTATGCTGCAGTCCTACAGCTGAAGACCTACAATTGTTTTGCTGCACAGCATCATAATATTTTCAGGATTATTTTCAAAACCTCCTACTTCAAACAGCCTGGCACCCTGCCTTTATCCACTGTGGCATGCTGAGCAGAGCTTTTCACCCAGCCAGCCGCACTGCCATTCAGGGATTTTCCCCTGAGTGGTTACACTCTGTGCAGCCTCTCTTGCTTTGTGAGTCTTGTTTCCACTGGCAGCCATGAGCAGTGCTGACTTTGCTGGTCTTGGGAAGCAATTAGCTGTGCATGTTGTTCTGAGAAAGATGTCAGCACCCAAAGCAACCCCTCTTGCCCTGAAAGGCTGATGAGCCAACCCTACCAATGTGCTTTAATTCCCAATCCAGCAGGAAACCATCCCTCAGCTCTGAGTTTCTGCAGGCTGAAGGACATAGGCCAGCAGTGGCAAGTGTGGGGAGCTGGCAATGATTCCCCCTGGCCCGTGGCCATCAGTGCTCTCAGTCGGCCAAACTTCAAAGGGATGCTCGGTGCACCCGGAGCGGCCGAAGGATGACGCGTGTCTGCTCAGGCTGCACCAAGATTCCTTCTTTAAATAATAATGAAACCGGGAGTGTGTTAAGCCCCTGGTTTAGCTGTTGGAGTGGGCAGGAACCTGCCTGCATGGAGAGAGGAGGAAAGCAGGTTTTATACACAAAACACCCCTGCTCAGCCGCCCTTTGAGCAGTGGCTTTGTGCTCTGCCAGGCGGGTACAAAGCCCACTTTCTATTGCCAGTGTTAAGTTGGCAAGCGGCCACCACTCCTCAGCTCACCACTTTTATCCAAGGGAGAACTGGAAAATGCTCCCAAGCCCTGCACTGCTGAATGGGCAGCTGAAGGCATGGGAATACATCCTGACCCTATTGAAGCCAATGGCAGGGCTCCCATGGATTTCAGCCATGCCAATACTTCATCTACCGAGGGCAAGGAGGGGAAGAGCTGTGAATTGCAACACCACTGAGAAAAGTTTGTGTCTTTTGTGGAAAAAAGAGTTAGAAATCAAAGCAGAGAGCATCCCAAGCACACAGAATGGCTGCTGCCTCACTAAAAGATGCAGCTTAGCACAGGTGGATGTTCTTGCATGACCTGCCTGGCACTGGGGTTCCTTGGATGCTGCTCAGAGCTTGGGTCTGTCATGCTTCTAACACCCCCTGCTTCATGTGGAGAACTAATTTCTCATCTTCAGAATTTGCTTAAATGTGTTTTCTTCCAAGAGTGATGCAGTACAGACTGGTGTTGCTCAGTTATCTGTGTGACTAATAACAGCTTCAGATTCCTGACAGAGAAAGCAATTCAATAAAAGAAGTGATAAATAACATTAATGGATAAGGGTAAAGTTGAGAATCTACTGATGTTTACCTCAGGCTTTAGAGGAGGCAATAAATTTAGTTTTAGAGTAATTCATCAGAGGGTAATAGCATCAATGATATTTTGGTGGAAAACAACCCCTAGATTGTTGAGTCAGCAGCAAAGTTGAAGAGCAGAGGAATACAAGATTATAGTCTGGGCTGGAATTTGGCAGGAGCATAGTCTAAGCATGAGCAAGAAATGAGTGATGGCAGCACACCAGTTAATGAGGGTGAATGCTGCCATTTGTAAGAATTGTGAAACAATTTGCTTGCATAAAGATTAATGAATTTAAAGATTAATCTCACTACAGCACAGTGGAAACTTGAATGAATTTGTACCAGGCAAAGTCACCTCTGAGAGTAAAAGCATCAGAAGGGGAGCAGAAGGGGAGCAGGTGTAGGAGGAAAGGGATTAGGCCACCTCAGAAGAAACACATGGGAATACCAGGAGGAGATGGTGGATGTGATGTTGTCCTAAGGAAATACTCTGTATCTTACTGTCCAGGGAGCTGCTCTGCTTTGTAGTGGTAATTAATAAGTGGGAAAAGCACAGCTGTGATCAGGAAAGACTATTCACCTCTTGGAACTTTCAGTTTCTTTGAGCCAAGTGCTTGCATTGGTGTTCATCTGCAGTCACTGGTGTTGCATGGATGTGCTGCAGCTGGAGACCCTCCCAGCATTTCCTGCTGCATGAAATGGAAGCAGGATCCTGCAGCCACTCATGTCATGACATGGGATGCAGATTTTATCTGCTGTCATAGCTCAGTCAGATGTACCATCCTGAAATGATAGGAACTGATCATGCAGCTCTGTCTGCACAGCCCCGTGAGCTGATTGAGGACCCAAAGAATATATGACCTAATCTCAAAATAATAAGCTGTACTTTAAAAAAGCAATAAAATGCCATCCTCACTGATGTGGATACACATATCCAGTCTGACTTCTAGGACAAAACTAGGTCATGATGTATTTCTGTTGTTCTGATGTATTTCTATTCCACATTAAGCCCCATTTTATGAATAATTTTTCCCTTTAACATTGCTCATTTTAATTTCTACAGGTTGTTCTCCACCCTACTCCTAACAGCCCAAAGCAGTCAGAGTGGCACAAAATGACTGTTTCCAAAAACTGCCCTGATCAAGACCTGAAGATCAAGCTTGCTGTGCGAATGGATAAGCCTCAAAACATGAAGCACTCTGGGTAAACATTTGTCTCAATCTAAAGTCATTTTGTTTTGAATGTGCATTAGGAAATATTGCTTTTTAAGATTCTCAAAGAGAAACTCTTTTTCTCAAGTTCACAGGAGGTGAAGCAGAAAGATACTTATAAAAATGGCATTATTTCAGTCGTTGATAGTGCACTTTCCATATTCTTAGCATAGTCTTTTTTAATGCATATGAGCTAAACAGTTTAAATTTTAAACAGTTTTCCTCACAGGAAATTATGTTTTTTTTCCTGTGAGAAATGATAGATGAACTGCCCAACTCTCTGAGAATAATATTTTTTAAGTTATTCTGTGTCTCCCTGTATCAATTTCTCAAAACCAAAACCACAGTGCACTTTCCACTTGAAATGAACCCCAGTGTGACCAGCATTAATTATACTGAGATACACACCACAATTAAATAAATTCCACAATTGCCTGGAGTAGGACTAATAATTGGGAAGGTTAAAAGGGACACTTTCCCCTCCAGGAGGGAGTGTCAGAAGATCTGGGGCCAGAGGGAGCCCTCATCACTTCTACCTATAATTACAAATTAGATCATCCTTGGGAAGATCTAGCTAAGGCCATTGGCAAGGTTCTCATTGCTCTTCAGAGCCGAGGATGTGACAAAAAATTGAAATTGTCCAGGAAACTTGATGTTGGAAATAACTCTCCAGTCTGGTTTTGGTGCTATAAAAGTGACTTTGTTTCACTTTTATTTTCATGGCATTTTGTTAAATTCCATCTATTATTAGGTGATTTAGGTCA
This sequence comes from Pyrgilauda ruficollis, assembly GCF_017590135.1. Taxonomy (NCBI): domain Eukaryota; kingdom Metazoa; phylum Chordata; class Aves; order Passeriformes; family Passeridae; genus Pyrgilauda; species Pyrgilauda ruficollis. The sequence continues at coordinate 7,147,162 of NW_024508101.1, forward strand.
CTCATCTTTTCTAATTCCTCCTCCTCCTGTTTTCTCTGCTGATGAGGTCAGAGCCAGTTGTCTTGTGTGAAGTTTAATTTTTCCATGATCACAGGCACCAAAGCCAGAGAGGACAGATCTCCTGTCCTGTTTATTTCCGTGATCTCAGCTGAAAGTAGGGCTGTTCTCTAGCTTTCTTCAACTGATAGTTGATTTACATGATACTGCTTAAAGCTCTGAGTTTTATTTCTCTTACTCCCAGAACTGAGATTATCTTTCTGTTGATGTTAGCAGCAACAGCCAAAAGGACACTTATTACCCTCTTCTTGGGCTAGCCAAGGACTCAAAGCCCACATCAGCATGACTTGGAGTTTTGTGATTTGAACATTCACCAAAGTGTATGCTTGATCTCTTCTGGCATAAGGAACCCCTTGCATAACCAAAAATGAAGTCTTTTTTTCTATTTATTGAGCCAGAACTAAAGTAATTATAATGATACATAAAACATATTAATGCTGGATATTCTTATGTTTATTATTAGCCTGGTGCTACCACTAGTTTTGCCAGTGTTTGTGTTATAGTGTCACAGTGGCCAATTCATCACAGAGATTAAATGCTTATTTTGACATTAATTTTTAAAGTTAATTCTTCCTTTGTAGAAAATAGTAAATTCACTTCTCCTCAGAAATTATTCCATTTGCTTGAATTATCTGTGGCCAAGCAATTTCTCGGATTTCATCTTAAAGCTGCTCAGTGAAGTGTCCTGGTTCAGTCAGTCCAGTGGATATTGAGATCCTGTGTGCTGGGTTTAATGTAGGAAGTGTCCCTTTGTTTGACAGCTCTCCTCAGCAAAATGGTTTTATGACGGCTAAAGCAGATTTGGGGTTTCTCTCCATTAATTCTTCTGTTGCAAATGCATTCTTCACCCATTCAGCCATGCTGTAGCTATTCACTGGCACTAAAGAGCTTCAAATTCTGAGCAAGTTGTGAAAAACAAAAGGAAAGAGAGAATTAATACCGTGTAACATTGAGGCTCTGTAAGATTTTTATGTCGCTTTCTTTGCAGGTAATCTGTTCAGGCTAGAAATAATCCCATTCATGAATGCTGGTGAGCTTGAGAGTCTTGTAATTGCTCCTTCTTGTGCATTAACTTCAGTTTTTAAGTGTAAACAATTCTAAGTGTAAACAAAATATACTGAAAAGCAAGAGAACAACAAATTAACACTTGTGTACTGAATTCACCTGTTCTTTTCTCCTAGGTATTTATGGGCCATTGGTAAAAATGTTTGGAAGAGATGGAAGAAACGATTCTTTGTCCTGGTCCAGGTAACAGATGTAACTAGAAGTGATCTTAAATCACAACATGAAGTACTTGAGTCTGTCCTCTGGCCATTTTCAGTGCCATGTGATTGATGCTGAGCTGTGGTTCTGTGCAGGGTGTCTGTTAATCATGGATTCTTTTCTAAATGTATGGGTGTTCTCAAGGATATCCCAGTTGCAGACTTCTAGCCTTGAGTTTCCAGATGCACTTGAATGCTTGATAAAATGGAGAATCAGTTTTAATGAGGAATTAATGAGGCGAGGAGGAAGCTCAGTCTGTCTCGGTTGGAGGTCCTTGGGCTCTCTTTTGAACCTCCAGGTTAAATTTAGAGCCCATTTGAAACTACAGAAATTTTATCACTGGCTGTGTCAGAATCAGCATCAAATCATTCTTGACATCTATCTTGCCTTCACATTTATTACTGCTTCTCATTGTCTACAGCTCTCACTGATCATTTTGCAGTCATCATTTTGCAGTGTCTTCCTTTTTTTTTTTTTCTTTTTGCCCTCAGTTTCATTAGACCTGTATATTTGACCACTGTTAAGAATTTCAAGGAAATGGGCAGATGTCCTCTGTAACCTAGAAAGGATAGAAAGGATCTGTACTTGTGTGTACTTTGTGTGTTAGATCTTCCAAGGGCAGGTGAAACCACTGCCTTGGCCACAGAAGTGTGTGGCCCCAGTGTGAGTGATCCATTTTCACACCAACCTGAGGAAGTCACAGAGTCCTCTTGGGCCCATCTCTCTCTCCCTCCTCTCTGGACTCTCTGGGTGTGTTGTCTCCAAGAGGAATAAAACCTTTGTTCAGGGTTTTCTATGAAAGCAACACAGAGATGCTCTGATGGAATAACATGGGATCCAACTGAGATCTTGTGACAGCACAGATCCAAACTGATCAGGTCAGAGGGTAAAACCCTGCTGCTGATGAAGCAGATGGCAGGTCTGCTGTAGAGGGACAGTGTAAGAACAGAGATGGTATAAACCAGGTGCACCAGACTCCACATTTGGAGCACGCTTGTTTGTGTGCTGTCCTGTGCTGGTAAGGAGAGGAGTCCAAGCAGCTCCTCTTTCACCTTAGACACCTGATTTCCCTGCTCCTAAATCACCTGGTGTAAGCTGTTTCCTTTATTTTGTTAATTATTGCTCCAAGTTCATCTGTCTTAGTAGAAAGCTTTAATTGTATTCAGTCTCCTTTTAGCCATCATGGCTGGCTTCCATAGCATGAAACTATGGGGCAGATAAGGAAATCCATCCTTGAGTAGTAAAGGAGATTTAGGATGTGTGGGATCCATGTAAGTAGGAAGGTATTTGGAGAGACTCATTAAGTACCTAGTCCTATAACCAAGTATGATCAACAGAGACAGTTTAAGTGCTCATTTTGTACTCCACATGGGGTGAAAATGGCCACAGAGAGGGGGCAGGTAGTGTGGAGCAGCCACAGGGCATGTCTCTACCTGTCTTTCCCTTTTGGGAACATTACATACTGACCCTGTTCTTTGGCAGAGATTGAAGGATTGCTTTTCTCTGTATGTTTCCTTTATTATGTTCTGAAATGAAGTTAGAAGTGCTGTGGCAATCCATGATCACCTGTAGTGCAACTGGTATTGCTTCTCCCTGAGAGACAATTCAGTCCTATTAGACCAAGTTCTCAGTTCTTTTTTTTCCCTGTGAACAGGGATGCTCCAAAGCAGAGAGTCGTTTTTCCCAACCTCATTTCTCCCATAAATAATTCTATTGATACTCTTCTGTTCAAGGGTTTGGAGATTTGGACTTGTCTCTCAGAGCCTTCTGGCCATTCAGTGTGGTTGCAATTGCTTCTCTGGTTTTTAGCTGCTATATATTCTTCAGCATGCTGTGGAATTGAAGCTCTCAGAGTTATTCCATGTTTTCTCATGTTACTAGGTCTGTATTCGTCAGTTGGCATATCAGAGCAGAATTTGGCCAGAAAAGCGATTCATTTGAATAAGATGAGCAGACTTTTGCCCCCAGAGAGTCTCTGTAGCCCACCTCAGAAATTCCAGCTGCCACTGCAGCTTCTCTGTTATGTTACCGTTTGCTCAACATTTGGTGCAATGTAAAGTGTTCTGCCGTACATCAAATATAAACAAGAAACACTCTCTATGCAGTCCCTCAGATGTAGTTTGAGCATATTGAACATGTCAGCAGGCAATAAAGATGGAATAAAAATACTTTGCTGTCCGTATGTTTGTCATTTGCTTTTCATGCAATGCAAAGGATGGGTGCTGATATGAGCGGGGATTGGCAGTAAAGGTGTTGATGTCCAGGATGCTCTGAACTCTGCTAAACCACAGGCAGAAAATAACCCCTGCAGGAAGGTGACCTGGCTCTTGTTACAGAGAGTGGACAAGGAGCTGCCCCTCTTTCAGGAGCTGCATCCATACCAAGCTCCTGCCTGCACCAGAGTTGAGAGATAGAGCCCAAAGCATAAAGTTCATTTGACATATAGTGGTCTGGTCAGTCCCTGACACTGCCAGGAGGGCAAGGCTGTTTGGAGGAGTAACTAAACATTTCCTTTCTGATCTCTTGTCTCTGTCCCTTACCTGTAGCATCTTCTATTGCAGCTCTGTTTCCTCTCCTGTTGCTTGCAGGATAACCTCCCCGCCATGGGCTTGTGTTCTCTCCCTCTTTCCCCATTTCAGATGGACACAGCCTTGATTCCTTCAGTTCCATTGGGTGCTACCACTCTGTCTTCTGGTACCAGTGGTTAAGAAATTTGTGGTAATAAATACTCAGACTCTTCATAACTATTTAAACAAGGCACAAAAGTGCCAAACTGCATGGGTGGCACCAAGGAGGAAGGTGTTGATGGCAGTTTGTCTCTTTTGTGTCAGTGAAGCCTTGCCGCCAAAAACGGAGGCTTTGCGCACGTATGGAGAAAAAGCAGCTCTGCTGGGAGCGCTTCCACTGCTACTTGGCTTGTGTAAGCCCTGGAGAGAAGGGGAAAGGAGCAATAACTTCCTTGTCATTTGGGTGGAATAATCCCTCGCACCTTCTGTGTCTGTGTAACTGCAAGGGTTATACAGGAGTGAAGTGATTTGTTTGGGTGTAGTGGGTGCGAGCAGTTCCTTTGTGTCATTCCTAGACCTGAGTCTCAAGTCTCCAGCACCTGCCCTGCTGGGTGGACTTGGCTCAGCCCCTCGGGGAAGAGTTACGGCATGGCAGAGCAAGGGCGTGTGCTCCTCCAGCACCGATCTGTGCATGAAGAGGGGTTAGTTTTCCCTTCCGAATGAATCGCAGTCCTCTCTGTACACTGCCCACCCTTCTCATAGACACCCTTTGAGATGAGCAGCAGAAGAGCAGAATACTGATTAGATGTAAATTACATGGCAGAGACTCGTTACTTGCCTAATTTTAAATCCTGAGATATGCAGTGTGAAAATGATGGCAGAATATGGCCCTGAGCTTGGATGGAAATGGTCCACAGCATCACAAGCGAGGAAAATGCTTCGTAAAGGCAGCAGTAATGCCAGTGGCAGTGGTAAGCAAAAGCAATTAAGCTATTTAGGGTAAAGTTCTCTGTGACTGGTTGGGAAAGAAAATGTACATCCATTTCAGATGTTGTGTTTCCTAAGCTGCTGTATCAGCTGCTTGAGCACAGCACACAAATTTCAGCCAGTTTGCCAATTAGACCCTCATGCAAAAGCTGGGATTTTTGATAGCTGGCAGAGCTTGTATTAATTCTTTGCAAGGTCTGATGTGCTGTACTGGCAATAACACCATGGTTGGTTATGGTGGGTTTGCTGGCTTTGCAATAGGAAATTTCTTACAATGATTTTTAAGGGCAAGTGAATTAATTACACTGAGATTTCAGACTGAATCTGTTCATCTCTTATCATAACCCCATTTCAGTGCTCTGGCAGCATATGGGAAGTAACACTCCATGGTACCTGGATGACATGTCTGCTGAGTAGCTTGAAGCAGTTTTCAGCTGATTGTGTCTGATGGTGTTTGCAGAATGTTGTTGGAACCAGATCAACTCTCTAGAGATTAAAACCAGTTGCAGTGTCTGCGCCTGGATCTATTGTTCTAGTGACAGACTCCCTAAACTCAGCATAATTTAGACTAATAGTGACAGTCCTTGCTTTTAGCAAAACTCAGCTGATTTGGGATAAAATGAAATGAAGAGTTCAGTAACTCTGAATATCACCCAGAAATTGAAAATAATTCAGCAGAATTGCAATGCGGTACACGAGCACTCCTAGACTGTGGTCTTCAAGCTGAGGTGAATGACCCATAGGTAGTCCCCATAATCATAGGAAATAATGTTTTCTCTTAGACCCTTTCTGAGAACTAGGCATAGATGGTGATTCTTGTAAAATCTGGAGTGTGATGATACATACAAAATATCTGGAAACTGCTGGTTAAACTGATGCCACAGCTAGTTACACCTGGCTGCAGTAGGTCCTGCATACTCACTGGATGAATTCCCACCACACAGCCCTGCCCAGGAGAGCACACACATCTCCTGCTTGAAGAGAGAAGCTGGGACAACTGTTTTGTGCTGTTTTTTAGAGCTGAATGGATATGCTGAGATGTGAAAACTGCTTTTTTTTTTTTTTTTTTCTTAAAGCTAGATCATTTCCTCTGCTCATTTGTGTCAGGAAAGGGCTTGGGAGGCAATGTACAGCTGCAACCAGAGGACAAGAGTCTCCCATCAAAGTGGAAAGCTGTATTACAGCTGGCAGTATCTTTGCACGGTTTCTCTCCCTTGGGACAAAATGCATGCTGTTAATTTAGAAAAGGTCCATTAAAGAATTTAACCCAAGTAGGGTGGTGTTGTGTCAACAGTAAAAAAGGGGGAGCAAATGACTGAGCTCAGAGTGTGAGGCATGACAATTAACAGGTTTGAGCAGGATCCTGGGGAAAGCAGTGCTCGCTACAGCAGGAGTCTCTGGTGGAGAAACCAGGACAAAGTCAGGACTGGTTAATGCATATCTGCTGTATTTATTAATCAGTTGGATTATATAGCTGGTGACAGAATATGGTCAAGTGCCAAGAAAGTCAGATTTAATTTAGCAGCCTGGGAATAGTGAACTTCGGCATTTGTCTCCTGCTGTCTGCTTCCCCTTTCCTGAATTTCTTTGTCTTTTCCCCCAGCTTTTTTTTTTCCCTTATGTTCTTTTGTCTCAAATTATTTCTCAAAGTGTTTTCCCCTTTTTTGTAATGAACCAGCCAGGGGTGCCTTGGATTAATTCCCTTCTTTTACTTTCTCTCAGTTCGGCTTCCTTAGATGCTCCTTTTCTGGCTGTCATCGAGTCCCTGGATGAAATCCCAGCTGCTTTGAGAGTTTGTCCCTCACTGGGCAGAGATTTCTCCTCTGTCTTCCTTCAGTTTCCTCTCTGTATCTGTGTTTTTTCCAATTACTCAAACCATTCATCTTGCCCATCCCATCTGCTCGCTCGCTCTCATACTCAGCTATGGTTCAGAGTGAAATCAGCAGGCTGTAAGATTAATTTCTGCTATTAACTGTTTCACTTGTCTGGCCACTTCTGAGTTTTACAGAAAGCAGGCTCTGTAAAGCACAATATTTTGGAGGACTGATGAAAGGCAAGTGCAATCTTCTCTTGACCCTACAGTGTTGTTCTGCAGCAAAGCACAACTGTGACATACTGAGCTTTCTAGAATCTCATTTTCTTGGGCTTAGCTTTACCACTGCTTGTAAATGGAAGAAGCCACATTGCACTGGTGGCCATTGCACCAACTCCTCTCTGACTCCAAGCAGTAAATGCTTCAGACAGCAGGACAGGGCACACAGTCCTGCCAGTCCTTGAAGTCAGTAGCTTGAGTTGTTTAGGTACAGGCACTCTCCATGGCACAGTTGGCACCTCTTCCAGAGGCCGTCATTAGCTTTGTCCTCTCTCCAGCCTGATCTGTGGCTTGCTCCTGCCAGCAAGCTCAATTCCTGAGCTTGGGCTTCTGAGCTCTGTGAGTAGAGAAGAAGTAGGACGTGAACCTGGATGAGCCCTGGCTCACTGCCTGTTATAGACCCACCTGCAGGTTTCTCTTGAAGGTCTCTTCTAATAACAAGGAAACCCTGTGCATTCCAACAGAAGAGATCAGTTTGCTTTGCCTCTGTACCAGGATGACTCGACCAGAGCCTACTGTCTACACCTGTCATTTATAACCTTTAACATGAGAAATACCAGCTCTGAAATGCCTTTTTCCCTACACTGCCACTGTTGCTATGGTTGTCTTATTGATAGGGAAGAATAATATTTTCCGGGTCTAAAGAGGAGTGGAATCACTTGTATATGAAGAAGAGCCCAAAATTCAGACCTCATGTTCAGGGTCAGAGAACAACAACTAAACTATTGAATGAATTACCTGTTGCTATAAACCATACAGGAAAAGCAAAAAAAGCATTAGTAGTATTAAGGTTTTCAATAAATGTCAGCATAGGTTACCACTGACATTTCAGGAATTGCATTTATCATGCAGTCCATGAAGTTCAGGCTATCTAACACAGAGAAATCAAATCCTTACCGTTCAGACGAGATCTCTAGGGTTTTTCCATAAATAAAGCACATTCCAGAGTTTCTCCAGGAGATGGCAGCAACATACTGCAAGTACGACTGAATGAACACCACGGGAGCCCGAATGTTGCGCCGAGGGGCACTGGGTTATTTTTAGATTCCTTCGTGTTAATCTTTTTAGTTTTTGTGTTGCCCATACGATGGTAGGCATGCAAAGTTCAGAACAGGGAATATGCACTGGTGTGCTCCTGCTATTGGTCTGCTACTTGTCAATCTTCCGTCAGTGCTGGTAGTTTTAAGGAGGATGCAAGATGCTTAAAGCATCGCTTTTAGTCTTACTCCCACAAATGTGTTAATGATAGAGTTTATTCTTAGGTGGCTTTTGGAGCTGTTCCTGGAGGAAGGCTCGGTGCAGGCAGGGCTGCTGGAGCAGGCTGGCAGCAAGCAGAAGCCCATAGAGGGCAGCAGTAAACCAAGTGGTGTCTGGGCGACGCTGTGCCAATAGACGGGTCCGCCGACTTCAATAAATTACATTTTATTAGTGAGAGATGCCACTAAAATAAGTGCTGCGTGTATCTTTGTAGCCGAGCAATTTGGCTGGAGTTTGAAGGCAAAAACCCCCAGCCCAGCCATGCTCCCATCTTTCAGGATCTCTTCCCAACTTCCAAAAAATGACAAGCACAATTCATTGCCACCCACCAGAGTTTTAAAGTTTCCTCCAGAGGTCAAGAAAATGTCCAGACGAATAAAATTACGTCAGGCGTCCAGGATGTGACACAACCTTAACAAAGTCATTTGAAATCATTTGACAGTAAATTTCCCTGTGAGTTCCTCGCCTGGGGCATGGAGAATCCTCTGCTCTCCTGGCTGGATGAGCTCCTTGCCGAGCATCCAGAGCAGGCACGGGGCCTTGATGCGGCCTGATGGGCTCCTAAAGGCGATTCGGGAGCCTGGCAGAGCCCCCGCAGCTGAGTCGGCTTCCGTCAAGAGCTTGACATTGAATGGATCGTGTCATGCAGATGGTACCTCAGAGGAGTGAGAGCTGCCATTTACAGCACTGATGACAACAACTGCCGAGATCAGTGGCATCTTAAGATTGCTTTAATATGACTGGCACCTAGCAATTTAGCTCACATTGTTTGTGACAGGGTGTCACTCTTGCACTTGTCTGGGGATGAATGATAGAGGGTTTTAAGCCGTGGAGCTTCCTCTTTTGGAGGAAATTAAACCGCTGTATGTATTGATGCAGAGAATAAGGTGTGTGCTGCAGGAGGGTGTGCTAAGAGAGGGGTTTGCAAAAGCCTGGTAAGAAGTTTAGTCTGTCTCTAATGGGTAATGAGCATCCAAATTACCCCTCCATCCCCCATCCCTACAAACACTCTGTAAGCACTTTGGATTGCCTTGTGGTGGTCACCCGGTGCCATCTTAGGTTTGTGATTTTCCTCAGGTTAGTCAATATACATTTGCTATGTGCAGCTACCGGGAGAAAAAAGCAGAACCTCAAGAGCTGCTGCAGCTCGACGGATACACTGTGGACTACACCGACCCGCAGCCAGGTACGGGCTCCCAAAGGGACTCCTCTCTCCTGCCCTCCCTGCCTGCAGCTGAACTCTGATCAGCATTGTTCTAAATATGTGTGGTTTTATAGTGATCATTAGCTATGCATGACTTTACTATAAATAGATCTAAGGGACTGAGCTAGGAGTTGCACCAGAGGAGGGAAAGACTCATCTCTTCTGGGGAGCCTAAGTGAATTAAGACACTTAAATCCCAGTGAAATTTATTGTGAGCTGAATGCTCAAGTTGAGTAATGATCTAACCTGTGCCTTCAGATTGTATTCCCTAAATAAAAGGCTAGCAGCTATCCTTGTCTTTGTTGTGGAAGCATTTTCGCCTGCCCCATTCTCTCTAGGGTGGATGTCAGTGCATGGAAGGGGCAAGGACAGAAAACCCTGGTACCTGGAGGCACCTGTTGGTGCCTCCCTTATTCAAGTGGATGAGCACAATTTTTCTTTTATTTCAGTGGGACAACATGCTGAGCATGGTGATCCTCACCATGCCCTGGGTAATGGTATCCCCAGAGGAGATGAGAAAAGATACAGTAGGTTGTTGTCAAGCCCTTTATTCCCTTTATTCCCTTAATTTTCATATCAGAGGATGGGTGCCAAATCAGGGCAAAGATAGAAATAAGAATATCACCCAAGGACCTTTTTTTGCAGTGTGAGCACTGATGCTTTCAGTCTAATGGGCAACCTCCCACTCAAACCCCATTTTTAATTGGGCTCCAGTGGTGTCCACATGGGACTAGCACAGATGGAGCTGTAGGTGAGAGAAGCAATTAATCCAAGTGTGTTGGGGCATGTTTTAGTAATTGGTTACCTGGGGACCTGTGGGCTGTGTTGCAGGTGAGTTTGGTGCAGGGGAGGGGACTGAGCTGGGAGCAGCATGGGACTGGGTGAAGAGACACCCGAGCAGTGGTGGGGTGGGAAACTGGGGGAGATCTCCTAGCTGGCCTCAAAGTCTGTGAAACTGCATTGTCACTTCCTTTCCTGCCAGGTTTGGACGGTGGCAGAACATTCTTCAACGCTGTGAAGGAAGGAGACACGGTGATTTTTGCGAGTGATGATGAGCAGGACCGTATCCTGTGGGTCCAAGCCATGTACCGAGCCACTGGCCAGTCTCACAAACCTGTGCCACCTACCCAAGTGCAAAAGCTAAATGCTAAAGGAGGAAATGTACCCCAGATAGATGCTCCAATCTCTCAATTTTGTAAGTAAATAAGTTCTCCTAGACAGCCAAAGTCTTTGATGGAAAGATTTTCTGCGCTGATGTAAATCAATATTCACACACATGTTTCTGATTTCAAAACAAAATGTTTTTTCATTATCATAAAGCTTCTTTTTACATCAGTAGATCCAGAAGCAGTTAACCTGTGTGTTTGACAGAACCAAACCCAAGAAACAAAATTCCTTGGGGAACTTGTCAATGGGTATTTTAAAGTGCAATACTTGATGGAGGAGAGAGACTGGGATCTGAGAGCCTGAGACCCACCTTGCCTTCCACAGACACGTGTTTTACCCCCACACAATAAATTGCACACCCAGATCAGAGCAATTCATTAGCACCATTAGCTGTCTGTCAAATGCATCATGTGCTCAAAACTACAGGTGCAAATCTTGCAAGTATGAAATGCACACACAAAAAGAGGTCTCCTGTTGAATATTCAACTGTAGGAAAACATATGGTATTTTTAACAGGTTGCTTTGCAGGCCAGTTAGATGTGAATTTAAAGCAATCATCTTTTAAGCTGTAGCTATGCTGCATGTCCTATGCAGTTACACACATTTTCTTCATCTGAAATTTAGAGCAATTTCTTTTCTCTTGCAGATGTAATTTGATTATAAACCACACAAATGCCTCTTGGCTTATTTTTCTTGAAGGTCTCAATCATCTGCAGCCCCTTTATTATGTAACATACAGCAGTTCTTGCTTGTTTCAGCAAAATTTAAGAATTATTATCATTAAATATAAGTAAAATAAGGAAAAGTGGTAAATATTAAAGAATTCTTCTGATTAAAATAGATTTCAACTTTTTAAAATAGTCTCTGTAAAGTAGTTATGGAGTATATTGTTGTAAGGAACTCAGAAAATCTGAACTTTCCTTATCAATAGCATTTGACCATCTTTTGTATTTCTTTAACTTTATAACAGTATTTATAGAAAGTAACAGTACAAGGCATACAGCTCTATGACCAGTGCTACAGCAGAAAACCTCTGCTTGCTGCTTTTTTATTTTTTTGTGTTTTCCACATGCTTGTGTGTTTTGGCCTCCCTTCTGCCTTGCATTGCAGTTGCTACAAGTGAATTGTAGTGTGATGCAGTGTGGTAACCTATAGTCAGTGTTTTCATTTCAGTGATCCTCATCCTCTTCATTGCAGTCACTGACTTTGGGAGTGCAAGGTGTTGTCCCACTAGGGATGGGAAGGAAGGACACCTCTCAGAGAGTCTCCCCAAAATGGGATGTGGGAATTGGCCTCTTACAAGTGGGACATTTACTGGCTGTGATAAGCCTCTACACCTGGCTGAGTCGTGTCAGCCTAAGAGCATTCCCAGGGATTTATGTCCCTCTGCCCAGAATGTTTAATCAAAGAGTTCTCAGAAGTAGCAGGCACAGGTCCTTCTACTGCTGTTTTTTCACATACTAAAACCCTTCAAAGCATTGCAAGGGGGAGCAACAGAGGGATTCTGCCTGTGGCTCCCTCTCCTAACAAGTGATGCTGAAGGCTGCTCTTAGTTGTGGGGATGGTGCCCAGAGGATGCACTCCTGTCCATCCCAGCATGATCCCTGCAGAGTAGGATGAGAACAGAGAACATCAGACTGAGGAAACACCTTTCCTTCCACTCTTCTCCCATCCCTGCAGACATCAAGCTTGGAGAATTTTTCTGCTGGGTAAATTCCTGATATTTACAGAGTTTTCAGTTCATTAGACCAATATGAAGGGTCAGGTGAGATGTTGCTTTCCAAGACACATCATAGCAGCTGTAACAAAATCTGCCAGGATTTTGAGGAGGAAAGGAATTGCCCAGGGCTGTGAACACTTGGGTGTATGATTTGCTTGCACAGCCAAGCCCTGTATTTGTAGGAGAGCTGAACCTCTCTGCTTAGGGTACCTGGGGTGGAGAAGAGCATTGTCCTAAGGCTTGTCCTAATCCTTGCCACAGATCAGGGAAGTCAGTGACTGGGCCCAGGAGTCAACTCTGCATCTACACAGCCCAGCATGTCCATCAGAGCCTTGTGCTGCTTGTGGTCCTCCAGATTCTCAGCCTGACTGTGCTCAGAGCTATAGACATGCCACAGGCTTGACCTTGTTTTTGCATCTCGCTCACTTGCCAGGAGGCAGGGCTCCCTTATCCTTGCTTCTGGTGAAAACAGCCAAGATTTCACCCCCTGGGCCCTCCAGAGCATTCGAGGGAGTCAGGATCTGACCTCAGTTTCTCTCACTTGTTCTGATGCCAATACCAGCTCCAAATCTGGATCATTTTGCTTTTTATAACACCACCACCCTCTTTCCATCCACAATGTATTTTTCTGTAAGTTGCACTGCGTCAGTCTCCCCTTTTTGCTGCAAGAACTCGGAAACCCTCTTGGATGTGTTGTGCCAAAGCCTGGGAGAGAGAGACTAGTTGGCTCATCAGTCCACCAGTGTGACGGCTTACTACTTGAGCATCTTCTGGGCTAGTTTGTTTTGTCCTTGGTTTTCCTTCCTCCTCCCCCTTTTGATCTAGATCCCTCTGACAGGTCTTTGTGCACATCCTACAAGAGGAGGAGGGCAACGTGCCATAATACACCTTCATCTCAACAGGAAAGGCTGCTCATTTTTCTTATTTCAACATGTATACATGGCAGTGCTCATTGCAAAAGTCATAGGGCATAGCAGTTAAATGATCTGAAGCAACAGTGAATCATGCATGCCACATATGGGGAGTCCCAAATGCACAAATACATATCTCAGCTCCTTCAGTCTTGAAATCCGAACATACCAAGTATTGCATTTTTAAAAAGGTCTAGGTTTGTTATTGGCTTTGTATTTGGCTTGGGTGTTGTGGTTTGGGGTTTGGGTTTTGTTTTGTTTTTTTTTGCCTGCGGAAAGGTAAGGACTTCTGTGAGACATTTTATTCTTGTACGTTTATCTCTATACCTGTCATATTTTTATTTTCTTTGTGCTTATTAGAGGCTATGGTGAATGAGGATGTGCAAAGAAGTAAATGTTAAGCCATTTGACGAGTAACTGTTGTTACAGCTTCCATGTCGTAGCAGTCCGAGACGGCTCATGCGCATGCATGCACACGCACAGAAAATCCAGCCCTCCGCGCCCGGCCTGGAGCTGTCTGTTGCACAGAAACTTGGGAAGCACATATCTTGCTGTTTGGGAAGCTTGGGAGAAACAAAATTCCATTTGGCTCCCGCCTCTTTTGACTCAGTAAATGTAAAGTTTGAGCAGCACTCAAATTCTCATCCACAGTTCAATGGCAGCACTTGACTTAGAAGTAAACAGACAGCTCCAAACCAGGGTGGAGTTTATTTTATTTGCAATTTAAGTACTGAAAAAATAGATCCTGCTATTCATTAATTTTTGTATGACTTACAATTCCTTTTATGTGGGTGAACAATACCTGTTAGAGTGAAAAGTTTTGCTTTTTTTGTTTTGCTGCAATTTCAAAGAAAAACTCCATTTACACAAAGCTGTGCTTTTCTCCAGTGTTCGCATTATAAAAGAAAAAAACCCAAACTGTTCTTGTTTACTGTTGAAATCATTCACAGTATTATAGTCAATAATGCTGCCAATACATATTACACCTTTTGGCAATATTTAAGCTTCATAAAAGTGGTCACTTGTCTGAAAGCACCAATCTTTGTTCTGTGTTAGTGATGTATCAAAGAAAATTCCCAAACGTGCTCAACATTCTTTTTTTTTTTCTTGAAGCCCTTTTTTTTCACATGAAAGATTGGTCTGTACTTGTTTTACGTATCATTTGTGGTTATATTTAGTTTTTAATGTCTGTTTATATTTAATAACTGTTAATCACACCATATACAATGAGTTGGTTGTTTTCAGAATTTGTGATGATTTGTTCCCCCATAATAAGTAGCAAGGTTTATTGAGCTGCTTGAGAAATTTTCAGCTATAAGTGGTTTTCTTTTTGGTTGGTTTGATTTTCTTTAAGTTTCTTTTTCATTCTTTGCTTGAACCCAAATATTTAGCTGCTAGGTTAGGGCTCCTGTCTGCTTTCCTGAGCCTTGTTGCTAGTCTTTATGTTATTCTGGTTTGTTCCTTCTTACCCTGCTAACTTCTAGCTGGACTCAAGGGTAAGTGCTTCCCTGTAGCTAGCACAGCTCAGATAATCAGACTAGATTATCTGACATATGCAATGTGCTTTTTTTTTTCTCTTAAATCTTTCTCATGTTTAGATTTTGTAGTACAAACTTTCCATGTTATTTTCCTGAATTGAGATTTGAAATGTAAGTTTCCATACTGAAATTGGGATGCATGTGATGTTTGCATAATTGCCTTCTCTCCCTGGCTTTCACATTGGCATCAAGTGATCCTCTTAGTAAAGCCAATCATTAACATTTCTATTTTTCATTCCAAGATGTAAATAGTAATTAACATCACAATAAAACTGTAAATAATACCTTCTTTTGTTTCATGGAAATTACATCTAGTTGACTGCTTCCTGCCTGAAAACAGATCATTTTGCACTCTGACAATATCCTTTCTCTCCGTGCCGATGATTAGCTTGGTGCAGCGCACCAGAGTGCAGGGCTAACCATGGACTCCTCAAAGCACAGAAAGGTAGGGCAGGAGACCCCAAGACACCCAAAGAAGGTGCAGGACTCCAGAGGAGGCCCCTAGAAACCCCTCCACACATGCCCTGTGAAAAGAGCCCTGAATCATCGAGGTTTGATTAGTTCCTCTCCCGTTAACTCGGCAGGGAATGATTTCAGCAGCAAGTGGCAGCTCTCTGGGTCACCCTGCATTTGGAGAGGCTGGCCTGCTCCGACTTAAATGCATTTTTCATGGAGGGGTGCTGCTGTTGCCCCAAATTATCATAAATTATTGTTTTAGCATGGGTCTCAGTCACCAATCAAAGCCGTGCTAGTCAAAAAATAAGCCAGGGGAATTGCTATTTTACTTTTTCCTGCTGGTATACCGACTTTGCAAAAGATAGAAGCCCAGACCTGTGCTGTAAGAGAGCTTCTCCTTAGTTTGTTCAGTCCTAAACACACCCAGTACAAATCCTTTATTGGTGTTAAAATCTTCTGTAATATCTGGTGACTGCCTGCTTTCCTTAGGAGGGAATAGCATCAGTGGGTCATGAGAGCTGGCAAATATGTATCCGGAGTATCTGAATGCAATTATGAGAAGGAACAGGCGGTGTCATCCCTCTTGGCCATCAACAAGACTCCTTTTTTCCTTCCTCTTCCTTTTATTTCTTTTTTCTTCTTTTTTCCTATGTGTGAATATGTGCGTGTGTGTACAAATATCCCCCTGGGTAGCAGGCAGAATTCCTTCTCAGCAGACACTTTCTTTTTTCTTTCTTTATTTTGTTTTCTAAATGTTTGGATTTCCAAAGAGAATTCTTATCAGACTTTACTGCAACAAAAAAACCAACCCACAAAAGTTTAATTTCAATGAAATACAGATTTTTGCCACTTTGAAAGAAAGAAAGAAAGAGTGAATGAATGAATGAATGAATGAACCTGAGTTTGGCAACATTACATGTATTTGCACTACAATGCATCGCTATCTTATTAGATTATTAGTTTTGTGCTTTAATTGCTTTACTTTTTTAGATAGTTAAAGATATCATGAGAACGCTGCTGTGTCTTCTGTATTGTCAACTTGCAGATGCTTCATTGCAAGAATGCAGAATTAAAATGTTAAATCAGTCTCACATAACCTGCATGAATTTAAAACTAGCCTGTAAATCTCTTCTACATGCTTTAAGAAGCCTGGAACTCTAACTTATGAAATACAAATTCACAGGTTTCTGCAGCTATCCAATTCAAAATATTTTTAAGTAGTTACAAAGATGCTGTGAAATAATGTTTTATATTATAAATAGCTGTTCTAAAACTGTGTTTTTAACTTGCCACACAAGGAATTATGTAAGTGCATACTACAAATTCTTATTCATCTAACTGCCAATCCTTAGACAACTTAGATTGCAATTCAGTGCCTGGTGTGTCTGGTGATTTACAGGAGCATTCATAACAATTTATTAAAATTCTAACTGAAGCAGAAAAGAATTTTTTTGCAGCAGGGAAAAAGCCATAAGCCACAGGAATAAACAGCCCGTTATATTTAAAACTGTCTTCTAACATGCAATAATATGAAGGGGAGAAGAAAGAGCTCTTGGCTCTGCAGCTGAGATGTGAATTGGGGCTCCTGCAGTGGCCACAGCTCTGCAAGGAGCAGGTTTAGGGAGCAGGTTTGGGGAGGATGTTTGAGGAGCAGGTTTGGGGAACAGGTTTGAGGAGGAGGTTTGGGGAGAAGGTTTAGGGAGCAGGTTTGAGGAGGAGGTTTGGGGAGCAGGTTTGGGGAGCCCTGAGCACACACACATCACTTCTCAGAGGCAGCAATGCCACAGTGCACAGCGAGGAGGGGATGTGGGAAGTCACCAGCTAACACTGCCAGCAGCTCACTCACAATCCACCTGGCGTTTTAACCCAGGTACAGGGATTCAGTGTTTCCCCTTCCAGAACATCAGTATTTGCTAGTGAAGCCTCTTGCTCCACACAGGCAAACAAAATGGGGTTTTCAGGCTCTTCCTTGGGTGTTTCTTTCACAAGTCACAGCCCAAACGTGTCCGTGAGCAGGAGGGGACCCCACTGCCCCTCAGGGCAGGCAGTGGGTTCCAGTGGGCACTCCATGAGCCACCTGCCGTGGTGCATTGCTGGCCAGGCTGGAAAAGTTCTCCCACTTTGCCCAGCCAGGCCAGCAAAGACTTTTCTAGAAATATCTGTAAATGAATAGCTGCCATCAATCATTGTCATTCCTTTATTTCATGTCTCTGATGAGGTTGACTAGTGTCATTGTTTGTTACTGTCCAAACCACATCTTCATTCTTGTAATGTCAAGCAGATATGACAAGCACACATTTTCCAGATGAGTAAGATACAAAGTCACCTTTTAATTTACAGTTGTTTGGGTTTTTGTTTGTTTGGTGGATTTTTATTTTCTTGCAACAGGGAAATGTGTTGTAAAATTTACTAGATTTTCAGTTGCCTTTGGTACTAAAACAAAGTCACTCATTAATGAAACGAAACAAATCTGGAGTAAGAAATTCTTACAATAAAATGGCTACCTAAAGCCTTTTATAACAAGAATTCTTTTATGGAGCTTGTCCCCCGCTATTAACTTCACTGCTCTCAAAGCAGAATCTGCCAAAATTATTGCTGGAGCAAAAGAAATGCAGAGAGCAGGGAAATACATTTAAGAAAAAAAAAATGAGGGATTTGACTGGTTTGTCTCTTCCTTTTTAAATAACAGATAGATAAAGAGAAATACAGCCCTCAGAGAACAGAACAGTGGGACAGTCCTTTGGTTTTCATGGTTCTTGTTACTGTTGAAATCTTTGTGTTCCTGACACTGGCAGATTTTTAAGATTCTGATTTCAAACACATGTAGGGAGGGTGTGTATGACAGGGGTCCAGTTAATGGAGTCAGCATAAAATGCAGACTGGACAAAATAAACCCAGCAGTATTTAAAAAAGGCAGTAATGCAGGGGACCAAATGTTATATAAAAGGCCGGAGTCTGCAGTTCTGCAGAAGAAAGGTTTGTGGAGCCTGTGCTGGCCATGTCCCTCCACTGGAAGCCTCCCTCCTGAGACCACCATCAAACACCTTTCAGCTGCAGTTGTGTGCAGCCTGTCTAAATATGTAAGATAACTTTTGTGGGCCTGCAGCAGCATTTTGGCTGGGGCACCGAACAAAGAAACTCCAGCGAGCTTGGCACGGCACCTTGGGAAGGGATTGCAAATTACTGGAGCATCATATAACTTTCTTTCTTTGGTTTCTCCTTCCTTTTTAGCTAGAATAACAGAGCAGGGTCAAAAAAGCAGCTGTATTTGACTGAAACAATTAATTTAAAGTACTTAAAAACTGGCTGTACAGTTTGGGTGTGAATATTAGCAATTCTCATTTTGTACTTTAAAACCACATTCAAACTATATAGACCATTTTGAAAGAAAGTGGATTATACATAAAACTTATTTCATATGCAAATGTTGGCATTATTGTAAATTGCAGATATTTGTCTGAAGCAGAGTAATAATGTATTAGATCTTTTTGTGTTGCCTACGAAGTTTAATGTTTTTAGTATAATTTCATTCATGAATTTAGTTTTTAAAAGTGAGGCCATTGCAAAAATCAAAATGCAAAAATAAATTGCAAGGTGTGTGGGATGTTTATTTAGAATAATTAAGGGAAGGTGAGTTTAGTGTAGGATTGACTTCTTTAACCTGCTCCTCATTTTTAAGAATTTTGGCCGAATAAAGCATATAGCCTTGAGCTGATATTCCATTTAAAAGAAATACACATTTGTATTACCATTCTTCACAGTCATCTCCAGTTCCCATCACAACAACTGTGTCCCCTGGGTGGGTGATGTGCACTCACCCAGCCCTGCATCTCTGCTGGTGCAAAATGGTTTGGCCATGCAAGAGCTGTGGCACTGGGCTGTGCAGGGAGAGCTGCAGCTGCTCATCCTCCTTCCCATGGCAGAAATCCACATTTTAAATCACTGACTGAGCAGAAGTCATGTGCATAATGCTTTTCTGGTTACTTGAGCTCACACAGTGCCATGTCTGATGTCTCTCTCTTCATGTGGTTGCTCTGATGAGGAGAGATTTGGGGCAAATGGGCTTTCGAGCAGGCACCCAACGGAAGATGTGGCTTCAAAGTGTTTAATGAAAGTAAAATTGCCCCTGATTATGGCCAGTTGTGAAGGACATTTAATCACTGTGTCTGTTCTCACGCTTGTCAGGGAACTCTCTGTGCCCCTGCCTTGGGCAGGGAGATTGTAAAAAGCCCAGCCAGACCCTCAGCTGTGTGGAAGCCAGCGGCACTTCAGTCGGTTCCCACCAGCAGAAGGTCTGCTCTATGCCCACCTTGCTTAGAGAATGTAATATGGGGAAAAGCTTATTAGTCTGGAATAAAAAATACTCATTTCAAACATGCTTTCTAGCACATATGCTCAAAAAGGTTCACCAGCTAAAGGGCTAGAGGACTCTTCCAATTTCCAGCTGATTTACTCGGCTCTCAGAGCCTCGTTGGCTGAGCAGGAGGATTGACAGTGTATCAGGGCTCCTAATTGAAAAGTAATAAAATCTCTGAGCAAAACTGGCAAATGAAGGCCTCCAGCCAATTTGTCAGCTTGCAGTCAACTCGGAGGAGCCGGGCAGAGCGGCAAGCCATTAAAAATAGTCTGATAATAGCTGTTAAAACATTTTCCGGGCACTGGGGATGGAATGAAAACAGCACAGCCGAACTCTTTGGGAGTGAATGCAATCAAATCCATCTTGGCCCAAAGGGACAGAGACAATAGGGCAGAAAGCTGTCAAAACAGACAGGAGCCAGTCTGTGCTGCAGGCCACAGGGCTGGGTGGGCTTCACATCCCATGCCCAGGGATGCTGCAGAGGTGCCATGGAGGTGATGTGCTCCCCAGGGAGGTTGTTCCCATCCCCTGGGCCAGCCCCTGTGCTGCCACCTCACTCAGCACCATCAGCAGCTGCTTCTGTCCTGGTGCTGAATGCACAGCAGGGAGAGGGAGGGATTTGGGTCCTGGGAGGGAGGCAGAGTTAGGGGTCAGAAGGACCCCAGCACATACAGGGGATCAGACCCTCAAAAATTAATCCTCTGTAGGAAAAACATCAGTGTTTATTCAGTGGGGTTATAGTGAGGAAAATTGCCAGCTACAGCTGAATTAAGTATTGCTAGCAGCTAATTGAAATGTTACGTTTCAATTTGTCTGATTTCTTTCCAGTAAGTGATGTTATTTATATAGTTTGTATATAGATAACGACAGACTATACAGAAAATGTAAAGATTGCTACCAATGATCATTACTATATGAGAGCACTGACACAAATGAGGTATTTGGAAAGACATACCATCCTTCACAACTAAATATTTAATAGAAAAATATATATATATAATAACATTCACATTCTCATTTAAAACTTTTTTTTCTTTTTAATTACGGATTTTGGGGTTTTTTTTTCTGGTAAAGAGGGATTTTGTTTTAAAACAAATACAGTTACCATATACTCCTGCTGCGGAAAACTGCATTTTTGTGTCCTTTCAGCCACATTGTTTCAAGGCCACCCAGTTCCCCTAGGAGGCTATAAACAGGGGAAGGATTTAAATCCTATTTTCTTTGTCAAGGATTTGGCAAGAACCCATATAGTAGGAAGCTGAGCACAGACAAAACCAAGTGAAAGGTGTCCTTTAATTCCCCAGCGGCTGCTAGAACAAAACCTGCTCCCAGCGGGGTCCTGGCTGGCCGCACCCAGGCTGGCTTGGAGGCTTCATTTCAACTGCTGAATTCGGTGTAGTTTAGTTAACCATGTTGAGATTAATTAATTAGCCCCTAGGAGTTAGTGCCCATAAACGTCACCCAAAGCAGAGAAGTGTGAATACGTTGAGGCTGTTAATTCACCCAAAAATGGCAGCTTGTAATCTAGGCAGAGGAAATTCAGTCTCTCCATCGGGATGACTGGCAGCTCCGACGCACTGTCGGGTTACTGCCTCTGTGACAACAAACTACATATCAATTTAACTTCTTAGCAATGCTTAAAAGAGCATCTTTTTATTTCAGTGAGGTAGCATTTAAAGTTGCTGTTAGGAAAAAAAATTGCCGTGGGGAAGACAAACATTGGCATTTGGAGAAAGAACAACGTAACTGGTGTGATACCTAGAAAACCTAGTAAATGTAGAGGAAAAAAGCTGTAACTTCATTAGAATGGCAGAATCTATTACAATTAACCACAACTATCTAAATAGGAGCTAATTTACTTATGTGAGCCAAAATTCTGTTAACTCATAGCCTGTTGTAAGATGCAGAGTGAATTTGTACGTTTGTGTTCTGGTTTTAAGTACAGAATAAATGCACTATAATGAGCAGTTGACAAGATGTTAATTCTAAAATCTTTTGCCTAGATACAATAATATAGTCCATAACTGATGCAAGTTGACAATGGGAGGTGAAGTGTACTGTATAGCCTGCAAAGAGAAAACTTAATGGCAATGGAGGGAAGAGGAGATACTTGGCTTTCATGCTTCATACTGTATATTTTTTCTGTTATATTTGTCAACTAAAATGTCTTATATCTCTCTAAATGGTGTCTTTCTCTATATGTATAAATGAACAGATGCAGATAGAGCTCAAAAGCATGGCATGGATGAATTTATCTCTTCCAATCCCTGTAACTTTGACCACGCTTCACTCTTTGAGATGGTTCAGCGCCTCACTTTGGACCACAGACTTAATGATTCCTATTCTTGTCTGGCAAGTATATTCTTTGGTCTCTAGTGATATAAACATCAAGCAGCAAAGTCAAAGCTAGTGCTACTGGGGGCTAATCCCCCTGTTGCTGGAAGATTGACTTCTGTTTACACCAGGTTTGAATTTGGCCCAGAGGTATTTTCTTTTGAGAGGCTGCCTGCAGTGAACTGACTGCTGTTCTTCTCCAGTCGCACTGTCTTTATCATTTCTGTTTGCAATGTTTAAAATGTTTCTTACTGCAAAGAGAAACTCCAGTGTGGGAATGTGAAGTAGAGAGCAGTGTTTTGCAGCCTCCTGCACTGCCTTCCAGAGTCTTCTGGATGAAAGAACAGGGAAAAGATGACTGTCTGGTACCACCTCCCATGTCAATGGAGTCCCACCAGGAATAACTGTGGCCCAGCTTTGTGTCTCTTTATGAGCAGGGGTCCCAAGCAGGTAACAAATGGGACTGTGTGGACAACTGCAGTGCTGCTGCAGTCTGTCCATGCTCACATAGTTGCATGCCCATCCTGAGTACTCCCATGAGCAGCAGGTGCAGCTCTCTGCCCACTGTAGGACAGTGGCACTGAGATGTTCCAGGACAGCTTGTAGTCTTTGGCTGGGGTGCAGTGCTTGGGGGCTCTTGTACTATAAGTGTTGAAATAACAAATAACCAGTAACAATGCAACCTGAGCAATTAAATTTCAGCAGTTTCAGTGAGGAGGATGAAGAAGCTCTTAGTTTTTGGGAAAACAACAGGATGAATCCTTTATAGAGCATCCTGAAACAGAGGACATGTCCTGAACATGGCATGAGACAGATTCTGATCTGCTGCCCTCCTACTGCTGCACAGGGTGGCACACTGGCGTGTCGTGGTGGGCTCCTTCAGCAGAAAGACCACACTGTGCTAAGAGCCTTTGCCAGCTGTGCAGTCCCTGGAGCTCCTGAGTGCTTTGTTAAAAGCAGCAGGCTGGGAACACAGCTGAGCAGTTGGCAAGGAGGCTATTGGTCTCAAATCCTGCCCTCCATGTCCCCCTCCACCATGGTGCTCTCACTGCCCTGCTCCTTGTACCACACTCCTTGTACCTCCTCCTCTGAAGGACCGAGGTCCAGTAAATGCCACTAGCAGTAATGAGTTGTCACCTTCCTGAGGAGAGGCAGGGCTAGGAGGAACAGTTGTGGACATCCCCTGAGGTAAGGACGGGGTGGGGGAAGGCTGCACTTTACCTGCAGATACCCAAGTGGTACAAGTAGGCTTGGTGGGAACATTGTCAGACCTGCAGCAGGTTCCTCACTGGTTCCATCAAGGTCCTTGCTCTGGCAGGCAGTGACTTTGGCATGCAGCTTCTGCTCCCCACGCATGGCTGACCCTAGGAAGACCATCCCCATCCATGCATGTCTGAGAGGTTGGCTTGCTGCTGGTTTGTCTCTGTGCAGTCTTGGGCCTGGTGAGAAATCTGTGGCCATTGAACTACACTCATGGAGAGGTGAGAGGCCATCACTGAAAATGATTAACAATGTTTTTCTTCAAGAAACCCACCAGCTGCACTTCTGCTTGTTATGGAGATGTTTAGGCCCTTGCTAGAAGCTACCAGAGCGGTGGAGCTCCCCTCAGCACCAAGACTCATCCTCTTCAGAGTGGAGCATCACCAATTAACCATCTTCTTTCAAATCACCCATTGCAGTGTTGTAAGGAACAGAATAATGGCCTGTGTTCACCTGTGCTTGGTTTCACGTGCTTCTTGACTTACTTTGCCATGTTTTTGTCCTGATTATGGTGTAAAAACAGACTGCCCTCAAAAACTGCAAAGAGCTCCCACTATTCTTACTGTGTCTTTGGAATGTTGGTGATAGCATTGTGCTGAGTTGGCTGGAGGAGCTCTGAGCCCATGGTAAGCCTGCTCTGTCCACTGCGTGCCACTGGGCAATTCTTACTCCCTACAGGACATTCCGTGCAAGGTCCCACAGAGTTTTGCCTCGTCACACCTCTTGTTGTTTTCAAACGTGGACGTGGAGGTGCCAGGGAAGACTTACCCAGGCACAGAGGATAACTCAGCATTGCTTCCTTTCTGTGGAACCAGGTTAAACAACACTACCGTGAGCCCAGTCGCGGGCTGAGCCAGGCATCCCTAGGAAAACAAACAGCCTGGCTGACTCATCCCAGCCATGGCAGAAGTGATGTTTACTGGCAGAGAGCTCTGTGCTGGGGAGGGGGAAGAACACTTTCTGCAGAGCTTGCAGAGGGGTCTTGCCCATCATCCACAAATTGATAATACAGTCACATTCAGAGGATTTCCTGGACTTTTGAGAAGAGTATTTAGCTGTTCCAGCTTAGTATGGACCCTACACATGCGTGGGTCTTTATTCTTTTCACTTGGACGTATGTGTTGTTTCTGAAACTGCCCTCCAACTCTTCCCAAGACTTCCCCACCTACTGCCAGCATCTAGCTCACGCAGCCATCTCTCTGCTGGAGCTGTATTGCCCATGATGTGTCAGCATCTGTATAATTTGTGTTATACAGCACAGCACGTACCACAGAAAGGTCTTCAGAGTACCCAGCCTAACCGAGATAATGTGAGGGAGTCAGATTAAGAGGTCCGTGAAGCAAGCCACCAAGATTAAATTCTCTTAGATTTCCTATGATAAATCAGAAAACTCAGCTACTGAACTGTGTAATTTCCCTCAAAAACTCTGGTTTTCTCAGAAGCTGCATTTGCCTGTAGACAACTGGTTTATGTGTCACCAGCCCTGACCAAGCCTTTCTTTTCCCAGCTCCAAAGCACCCCTGGCATTCCCTGCCTGTAACATGTCTCCTTTTCAGAGCAGTTCAGCTTGTTGAACACAGTCAGTGGAGCTCCTTGTGCTCTGTGCCCTTTCTCCATTGTCCCTTCCAGGTTTCCTCATGTCATTGGAGACAATCTGTGAGGCCACACTGAGCTGCACCTATCTGCACTGGGGACAGACACCCATATGTCATCACTGGTGGCTGCGTTTGCCAGGCTGGCTGGTGTCAGCTTGTTGGACCAGGCAAATCTTCATCAAGAGCCAGAATCTGCCTGAAGATGTTGGGGATTTGTTTGAACACTGATTTTCATCAGACCTTGGGGGTTTTTCTTGGGCTGTGGGGAGCAGCATTTACTTGCTCTGTTGGATCCCCATTCAGCAGCAAATGTTTTATTTCCTACCTCTGCCATGCAAAGGAAGACTTCCTGGTCCTCCTGGGGCTCTGGATCTGCTGCCTGAGCTCTCATGAGGTCTGGGGCTCATCACTGAACCTCTGATCTCTGCTCATGCTTCCCCTCATGGCACCATGGCAGCGATTATGGGTGTTTACCATCATCCCTTCTGTTCTCCTGAGAACAGCACATTGCAGACCCCAGTTCAGGGGAGCAATGTGGCGTGCTCCAGATCGCTGGGTTCAGCCTCTGCTTCCTTTGCTCAGACTCTGATACTTGACTCCAGTGAAATCAGTGCCAGCCTTCCCATCACTGTCAGTAGAGCCAAGATTTCACCCCATAGGGAGAAATGAATTCTTTCTTTGTACTAGGTGAATATAACAATTTCAGCTGAACTTTTACCCCTATATCCAAAAGCAGAGCAATCATGGCATTTCCATATTTTTACCATGCCTGTTCACCAAAGGCTTACACGAAAAGAGACAAGAGATGGTCTAAGGATGTAACAAACAGGCAACATAAAGAACTCCAGAATCAAGCATAATACCACCAACCAAAAAGCAGACAAAAATACCAGCAAAAATGGTGAAGACTAATATACCCCTCCCAAAAAATAGCCTTCCAGAGCGCTGTCCCATCTTCATTGTTCTGTGGCTTCATTTTGAAATGTGCACTTCTAGTGATCCCAGCACTGTAGCTACTCCCTATATCTATCATTTTCCCCTCATTATTTTAATTCTTTTCTCAATCTGTTTTGGAGTTGGCCCAATAAGGATGAGCAAATCCTTCTCTATGTCTTTGAGCTCTTAATTGATATTTCTTCAACTCTTTTCAAAGCAGCTATTTTGGCATCTAGAAAAGATTTGGTGTCATCTGAGTGGTAGAAAATATATTTTAATCTTTCACAGCAGTGTTGTTTCTAAGATGTAGCATTTGGGGTAACAGATGGGGTGGCAAAGAAGTTGCCTATAGGGGCAGTGCTCTGCCTCAACTACTCTCCCGCCCGCTGCAGGAACTTTTCAATTAAACGATGAAAGATTTTGCAGCTTGATGCATTCCAGAGCTGCGTCTTAGCAATTGTTTAGCGCCCAAATTTCCATGTAAATATTGACGATTTTGCAGCGTTTTGAAAAGCAATCTACGAGATTATCCTCGTTCTCGTTAGCCCCTCTCCTGAAGGCAGAGGCACGTTCCCCTTCAGCTGTCCCAGGACCTTCACCAGAGCCATCCCCTTGCAGGGAAGGGCGTCCTCCTTGGGAGTCTGGACGTTGCACCACAAGCCTTGTGTCACCAGCCCCTCAGGGTGATACAAAGAAATGGTCTGAGCTTCCTGGATGTGTAAAGAAATCCTGCTCTTGAGCAGAGCTTCCCTTGTTTCAGTGCCAAGGAGCTGGGCGATGTCAGAGCATGTCGCCAGCAGCATGCAGTAAGGACAATGGGAAATGTCCCCTTCTGATACTGCAGAATTGCCTTTCTCCATCTGCAGGACGTTCCTACCTCCCAGATGCAAGAGAAGTCATTTTTCAGTGTAATCCTCTGTCCTCTTCCCCCAGATCAATCTTCCTTCTCCCGGCCAAACGTACAATCCCATCCCCAGAATGAGACTACTGTTTCACACTGTTTAAGTAACCAAACCTTGTCATCTCTTAAAGGTGTCTTTTTCTTTCTTTGTATTTTTTTGCTAGGCACTGACATGAACTGGCCTAACTTTTCAGCATTTTAAATGACATTTCCCTTTAATGTAGCATAATATGTTTTTGTTAATGGTTGCACTGAGTATATGCTGTGTTTGAGTGATGATGTGCAGACTGTATTGTTTGAGTGACCTCTCTCCTTTTTCCTTAATATAGCCTTAGGTTTGTATTTCTTTTTATTAGAACAGTTGACCACTACACCTCCAAGTCTGATAGCCTTTGTATTTAATAACTTATATTTAAAATCAAGTCTCTTTATTTCTAAACAGGGCTGGTTTAGTCCTGGCCAGGTCTTTGTGCTAGATGAGTATTGTGCACGTAATGGAGTGAGAGGCTGTCACAGACATCTCTGCTACCTCAGAGATTTGCTAGAGCGCGCAGAAAACGGAGCTATGATTGACCCCACCTTACTTCACTACAGCTTTGCCTTTTGTGCATCACATGTTCATGGCAACAGGTAAGGAATTCTTCTTGGCTAGCAGTGCCCTGCCAAAAAGAGATGACTTTGTCAAATACAGGTTTCCTTGGATAATGCACAACAGTCCCCAATTTGTTTTCACAGTGGATGTTTGGCAGCAGCACTTCTAGTGGCATAGTCGGTTTGTTTGTTTGTTTCATTGCTTGTTTAATGTAAGCAGTAAAAATGCACATAGAGGATCCAGAAATGAAGGTTTTTAACTTACTTGCCCAGGCACTTGCTAAGATGCAGTTCTGAACAAGATACAGTTGCAGTCCCTGTGACTGTCACGGGTTGAATAAATAGAAGTAAATGATACACTGTGCTGATTTAATTGCTGTGCGAGAGGATCTGACAAGTTGTAGCAGTGAAATTTTCAGCAGTATCAAACTTCAGTGCTCAGAAGGGCTTTAAGCCCTTGGGCACCCATGTCTTATTTAAAGCCCACGTGACATCAGTTCAGAAATTGCTTAGACATAGCTGGAAATTTTATCTTGCTCTGTTACAAAGCAATTTCAGTTTCAGAAGAAGACAGTTCCTTTCTCTCAAATGTGACAAACCTTTGATGGGAGGAACTGGAGCTGTGTTTTCCCCCCCCTCCGTTTATTTTGTTGACAGCTGTAGCATCTATTGTAGCTTCTTTTTCTGCTTTTTTTTTTTCTGTTAATTTGTATTTTATACTTTGAGATATCACTTTGTATCTTACATATGTTGCTGAAGAAGAAATGTTATAAAATAATTAGGTGTTTTCATATACCTCTGGTAAATACCACCCTGAATTATGACACGCATTGCCCAGGTTTCACATTGCAAGGCTGTCGCTTGCTTTTGCAGTTACTTTCATACATCTTGTCATGGAAACCAAGTTTTGCTTCCTTAGTTTCTTTTTTAGTTCTGACTTTCCGTTGCTCATTCGTTCTTTCTTTGCCAATTGTTATATGATTTCAGTTGTTTCCTTTCAGCTTAATTTCCTTTTGTTTTATTTTGAGGTTTTTCATGCTTTCTTCTTATTTCTTTCACTTTTGCTGCCGGCCTTGCCCCCCACATTTCAATCATTCCCCCAAGCCAACTCATGGCAGAATTACTTGGTGGGTCACAGCCAAGTGCAGACGGTGAGGGGGGCAAAGCCTCTGCCGCTGAAACGGAGACAAAAAAGGATTCCAAAAAGGAGTCCAAAAAAAAGAAGGAGCCCAAAACCCAGCCGAATCCAGAGCCGAAAAGGTAAGCGAAAGTGTGCAGTGCACAGGAGTGTGTTGCAGAGGGCTCCTCAGTCACTGAGCACACTGGGCAGTTGCACCCCACGGCTCAGGGAGACCTTACTGCAGCATTCGGGTCACATGCTCTCCTGGAAGCTGGATAGCATTTGGGCACCCAGTTCCCACGGGGGATCAGAGACTTAAGTTTTTAGGTGTGTATTTAGAAGATGGCTCACATGGTGTTATGGGGATGGGATGAGCCAGTGAAAGTAGCTGCTCCATTGCCCTTTGTCCTGGGCAGGACTCAGCTGACAGCTGGTTTGGGAACAGGACTTGGCTCAAAGCCCATCTGGCTCCTAGCAGAGAGGAGGTGGGATGCACATCACAGCTACCCCATGTACCTCTGCACAGGGGCCAGCACAGACAGGGCTGAAGCTTTCTCTTCATCAGGGTTGGTGGCAGGAGGCATCTGATGATCTGGGCCAAGGTCCAAGGTCCAACCTCCCATTCCCTCTCCATGGGGCTGGAGAGTTGTGGGCTCAGGAAAATGTCATGTTTTCAAGCCAGTCCCATGCTGTACAGGTGACCAGGGCTGTGTGTGGCTGCTGCTCTGTACAAGGACCTGTTGGGCACTGCCAGAGGGGCAATTTGGCTGCCGATGGGCTATTCCAGTCACTCATTTAAAATATTCCAAGAAAGGAATGAGGTGTCTTGCTGTGACTTAGTTGTCTTTAGCTGACAGTTGACTTCACATCCGAAAGCTGAAGGTTCATGTTCCTTCTTGGTCTGTGCCGTCTCTCTGTTGCCTGGGGATTGCGGGAAGCTCTGTGTGGGAGCTGCAAGGCTGCAGCATTGCGCGTTCCCACCAAGGGCAGGCTCTGCTTAACACCCAACAGTTTGCTATGGAGTCTGCGGGGTGCAGCGTCTGGCTTTTGCTACCAGAAGGTCACAGAAAGGGACCACAGGAGGTCTCGGAGAAAAACGCGACTGCTTATCTTTCGTGTCTACTCTAAGCAGTCTGAATATCTGAGTGGAAGAGTCACGATTTCTTTTCAGAGAGCTGTTGAGGCCACAGGCATCGTGAATTTGTGAGCTGGCTGGCAGAGAGCGATGGAAAGCCAGTATTTACCCGTGCAGTCCTTACTGGCAGTTGTGATGTGTATAAAGCCATGCTCGCTTTAGCTCTGTCCCTCCCTCCCACCTGCTGTGTCCATACATTGCTCATTGCCTTATGACTGGCCCTGCTCTCCCCAGGAAACTTACAGCTCATGGCAGAGCTGAAACTTTCTGTGTAAAAGTTGTCAAGGTGGCACACCTGCTCCAGGACCTGGCACAGCATCTAACAGAACATCTTGGAGTGTCCATGCATTGCATTGTTGTTGGAATGCACAGTGGTCTGGGAAAGGCTGAGTTACAAGACATTTTTATGTTTAACAAAGGCTTCTTTTTTCATCAAATCTGAAGAAGTGTTGATTTTCTTCATAAAGAAGAGTTCCTTCACTTTTAGACAGTAAAAACCCCTGAATGGGTGGTTTTGCTTTCCCCAGGATGAAGTTGGCTGTCAGACAGAATATGCCACCCAGTAATGAAGGTCGAGCAGGGAGATAATTTCATGTGGCTATCAATCTCCTGTATTAGCAGCAGACAGTGATGGAGCTGAGGTGGGCTGTCTGTTTGTATCGTGTTTGCATAAGGTCAGGCAGCGAGACAACAGTCGCTCGCAGTCAGCGGGAAGTGCAGGCAGGCTGTGGATGCTGAGGACAGCCTGAAGGTCAAGGCTGACAGGATGACAGGTGTCAGTGTGGGGATGATGCCTCCTCGCCCGGCTGGCCCCCGCCTCGGCAGCGCTGCCGCGCCGCAGCCAGGACGGGAGCAGGGAGGCTGCTGGTGGAAATGCAGCTCCAGCTTGGGGCTGGCCCTGCAGCTGCAGCAGGTGAAGTGGTCAAAATGGGATTTTGTGGACAGTTTGGAGCCCTGTTGCCTTACATGTCAGAGTTTGGTCTCTCCTCTCCTTTGGAGTCATATATCTTATTCAGACCCCTGACATGATCTCTCCATACCAAGGCTGTAAATCACTGCTATTTGCATGACAGCCCACATAGTTTTTGTTTTAATTTCATCTTTTTCACAAGTAGAAATGGAGTTAAATGTTTCACCTCCTGAGACACCTGAGTATGCAAATGCAGGGTGTGAGGAAAACAGCAAGAGCAATATCCACATGGTTTACTGTCCTCAGGTACTTGCTCTTCACTGAGACTGAGGAACTCAATGCTTTTTAATCGTTGTGGTTACTCATTAGTTGATAATGGAGTTTTGTCCACTTGATATCAGAGGATGCCTTTTGCAAAGACCTATCATTATGAAAAAAAATGTTATTTCTTATGTATTTACATAGGTGACTGGTAGTGAAGGCACAGAATTATCCAAATATCCAACAACACAGGTTGTATGTTTATTGATGTGTCTTTGCTTTTGGTACCACCACTATGTTGCTTTTCTTTATCAATAGTCCTCCAGAGAACTAGCAAAGGCAAGAGCAGGAATGGTTTTGAAAAGACATTGTGATTTGGAATAAAATTGTGAAAGGATTTACATGGCCACCAAGATCTTTCCCTGCCTTCTCTCTCCCTGTTTTCACTGTCCTCGTGTCAGAGGGCTGTGGCAGTACCGCCAGCATTGTTTGACACACGGAGAAGTGATGCGTTAGAGGAGCCTCACTTCTTCCCTGTCTGCACATGGGAGAAGTATTGTGGAACAGAAAGTTGAACTCAGCTTGTTTAGGTCTCAAGTTAGTGCTTAAATCTTGAGCAGTGGCTCCTGTCCCTTGCAAAGAAGTGGCTTTCAGGAATGGCCTTGGTTTCACTTGTGCATTTTTTTTATTTAGGCATAGAATAGCATTATTTTTTAATTTTAAAGTTAGCACCATGAAAAGCTCTTTTTGTGCTTGTTAATCCCAAACTTTTAAAATCAGACTTAAATACTGATCATTTGCATGCTCAGCATTAGCAGACTGAGCTTATCAAAATCAGGATGCTGGACTGAATTCCCTGCAGTCTAATAACAACGAAGTACCATAATCTTATGCAAGTTTTTCAATGACTATTTACCTAGGGTTCATGCAGCTACAAGTCTATTTGTTAATTAATTTGGTATATTAATTGGAATTAATTTGGAATATATTAGTGACTTGCCTTTCTTCTGTAACCTGTATTTTATGGCCTCAAATTTGTTTTCAAGAAAAAGCAATTTTGTTAACTAATGTTACCATCAGCTTTCATTACTATTTTTACAACTGTAAATCCAGCAGAAATATGCTATTGTCATAAGCCTTCAAGAATTGAAAACTCTACATGACATACCTGCAATTTTCTCCATTGTATTGTAATTGCATATCTGGTCTGTTTCACATAAAGATTTCCACACAGCTAGTTGAAACAAAAGAAATACAGGATTATTTCTGTCCCTTAGACACTAGATACACTTTATCACGGTATCTTCATGTGCCCCCCCAGAGCTCTGTGTTGGGTTTCTCGTTCAGGTGCCCTGCCCTGGCTGCAGTAAGGCAGGTTCAGTCTGGCAGGGCGTGATGCCCTACCCTGTCGTGAGGTGCCAGCTCCGTGTCCCATCCAGCGCCGCGATCAGCCCGTGGTGACACAGCAGGTGCTCCCGCTGTCTGTCGGATGGGATGCGCTGCCTGTGCTGCAGGGCTGGGTTGCCAGCCACCAGCAGGTCACTGGCTCAGTACGAGAGGCTGACACGATTCATCACAATGGGTGTAGGACGGCAGGGCTCAGAATCCACCCGGTGCCGGCGCAGTGCGTCAGGGGTGCGGATCGCACACGAGAATCAATGAGCTGTGACTTGGCTCGGCGCTGCGGCGTGGAGGAGAGCCCGAGCGAAGGGAAGGCAGGAGTTGGGAGATTAAATGGTTCCCGTGCTCGGCAGCACCTCACAGGTGGCTGGGGCAGCCAGGTGAACAAAGGGCTTCTCACTGATGTTTCCCGCACCGTGTGAGTCCCCAGAAGAAAGGGGAGATGGGCAAAATTGATGTTTGCTGAATACACTTTTTTCCTAGGGCTGTAGGCAGGTGGACTCTTTCAGGTCTGGTCTGCTGGGGGAGATGTGAGAGGCAGCCGTGATCCTGCCCACATCCCCAGAGCCCATCCTCGTGCAACCGGTGGGACTGTGCAGGCAACTCCTCCCGCGAGGGATCCTGCGAAAGCCTCTCCTGACACATGCCGTCCAAGGCACTAATCATCGATGTTTACTGTATAGCTCATATGTGCTGCACCTGGCAACCAGCAAGGGAGCTGAAGGCAGCACGTGTTTTATATTTGAGTTGTTACTTAAAAAATCAAATTATTTGCATCAGTTTTTGACATTGTTTTTTTTCCCTTGGCTCTGCATGCCAGGGCTCACAGTGCGTGCAAAGATCTGTTTGCTACGTGTAAGCAATATTTTTCCCAGTAAAAAAAAAAAAAAAGAAGTGTAGACAAGTTAAACATAAAAGGTGTAAAAGATGATATGTCTTTTCATTTAGAAGCCGACGTGGTATTTCATGGAGGCTTATGTCAAAGAGATTAACGCACTGGAGCTATACTGTATATTTATAATTGCATACAAATGCATGCTATTGCTTCATATATTAGTCTTTGTTAAAAAATCATTTTGATATATTTGTTTTAGCAGCATAACTAGCCCTGGGGGCACCGGGTATAATTAGAAAAGGGCATGGGGGGAGGCGGGACTTGTAGAATAAAGCAGTGGCCTTAGGATCACAGGTCCTAATTATAATTTATAATTAACCCCGGAATTTGCACAAACCATCTAAGCTAAACAAGGACTATCATTTTTGCTGTTTAAATTGCAACCCTTTTTTTTTAATTTCACCACCTGCTTTGTTGATGTTGTTGTTTTTGTGGTTTAAAACTTAAAAACATGGGGGGATTAGGAAAGTGGCATTTAAAACTTTTCATATGAAATATTTACTGTGGGAATTTACTAGTTTAGAGCCAACACAGTGAATCTGCAGCAGAAGGAGTGATCTGAAAATTGTTTACTTATAATTAAAAATCTCGTTAGTTATTTTTCTTGCCTTTTTTGCCCTTCTGCTTCCCTCTCTGCCCACAGCTTCTGCCGTACACCTCAAGTACCCGTGAGCAGGAGCCATAGAGAATTGGATGGAATTGTGTCTCCACACAGATGGAGACATTAGTGTTGTTTGTCCAACTCAATTCATAGACCCAAACCCATTTTGTCCCTCATGCATTTGTATATGCCATGTACATCTAAAACTTCTGTTCCACCCTTTTGCTCTCCTCTCACTTCTCATCACTGCTTCAGTGCAAAAGTGATGTGGTTGTGGATTGTGTGTGAGAACATCAGTTCCTGCAGCTTTGAGAGATGCTGCTCGCTGGTGGAGTTGATGCTTCAGTACATGAGATCAAATAGCTGGTATCAAAGTTGAGCTGGAGACCTTTGCTGAAAACAAAATTGCCAATAAGCATCAGAATGAGCTGTGCAGCTTGAGCTTCTCCTGGGGATTTTTTTCAGCCCAATCAGCCATGTACCAAAATTGTCTAGAGCACAGAAGTGAATCTTAAATTACGGAGATGCTAAGCTATATACCCTTTGTGTTCTTGCAAAAGGGAAAATAAATATGTTCCCTCAGAAAGATTATATTTTCAAAGTATATTTGACTTGAATGTTTAATTAGGTTTCAAAATAATCGAGCTAATAAATTAAGTGGAAGGCTTTGGGTAGTGTTTTTCCAGTTCTATCTATATCCTGCATTTGTCACTAATTAATGAGTTTCTAATGCTTCAGCTTCTGGGAAGATGAGCAACAAAGATTAACATAACTAGTAAATCCAAAGATGTGCAACTGGGTTATAGTATTTGAAATTTGACAAAAACATCGGAAGTATTATTATTTGTGACATGGCTCAAGATGGGGGATTGTGAGGAAAGCAAAGATGACAGAACTGGTGCTAACCACTGTGACAACAACTTGAAAAGCAGCCGACATGACATCTTTCCTATCATGCTGCCGAAAATGTCAACTTTGTGAAGGACAGTGAGAAAATGGTTTGCCGAAAATCTGAAAGGTAGATTCAAGAGATGCTCGTCATGTCAGATGCAATATAGTCCACAGCTGGGTGAGAAAGGGAGTCCTTGCTGTGGTGATGGCTCTCGCTTGGCAGGCCCTTCCAGACATCCACACTGCTCCAAAAATGGCTACAGCTGACCTGTAGATTGTCTCAAGTTTGCATGAGACATGAGAGCAGCTTATGCTTACACCCAGCATGGAGGGACTGGTGGCCAGAGCCACTGGGTTTGTGTCCTCCTGGCTCAAAAGAAAGGGCAAAACCAAAGGATTAAGATTTCCTTGTTTGTGTGTGTGACTTAGGGGTTTGGTTGGCATCCCTTCAGGTGTTGTGACTTGGGCAAAAGCCACATTGGCCAGAGGTTTTCTCTCCAGATCCTACCCTTTGTCTTTGTGTGGGTCAGTGATGCTTCCAGAGCTGCCACTGCCTGGCCAGAACACACCTGATGCTGTCAGGCCAGCCTGTGCTGGCTGTCCCCCACGAGTTGTTACATGGTGAGTGCTCTGAGTACAGTGAGAAGCTGAGATTCATGTGAGAGGGCTGTGACCCAGCCCGAGCTGTCAGATCCTGCCATTAAATCTCACCAGTTGAGGTCATTGACCCAGCAAAGGGTAACACAATTTTCAGACCATTTCCAGTCCCACAGCAAATCACTGCCAGGGCAGGCAGCTTTTACTCCCTCGTTTGTCAGTGTTGATACAATTAACCCAGTGACATTCTGAGCTGTTGTGGGTACAGGGCAAGGACCAAATGCCAGAAGTCAAATGAGGGCTTCAACCCTGCACCTTAATATATGGCATTTATTGTGATCTGCCTTGAATTATCTCTCTCTGCCTGGGAGCAAACCAGGCACTGTGAGGTGCACAGCATCACAAAAGGCATGGACATCTCTATCTGAATATTAAATATTTTATGGAACTTAGGAATAAATTATATTAAGCATGTTAAGACATTAATTTTTGTTCAATATCTAATTTAGGTTTTTTGTGGCTTGCTCATTTTTTCAAAATAACTGGTACTAATTAGTTACTAATGAGACCAGATCCATACTTCCAAAATTGTTTATGAAATGTGTTCCCCAACTGAGACATTTTATCCAAGTTTCAGCCTAAATCTTTTTTTCCTGTTTTTTTTCTCAATACACAACTGAATTTGGCAAATAATCAAAGAAAGATTCTGATTAAATGCTGTTTAACTTTAAATACATGCCCTGGTATTCAAGTATTTTTCTGTGTCCATGCTGCAAGTTTTATTTAATGTATATTTAGCTTTAAAATTTTGCAGTAAATATCATCTACGGTTTGCAAGTTCCTCTTCCCAAATGTTTTAATGGTTTATTCACCTGTGTTGGAATATCAGAGTTCATATTTATGATATTAAGAGCTTAGTAAATGTGGGGTCGAGGAGAAGTGATTGCACAGATTTTATAGATTTTATTTTTTTTTATAGATTTTTTTTCTTTTTAAGTTTAGGGCCTTTGATTTTTTAAGAGGAAAATAAAGCCAACCAATTAACCCCTGACAGGAGGTTCATTAGAAGCTTTGTAATCCCTTGCCAAGTCTTTTGTAAAGCCAAACCAGTCTAGTACTGCGGATTTGTGCAGCTTAAGCTGAACACTGGGGGAGGCCTTTAAGTAAGAACATTTGTTCAATTTTAAGATGTCTTACATTACCTAAAGATTGCCTGTGCCAGCAGAGTTGCCCAGGAGCACGCAAACCCTTAGACTTTGCTCTGCAGCGGTGGCAGCAGTGCCAACGATGGTGTGCCTGGCCGGTCCCTGTGGTGGATGGGTGGATCAGACTGGCTCCCTCCTCTCGCCTGGGATGCTGCTGCACGGCAGGTTTTGCCGTGTGGGTGTGGGGGAGAAGGAGGGGATTGGGTGGGTTGGCACCAGCAGAGGTACAGGACAGAAGAGCCCAGGGATCACGGCATTATCCAGCTCCCAGGAAGAGCCTCAGCAGGGGTTGTGTGCACACTGTGCTCCGTGAAAGATGAGAAATACCCCAAGGCAGCAGGACCTGGGCGTCTCACAACACACTCCTGTGCACTCCTCAAACAGAGGGGCATCAAGTAGTCTGAGAAAATTTGAGATAAATTGCATAATGTGTTCATTTTTATAAATTAAAATTAAACTACTGAAGAGGCATTGCATTTCCAATGCAAAATGCGTGTCACTCTTCAGGCACATTTCGGCAGAATATATTGAAGATGGTTCACTTCAAGAAACCTCTATAATGGGGTGATTCAGCAGCTAGGAAAGAGTGCAGAATTTTATATTCTGTTTATATATATGTCATTGATATTCTTTCATGCTATGAATTGTGTTAAATTAGCAGCTGAATTTTTCTGGAGAAATTCAGTCCCTATTTTGCCAGCAAAAGGCTCAATCCTGACATAAGAGCTGGCATTGTACTCCCTGCATATACCTGTATTTTGAGAGAAATCTGCTTTTCCCAACTTCTTTAATAATGAAAATAAGGGCGGGGGGGGAGGTGGGGGGTGGTGTCCACATCTAGATTATCACTGTGAGAGAGAATACTTGTTTATTTGTTTATTTTTGATACTTTGACAGCGGTGCTGCTGCAGCCACCCCTCTGTCGGCACGGCACATCCTCTGTCCCGGGTCTCACAGTGGGTGAGGGTCCTTCTGGAAAGGACAGTGTGCTGTGGGACGAGCTCCCGGGGTGCTGAGGTGGAGTCTGAGTCATTGTGGCATTTCTCCTGCAGGCCTGACGGGATAGGAACTGTGACTGTGGACGAGAAAGAGCGTTTCGAAGAGATCAAGGAGCGGCTTCGGGTGCTGCTGGAGAATCAGATCACACATTTCAGGTAAAGGCACAGAGCCCAGCCTGAATGCGAGAGGAATGATTTCCTCACAGCTCCCTCCTATAAGCAGCAAAGCCAAAAGGCAGGTTTTGAATGCACACAGGAATTTTGCATAAGTGACACAGACCTACACAGGGCAGTGAAGCATGTTTATAGCTGGCGTGTGATTTTAAATATATATCCTTTAAAGGATATTTCAAACCATCTTGCTCCCATAGGCATGGTAAAGCTGTGGATTTTGTCTAAAATATAACAACAAAAAATCCCTTATCCTCTTATTTCTCTGTTCCTCTCTGCTCAGTTATATCCCATTTACCTTCTCCCTAGTATTGACAGGCAGGGCTTTCTGCAGGGATGTCACAGTATGGAAAGATACCCCCCCAAAAAAAGGGATGAATGGCCCCCAGCACACTGGTCAGGACAGGCAGGCTGTGCACATTCACACAGATGGGTGATGTGCATTACCTACACCCTGGTGCATTGCCAGGTCTCCAGCTGGAAATAAATGTCCTTTCCATAGGGTCTTTTTTTCCCACATTTTTAGAAGAAGATGGTATTATCTCTCCAAGTAGATCTAAAAACTCTCCAGGTGACACCCAGATTTAAGAAACAGCTAAAACTATCAGCTTATTACTAACCCATATTCTCTTTTGCTGCCTTAGTATACACCAACAAACTCTTTCAGAAAGTTACCCTATAGAAAAACTGCTCATTCTAGGCAGAGAGACAGAATTGCTTGGGCATGCTTAGGAAAGAATCTTTATGGCTCAGGAAAGGCTTGTTCATGTGCACTTGGTTTAATGCTAAGATGATGTGCTTTTTCTAGGTACTGCTTCCCATTTGGCCGTCCAGAGGGTGCACTGAAAGCCACTCTGTCACTGCTGGAAAGGGTAAGCACAGAAATAGCAGAAATTAATTAAAATGACCTGTTCTCATGTATCCTTCCATCTCAAAAAGCTTGAGAAGCTGTTGGCTTTGCATAGGACATGTAATTAATGATATCTTATGCTGAAGTGTGGGGCTTAGGTGGGGTTGGTGTCTCCTGCCTCAGCTGAGAGGCAGGTGTGTAGCCTGACCACTAAAGGCACAGTGTTCTGTGTCTGTGTTGTCAGGTAAGGGTGAGGGGTCTGCCTGGCAAATATCCACATCCCAGATCCTTGGCAGCAATGCCTGGCTGCTGCCTGGTGAGATTCCCATCCTGAGGCACTTGTTCCCTCTGGATGTATAAAACCTGATCCTCCTCCCCATCTTCACTCCAACATCCTTCCTGCCCCTGCTAACCTACAGTATGGCCAAATCCAGAACCCAAACCCAAGTCAGTCAGTAGAGCCTGGGAAGGGCAAAACATTGCTTGGCACTGGGCAAGTTGTGATAGATCTTAATGTCATACCCTAAAAAATCATCACAGACTTCAGGGCATGCCATATGGTGTAAATACAGAAGGGGAATAATACAGTCCCACATCTTAGGCTGGCCAAGGTGACCTTGTAGTGAGTCCTGTGATTGTACACATGCCCTGAGAGCCACACAGAACTAGCATAGGAATGGATGTTTGTGCTGGGCTTGGAG
Organism: Pyrgilauda ruficollis; assembly: GCF_017590135.1. Taxonomy (NCBI): domain Eukaryota; kingdom Metazoa; phylum Chordata; class Aves; order Passeriformes; family Passeridae; genus Pyrgilauda; species Pyrgilauda ruficollis. The sequence goes on from NW_024508101.1 coordinate 7,186,031, forward strand.
AAAAGCAGTTCTGTGTGCCACAACAAATCAGATTTTCTTGTGTCAAGGTTCTGATGAAAGACATAGTTACTCCGGTCCCTCAAGAGGAGGTAAAAACAGTCATCCGTAAATGCTTGGAGCAAGCAGCTCTAGTCAATTATACTCGACTATCAGAGTATGCCAAAATTGAAGGTAAGGCTTTTTCTTTCTGAAATTACAATTTTTCTTATGTTTCTAGGTGGCAACTTAGGTGGCTGGGAGCTCTTTAAAAAAAGCTCATTTGCTATTTACTGTCTTGTCGATAAAACGGTTGTGATTCAGAATAATTTTTGTGGTGTTGGCTTTGGAAGCAGTTAAGAATGGAAGCTATGCAAATCATTTCTTTTTCTGGAAAGGAGAGAGGAAACAGTTAAAAAGAACTGTAGCTTTTTTTCCTTTGATCGTTAGTGCATTTGGCCAGTGGTGTAGTATTCAGACTCACGTCGTGGTTTTAAAAAACAAATTGAAAAATACTTGGGATGTCATCTTTACAGCTGAAGGTATACTGCAGCTAATTGCTTGTGACACTTCAGGAGACAAATGAAAAATAAAGAGCTGAAAAACTGTTTAATCTATGTTTAATCATTTGTAGCCAATTTAAAATGTCTTTTTTTCTGGGTGTGTTTCATTGTCTTTGCAGTTTGCATTGCAGTCGTTGATCAGTGATCCCATACTTGCATCGGATTTCTTTCTTGTCACTCTGAATCTGGCAAAGCTGATATTTTTGACCTTTTAAGTTATGGGAGAATAATAACCAGTGACCAGAGACACATGTAGCCATCAAAAAGACATTTTAAAGTTTGCTGGAGGATATGTGTTACTGAAGCTCTATGATTCAGTCGTTCTTTTTATGTTATCAGTTTATGTTGGTACCTTGTTGGCTGCTGTTCCCAACTTGAAACTTCCACCCAACTTTTTCCAAGTTCCCAATTACTTAAATCTGTGTGTTCCAGATGAATGGTATGTTCTGCTCTAGACTCTGGGTTTCTGTCGTGTGTGATGTGAAGCTTTCCCACAGCCAAGATTACTGTTGTATGCCTATAGGACAATATTGAGAGGAGGAAAAAAAAACCCCAAACTAAAACTCCCTCTGATTTGTTCTTCGTTCTTGTTTACATGAAAAATTGGGTTGTTATTATATGGCAAATTGTCCAGGTTCTGTACATGACATGTCCTCTCTTTTTCCATTTTTTTTCTGTCTAATGATGCAAATTGTGTACCAGTGGTAATGAATTCATTGTTATGCATCCAGTGAGAAACACTTAAGAATTGGGCACTAAAAGGATGTTTACCAACTCTTGACTTGGTAATGAGTGACAAAAATAGAGAAGGAACGAAGGTTTCATAAGCACTGTATTATCAGGCAATTTATCGAAGTACTCAACTTCAGAGGATACTTTAATTGGTGTATTCTGTAAAATGCAATGTTTAAATATACTTGACAAGGATGGAAAAGGACTGAGAATCAAAAACAGCTTTTCTGTTGATGGATGCTTCTACCCAGGGCTGGCTCCCTTAGGTTCTCTGTATAAATATCACTAACTCGTTGGTAAGATTTGCTCTCTTCTTTCAGATAAATCTATGCAAAAACAAACTTTATGATCTGTAAGTAAAAATGCATTCATTTCCAAAGTAGAACAGTTAGTGTGTATTTTTCCTTTTGTGCCTCAATTCTTCTTGGTTGTGTTAATTATCTGCCCTCTCTTTTTGCACTGTGACTTTTAGGTCTGGGAATACTTTGAAGCAACAAACCTATTTTTTTTCCAGCTGCCTTTTCAGAGAAATAGTTCATTCCACACTATCTGCTCTCTTCTGCTTTTCTCCTCCTTTATCTGTGATTGGCCACAGCCACTTTTTGATGCTATTTCTACAAAAGTGGTTGTAACACCAATTTCCAAGCATGCTGGGATTGTTAATTTGAACAACCCAACATCCGCCAGCTGCATGCATCAGGTTTTCTCTCATGAGCATAGTCCACTGTATACTCAAATACTTCCTTAGAAGAGCAAATGACAAGTTTATCTTGGTGAGACACATTCCTGTTCACTGGACATGGCTTTGAAATCTTGCTTTTGAATGACATTTGAATGGCCACATGTGTAAGGCACTTTTGTCAGAAATGCAGAACCAAATCAGTGGCAGCAGTGCTTGAGGCTATGCTTATGAAGAAATACCTGTGAAAGCCTTAGATACTGAAGGCTGAAATCCTTAGTATCTTGGAGCCTGAAACCAATGAAATTCTATTTTCCTCTGTTCATGATGTTTTGATCATTATATTCTTGCAAACAGTTCAGAGCAAACCTCTAGAGTCATGGTCACAGCCTCTCTTGTGACTCATGGGCATGCTGAATGGTTAATCCAGTAGATCTCAAATTTTAACCCTCCTTTTTATTTTTCTTTCTTTTATTTTTTCTTCTTTTTATCCTGTGTGTATCCCAAAATACTCTGTGGCTTTCCTTTTAACCTGATATGAAGTTTTCCTCTGACCTATAGCCTGTAACCTCTTTACCTCTGACCTAAGCCTCTTGCATGCCCAAATCCTCTTTTATAGGGAAAAAGAGAGAAATGTATGAGCATCCTGTCTTCTGCTTGGCCTCTCAAGTGATGGATTTAACCATTCGTGAGTACCTACCACCCTCCTCTCCATGCTGTCCTCACTTTCTCTGTTCTCATTACCTCAAGAAAGTCCAGATCCAAACCAACTCACTCTCCTTGCTTCAAGTCTTTTAGCATTGGCTTGTCTGTTGCTTCTGTCTGTGAAACCCAGTGTGAGAAGTCCAGTCACTTTCTATCAGCCTAAACCAGGTTAGACAATTAACCCATCTGTTTGTGACAAACTCAGACTGTCTGTAAGTTTTTTCAGTTCTTCTTTATGTCCGTGACCTGAATGCATTTTTACTTTGCTTCTGTGTAACCCCAGTTTGTAAAGTGCTTGTCACTGGTACACAATCAAAAGGTAGCAGCTACATTGTGGAGAAGTGAGCTAGAGGTCAGATAAAGGACACTTGGAAAAAGCCATCCCTTTGCCTGAGTATAAAATCTTTACCCAATCCTGTGTATAAGATCGTATAAGGCTGTCCTTTCTCTGTACATCAGATCTTAATGTCTCCTGTCTGTTAGCTCTCAGCCAAAGGATGCACTCTACTTGCTCTCCTCCTCGATTTTTTTACTTACTCCTTTGCACCGAGCTCTGGAGGGGACACCCCGACCCTGCTGTCACTCGGAGACCCCCTCTGTGTCCTCAGAGCTCTCCCTCTCTGGTTTTCTATTTGTGCAGCGTTTTCTCTCACCTCCGTGAAAGGAGCTTCCTTTGGTAACCCCACGCTCGGGGGGGCGGGGGGCGAGACGGGGCGACTTTTCTTTTTCTCTAATGTCATATATCACGCATAACTGGGGGGCTGTGCGGTCCACTTGCTCATTAATCCTGCATATCTGTTCTTGTTTCTCTCTTTTCTCTCCTTGTTGCTTTCTCTCTTTCATATAGAGAATCAAAAGGACGCAGGTGAACAATTGTATATGCATTATAAATTGTTAGGACTGTTGAGTTATATTTATTTTGTTTTCTATTTTCATAGCTCCTTAAGATATGTACTCCTTCAGGCTGAAAATGGAGATGCATTGATACTTAAGGAGTTAATTTGTGCTGTCTACATAATCTCCTTTTCCTCCTTTCATAGAATAGAGTGTAGATTAAAAATACCCTGTAGAGATGTAGTGCCTTCTTAGAAGACAGTTGTAGAGGAGAATCTAGTCTGTAAAGAGAAGGTTTCTTGTTTTTCAAAAGAACTGCAGCTCATTTTGGGTGAAAAAATGTTGGTGATTTGGCCATTAATTTTCCACACCTAACAAGCACATTTATAAGTAAACTAACGTTCATTTTTGGTTTTCATACCTTCTGTTTTCTGCCCTGATGGGAGGACTGGGTTTTTCTTTATTTCTTTATTTCTATTTATTTGTTAATGTGTAACAAACAATCTGGTGGGACAGAAGTCGTGTTTGTCTCTCGTTTATAACCTGTGGTGACATGTAACAAGGCAAAGGCTCAGCTCAAGTGCACATCCCTGCAAAAGGGATGGTGGAGCTCTGCAGCCCCTCTTCTCGTTTCTGTTGTATCCCAGAGTCCTAGTTCCAAAGTCCTTGAAGCTTGAACTGTTCATTTCTTTTTGTGAGTAGATTGTTCTGTTTTGTGGGGAAAAAAGAAGGGATCTGGTTGATTTCAACTCTGTTTGCACAGGGAAATTGCTTTAGAAGAGCAGTACAAGAGGCTGGGCCAGGTTCTGGCTTCCTCAGACCTCCTCAGCTCAGCTTTGGCCCATAATCTATTGCCTCCTAGTAAAATGAATTGTAAATAATAAGCAATATTTAGAAAATAAAGACTAATTTTTTCTTACATTTATGAAAGGTGCAAATAAACAAAAGTAGATAGAACAGTCCCAATTATTACCACTAACTGTAAAAATTAGAGTGAGCACAGACTGTCGTGCATTAAGCACAATAACTGCATGGAGCATCGTGCTTGCTGCAACAACCTGTCACGTGCCTGCAGTTTAGAATTTCAGAATGACATTCCTATGGCCCAGCTTGTTTAAAAATAACCTGTTTCTTCCCAATGCTTGGAGCAAGTGAAAGGGCACAGAGAGTTGTGACTCCACTGCTTTGTGCCCACAAATCTCCCTTGGTTTTAAATAAAAAATTTTCAGGCAAGGTCAGCAGGACTCACTTGAAACTGGTTCTTCAGCTTAAGTGAAGTCAAAAGTGACTGGGGTTTGGCCTGACTTTTTTATTTTGCCAGAAGCAAGAATAAAAATAAGATGCTGAAACAACTTCTTAAACACACAAGTGTTACCCTTTGGTTCTCCTTTCTCCTGACAAGTGTGCAGTCTCTTGCCTTGCATTAAAATATTGAAATAGAACATTAAGCAGGAAACTGTGCTAATAAAATTTAAAATAAATTACTTTAATTATTAATCAGACAAAGCTACAGACACTCAGATTAAGAATTGTAACCTTTTAATAAATGTTTATTTATGTAGGTCAGAAATAATAATTATTTTAGAAAAGAATAACTTCTCCATCCCTTATGCACAGGGATCCCATGAACACAAGTGCCACTTTGCACCTCTGGGGTTGGGTACAGGCAGCTTCAGAGGTGGTGCCAGCCTAGACAGAGTTGTTAGTTTGACAATTGATTGTGTTTGGTGTAAGACTGGAGGTGGGGGGGAGTTCAGTTTTCAGGCTGAGTAATTCTTATATTGCAATTTAGGGTCAGTCTCTGTAAGGAGAGGTTTCTCGTGGTAGTGCTGAGCTGGTGCACAGAGATGAGCAGTGAAGGAGACAGGTCTCACCTCAGTGCTTGGTGCCAGCGTGTGGGTGGCAGAGCAGTGGGACATCTCATGGAAAGTACCTGGAGAGCCGAGGGACCTACTGAAGTCCTATTGCTCTGTCCCCAAGGCAAATTGAGCAATCCAAGAATACCAGGTCTCTGCTTGTCCAGCAGCTGCTCCATCCCCTGTGCAGGGAAGGAGCCTCCCAGGGCACCACACCTGACCGTGCTGCACAGCTGGCACACGCTGTCCTCCCTGGATGGGCTCCTGGGGAAGCTCAACCTCACTTGAAAACACACCCAGTGGTGATGCCAGGTGGCTGTGAAGCTGGAACCCGGTCAGTTCAGGGGTCAGTGCTGCCCACGGGGCACCGAGGGGCAGCTGCAGTGCCTGAACAGAGGCAGACATCTCTCAGGTGCCTGTGTCAGGCTGGGGACCCGGGAGCACCCATAGGAGAGGGACGGAGCACGGCAGCTTGGGCTGCATCAGCCCGAGCTGGCACCAGCCATGGAGCATCTTGATGGTACACTCGCCCCAGCAGGCGTGGAAGGCGTCCTGCCCCGGGGAAGCGGGTGCAGGAGAGCTTGGTCTCAGACTAGAGCAGCACAGCAGGTTGTTAAGAAGCAGTGGCATTTTCCAAGGCACTCGTACTGGCCCATGTCACAGTCCCATGCTCACTTTACGTCACTCGCCTTCCCTATTTCTGGATCTCAGCCTGGGAAGCTCTGTGCACATATCTGTAACTCAGCTGAGGAGCTGAGCTGCCTGTCAATTGACCAGGTCCAAGGCAAGGAGAGGTCCTGTGTGGTCTGTCAGCCCAACCCCTGCTGGGCAATCACTGCAGCATTTGTGATAAATCACAAAGCTTAAAAAGAAAATAAAATTGCATCGTTTGAGTGAATAAAAATGTAAAATATATGAAAATATCCATCTTTGTGTGCAGGAGTGGGGGCTGAAATCATTAATAAATTCTATACTTTCACTCAGGCATGACTATAACCTGTATCTATGTGTGCTGAAATGCTGCTTTATTTGTTTCATTCCTTGAAGTGGCATTGGGCTGTGTTTAACAAAGAATCATTACGCAGCTTTCAAGATTTCCTCTTAACCTTTTGAAGGCAGTGTCTAAACCAGTACAAAGTTATTGCAAGAGCTTCAGAAATCCAGAGATCTGCATTTTGACATTATGTTTCTACGAGTCTCCCACCAGCTGCGGGAGCAACTTGCTGCCTGGGGCACGAGACACAATTCAGATAGGCACAAATTCTTCATAGGCTCAATAATCATTAGAAAATCAGGAGAGCAGTTCTCTCTTCAGTATGTTGAGGTTTTGAGGTGAATTGGCATCCCTTTCTGAATTTTAAAAAAAGAAATTTTATGATTTTTTTCTTTCCTTTAAAATAAAACATCTTATTTTGAGAGAAAAAATGCCATCACTGAAATCCCTTTCAGATACACGCAAATTAATTTAATGAGTATAACAAAAGGCTGCCCTGCCTTGTCCTTGGGCTAAGTCGATTATGCTTTATAGTTGTCTTGAGAACAGCAGCTTTTTGTATAATTTTGATGATTGGCTCGCAAATGAATGCACTTGGATGCTAAAGCCTTTGGCAAGGGTCATATATTTTTAATTATTATGAAGAAATCATTGAATCAGTGACTACGTTTCTAAAAAATATGAAAAGTCATATTCTTCTCCCATTGCAAGTGTAATTCTTAATTTTGCTGATGTTTTAGTAACCCATGTAGCAGAAGGTAAAAATACATAGTTTGAAAATTTTCCAGTCACACAAAATTAATTGTGTGCAATATCTATACCCAATGTAGCACAGATTTATAAATATACCCATTACTGCAGGTTGAAGCTCATTGCAAGGACAAACCCCAAATTTTCAAGTTATTTGATCTTCTGCAAGTATTTTATTTGCCAGTATGATGCAGAAGCATAAAAACCTTTAGAAGAAGTTTCTCCAGGAAAGCACTTTGTCAGGCAGTAAGAATTTGCTCCTGGCTCTGATTTTGGTGATGAAGGTGTTTAAATCTTACTCATCTGACACTCATGAGCAGCAAGTACAAGAGCATTTCTGATACTAAACTGGCTGTAGTGAGGGATCAGAGAGGAAAAAGACATGGAAAAAAGAAAAGCCAAAGTGAAACAAAACCTGCCACACGCTGCAGCTGATCACTAGCAAGTGCCTTAAAACCCATGCAGCCTCTCACGTCTCCCTTGCTCTGAGCAGGAGTTGAGCCACCTCTGAAAGGGACCTCACATGTCATCTTTGAGACCTGGACCTGGAGAAGTATGTGAGCTCTAGTGCCTCATAATGCATGGCTGTCACAACCCCATTTCTATTTACATTTACAGAGGAAATTAATCCCTTTCCTTAGCCAGACCTTAATATTTTAAATTTTCTTGCAATAAAGAGACAACAAAGAAAAGCATGAGTTGGGGCTCATGGGTGTTCAGTGCCCACAGGAATAGAGAGAACTCTTCCCCTCCTTCACCTCCAGGTGGTTCTGCAGCCGTCATGCAAGAGCCTTGAATTTGGGTCTGAAAAACTGAAATGTGTGAAAAGAGCTGAACATTCGTGCAGATTGGGCCAGATCAGAATTATATCAAGAGTTTGTTGCTTAGCCTGCTCCAGTGCCTTGTGGGAGCTTGTTTCCAAGAGCGGGTGGTGGTGGGGGGATGCCAGGAGCAGGGTAAGGTGCTGGAGGGGTCTCTCACAGGCCCCCCAGAGAAGTGAGAGCCACCCTGGGGCACTGTGCTGACAACTGCACAGCGGGAGCCTCCTCCAAGCTGTTCTGTACGCGCTGCACCAGCGACTCGTGAAGATGCTGCTGCATCTCTTGCCTTTTCCTCCTCCTCTTTCTCTATTAATGACTTTTCCCTAGGACAGAAAACACTTGTGCTAATCAGGCCCGTTCAACACTCTGGAGTCTGGATGTCTGTGAAGCCTAGGAGCTATTTTTGGATGGGTAGCTGTTAGGGATGCAGGGGCTGGACTCCACTTTTAAGGATGCTTGAGGGCTGCAGTGCTGACGTGTGCAATGGGGTGAAACTCAGATTCCTTTCACCTTGGCTTTGGCACTCTTAGGAAGAGCTCTCTGTCTTTGACACCCCCAACTTTGCCACCCAACAGACTCCCCTGGGTGGTGAGGGGTTCCCACCCTGTGGTTGTCAGACATGGGTGGGAGAAGATGTGCAATTCCCTCTCCCCACCATCCCTTCCCATCCAGAGACCTTGACACAGACTGCTCTCCATAGCAAATGGCAGTAAAATACTCTTCCTACATTTGCATGTCAAGCTGAGGAGCTATCAGTGAGTAGCCAAATTGAATTCTTGCTTATGTTTTAAAGCAGAGTGAAAGTCATTAGGCCAATGCCCAAAAAGCAGTTATTTTTGTCACTTGAGGCTCAGTGGTTTGTTTCTGGGGACAAAGTCACCCTTGGTAAATGTTGAACAAAGATCAGGATTACTCCAGAGGTGAATGGATAGATTCGCTTTTCCTGTTGTAAGAAAACAAGGAAAAGAAAGAAAGCCAGTAGCTTGAATATGAGAGTCTGAATTAATCATTACACAGCCTAAAGGACTAAAAATGTGTGTGTGCGTGTGCATGTGTGTGCATGTGTGTGCATTGTGTGTGGTTTTATGTATGTATGTGTGTGTATCTATCCCTGTGTATGGAGAGGGGCACTAACCTAACTCACACTCCTTAATGGTTTACTCGAATATTCTTTATTATACTTTGATAAGTGTTGTAGTTCTGTGAGAAATAAAAGCAATCAGAAATCTCCTTTGCACAAGCCAACTGATTTTTTTTTTCCCTCACTGGAAAATGCAAGCAAAATGGCAAGGACTTTTGGCAATAGAATGTCCAGATAAATATGCCAGATTCCTTGCAAATGGCATGATTAAAAATAGTCACAATGCTGCTAAAAACTGTTATTAAAAGGAATAGAAACTATTGTGTTAATATATTCACAGCATATAATTTATTCTCTGAGTGTACGTAAAAGGAAAGGCTATTTTCTTTGAATTTTTCCTATGCTGATATTGTAAACTATATGACAGATGGGTCAAGTCCTGATTGCAGTATTCTAACATTTGGAATAGCAAGTAACATATTTGATAGAGCTGGCAAGTTTTTATATATGATTCAACCCAGAATATAAAAGCCACTAGAATTCCAAGTTGAAAATAATTAAATGAGCTGGAAACGATCAGGAACCACACATTTTTAAGTGACAGATTTTTTTACATGTTTAAATTGCACAAGAATATTTTATAGCTCCCTTTAACCAACAGTGACGTTTAATTCTAAAATGTGTAATTGATATTTGCAAAGCAATTAATTCCTATGGCTCATTATTCTATTGCTAAACGTGCCTAAGCATTGGGGAGCTGACTTCAAGTTGTGTTTTTTAGTTCACCTTTTCTGAATTCCAGAGTTTTAACTGAATTAACCCATCTCAGTCTCCTCGTGTGACTGTGTGAAGTGTGGTTTCATACTTGCATTGAATTTTTGGCTTTCTGATTGCTCGGTGCTGTAGGACGTTGGAATCTGCTGACTTCTAGAATATGTGTTGTCAAATGGTGTCATTACCGTGTAATACCCCAAATACCGATAAGCAAAAACCCAGCAGCTTATTCCATTTGTATTTGATCATTTCTGCTTATGTTCCTTTTGAAATTTCCATCTTTTTGTCACTGTTTATGAAGTCATTTGTCTCTTTACTTTTGGCGTCTCTCTCTCTCCGTCATGCACAACCAGCCCGTCCGCCCAAGCCCAAGCCGCCGGCTGGGCCACCATCATCTCCTCAAACGCAGACTAACATGATAGATCATATGCTCAAAGGCATGGCCAAACAGCCGCCAAGTACTGTAATAGTCTTCCTTTCTTTTATTCAGTGGTTTCCTAGTCTAGCAGCCGCTCGTGTAGCAGTAGAAAGCTAGTCCTCATATGCAGCTTTATACATACAAAACACCTAGTGCGACGTGGTAGGTTTTAGAGATTTAGAGGTAGCATTTATTTCAAAATGTCCACATTTTTTTGTCTAGCAATGTCTGACATATGCAACATTTTCAAATATCAACGTCAGCACAAAATAACATTGTTGTTGCATAACATTTTGCATGGAAACTATAAATATGTATGAGCTTTACATGATGTTGGATGAAATGTTTGATAAGTATATCGTATACGTTTCATGTAACTGTCAGTGCTCCAGCTATCTTAGCAGAATATTCTGATGTATAGTAACTTAACCAGGGAAATATTTAAAATAAGAAGGAAAAAAATTAAGATTGACATCTGCTGGCTGCCAAAGTTATATAAGCATCAATATTTTCTTTAAAGACAGCATCTTTGAGCAGTTGTTCTTATTAACACTTTTGTCTTTTAGTTATATTTGAGAGCAGATCAATGTTGCAAATGAGAATGGGCCTGATGCTGCACTGATCAATGGAAAAGCTTCCCCTTGGCTTTGGAGGTGCAGAAACAACCAGATCTTGCTGAGGGACTTGTCTTTGGGCTCCTTTTGCAAAAGGAAGTGGTTTCTACTTCTTGTATCCATTGAGGTGCTGGATAGCATAGGACAAAGACTGAGGAGTTTGCCAGGAGCTCTCCAATTTCAGTATTTGTTCAGTAAATTATATTAAAGGGAACTTTGATTTTTTTGTTTGTTTGTTTGTTTCCAATGATACAAGAAACAGCAGCAAAACTGGAGAAGAAACACCCAAGGCCCTTATCTGTGCCATGAATCAGTAAAACTGTAGAGTTCATTTGCATGGTGCTTTACCATCCCTCAGCCAAGCTGAACCCCTACAGGGCCAGACTCCAGCTTGCTGAGCTCCTCCAAAAACCAGCCACATTTGGGACTGTCCTGAAACATATGGCTTTCCTTTTCATGGGAACTGTGTAACCTGTAAACAGGTATTCAGGGAAAACTAGCAGCTGGCAAGACTTTGAGGGGGAGAATGAAGTCCTGAGCCTTCAGCAAGGCAGGGATTTCTCCCTGGGTGACCCAGTCAAGCAGAACAGGCCACCTTGTGCAACCTCAAGCTTCCGTCCCACCAGTAAACAAGACCAAAACACTAGGAAAAAAACAGGGTGTGTGGAAGGCTGGAGCGAGATGCCCTGTGAGTACTTGGCCAGTTGGCATATGGATCCCAAGGGAGCAGGACTCCCACCCCACTCCTGCTCCAAACAACCATCACAGGGAGACTTTGCACACCCCAGCTGCCCTTTGGTAGCATGGAGAGGCCAAAATACCTATGGGTGCAGAGGTATGGACTGGCTGTATAGTGAAATGCCTCTCTTTGCCCTTGCTACTCAGAAGAGCTGGGCTGGGACCTGGGTGTGAGCCAGAGAGACATGTCTGTGGTCAGCTCTGCAGAAGCTGTCGTTCAGGGAAATTGTAGCTATTTTCTTTTCCTCTACATTATTTCTAGTGAAATGCTCTAAATGTTCTGTATTGTTAGCACCTCATATTTTTAATGTGTTATTAATAATATAAACTACCTGGAAGAATATAATTTAATTATTTTTTAGAGTTTTCAGAAAACACTGCAAAATAACTCAATGTAGGTAAACACCAAGCTCCAGGATTTAAACTCTTTGGTTTGTTTTGCGGGGTTTTTGTTTTAAAGTTGTGTCTCTTTTCCCATATAAATCTTACCCATGAGCGTGGGATTTACCACTTTTCACTCCCTCCAGCATGCATAACTCCTGACCCTTGTGGAGTTAAATCCTGGAGCAAGACAGACCTGCGAGTTTTGCTTTTTAAATTGCTCGAGTCTGACAATTTATTACAAGTGCAGACAGATTTGTTTGAATTGATTTTCTTGAAAGAATTTTTAAATAATATAGATATGATTCCTATAATAGCATCATCTAGATCAAAGGATACATATTGTTCATACATTAGTGGCCAGATGCTGTCTTTAGGGAATGTGATGTTCTTATTTGAGCTAATAAAGTGCCACCATAAAGCAAACCAACTCTGGCAGTATTGTGAAATTTGGAGCTGGAGCACTGTATTTTCATAGTATAATAACGAATGTGGCTTTCTGGTTTGCTCAGTACTAATTATATAAGCATTTAACATATGCATGAAAAGATCTTTAAAGCTGCAGAATATTATAAGGTTTTTTTTAACCTCTAAAATAACTCACTGTTCGTCTAGCTTTTCACCCTGCCTTCCTTTTAACTTGAGTTCTTGTACTACAGAGAATGTAGGCCGGTTAGTCACACCAGCTAAAAAGTTAGAAGATACAATACGTCTGGCAGAGCTGGTAATTGAAGTCCTACAGCAAAACGAAGAGCACCATGCAGAGGTGAGCAGCGTCCCCGGCGAGGTCGTGTCCCTCCAAGTCTTCCACAGGATCCGGTGGGAGCTTTCTATATTTGTGTGATGTCTTCCTAACTGGTGCTGGGTTATCTTTTTTAAAAGCTGAAAGTACACTCAAGTACGATGAAGGCAAGGTACACTTTAGGAGGAATGTGTTTTCAGAGGGGAGGGAGGGCTAAAGGATGAATTAACTGAGTTGTGCTCTCCTCGACGTCAGCCTGCAGCCTTTCTGGCAGTGCCAATCTGGCCAAAATATTCACCACCAACTACCTGCAAGAGCAAGCCTGTCCACTTTCCAGAAAGGTTGTATTTTCAAATCATGACCTGTATGTGTGTGCCTCCAGCTAGCATGAGTGGGGTCCCTGCCGCAGCTGCAGCTCCTGCTGTCCGGAGGGGAGCAAAGAAAACTGCAACAAAACAGAAAAATTCTCCTTTCTGCCCCTTTCTGAGAATTCAGGTTGTTTCCACGGGTCTTCCTGGGCTCCTCCAGTACATGATTAACTCACCTGGTTTCCTGTTGGCCTCTTCTGCCTTGGCTTATTCGTAATACCTCAATTACTAGTCACAGAGGTTAGGATGAACTGTACTCTGTTACTCATTGTCTGGGTTATCTGAGGCCTAATACAACCACTCTTAGATCTTTGAAGCACCTTAACAGAAAGATTTGTGTATTAAAACCACTGAAACCATGTCATAGTCAAATATACACCAGAAAATCGTGAGGCTTGGTCCTGGAAACACTTGGTCCCACAGGCAGCTGGCATGGCTGGCTGTAGTCCTGCTCTCAGCACGTCAGGACATTTCTCCCTGAGCAGGTGAAGTTGCATACCCATGTAAGTATTTGCAGGATTGAGCCCTGAGTTCTCTGTAAATCTGGTGCTCTTGAATACGTATTGAAAAGTTAATAATTTTGAAATTTGGAGTGAATGGTTATTGCTTATTACTGTAGGTATTGTTGCACTCTTTCACTATTTTCTATTTTCCTTCCCATCGATATATATATATATAGATATACTCACAATATTTTGCATTAAGAGCATTTGATTAATAATTTCAGAATCACCTAAAAATCATTCCAGTGTGTATTAAATATGCAGTATAGTTTTATTTATTGATAATACACAGCAATCCACAAAACCCAACTAACGCCTGATTACATATTTAAATTTCCTCCCTGTTTTTCTACTGTTCATTCAATCTTGGATGATCCTGGCAGGGGAAAGAGGTATGTGACTAAACCGAACGAAACGAGTCACTCCTGTCATATTCCGTGCATGCCCTCTCAGTGCCATGTTTCCCACTGGGATTTTACCCTGGTTGCCCTCGCTTCCGTAACTTTGACCGAGGAATGTAACAGCGACTTTGGGTCGGCTGCTTGCAGAGCTGGTGGCCTGACACAGGAGGGTAGATGTGGCATAGCAGTCCAGTCCATGCATGCAGCAATGGGTATATTTTACGAGCGCTGCAGTTACATCCCAACACAACCCTACCTGCCTGGACTCGCTCCTCAGCCTGTTGTTACCTGTCGTTTGCATTCACCCCACCTCTAGTACACTGTGGTGGAGATGGACTAAGTACTACACGAGTGCCTAGAATGGTAGTGGTCTTCCTCTGGTTTTGTCTGTATGTGCCTTGTACTGGATATACAGTATTTATATGTAGAGAGAGAATATATGGGGTGAAGAGTGAAATAAATCTCCTTTTTACTAAAGCAAGGGGTGCTTGAGAGCACTATGCTTGTGCAAAAACTGTTTTATTCCACTCCTCACCAGCACAGGCTGGATGTACAACCAGCTGGGAAGGAGCTGTTTTTTAAAACACAGCTTATTTTGAAAAGAGGAAGCAGTTGCAGGACCAGTCACACTCAGCCAGCCATGCTGCCAAGATCCTCACATGATGAGGAAGGCTCAGAACTGTTCTCCAGCATCTTTTGTGTCACAAGGTTTTGATTAGAGACAGAAGGTTAATGCCAAGACAGATAGGAGGCATCCCCGTCCCTTGTTCTGAACGGTGACTTGGAAGGATGAAATCCATCTCTCTCCAGAAGCCCAGCACACTTTGAATCCCTGTCCTGAGGGTGGCTGTGGCATTTCAGCAGTGCACAGGCAGTTGGCCAGCTCTCTGCACACTTTGAATTGCACCCAGGGAAGAGAGAGAAGAGGCTGGGTGGTTTACCACTGATTTTTATTATGTGTTGTAGCCACATTATACTGTCACTGTGCAATGAGCATTGCTGAGGTATTACACTTTATTTTTTCCCCCTCCATATAATTCCAGGTCACTTTTTTTTATATGTTGTCACTCACCTGGAGAAGGCTTGACCTGTGAGGTGTGACTCCTTGGTCTACTTCAGTCATTCAGTAGAAAATTAAGTTGCACTGCTTACTGAAGAAATGCCTTACTTTACTAAAAAACAACAGTTTTTGCAATTAACACATGCCCCTTTTTTCCCTGTGTGGACATCCAGGCAGACTCCCTAATGAGAATGTAGATAATAACACTCAGAGCATGTACAAAAATCATTACAAGAGGAGTGTCATATCTAGTCAGTTGGGTTTGTCTTACCCATGAGAAGGAAGCAACGCAGCACAGGCAGAAATAGCAGAATCTGTGTGCCTATGTGTGTAATGTGGGAGCGGGAGGTCTCTGGCATTGTATCATCTCTCCCATCAGATGTCTCCTAGCTCCCTTTCCCTTCCTCTGGATGACTGATGGCAAATGCCAGAGGCAATGCCATTCACCTGCTTTTAAATTTGTGTTTTCTCTCTCTATGTATACATATGTGTATATGTATATATGTATCTTAACTCCTTGAGGTCATACATATATACATGTGTATCCATGTGTAAAATATACAATAATAGGTGTGTTTGGCTAGAAAGCACACTTTTTCCCTCCCTTTACATTATTATTTAAGCAAAGCAGGTAAGTAGATGGTAAATAAATGAAATGTTACCATCTTGAAGAAGGTTTTCTAAGTATGGTGTTACCAATGCTGCTTACAGAAATTAGGGAGGAGGTTGAGGATCCTGACATAAGTTTGAGAATTACAGAGTTAAAATTTGACTTTTCAAGCAAAAGGAAAACTGTTAGTGGTTTGGGCATAATTTTTTTCCACCAATGATCACATGCTTTTCTTTTTTTAAAATAGCTCTTTTTTTTCCTTTTTCGTGAAAGCAGGTTCTTATTACAGGACTCTGAAGTGTTTATACTGGGATTTGTTACAGAAGACATTCTTTGCCTTCCCCTCTTTTCCCTTCCCCCCAAATGCCGGTTGCCATCACAGGGGTCACTCCATGCCCGCAGAGCCGGGGGCAGTGTCGGGTGGGTGCCAGCATGGCAGGCTCTGGGCAGCAGAGACACAGCCAGAGAAACCACATCAGAGCAAGGACAACCCTGCAGCCTCCCCGAAAACCACAGCCAGGCCTTGCTAATAAAAGAACCCTGCGCAGCCCCGCTGCTCAGCAGCGCTGCTTTCCCACCCACCTCTGTGAGCAGGTTGGAGCAGGCATCAGGAGCACACCTGCTTCTTGATAGTTTTACTTCTTCTGTGGTCTCTCAGCAGTTTGATGCCTCCCAGCATGGCACTCACTAGCATCCAGCCCTGTGCCTGGCTAGACACCAGCACCAAATGTGGAGAAGCGCTGAAGAGCACTGCCCCACACCTCAGCCCCACACAGGCTCCCTCGCCTTGGTTTTGGCTTTCCCAGAGTGATGACTCTGCGGACACCCAGGGCCACTGTCACCACTGCCACTGCACCCCTGAGCATCCCCAGGCAGGAGATGCTACAGCAGAGCTGGGCAGCTCTCTCCACGGGCCTGGAGCTGAGGACAGTCTGCAGACAAAGGACTCTGCTGCAGCCACTTTGTCCCATGCCATGACCACTGGGACACTCACCTGCTGGTGCTGCTGCTTCAGGCACGGGCAGACACTGAAGCTGTGCCTTCATCTTCACCCTCATTACAGGGCAGGCTCAATCCTAAGATTAGTTTGGGGGTCATGTGGTTATTTTGGTTATTTGGTTTACATCTTGGATGTGGTCTGGGAAGAAAATGCCGAGTGCAGTGCCCAATCTATCCATGCCTTCACATCAATTTTGTATTCACTCATGGAATAATAGCAGGGCAGTGTCAGTTTGCTTTATATTTTAAAGGACTGAAGGAGTTGCAATAGTTCCAAAGACCCCTGCCACTATCACTGGCAGCTGAGTAGTTGAGCCAAAACAGGAAAAAATATGGCAGTAACCTGTTTTGGAGGTGCTGTTCCCTCTCCACGGCTAGGTGAACCAGTAGCTGGAGTTGTACTGTGCACATCAGTGCAGTTCTTCATCAGTAAATCAAAACTGAACCCTGAGAGAGTGAAAGCCCATTCTGCTTATTCATGTCTGCTAAAACATGCAAAAAATGCCCCTCCCTGACTGGCAATTCCTCTTCAAACTGATTCCTCCATTCCCAATGTCTTCCGTTTCATCTCCGCTCTTATGCCTAACTAGAGGTTTCTTTTTCTTGCCAAGTGCCATAAAGCTGTTCCTTAGCTCCTTTAAGTCACTGAGTAATTTTCTATCACTTCAAAATGACAGCACATGGTCCTATGGACAGCTCTTCTCATATTGCATGTTCCCAGGCAGAAGTGACTACTGAACACGCATGCATGCATTTGCAGCATTCACATCTGAGCCATGTATGATGTGAATGTCACCTCAGAGAGCCCGCACAGCGAATTTTAAGGACCCATGTGCATGAGAATGAGTTACCTCACTGATATTTTTTGGTTTTCAAGTTTAGATATATGTTTTTCCTGCCTCTGTGAAAATATAGGCTTGCCGTAGATATTTTTTTTTACCTTGGCATGTTGATAGTAGAGCTTTGTAATGGGTTCCTAATCAGTAGCATCATGAAGGTGGTAGTGTGTTAGATAACCATGTAAAATGAACAGTGCTGTAATAACTTTAACTGGTGATGTTTGAAATATATTGAAAACAGGGTGTGAATGATTTAGGACAGATTTTAATGTCTCAGGCTTCTAGTTTTTCAAGACAAATGCAAGTACTGAATCCAAGTAGAATTTAAGCTGTTGAAAAACACATCAGAAAACCCATAAACACAGTGAAGAAACTCCCAAATTTCTGTACTTTAGAAATAAGAATTAGTTGATTTTTTTTCCTGATAATTAGCGTCATTAATGAAGTAATTTATTGTAAATTGAACAGATGAAACTTTCTCTGCTGCATTACAGCTGCATGCCCTTACAGTGGAGCTCTGAAGAGACCCTCTACAAGAAACTTTGTGTTAGAACAGCAGTGCCTAATTCTGTGATTAGCACTGCCCATGCAGGCTAGCACTCCAAAGCACTGTTCTCTTTACAATAAAGGTAGTTTCCATGAGATGCACTTTTGTTTGTTTTTATTTTTTAAGATATGTGGCCTAACACCTTTCCCTGTGCTTTATTTAGAACTAACACACATCTTTATTATCTTTTTCTGCCAACTCTGAAGGCGTTTGCTTGGTGGTCAGACCTAATGGTTGAGCACGCGGAGACCTTCCTGTCCCTGTTTGCAGTGGATATGGACGCAGCCTTAGAGGTGCAGCCCCCAGACACCTGGGACAGCTTCCCGCTCTTTCAGCTCATTAACGATTCCCTCCGTAGTGACTGTATGTATTCTGCATTCTGATCATTTCCTTTGCAGTGGGCAGCTCAGGTTACTGATAATGCTTTCAGCCTCTCCTTGCTGCACAGAGAACTGAGATGGGTAGAGATTTACAAACTCGTAACCAGTTTGATTTTATTCCATTGCTACTAGAAAAAAGCACACCCATTAAATCACTGCAGTCAAAGGTGGGAAGTTGAATTTTATTTTGCTTCACCTTCTCAAGTCTCTTGGTAATGGCTGCCTGATAAGCAGGGAATTAAGTACTCTATATCTGTCATTAAATGTCTGTATTTTTTAATATATGTGTACTGCATTTATTTAGCATGGAGTAAGCTAGTCCTTGCTTTAAGATTTTATCGAAGGGAGGAAAATTAAAATGGAAGCAGGAGTAGTTCAGAAGAATAGTGCTTTGTGAAATAAGACAATTCTCTGATGCACTTGGGCCCATGCTTTCAAAACTCATGTGTGGATTTGACACTTTCCTGGGTAGTCCAACCCTCCCTGGGGAGCTGGTGGCAAAATTGGCATTGTCTTAGCTAGGTCCTAGACCAGGACCCCAGCTAGCTTTCTAAAACTATGTGAAAAAAGCCAGGGACTCATCCTCAGGAAGCAAGTTCCAGCATCATGGTGCTGAGCAACCAAAGAATAAATTATTCTCCCACTTGCTAAAGCCATAATGTTTGCCATGCTGTTTCTTACACTGGTTTTATTCACAGGAAGTGATAATGTATTTGTAAGTTTTACATTAATGGAAAAGAAGGTTCATTGTCTATTTGTTTGGAGTAAGAAGTCATTCCTGCTGTCTGTGTCATGAACTCTGGCTCCTGTTATGTTCTTGAAGTTTTCCTGTTCACTGACAAATTCATTGTTTGATGAAGTGCCACACTGTGGTTTGTTACAGAGGTTGTAGTAACAGTAGTGTCTTACTATACTTTTATTTATCTATTCTAGATAATTTGTGCAATGGAAAATTCCACAAACACCTCCAAGACCTGTTTGCTCCACTTGTTGTTAGATATGTCGATCTGATGGAGTCCTCAATTGCACAGTCAATTCACAGGGGCTTTGAGCGGGAGTCATGGGAGCCAGTAAAGTAAGGAAACCTCCTTTGATACAATCGGAATTTGGGTGCAAATGGATGGAGATTCATATAGAGGTGAATTAGCAAACGTTAGACTAGACATGCAGAAAATGCTTTAAACTTTCTAGTTTAATGTTATAAATAGGAGGCCTGATCTCTTCAGGATTTTCAGGTTAATGAGGGAAATGGTATTGGCTTTTTGAAATGCATCACTGCCTCAGTTTGAACCATGTGCCTTTGAACAGGGAAGCATGAAAATGGGAAAACCTTCTTAACTGCCATGGCTTTTTGGAACCCATTCTAAAAGGCCTTTTCCAATGCTGCTTTTGAACTCACATAGCTCCTTTTCAGAACAAAAAAATCTCGCTTCACTGTGTTCAGTTCCAGCCCTATAACCCCTGTGAGTCATTGCTGTATTTATTCTCAACACTCATTTTTTCCACCCACCCTGTGGGGGGGATAGTGCAGTGTGTGCCACTGGCATCAGCCCCATGGCTGGTGGCTGCACATGTCCCCATGTCCAGGGCAGCTCTGCCAGTCCCAGCTCCTCTGCCTGTAGGATTAGATGTGCAGAAACCAAAGTGAGACATGGGCAAGATAACTCAAGCATGATAATTTCTTACATTTGGAAAGCTAGGAGTTTACCAGCAAGAAATTGGGAGCCTGAGAAAAACCCAAATTGAACTCAAGAGCTGGTGAATGATAAAAATGTGACATGTGCTTTGGATTACTGTTGTTATTTCACAGGTTTTGAAGCATTGCTGAACCCTGTCATGCTTGCTCTATAAAGCCAAGTCAGATCCTACAAAGGGAAATAGCTGACTTTTCCTTCTAATAAAGATACTAAAAGAGAAAAATGGACCTTTTGCAAGCAACATGAGTCTGGCAGTGCGTGAGACCAAGAACTGGGACCAGGTGACCTCTGGAGAGACTCTTTTCCTTGCTTTTTCTGTCATTCTCTAGGGAAAGTGAAATGGCACCGCACTCTCAGAGGTTGCTGTATAAAAGAACGTGTGGTCTTTCAGGGCTTTTCACACCAAATATGTTCCGTTTACAAGGAAAAGAGATTTTGTTCAGCAGCCAGCCTCCCATATGCAACCTGGAGTCTGAGTACCCAGGTTTTTTCCTTTCTTTCTTGTGCATCCTCAGCATCCGTAAGGATTCTGCCTGCCAAATCTCGGGCTTTTTCTTGACACCTGATCATCCCCTCTGTTTTGAGTGGGGTTAAGTGGCTGGCATTCAGGAGACTCTCTCACTTTCCATTTGCTGTCTTTGGTCTGCAGGCTAACAGGATTAAAGATCCTAAAAAATCTTGTTTCAAATAAGCAGATGTGACCCAGAAAACATACAAGAAATAGATCTTTCGAGTAGGAGAATGCCATTTTTACAGCCACTCCTTCAAGCAGAATTGCACTTCGAAGTTAGCATTAACTTCAGTTTCAGAGCTCTGCTTTGGTAAAAAATATGTATTTCCTTGTCTGTTATGAAACAGAGGCAGTTAACTCTGTGTACCTGTCCACCTGGGTCAAGCACTCAATAAACAAATCATTCTGCTTTTTTTTTCTTTTATCAGAAGCTGTCATCTTTTTGCTTTTTAATGACTTCAAGGAGTTAACTATAGATGTCCATAAGTACTTGGATGTGCTACTTGCCTGTCAAAATGCTTTGTCCCTGGGTATGCCAGCATCTATCATTTCCAAGTTATCTGATAGTTATAAAAGATCTTTTCTTAGTTCTCTTGTGATGGTTATTCCCTTCTGGAGTTCCAGTTACAGTGTGCTTTGAGCATTGCATCTCCAAGCAAAAGCTCAGGATGGACTCTTTCTCTTACAGACTTGAGTATTTAAAAGATTTCTTCCAGCAGGAAAGTGGGTGCTTTCCACGAGAAGCTTCTGTCCATCTGGTGCAAAGATGCACCATGGGTTTTTTTTCACGTGTTGATATTTTGTTCTTATGTCTCGCACACAAAAGTGTGAGTTGCAAACGCTGGCTCAACGTGATGTGGCCCGGTGAAGGGAGGCACCAGTGAGTGCCAGAGGGTGGCACATACAGTGCAAAGGAAAAGAGGAGTGTCATTCCTAGGATCTTATGACATTTTTCATGTGCTGTTCAGAACTAAATGTTAAGGCATCTTCATCTTTGCCTCCTGGGCAGACCACCTGCTCCTCTTTGTCTGATCGACAGGGAACTTGCAGAAAAATTCAGGTTAGAGACTTATTCTGTTTGACTTGCCCTCCTGTATCTACTCTCTTCTCACCCCACATGTCCATACTGTAGCACAGTTGAATTTGTGGCCATGGATTCTCAAATAGTTTGGAGCAACCAATTCCCAACCAAATTGTGACCTTCTATTGACACCTCTCCAGCAGAGCTTTTTTGGAAATCAAGAACACTGCAGAATGTTCTTCCACAGTTTTCCTGTGCTTTGGACATAGACCTTCAAGTCAGCCAGCAAAGACAGATCATCAGAGCTGGCCGTTCCACCAAGCTTGTTGTTGTCCTGGATCTCTACAGTGCATTATGAGAAGGAAATTTCATTATCTCTTGTTAACCAAGAAATTATTCCACAACACAGAATCTTTTGAAAGGGTTTCTCTGTATTTGTGTTTGCAGTCAAGGCTGAAATATGTAGCCCTCCATAACCTGACCAGATGGCAGTTTGCAAGCATGTATTTCTTCTATTTTCATTGCTGAATACTCTGCACCTTATGCTCTGAGGAGTTAGGTATAGAAATCACAGTGAGAGAGATACTGTTAAGTATTGAAAAAAATGGTGGGGGGAAAGCATGGACGTTATGTGCTCATGAGGGCTCTGTAATCTGCCTCTGCAGAGCTGCTGAATTTGCAGGGGGTCCGTGCCCTATAGCTAGAGCAGCTGGTGCGCTTGTATGAATCCACGCAGAGAAATGTGGAACACTTGTCCTTCGCACAGTCATCCAAGTATGCAGGATGCAGAGTAGGTCTGTTCTCTGGTGAGTTGAGAGGTCTTGGAAAAGTAGGGTTTGCAATGGGTTTTTTTCATGCTAGCTTCTCGGAGAGTGCTGATTTATCTCGCAGCCAGCTGACACGTATGTGTGTGTGTCTCTGTGTGTGTGTCTGTGTTGAAAGATCTTTTTGAGCAAATGCTAAGCTCATGCAATGACAACCAATTTCAATGGCTTGACTAGAACATTACTCATTGACCCAGGGCTCTCTCTACCGCTCTGTAGTCCTGGCTTTAGCATCTATTAATTGCTCACTAACCCTTTGCAAACTATTTATAAAATGTATCATTAATATAAATGTCAGAACTCAAACAATATGATTATACTAATCATTTTATAAGGTTGTACAACTACAGAATGATAGTGAAAAATGTTTCCCCTTAAAAGAAGCACCGCTGTAGTGAAAGTGAGTATTTTTGTTACTATTCTGGGTGTCAGTCACAGGAAGAGCACAGATTTGACTGCCTACTTCACTATCAAGCTCTTTGCTTCACATCAAGGCTTTTGTGAAAAGATTTGCTCCTGAGCATTTGCTCAGCCTCGACAGTGAGGTTGCAAGTGTTTATAGTGATGGAAGAGACAGGCATTTGTGTCTTCCATCACTAAATCATTCCAGGCATCCTGTAGGAACTGAGCATTTAGGTGTGGTCAAGGGTCTCATTCAGCTCTATTCTGAACTCAGGAGACAGCTCAGTAAAAATACTGTGATTTTTCTGCCCTCCTTTCACTGCTAGGGCAGCTCTACAGGAGCAGCCGCGGTGCAGCTGGACGTGTTCCATCCGGTGCTGCGGCGCAATGTGAGCACTGGGAGGTTGTGCAGGGCTACACTGCCAGCCTGCTTGCACTGACAATTTCCCAGCAGACAGTCCAGGTGAGGGCATTTCCACAGCTCACACACACAAACAGGGCTGAAGCAGAAGACACCAGGAAAACAAGCAGTGCAGCTCCAGAGTGTCTCTCATCAAACGTATCGGGATCCAGTCCTGAAGCTGAGTCGTCTTAAATCAGACAGCCCTCATCTTGTTGATGCAAATGCCCACATTCCCTGCCTGATGGCTGAGGTTATATTTAGCCATCTATATTAAATAGGCATGGCTGGCTTCTAGAAACAGTTTCTCATCTTGGACCTGTAGTTTTATGGTCTGAACAATTGCAGGCTTCATGGAACATTTGTTGGTAATATTAATCATTTTTTGGAGGTCTCATTGCAACTGTTAGTCAGATAATTAGATCAGCTGAACCTGAAAAACTGTGCATGTCAATTCAGGAGAATATTTTTTTACATTAGTTACTGTATGTTAAGATAATATACTCCATTATTTTGCTGTTTTGTTTTGTTTTAAAAGTACTAACTTATTCTTGTAACATATTCTTGCATCAGCAAAATAATGTGTTGTATAAAAGAAATATGTTTCCGTGTGAATATAGTATACTGTTTACTCTAGAAGTCATATTTTATTAATACAGTGTTTTTATTAATATAACACTGTCACTTCTTGAATTTTAATATTAAAACCAAAGGTCCTCTGATTTATGTATTTACCATCTGGCTAAGTTATTTAAGTTGCTGTTCCTTATACATTTATATGTTGTCCACCTCTTGCTATTTCTTTATTTATTCCATATCAGTATCTAACCACATGCACTGCCATTTCTGAAGATTTAACACTCTCTCAATCACTATGTAGTCTATGTCTCATTCAATAGTCATATCATCTTAGCAGCAGATACAGTATGAATGGAAACAATGGACAGCTTTGTGACAGTAGTTAATTCTCCTGTTTGCCTGAAAAAGAGAACACACAGATAGCAGGAACTTAAACCTACTAAGAATCACAGAAATAATTAGAAATCAGAGCATAGTCAGGGTTTTTTTTCACTAGGAAAACCTTTGATTTGTGATTTTCCTCACAAGCAAGGGATTTTATTCACAAAGAATGAAGTCTGTTCCCTAACATTCACCAGCAATGACAAGCTGAGCTCTCGCAGAGATGTGGTTCACATCGTCTCTTGCATTAGGAAACATTTATTCAGGCAGCTCAATTCCATTACTTTGGGGGTTGATATATAAAACTTGCAGTAAGAAATGAAGTGCTAAATATGTCTCAGGGAAGTTACTAATATTTTAATATGCCTTGAAAGACATAGTGTATAATTTGATAGTTTCACAGGAATCCGGATAATGTAAAGTCTGTAAAGTTACTCGTTTAATCCAGGGAAATGGGAGAGACCTCCAAAGGTGCAATATCCTGATGAAGTCTCAGAGCAAGTTTGGATGCTGAAGCAGTGCCTGTGTGCATCAATAGAAAAGCTTTCAGTAGCTTCAGCAGTGCAGGGTGAAGCTGAAACCCTGAATTTCTAATTCCATTTTCACAGAGTCCAAGTAACAATCTGGTAAAACCAGTGTCAAAGCATCTGGTTTTGTTCCTCACATGGGACTGTTAAGACCACCTGTGGATTGTGTACCAGAGGGTCAGACAGTATTCCTGGGAGAGGGCAGAAATGAGGCATTTTTCTGAAACTGGCCTCTCTTCTGAGAGCCAGGTAATATGTGAGTTGGGTAATTGAGTTCTGTGTTTTGCCGATTCCCAGATCTCCTGATGTTTTCATTTTGCATGTAGAATATAACTGTGATAAGATTCTCATTAAACCAGAATTAGACCAATTAAAACATCTAGAGACCTAGTACAATGAAATATATCAGGGTGGATTCCAAACTTTGGGCATGCAGTGCTGTTATATGCACCTTGTTCCAGGAGAGAATCTTGCATTAAATCAATACAGCTGTCCACTTTTTAAAGATCTCTATTAGCATAACAGTTACACGTCTGAAAATACTGACTGAAGTCATGATGCCCAAGTACACATGCTTCATATTAACCTTTGAATATCTTAATCACCTCATGGCCCACTGCCAGCCATGAAGCAGTCACATACTAGTCCTGGATTCATTTACAAAGTGCAGTTTCTGCACAGTGCACAAATAGCGGGGATCGGCAATCCTTTGTTTTGCACCCAGGAATTCAAGAGAGGATCAGGACACAGTCTTCACAGAGGAAGAACCTTGTAGTTCCCTGTTTCATCACTCCAGATTAGCCCATTTTTATTTGTGGAGGGTCTAAGACAGAGAGTTTTTGCAGCAAAATTGCAACTCCATTGAACTTGGTGGTGAGAAAAATTCTTATGGCTGGAATTCCAGACTCTCTCTTTATTATTTCATAGTCCCTTAGCAGAACTTGTAGTTTAGCACTTCCATTGAGCCTGTGTGTGTAAGAACTGAGACTCTTCCTTAAAAGAGATTTTTTTGGAAGAAAAGCTGCTCTCTGCACTTTGAAATGGTATCAGAACTTGAAGGTGCAGTTATTTTCACAGGTGTTTAAGTTCTCGGTCAACTTTTCCCTTTGCAATTCTTCTTTTCATTCTGGTTTGCTCCTTTTTTTTAAGGAATTTGAATTTTATAGGAGATGAAAACACAGTACATTTAAGCTTTCATACTCATGCTTCTTTCTGAAATGTTTTGCTTTAGTTTTTTAACTGTCCTCATGCTGTGAACTTTGCAGATTTGTTTCTGAGTGTCATGTGCTTCTGCTACATCGGCATTGTCACTGTTATGGTATTTTTTCTTTCTGTCTGTTTCTTCCACAGGAGTTTAACAAGTAATCTGCCCAATGTGAATCTACCAAATGTGAATCTCCCTAAAGTACCAAATCTACCAGTTAACATCCCACTAGGCATCCCACAAATGCCTAGCTTTTCTGCACCGTCATGGATGGCTGCTATTTATGATTCTGAGTGTGTATTCAGTTCAAATTAGATCTCATTTAAATTTAAAGTAATCTTGGCATGGATATGTATTGTTTGTTTCTGTGCATTACATAAAACTTTAAAGAGTGATACAGTTAATTAGATGTTTTCTGAATGAGACACTAGTGAATTTCTGGCATGTGTATTTTGAGGGTTTTTTTGTATAAACCTTGAAAATTTGTCTCAACTCCCACTGAGAGTTTGAGCAAGTATCTTGCTTTACAAAATAGCTGTCAACAATGGGGTATGGTCTGAATAAGATACAAACCACAGAACTCACAATGTGACATTATGTGTCTCAGCAAAGAGTTTTGTCCAAAAGAGAAGATAAACCAATTTCAATGCCAGTCAACCAATTTCTGTGGACCAGATGTAGATCTAAAAATGAATTTTGTTTAATGCAAGCTCTGCATTTCCCAGATAATTTTTTTTTTCTTGACTTTGGTGAAGCAGTCTAAAAAAGAGGAGCACCCTGTAACAGTTTTTATTCGTGTTAGGGGATGCCCCAGAGAGCAATTAAAGCTCCATAACCTTCATTACTGCCCAAATAATGCCATGACCAACTAAAGAAAGAGATTTTCAATGTGAGTTTTAGATTATGGCTTGGAAAATAGTGTCAAAGCAGTTGCTCTGTAGGAGCCTTGAGCTCTGTGCTCCCAGCTTCCTGCCTGTGTCCCAGGGTGTGTGTGTGAAGCTCGGGGGGAACATACCACAAATCCTCAGCACAGATTAGGCAAGTTCTCTTATAGGAGATTTCTCACTGAGCAGTTTGGAGGGTAGTACCCAGTGGGCTCAACCTAAATCTCATCATTTGAGGTAGCTCGTCTCCAAAGATGTCCTATCATGGGAACTGTTATTTGTCCATTTTCCTTCTAAAGTCCTAGAGAGTTATTTAGGGCTGGCATAGGGTGGTCTCAGCCTGCACTGTGGTGCTTTTCCTCTATCCTCACACTTAATAGATAAAACTGAAGAACTGACCCCAGAATCTCCTGTTCACTTTTGCTGAAACACCCTCAATTACATCTACACCTGGAGTCCACCAGAACGCCTCTGCCATTAGTCTGGCACAGGCAGGATTGCAGAGCACTGGTAATGAATGAAAGTAAAGAAAACACTGATGTGAGATCTTTTTAAATAGATTTAAAACCTTTTAAAATATTAGCATGGTTGTTTATGTTTCAAAGCCATACAACTCATATTCATGCTAAGATAGTTATTTTAAAGGCTAGCTTAGGCAGTTGTCTGTAAAGAATACTTGAAAGTTTTAATCTTGCTCTGTGCATGCTTTGTGGTATTGCCCTTGAAAAGATAAGAATCATGTAATGACAGAAAATTGGATAATCCCTCTGAAAATGCTTGAGCATCAATGGCATATTGCAAGCTGCCGGCGTGATTAGAGTAATTGTGGTGCTCACAAGCAAAATACAAATAAGTGCATTTTGGAAATGAATATACTATATTGTTTACTTGGATGGAGCCCTAATCAAAAGTGAGAGAGAATAATTCTTCAAAAATTTTGAAACCAAATGGATGTCATAATATTGCTGTAGTAAATACCAATTATTGTATTTGTACACATTAAATCACTTAAAATGTAAATCAATGCAGTTCCAAAACTGGGTTTAGACTGTTAAAGCTTGCTTACACCCAAGCACAGGTTTGAACTAAAAACTCTTGGTAGATGAATATGTGAGATTGTTGTCCAAATTGGTCCCCTGGCAAAAGCAAATGCCTGATTCTTTATCTTTTCATCTCCCTGGTTCCCTTTTACTCACCCTTCCCCTCCATCAAGGACATGTTACCTGTTGCTTAGTGTCAGATACGTTTCTCCTACAACCAAGACTATTCATTCTTTATCTTGTTGACTCTGCTAGCCCAGGCTCCCTCAGGATCCCTCTGGCATGTTGGGACTACAGTTCTCACCCGGGACTAGCCCTGTTTGCATTAGTTCCCAGCTCCTCTAGCATTAACTCAATGCAGCTGGCATCTGTCACAATAGAAACACCCTCCCTCATCTGTTTCTATAGATGATGTCAGCACAAGTGGTAATGCATGGTGTGTTAAATATCTTATAAATTACTGTGTTAGCATTAGTGGTATGCGAGGAGGGGGTTGAAACTCTTGAAGCTTCCTTGGTAATTGTTCTGGAAAAAAAAAAAAAGTGAGGGAGAAGAAGAGAGGGAGAGAAAACGGTTATAGATGCATAAATTTCTGTGCACAAACAGAGTGCAATCCAGTCCTGTATTTTTATTCTGTAAGTGGAGGTTTGAGATATAATTATACTGTGAAAAGAGCTGGTGTAGCTACACACTGCAGGACTAAAGACTTCCATCTGGGCAGGGGTGTGGGTACAAGAATATATGCTTGGGAAAGAAATTGAGAATTTTGTGGCAGACCAAAGTTGTTGCAAAATAAATTTTTAAAAATGTAAATTTGTTGTCCTGTAATTGCCTTTGCAAAGAAAAAGGTGCAGCAGTAAATCCTGCCGAAACTCCTGGATATGAGATGTACCCTTAGCTCAATTGACTTACCCCAATTTTTTTTCAGCTGTTCAAGAGATAAAGTGTGTCCTCGCTCACCACTTGTTAGCACTGTCCCTTACCTGGAAATGGGGCCACACTGGGGGACAAGGCAAACTCAAGATATAATTTGGAGGGGGGAGAATTGCATGAAACCCTAAATCTTAATAACTACATACAGCCTAGTATGGCAGTTATTATTGATCAAGGATTTTCTCCCACAATTCCTGGCCTTAATTCTTAATAATCACATACTTTAATGTGGTTATTAACTAAGGCTGATTTTTACCATACACACGTTCTTCCCGTTAATGTGTGTAACTCATGATGTTGTCTTACTCATCTGGTCTGGAAAGTTTTGTGGGTGATGACAGCAAGGTAGATTAGGCAACTGTATGGTAAAACTCAAAATCCTGATGGTGGAGATGGCCAACGTTGTCCTGTGTATGAAACTGCTGTCTGCCTTACACTTGTTTCAGGAATGGTCTCCACATCAGGTTGCCAAGACCCTGATGCCACTTCTGACTTTTGTTCTCATTTTGCCCTGCCAGCAATGGATCAGGCACCTCAGAAGATATGTTCTGGAAACTTGATGCCCTACAGACCTTCATTCGGGATTTGCACTGGCCTGAGGAGGAGTTTGGGAAGCACTTGGAGCAGCGCTTGAAGCTCATGGCGAGTGACATGATCGAGTCCTGTGTGAAAAGGTGGGTGCCCATGAGGGAGCCTGGCACATTTCTCACAAGATCTCACAGGATGCAAAGCTATTCCACCTTAAAACTGGAATTCACCCCATTGCTGTGAATTGTGGACTCTCCCAAGCAGGCACTTACTTGTCTGTTGAGACTGAGTGCTTATTCACAATAAGGCAATAAATCACTCATTTTTCTGGGCTTTGTAGATAATTACTTATTTTCAGTGCCGCATGTGAGGTCAGATCTTTGTAAATGCAGGTTGGTGTGATGATGCTGACTGCTGAAGGCATGGCCATAAGAAAGATCCCAGTACCCACCTAAAAACACTCTGGTATGAAAAAAAAAAAAAAAAAAAACAAAAAAGCAAGAAAAAATTATTTAAAAAGTGGGATAGTGTGTTGCTTGGCACACAGGATTCACGTCTGCCGTTGATTGGAAAAGCTGTTGTATCATCAGCTACATTATAGCATAGTTACCTGCAGATCTTCCAAAACAGAGATATCTTTAAGCAACTTTTAGACATACTGGCAGCTGTCATTTTGAAAGCAAAATATTGAAGTTAAATTTCCAACTTTTCCACTGCAATTTATGTCCATTTGCATCAGAGATAATGAGGTAAGAAGAAAAAATGAACTTGGTATTTCGTTGTGCAAAAATTCATAGACAAAGAGATGAACCAGAGAAAAAATGGAAGCCAAATATAGCCAATACATGCTAATATTAACTGCAGTGTGTGATGTGGCTGTTCTGTCCCACACTTTCCTGGCCACTCCGCAAGTGTGAGTGTGGCATTTATTTTCAGTACAATCCTCACTAGCCTGGATGTGCAGTGTCAGCACAGGGGAGGGCACATTCAATCCTTGAGATGCAGGCAGGAAGGCAGATAGCTTGAGGCTTGTTCTCTCACCATTCTGGAATAAACCCTAGTGCATTTTAAGTGCAATGAGATGTATTGCATTTAATGTCTTTGACATAGAGCAATTTATTGCAGCAGCCCGTCTTTGGTCTTGTGTCTGGCACAAACATTGAGCTTTAGTTTTTCTTCAGTTGTCAGGCTGTTGTTCAGGAGAAAACCCAGTGCTGGAGCTGTGCTCTCTGCTCTGCTCCAGCACCACCAGCAAAACTTATTTTCTCTTTTTTCTTTTTTTCTCTTGGAATTAAGGTCGCTTTGCTGTCCCTACAGCACAGTTATAGCTGCAATGATCTGTAAAAATCAGAACAAGTTAGCTCAGCTGAGATAACGTGGAAAAATAAGCAAATTTCCAGGTGCATCTAAAGAAGAGCTTGTGTGCCTGGAAGCCAGGTGGTTTTTTTCCCTGGTTTGCCTCAACTTTTCTACAAATGTGCTGCCCCTCTGTAAAAACCTGGCCCAGCTTGTATTGGTACAACTATATATAATGGTTGTGAGCATAAGTAAGTAGGAACATGCTCCTTTCCATGAGGAGATGGAAAATCCCAGTCTCCTTGGGTCCTTTCAGTAATTATCAACATTCTAGTCCCCGAGTCCAGGCTAAATCTGGCACTGGTAATTAAATCAGTTCAAATGCCATTGCTGATGTAAACCAATATGCTGCCTTCCCTATTTATATCACCTGCAAACAGGGCCTGGCTAAGGTTTCTTTAGCAATTTCAGTTTGACACAACATTTTTCTTCGCGTCTGTCTCTGAACTGTTGAATCCATGGAGGAGCCACCCTGCCTTCCGCACTGGGTTGTATTTCGGGGCTGTCAGGAAAGCAGCCCTTGCAAGGAAGGCCTGTTCACTAATAAATCCAGGCAGAAGGACCTACATACCAGCTCAGATCTGGTCCCCAGAACTGGAGCTTCACATTCGTAAATGAGTTTTCATTTGCATAACCCTTGGGGGATCATTTAAGTTCAGAATTATTCCTGAGCTGCAGCTGATATTATTTGTTATTTCTAAATTGAAGTTCCTATGTTAATTTATTGGCAGATTCTGTGTGATGTGATAATTGTTCTGTGTTAGGTTAGATTAGTGAAATACCTCTGGAATATGAAGAGGGGCTCTGAAAAAAGGCAAGGCAATGCCCACCACACTGGAAAGCATTCCCTTGTTAGACTCACAAATGTCTTGGTATTTAAAATATGACACAGGATCAGATTTTGTAGGGTTTGGCCTAACAAAGGTTTTGGTGTATCATAGTTTGTTACTGCCAGGGATGCCAAATTTGATCTCAGTGAAACCTCAGGAGAATGGGGAGGTGTGTGATGCAGGTGTGTTCATTTGCATGTGCCTGTGCCTGTGCATGCTTTGCAGATATATTCTGGTGAATGTGTGTGGTGCAGGGAAACCACTAATTAAGAACTTCCAGGAAGCAAATACTATATATCACTGTAAATGCAATGATCTGGCAGTGTCCTTTCAGTCAAGCAATAAAGGAGTTCTGTTATTTGTAGTTGATATCAGGGAGCAATAGGAGCTTCCTTTGGTGCAGCAGGGTGTGGTTATCAGTCAGCTAATGCAACCAAATTAAAGGTATGCATTGACACTGCTGTTTGTAACATCATCACACTGTTTATCAAGCATAAGAGAGTCACAGTTTCCCTGAAACTGTTGAACACTTTATAAATAGTCTGTATTCTGGAAAAGGGGTTTCTTTTTAAGCAGGAAAATAATTTTTAGGAAAAACACATTTGTAACAATAGCACTATGGCATTCCCAGCAGCATTCAGCTTTCTGGCTCTCAAACTCCTCTCAGTATTGTTTCAAATTATTATTATTTGCTTAGTATGTTTAAAAGCAACTGAAACATCTTCTTCTACTTTCCTTCACAGAACAAGGATTGCATTTGAAGTAAAACTGCAGAAAACCAGCCGATCAACAGATTTCCGAGTCCCTCAATCAATATGCACCATGTTTAATGTCATGGTGGATGCCAAAGCTCAGTCTACAAAGCTTTGCAGTATGGAAATGGGCCAAGAGGTAAAAATGCAGGTTCTTCCTTTCACAGCTTTTAAAGGCAATGTCATGAAATTTCCTGTCTCCTGTTGTGCTCGTTTCAGAGACGTTGTATCGTTTGTGGATTTAGCCTTCCATAGAGAGTGTGCAGATGAATGTACAGGGGGTTGCTCTCAAATCTAATGAATAGAAACATTCGGAATCCCTGTCACTTAGGAGTGGCTTTTTGCAAGGACTGTGGTATGCATACGGTATCTCTCAAGCTTGGTTGTTGCATGATGACCATATAAATTGAGTCATTAACTGCACCTTGGAGCCAGGTGTCAGCAACACACTTTCTGTGTATGGCTATTTTCTGTAGACAAACATAAGGAAAACAGAACTGCCAAGTTGTTGCTGTGATGCATGTAAGGAAAAAAAAAAAATCCCAAACCACAAAAATAAAGAACTTCCAAAAGTAGATTGAAATTCCGGCTGCTTTGCCTTCCTCGAGTACTGGCTGTAATCAGCACACTTGATCATTCTGGATTTCCAGGTTCATAATGACTCAAGTTTCCAAATAACAAACCTGTTTTAATTAATTGCTGATTTTTGTTTTCTTCTGAAGCCATAGTTGCAGGTTGAAGTTTCTGTGACTTGACCTATGAATTAGAAAGACATGGCAAATTGGAATGAATTAAATGCATCAGAATGCTCATTTTGCTCCAGTGACTTCAAGCCAAATTGAATATTCATATACCAGTCTAGAATAAATTCACAAATACTGTTTGGCTCACCTAGTCTGGTGCTTGTCAGCATTTCCTAGATAAGCCTTTTCACTACAGCTTTCCATGGTCAGATTTTGCAGTGAATCATTGCTAGTTGTTCCTGTGTTTTTTCAGTTGTTCACTTCAATTTGTTCCTCTGAAAGAACTTGCTCCAAAGGCCGCTGGATGTAGCAGGGCTCTCTGCCCTGATGTCAGTGGTGTTTGGATCAGATTCAGCTGTTCTTTTTAGTTTTGTTATACATATTTCAGTTGTGACATTTTATTTGTGACATGCACCTTGTAAGAGATTTCATACTGCCCATCATCAGGTCTTCCCTTGTCCTCCAGGTCAACTGGAGCAGATCTTGAGTGGGCTTTTGTTGTCCAGGCCTGGACATGAACTTCTCTACCATTTTCTGTTCCATATTCATACCCATGCGTCTCCCCAAATCCCTCAGCCTGCAGCTGCTGCAGCATCTACCCTGTCAGCTGCAAAGGCTCATGTCTGTAATGTTTCCCACTGCAAACCAGGATCAAACCCTTATACTGGCACAGTCCCTGGGGACAGAGAGATTTTGGAGACCATGAAGACAGGGGAGACATTCATTAAACTGTCAGGTTAAGCATTCAGATGGCCCAAGACTGATCACATCAGTGCTGTGCCCGGGTATCGTGTGACCAGGTACTCGCTGCATCTTTCCATGCCGACTTATGATGCTCCCTGTTTCCTCCAAATTCTGAGCATCAGTCCCACTGCAGGTTCAGCCTGACTCAGACTGCAGGAGACAGGGGAGGAGGTGGCTGTGTGGTTGCTCCTGGGCTGCAGCCAGGATCAGCTGCAAATCTGCCTGGACCACTTCCAGGAGGTGTTTGGTGCAGCAGCTCCGAGACAGCCGAACCCCTGTGGCAAGCAGCAGTTGCTGGGACATGAGATTTTTAACAGACAGCTAAACTAATGGAACCTGTAAAGCAGACATAAATTGTTGGTGCATAGGTTACCATTTAGGGCTGCAGTATTTTATACACCCTTCCTTTTTCTTTTTTTTTTTTTTTTTCTTTTAAGTAGTGTTACTACCTCCCCCTCCATTCACTCGTGCCACTCTGTGTTTTGGCTATCTCCATCTCCTCTTCTTGAAGCTGTCTAAACTTGTGTGCCAAGATGGTCAGGCAGAGGGGGGGGTAAAAGTTCCCGTATAGATCTGTCAGTACAACCTGGGAGAGGAGGACAAAATGGCACCCTGCCTCTTCCAGTGCCACTAGAAATGATGAGACAGTTGGATATGCAGTAGAGGCATGGGAACCTGGGTTTCCAGCCTGTGTCCTTCTCAGTAATATGGGGAGTTGGGTCTGTGCCTCACTGAGTTCCTCTGTCCCCCCATCTCTGGAGTGTGGCAGCCACACAGGTCAGCAAGGGGAGGAAGGAACAGACAGGGAGGGACAGAAACTCACTGATGGGACCATCCATCAGTGCCCCAGCTGGCACATGGCTCCTCCAGCCTGTCCCCCTGTGCAGACAGTTCAACAGCAGCAAAAAGGGCTCACACTGGCCACCACAGAGCTCAGGCAAGGCCTTTGGCCCAGACCTAACCAGAGATGACATTTTCATTAGAAACAAACCACTCATTTTTCTGACAGTTCAATCTGTATTTGGGCAGAGACTCTCTCAGCACCTTCCTTGCCTAGACCTGACCTTGCTCTGTGGGTTCCCTCCCACCCCAAAGGCCTTCCCTTTCACACTACCTTCAGCCACACTCACTTTAGCAGATACTTGAATGCGTTTTGCGAGCATTACCCTGTGAAACAAACACCCATCATTTCATTCCATTTCCTTGTCTCTAAAGGCAGCTGTTAAAACATTTGGTAAACATACTTTACCATCTTAAATATTTATTTTTCCTCTGAATTTTTAATACATCTAAGGGGATAAATGTATGTATTAAATGTTTCTCAGTTGGTCTAGTATGTTTCTATTTAATATCTAAGGTCAGATGGTCCTTAGAGAAATACAACATACACACAATCTGTTACATGACAAGGCAAGATACTCATCACATAAAGTCAAGTTGAATCATTGTAGTGCACTGATTATGGATTGTAATAATTGAGCTAATAGAAAGCTACGATGAACTTGATCGAGAGTGGGGGCTATGCTGGGTAAAGCAAACCAGCTCTGCGATCTTTAACCTTGAGTGTTTCCATGAGGAATGTAGAAGGAGCTGTTGGAATTGCTGGTTTTGCGAGCCAGGCATCTGTAGCAGCACCAGGCGCTCGCTTTCCAAACCGCCGCCGTCTCGGACCCTGTCCTGGCCGAGGTTCCCCTTCCTGAGGTGGAGCTGGGGCTGTGGCACTGGTGGCACTGGTGGCACAGGGTGCACATGGCTGTGGCTGCCTGGGGCAGGCCCTGTCCTGCATGGTCACTGCCAGGGCACCGGGGCTCACCCTGCCCTGGGGATTGCGGCTGCGATGGGAATGAGCGCTCAGGGTACTGCTACACCACCTTGGTGCATGCACAGGCTCCTGTCCTGCTCTCAGAGCTGTGGTTTTATTCCATTGGGGCTCTTATTTGCTTTTGAAACAAGCTTGTTATTGAACATGCATCAGTCAGTGCATTTCACAGTGAATTGCTTTGCACATAGCTAGTCATGATTGAATTCAAACTCATGACTTACATGATGAAAGCAGTTAGCTGAATACTTGTTTGCAAAGTTTTACACACACAGAAAATGCAGTTGCAGAAGGAAAACATAATGGGAGAGACACCCCAATATATGCACAACCCCTTCTCCATTTCCCTTAGGAAGTCCTGGCTGTGTCTGCCAAGCACATCAGCAGCTTCTACCTGTACCAAGCTGTTACAGGTCCCTGTCACCCCACAGCTTCATTCTAGCTGTGCTGGGAAAGGCCAGGTCAATCCTGGGAGCTGATAAGGCCTAGCTCTGCATTAAAGATTAATCATAGCTGTGATCCCGTAAGGGACTTGCGTATGTCTTGACCTGCAAAGCAGGACATGGAATGGGAGCTGCCAATGCAAGTATCACCCGCTTGTTCGTGTATGTTTTCCCCCGCGTGGGCCCAGCAGATCGCAGCCTGTGGCGTGGCGGTGCCGGTTTGTCCTCGTGTCCAGGTGAGGCTCTGAGTGCCCCCAGCCAGGCCTTGGGCTGGGACGTGCTGTGCCATGTCCCCTGCCCCGGCCCTGCCGCCCCGGTGAGGGCTGTGCGGCTGCCCCGAGGCCGAGCCCTGCCTGTCGACAGCCGGTTCCCTTCCTCTTCGGAGCCAAATAAAACCTAAGAGAGTGCCAGGTGTCAGCTACAATCCGGTCCCTTCCCACTGTTTTACTGCCACCAAATCCTACAGGTAGCGATCTCTGGTATTTCAGCGAAAGGAGGTTTTGACCCCATTTCATTTTCCATTGCTTATTGTTTCTGTGCATGATGCTGCTGTTCTCATACGTCTCTTTTTTTAAAAGATTTTGGTTTATTTATTGTTTATCTTCATATGTTCTTTTTCCTGTCTTTTGCACTTTCCTCTTTATTTCTGTCCCCAATCATCTGAAAAGTTTGCAAAAGAGTGGGTAAGTGTGTCCTACTTTTATTTTCTTTTTCCCAAATTCCTATATTAATGTTACTGCCATAGAAAAAAATCCCCAAACTGTAGAGCAGTTCAGAGTACCGATCAGACACTGAGACCAGCAGCTAGCATTTGTAAAGCCCTCACAGTCTTCCTTCCCAAAGTCTGATTAGTATTTAAAGCAGATTTGTCTCTTTCAATGTGATTTGATGTTAACATTTTAAAACAATATTAATGCCAAGTGGTAATGAATATAGTGACTAGCACCAGTGCTTGAAATGTTTGACTGAAAAATCAAATGTTTTGTGTTGGAAAGCAGTCATAATCAGTATTTTCTCAGTCCATTGAAAATAAGAATATACTGTATGTTTTCACTAATTAAATCTTGTATTGGAAACAGGTCTTTTCTAAATTAGTAGAAGACTGTATTTTAGTACCTATTCTAGCCATATTGCAGCTGATTGCATCAGAGCTCCCAAGCTAAGCAAGGTTTGGCATGTGCAGAAATTGGGTTGAAGACTCAGAAACGCTGGTGCTGCAGGCACAGGCCTTGGTCAGCCAGTGCTGAGCTCCTGCCACGGGATCTGCCATTGCCCGGGGCTCAGGGCTGCACTGCCTGCTGGCTTCTGCATGGGACAAAAAGGCTCCTAGTGGTTTGTTGGGCGGTTTCTAAATCTATCTCACAGTACAAAACAGCAAAGCATTGTGCTTAACTTGAGCCATGTGCCTGCTGAACCCAGGGTAACACAGGTTCAGCTGCTTTGCTGCCCGAGGTGGGAAGGGTGCTGCACCATTCCCAGTGGTTGAGCCCACTGCAAGCTCTCCTGGAGCAGCACATCCTCCCCATTCCCATGCCGAGGGCTGGGTGGTTTGTGGTGCCCTTGGAAGGGGTTGCCTGTTCCCCTCCAGCAGCAGGTGTATCCCACTGCCTGCTGCAATCCATGTGCCAGGACAGGATAATGCCCACAGAAGTGGGGCAATCAGAATCTCTAGGAGCACTGGGTGCTGTTCTCACAGGGATGGTAGAGCCTCCCCTCCACGCATGGCTCCCAGAGCTGCGGGCACACAGAACAGGGCAGGGTTTGCCCATGCTTCAAAACTGATGCAGGATTCTCCTGAATTCAAGGTCTCTCCTACAAGTGTAAGTAGCTACTGGCCACTGCAGTGGGGCCCAGGGTAATAAGCTGCATAATTCTTTGGTTTAATACTATTTATTGTGGCTTACCAAGGGAAGAGACTGACAAGTGTAGAGCTGTTGGCTGTGATCAATGCTAATATTTTCCTCCCCCTCTCCTTTTATTTTTCTTTAGCACCAGTACCATTCAAAAATAGATGAACTAATTGAGGAAACCGTCAAAGAAATGATAACACTCCTAGTGGCAAAGGTAACCCTCGGCTTCAGGTGAAGTGATTCACTGTTAACGTTGCATCTTTAATATGTGCGTTTCCATTAAAATGTGACACATTAGGATGTTGAATTGGCTTCTTGTTTCTCACAGGCAGGATCATACATCTCCCAGTCCTTTCATGGTGACTCTTTGTTGATAAGGACCTGCATGAGATGTAGTACTCTGCTAGCAGGATTGCCATACTGGGCCAGAAGTGGCTTTAAGGAATGGGTGTTAGGTTAATGGGGTAACACCCCATGGTCAGCGTCACCCCACGGCACTGGGGTAGCTGCAGTCAGGGGGTGGCACTGCTAAATGCTGCTGCAGAGTCATTGGGGTGGCATGCAGAGGTGGTCACCACTCCTACGCATGAGGTTGTGTGGACAAAATAGCTCATCTTGTGCAAGATCACCATATGCTCTTCTAAGAAATTAATTTAGAGATGACAGTAGTGGGAAATACATTCCAAAATGTC
This sequence comes from Pyrgilauda ruficollis, assembly GCF_017590135.1. Classification (NCBI taxonomy): domain Eukaryota; kingdom Metazoa; phylum Chordata; class Aves; order Passeriformes; family Passeridae; genus Pyrgilauda; species Pyrgilauda ruficollis. The sequence continues at coordinate 7,224,556 of NW_024508101.1, forward strand.
AGGTTTAATTGTTTGGAAATTGTTTTTCATCGGAGTCAGCTTCTGTAGCTTAGCTGCCAGCATTCCCCTTGGGTGGTTGTGTAGGTCTGGTGTGCTGTGCTAACACGGAGGGGAATTGGTATGTAAGGAGAAAGATGGTGGGGTGTGTTTTCCTCTAGTTTCAAACTTTCTGAGAACAAGTCATCCCTATTATACAGTGGAGACCTTTAAACATAATCCGCCAACATATGCCAGTTCAATTCTTCTGCAAGAATACCCAGCTAGCTGCGTGCTTGCCACTGCATACTGGGAGCAGGAACCACAGCCTTCCCCATCCAGAGAGGCTCTGCTGGATTCCCCACACACACACTGCACACACCTCCTGTCCCCTGCACCACCCAGGACACTGAGGGGTGATTCCCAGTCAGCAAGAGGTGCACCACAGCACCCAAAAGGAAGCACTCCTTTCTCCCCACTCCCTGCCCACTGTGCTCAGGGAGAGGTGGTCCACTCCTTTGGCAATGCTGAAAGGTCCACTGGCTCCTTTGAAGATGATGCAGATTTTTACACCCTTGTCCAACTATTAAAAATAATTGCAGTATTTTCTGTCTTTGTAGTTTGTCACCATTTTGGAAGGAGTCTTGGCCAAACTGTCTAGATATGATGAAGGGACTTTGTTTTCTTCATTCCTGTCATTTACTGTAAGTACAGATTATATTTCCTTTCTTTTTCTTTTTTTTCTTTTTTTTTTCCTGAGTTGTCACGTCCTGCTCTCCCAGGACTAGATCAGCTACCTAATAATTCTTCCATTCTGTGGTGTTTGATCACTGTAACTCCTACATGAATAGATAACCTGTATGCAGATATACAGTATATAAACATCCAGGATGCACAGAGAAAAGCCATCTCCATCCATCCTTCAGCTTGGTGAAGTTTATTCTGTAGAGGATACATATGAAGATGAAAAAAAGCATTGCACTGTACCTGCAATTAGCTTCATTGTCACTTCACATGACAGGTGTGTTCCTCTCAGTCTTCTGGCCGTAACAGTAACCATTAAATAATAAATAGCAAAATAAGGGAGATCTAGGGAGTGACTGTGTGTCTCTAAAAGAGAACAAGGTAGGGGAAATGCCATGAGGTCATGAAGTACAAGGTGCTTCTAATGCCATATTTCTCCATTACACTGAGGAACCAATTCACAGCTCACCACATATTTCCTAGCAAGGTACAGGACCAGACCAATATCTGTGCAAAACTGGCCCCAGTATCCAGAAATGGTTTAACAATCAGAGCTGTATTCCAGAAAAGTGTTGTGACAGCTTCTTAGGATGAACACATGGCAGCTGATTTCCAAAGGTCTTCTGAGAATGCATGTGCCAGAAAGTTTACAGGAGTGTCTCTGTGCAAGCAGGACTTCACTTCTCTCAGCTCACAGACACTTGTGCACATGAATGCCTGTGGCTGGGCTGCTTGAAAAGTTGTGCTCACATTTCACAACCCGGTCCTGCTGCCTTCATGTGCAGCCTCTCCTGCACTGACTTGTTCACAGAGACTGGGCAAGAGGCAGAAGGCACTGCTCTGCAAACTGGGAAGGCTTTCCAAAATCTCATTTTGGAGTTGTCTTAGTTCCTTGCAAATGTCTGCTGTTTGCTACTCTTGGGCCCTTTTGCTGAGTTTGAGGCAGTTTGTAGGATCCATCTGGAAATGGAGATGGATTTAGGAAGGCTTAACAGCAGAGGCAAGAAACTGCTCTTGGCAGCTTTGTGTACACAGTCTGGCAGCTTATCTGAACCACCGTGGGGTTCAAACTAAGCATTCTGCCTTTTCAGGTGTGCTGGAGGCACTTTGTTCTTCAGAGAAGACAGGAAGGGAGGGTGTTCCATTCTCTGCCCTGCAGTGCAGCTCTTCTCCCTGGATAAACCCTGTGTGGTTACAGCACCAGGACTGTGCTCACCCGTGCTCAAGGGATGCAGGGTACGGCTTGGGTTGGATACCTGGATACCTTCCCTCATTCCAGTGCTGTGGAGGGTTAGGAAATGCTTGTGTGCCAGCAGCAGAGGATGTGGAGGCGGCAGCTTTCCAGGCATCGGAAGTACCAGCATCAGCCCGTGTAGACAGTGTAATGTGCAGCCCTTCCTTCCCCGTGAATCCAAGCTGTTCCTCGGTTGGTGCTGCGCTGCTCCCACCACATCCTACTGTTTACACTGCCGAGTGCTGCTCCCTTTGATTGCTGAGCAAAGCCCTGGCTGCACCTGGGCTCCGGGCACCTGTCAGGACCAGCACGTGGGCACACAGGGTTCAGGCATCCTCTCTGCTGCTCCTCGGACACTCACTGACAGTTAACTGCCCCAGCAGCAGCAAAACAGGCTGTCCCACTCCAACAGCCCCACAGCCTTCAAACATGGTCCCAAAGCCTGGATTTCATGAGTTTTCAGTCAGGAAGGGATGTGTATCCAAATAGCTGCTGTGCGTGGTGTGTGCATGTCTCCAGGAAAGTGTTGGTCCCTCGCCCACAGCAAGTGGGCTGGGTACATGGCAGAAGAGCAGGATTGCTCCTTCCTGACAAAGGGACGTCTCTCGCTTTGGCCCCCATATTTGCTGGGAGCCACTGGGAGAGGAGACTGAGGAGCAGCCCTGACCCCTTTGGCACTGGGCTTAGCAAGTCTCCTCTCCCTGCAGTAGTAATGTGACTTGCTGTGTTTAGTCTTTGCAGTGATAAATACAGAATCTCTCTCTTGTTACAGCATGCTTGCACCACCTCCCACGTTTTCCCTGTCTGAACAAATACAACAAAGTGTGATGGTCCAAGCCACTGAGCTCCAGAAAGCATTAGTCTCCCACCCCCTTCCACCAACTTCTTTCATCGTGTGTTTTCCAGGCGCTCTGCAAGTGACATGTACTCGGGGGTCTTGTGACAGACAGTTTTATCACCTAGTAGGATATCCTCATTTCCAATTCTTGCCTCGAAATTCAAGATAAAATTAATGCATCTGTTGTCCTAATAAATTCTCACTAGCCACTTCTCCTTGCAGAGCACTTTGAGAGGAAAACACCCTTCTAAATTTGGCCAGACTTTTTTTTTTCTGTTTGTTGCTACATTTGAGTGCATCTTGGCGGCAGCAGCCCAGGCCCTGGCTGTGTGTCTGCATGTGCAGATCCACTGACTCACAAGAATGCCAGATGCTAAAATTCCTTGTAATCTGTATGGCCTCTGCAGGCAGAGCACTACACCTGTGGTAATTATAACCAAAGACTCCATGCTACCCAAGGGAGACAGAAGTAAAAGATCTTATTTTTGTTCTGTGCAAAATTTGTATGGTAAACTGAGATGTTTCATGGCAAAGTCACATACTTTGTGAAAAACGGCAGCCTAGCAAAAATCACACAACATCCGGCAGTTTGGAAATTTCACTAAATGTAGCCAAATCTGACTTTAAAGAAAAACAAGTAATTATTCTGATTAAAGGAGAGTGGGCAGAAGAAGCAGCTCAGTTTTTTTGTGGGTGGAGGGAGGAGATCGCAGGAAGCGGAGTTATTCTTGTCGCCTCTTGGCTTTGGAGAAGGTAGTTTGAAAGTGGCGCTAAGCTGGACCCAAGAGTGCTAAATCCACAAGCAGCTGGCAGGTTTGCCTCTGCCTGGCTTCATGCTCCATGTGATATTTGAAGGTACAGGTGTAGCCTGTACCTGTAGTCTTCCTGTAGCTGAGGAAGGACCCCAGCTTGAGTTCTCTAGGCTGTTGAGCCACATCGTTTTCCAGGCTTTCCTCCTGATTGCTGGGCTTTGCTGCTCAAAAACTGCTGGTTTGGTGCTTGCATGGGCACCCTGCCTGCGTGGGTTTGCCATGACTGCCTGCTCTCCTGGAGCTGCATCCACTGGATGGGCTCCAGCTGCCTTCACGCACGGAGGCTGAGGCTCCTCCGCTCCCATTCCACAGGAGCAAGGGATAGCACTTCACCACCTCCCAAGAAAGTTGTGAGGATAAATGCAGAGACAGGGCAAGGTGTCCAGCCAGCTGGCTGGAAACAGGAATACCTGGAGACAAGACAAGTGTTTGCTCTGGTGCTGATTTTGCTGTCTCCTTCATAAACTCACATGCTGGGATGAGCCCCGTCCCCCTGCAGCCTCTCCAGCAGGCAGACCCGGGGTCACACTGCAGCAGCAGGCACTCGGTGCCCTCCTCCTGCCCTTCCCTCTGTTCTTGCCCCCCGGCTCGGCAGCCTGGGCGCTGCCAATGCTCGCCGCGTTCACCTCGGCAATTACCACCAGTCTGGTCTTTTGTATCGCCTCATTGTGCTTAATTATGCACCCCCCACACACACCATATGAGTGCTTCCACCCACTCTCACATTCTGTCTCACACATACATTCATTCTCTCATTCGGGACACATAATTTATTCATCCCAAGATGCAACTGTGTGCGTGTTATATTTAGGCTGTTTTAATGGTAGCTTTAGAAATATTTAAAAGCAGGTGAGCTTTTACACCCAAACAAAGATGGCCGGCAACGCTTACCCTAATTAAAAGCAGAAGCGTTGTGGAAAATCCCAGCCATACTCTTTCTAGACACTGTGCCTTATGCTACAGTGGGAAAAAGGTCTCTGTGGCCAGCTGGGCACTGCTCAGTTGGAAGAGTTGGCCCTGACGTCAGGGGCCACCCTGCCTCCCGCGCCAGGCAACATGCACCCTGCTGCATGGAAAATCACAGACAAAGTCAGTTTGGGGTCTTGCAGCTCACACCAGCTTGTGATGACACCACAGAGTGCAGTGTCCATCTCTAATGCCCTCCCTCCAACAACATCTTCTAAAAAGGGAGGAAGATCAGGGGAAAATGAGGTAGCTGTTCAGTCTGGGAAGCAGAAAAGCTTCAGAGCACTTCTGCATGGCATGGCGTGAGCACACTGCCCCAACATGGTCTGCAAGCTCTTGCCAGCATCAGGGCCAGCAACAAGAGGAAAAATAATAATTTTTAGTTTGAATTCACTGATGTAGGGGAGGAAGAAGTGAGTGCAGGAGAGGCTGCAGGTGAAGGCAGCAGGGATGAGTTTTGAAATATGAACACAACTTTCCAACCAGCCCAGCCACAGGCATTCATGTGCAAAGCTTCTCAGAAAACCTTCAGCCTAGCACAGCATCACAGAATGGTTTGGGACGGAAGGGACCTTAAAAATCATCTCGTTCCAACCCTTCTGTCACAGGCAAGGACACCTTCCACTATCCAAGTTACTCAAAGCCTCATCCAGCCTGGTCTTCACAATACCCCAGGCTGCAGCCTGCTCAAGTGCGGGAAGCACACCGTGGGCAGGACTATGGGAAGGGAGCAAAATTAGGGTCCTTTCTTGTGTCTATGTTGGTGCAGGCCCCTGCCAGCCTCACCACGCCATCACGGGAGCTGCCATTGCTCCTGGGATACAGCTCCCAGCAGGAGAGACATGCAGTGCCTTGGGAGACACGTGGCATCAGGTGGAGAGCGAGGCCGCCGAAGAAAATAACGATGTCTTCTTACGAACCCCATCTTCCCCCGCTCGCTGAAGTAGAAGCACAACTCCCACACTATCATCTGCTGCTATTAGAGCTTTAGCAGCAGTAAAGTTACCTCTCAAAAAAAAACAAAAAAAAACAACAACAACAAAAATACCACCGTTTTAGACAGGAAAGTGAGTTTCATCACCCTTTTCAACCTACTCAGCATTATGTTGTCCCAAGTCTTGGCTGGAGATGGTCTTAGAGAGTTTAAAGAAAAAAAACAAACACCTGAAAAGGTTCTGATGGTGTTAACTCTCTTCTTGTTCCTTTTACAGGTGAAGGCTGCTTCCAAATACGTGGATGTACCCGTAAGCACAATTTAAACAACTTCTGTCATAGTAATTTGCATCGTGCTTTGGTTTATGGCATGTGTAGCAACCCACATTATGCATTAACAGCCAAGATTGAGCCATGGGCCTTCATACTTCTAACATTTGAACTGGAAAGGAAATCTCCATTATGTTAATAATGAGCAGTTACCCTCTTATGGAGACCTATGAGGCTGTTTAGGCAACAATTTGCAGATGGTGTCAAAAAGGTACCATATTTATGCAATTGGCTTGAATCACATTTGAAAAAAAAAAAAAAAAAAGGGAGCAGTGCATTCTGTTGATTCTTCATTTGGACTTGTACAAATACAGTATAATTTCCAAACAAAAAGTCCAGACATGTTAGAACTGAGCCAACACACATCTAACACATTAGCTAATCTATTTTATTTTTGTTCTTCTAATTGTTGGTTTATTTTACTCTTTTGGAAAATTACTTTTTTATTACTTTGGGGAAATGGTGATGAGCAACCAACATGTGTTTGGGAAATTGTTAATGAAAATAATTTTTTCCATTTTTCTGTAATTGGTGTAGGGAAACTGTACATCGTCTCCTCTAATTAGACCTTGATTCATAAGGAAAAGAGCCCTTAATGTTCTTAGACAGAGCACTTAACTTGCCAGAAATTTACATTTAAATTAAGTTGAAGTGTAATATATGAATGTTGGCTGGAATAAGGGGTTACTGTAACATTTACAGGCAGAAAGATCCTGAGCAACTGCAAATGCAGAAAAATAGATCTTAATATACCACACCAGTTCCTGCACTCAGTTAGACTGGGCAGAGGAAATCAAGAGTAACTCAGTTGAGTCTGATGATGTGTATGTACAATGTGCCTGTATTTAATGCAGCTGTATTGTTCTGCATGTTCTCATACGACAATGTCATAAATTTATCAGACATCTTGGACCACATCATTTGCATTTGTTTTTTTCCAGCCCTTTAGCCCAACCTAAATGTTGCCTACAAAATTATCATATCTTGAACCTAGCATGGAAAAGACAAACTCTTGAATACTAAGAGGTGGTGCTTGGTTTAAAATACCCCAGTGCAGATCTTGGCATCCTGTTCTCTTGGAGTAATAAAAGCAAGATTTTGAGAGCCTTGGGAAGAAAAATTCAGAATTTATTTCTTGCCCTGAAAATGTGGTGATCCTTCAGATGAAATGTCCTAGTTGTTTCAGTGCATCTTAAATATTTAGTCATCAGAAATTTGAACACAGAACAGTTATTTTAAGTAACTTCTAGGGCGAAGCATGGCCTTCTCTGAGGCCTCTATATTCCGAAAGTAAAGCATTTCCAGGGAAGTGGCCTTAGTAAAATGCTGTGTAACTCTTTCAAGCTTTTCCAAAAGCTTTGTACCTTGGACACCCTTGGGAGGTCTGCAACAGGGTCTGCTCCTCTCCTCAAAGCCAGACAGATGCTGCAGTTCTTTGTGTATATCAGAGCAGAAATCTTTCACTTGAGTTAGTTTTCAGTTGTTTCCCCACCTGCCCCTGGAAATGAAACCAAATTACAGAGGCTTCCTTGACAGCCTGAACATTTTTAATGAACTGAACCACCAGCCCCACACAGCTCCCAGACCTGTGCAGAGGTCACTCCATGGTCCGTGAGCCGCTGCCTTTCCAGGGGAAGGAGAAAGAAAAACCTGCTTGACTGGAGGACAGAGGTGTTGGACAGAAACCCACCACTTAAATTTAGTTCTGCAATGTTAGTTAAATCTAATTCTGTAATTCTGTTCCAATTGTCTCAGTACAAACCAATCTGTCTAATCCTGCCTTGGAATGGGCACGATCAGCAGACTGAAAATTGCTTGAAAGTGTAACACTTGACTACAGCCACGTCTGTGTTGTCCTCATTGTTTTTCAAATTAATACCTTGTCATTGTTGCAGTAGGTGTTAAGAAATGTCACTGCCTTCCCAAGGGCCAAGCACTGGCCCTTTGCTTGATAATTGTTTGCTTTGTATTAAAAAACTCCCTTCCTACTGCTTTCCAAACTGTCCTCATTTTCACCCTGGAAATTACATGGATGTGTTAACTAACTTCAATTTACAGCGGCTGACAATCGTATCTTGCAGAGAAATGATACTCTGTGATCTGAGGTAAATCACAGTAATGGAAACTAATGACACTAGTTAATAACAAACTTACAATGTGCCGCACAAATTTAAGGTTTTGTGGCAGCTCTTGTAATGACTCATGTTACCATATTTTAATGGGTTTCATTTGAGGTAAGTTTGAATCTAATATATCAAGCAATGTGAACTCAAACAAGAAATTTTTTTGAGTATTTTCTCATCCAGCTGCTTCAGTTCCCGTTTGCTTTAAAGCAATGCTGTTATCCCCAAATTCTTGCATGCTTGTAGGTTACTCTTTAAAAATCAGTTAAAATCTGCAGAGAGCTGTAGAAATGTGACATCAGGTAAGTGTTCATCAGGTAAGGAAAGGGCAGACTGCAGGAGGACAGCAGGAGATGGAAGAGAAGGAAAAGCAGTGATGAGGCTGCACAGAGAAGCTGCCCCCTGTGTCAATATTCATGTTTTTCTCTCTCTCTCTTCTCTCCTCCATGCAGAAGCCAGGAATGGATGTTGCTGATGCCTATGTGACATTTGTCCGCCACTCTCAGGATGTCCTGCGTGATAAGGTCAATGAGGAGATGTATATAGAAAGGTTATTTGATGTAAGTAAATGCCCTCTCCTCCTTGGACACCAAGCAGGAGAGACCCAAAATGTGACAAAATAAGACAGGAGGATAAGTCACATTTTGTGAAAATTTATTATAGCTTTAAAAAATAAATCTTTCCCTTCTTTCTGACTAAGGCTCGTATCTGCTCTCTGCCTGCTTTAAATCTCTACTCCAGTCTACTGTGTCTTAGTCTGTGTGTGGATTTTAAAAAAACAGTATCTTCTAAGAGAGCTCTTTAGTATGTTTAAGCTTGTGTAAATTTCTCTGTATCAGAACATCTCAGTCATTGTTCTCACTGTTCAAATTTGAGCCAGGTTTTTGGCAGATGTGTTTGCTAAGGGCCAACTCTTTTGCACGTTTTGCATTGTTTCATTGGCAAGCACTCCAAATCTGACAGAAAATTGAATATACTCAACTTTAATTTTGAAAGCTAATCAAAACAGAGCTGATTATGAATGAGCTTTGGTATAAAGATACCATGTTGTGGTGTCTGCCACCAAAGGTAAATTTGAGACATGGTCTCCTTGATGAAGATGGCCGGTAGGAACTGACCCAGATGTTCACAGCTAATTTTCAGCTGGACAAGATCACTTTGTTGCACTGTGAGAGAACAGTGACCTGTGATGCCTGAGTTTTTTGGGTTTGGATGCATGTCAAAAGTATCTCTGTTTCCGTTGCTCTTGTTTTGTTACAGCCTTTCTGTCCTTGTAGCTGTTCTATAGTAAAGGTTTTCTGTTGATGACCAGACTGCAGCATTAGTGTTTCAGTCTCTCTAGGATATTTGTCCGTATCTCAGTTTCTGTTTGAAACAGCTTCTTTCCCTATTTTCCTTCCTTCCATCTCTCAGCAGTGCCATGTCTCAATCTCCTGGCTCTGGAACTCTAACAGCCTTCTGTGCTTTCTTTACTCACTCTTTTGCTTCCTCAGTGTGCAGGGAAATCTGCTTTTTCCCCAGCCAACCTCTTCCTTCACTCAATACTTCTCTTTCTGCACATTACCTGTCCCTCAGAAACCTCTTCTTCCTTTACAATTCCCACTCTCTCTTTTCCCCATAACTTACCAGATTAAAATGGAACTTATCTCTCATGTCAAATGTTTTATCACATTATATCAAGTGGCATGAATTAAGAGTCAAATAATCTTACTGTGTACATCTACTAGCATGACCCATATCCACTGAGAATGCCTCATTCATGCACAGAGCACAGCAGTGCCTCCTCCGGGCTCGGCTCGTGCTCGCTCCAGGGAGAGTTTGCAGCGTGAGCACCAGACGCAAATCACCCATCAAGCAGGCATGGGGAGAAAAAACAAAACATAAAACAAAAGACTGTCGCTTCCATCTGCAGCGGGCCTGCGAGTGCATTGCTCGTTTGTGTTGAAATTTATTCCACGAGCAGTTAAATTTCCAGAGCTCATCTGGACTGTTCTTTTCAATGCCCACACTGCCTTTTCCCTCATCCTTTCCCTATGATTCACAGTTGGTGTGTTTGTACCGATTTGGGCCATTATTTCCAATTTTCAAAAGGCTGTAATTAACACAAATATTGATTTCAGTTTGATCCACTCATACTTGGTTTTACCAAGCCATATTTTAAACAAATTAACAGTTGACATGAACTAAAAAACGAAAGAGCAGCAACCTTGGTGGAAAGCAAAAAATTCAAAACCCTTCTTTCCCTCCCTGCCTTCCTGAAGTCTCCCTGATACATGTGGAATTAAGTAATCAAAGATGGGGTTTTTACATTGCTCTGCCTGTTTTACACTGGCTCAGGTGGGAATTGCAGCATGTGGGAGCTGTTCCCATTCCTGTTCCCATCCCAGTGGGACAGAGTTGGGATCTAATGCTACTGGCATGTTTGCATGTGTCCCATGTGTGTGAGTGTGTGCCCGTGAGCAGGGCGAGCTGCGGGGCGGTTGCTTTGCAAGGTGGGAATGGATTGTGCCAAACCCTTGTCACCCAAAACTTGGAATTATGTTTTGAGCAGTCATGGATTGTCTTTGTCAGGCTGCAGCTGAAGGAGCTGGCTCCTGTGGTCAGCTCCCATCATGGCTCAGGTGCTCCTGGTGGAACAATACCAGCACCGGGTTTACATGGGAGTCACCAGACCCCATTTAAGTTGGTGCTGTGTTCACCCATATTTGTGTAAAGGCAGGAGAAAGTGCTTAACTCTATTATTGAGCTCAGAAAGAGCCCTGCAGCCTTTTGCCCCTCTCACCTCACCCAGCAAAGCAGCATGGACATGGGGTCTTTAAGCTCTTTTGGTCTTATTTTCTGAGGACATTTTAGGTACTAACTACTTCTGTAATAAGAAAGAGAAGAGGAATAATCAAAAATGGTATTTATGATGCTAAATTAGTGTTGGACCTTATTTTCTTCCTTCTTCCCCCAGCATGGCAGGGGAGCAATCCTCTTAGCTGCAGTTTGTCCAGGCAATGAGATTATTAACCCTTTCACAGCCAGGTCCTCAGCTGGTTTAGTGCAGCAGTGCTGGCTTGCCCTGGCCAAATCTCAGTCCAGTTTAGGCTGTTGTATGACCATAGGGGCAGCAGTGGCAGCAAACAGCTTAAACCTGCCTGCAGGCAAGTCCTGTGCACCCAATAGGGTCCCAGTAAAGACACTCACAGTGTGGGGCTACATCCCCCTTCTGCACAGTCCTGAGCAGTGCAGGAGCAGAGGTGCACAGTGCAAGGTTTCCATTGCACGTTTTGTGGGGTTTGAGCTCCTGGGATACCCCTAATCCCCACACTTCTCTGCAATCCTGCCCTATGTTCCCATTTGTTTCTTCCCTGGAACAGAGGCTGCAGAGTGTGTTAGGCCATGTCCCCAGAGATGCTGGGTTAATATGTCTTTTCTTGGCATTTGCCATGATTTCTTAGCTCAGAAACCATCTCTCTTCCCCTGCATCGCCTGACTTGCTCGTGCCCACAGAACAGGGCTCTGCTCTTTGGGAGATACTGGTGTTTGTGGCAGATTATTGTTATATTTCTGTGTGGTCTCTGAGTTAATCCTCTTAATTCTGCAAATTAGTCAGGATGGGTTTTCCCCCCCTCCCTGAAATAGAGTCATTTTAATTTTAAAAATTTGTATTCTTGGGATCATTGAATGAACAGATTGATCGTGGAGTTCTGCTGGTAATCAAAACCTAACTAGCTTTTTGGCAGTGCTGTTTACTGCAGAATAACATGACTTATTTACTTGGCCTGGTTCATTAATTTGATAACATTTAAAGCTAAAACACTGTAATAAGGCCCATTGGTAGAGAGCAGTGGTAACAGAGGAGTTTCAGAATAGCATCATAGCATCCTCACCCTGCACTCCTGTGTCTGGCTGGGTGCTTAGGGATTTAAACTCTATGGTACTTTGCACACAATGCAGAAGGATCACAGACTCTCTGTGGTGCCTGACAGGAATTAAAATTTTATCACTTCTTGCCCAGAGAGGGGAGCAGAGTTGACACAGAGAATGGAACTTTTTATAGGAACAATGAGGCAGAAGCAGGTGGGTGTATCTTAAACATGGGAAAATATCTTCAGTGATCTTGAGTCTTCAGACCAATCCTGCAAAATTGAGGTTCTCTTTGTCTTAGGTCACTCAGAATTTCATAGGATCAGAGTTTATACATCTGTCATTTTGTCTGAAGGCAGTGGGAGTTTTACTTGTGAGGGTTGTGCCCTTTGACAGAAGTTATTTCTAGATCCATGTATGTGTGTATGTCTTTACAAACACCCTTAGATACTCACAGTATAGGTTTCAACCCGTCGCAGCATATGTGATCCAGAAAGTCTATGATTGACTAGTAGATAGTGTGAATGCCAACCTTTCTTCCACATAAATTGGTAAACACCAATTTAAAACATAGGGTGACTATTTCCTCCCCAGCCACAGTGAGTAGCACATACACAAAAGGCTACTGAGCACTGGGTGAGCTCCCCGAGATCCTGCGAATTCCAGCATCCCGATGCAGTCCCTGAATAGCGCAGATGGCATTTTTCTCTCTGATGATTAATTCAATATCTTACCCAAAAAAACAAAAACATGCTTTTGATATGAGGGATCAAAACACCAAGAGAAGCTCCTAAGATTGCGAGGACCTAAAAAAAAAAATTAATTTATTTTTTTCCTCCTTGTACTTCTTGAAGACACCAGCCTGAGTAGAAGATAAGGATTAAAACAGATGTGCTTAGTGCTAGTTCATCTGCTTAAATCTAGCAGTCTCTGAGATCAGTGATTAAAAAGCCATCTCTAACTTTGATGAAATCCACTGCAATGGTAATTCTGTGTCTCTGATCGCTGTCTTATGGGCCTCATGTCTGCCTAAACCGGACATAAAAAACATTTCACTGGAGATGATACATGGATTATATGGGTCAATTATACACTTAATCTGCCTTCTGGAGATTAAGTGTGCATGGATTGACCCTGCGTATTTGGCTTGTCCTTGGCAGTTATCAGATCAGGAAGGTTGCCTTTACCAAAAAGTCTGGTAAGAACTTAATCACGCAGTGATACTGCCCGCCGAGGTGGCAGCAGCCACCGTGCTGTTTGCAGAAGGCAGTTTTACCACTTCACTGTCACTGTGAGCCTTCAGCTCCCTGGGTCTGGGTCACAGCCGGGATAGCAGACGCAGAACTCACTCTGGAAATGAGAAATGAGCCTGTTCTTCTCTGCAAGACAGAAATGGCTCTTAGTCTTGATGGCAGAGTGGGATTAGCAGGGTCTGGCAGGTGTAGCAGGGAGGGCAGTGGGGAGATCAGGGTTTGCTGTGCCCTTGGCTGTCCTCAGTGCAGAGGAACAGTCACTCCAGGTCCTCTCATCAGCTAGAGGACCCAACATCTCCTTCCCAGCACCTTCAGGGAGGCAAAAGCCCCTGGCTGAGGCTCCAGCATCAAGTCCTGTCCCTCAGACTCATCTGAGTTTGCCTTTTAGGAAGCCTCAGTGATATCCCAAAGCAGATGTTGCATCTGGTGGATTTTGATGGATTTTGGGTTTCTTCCCTCAGTCAGGAGCCCAGCAGGAGTGCTGGGAACATGGTGCAGGACAGTCCCCATGTTTCTAAAGCAGGCTGCCCTCGCTGATATCTGACTTCTAAATATCAGAGATAATAAGGATGCAGGACACTGTGTGAGTCTCAAGGCTTCAGCAAAATCCTTATACACACTCCCAGGAGCCTGAGTACGCATTTGTCACTGGAGGATCCACAGGCAGCTCAGCATATGTTTCAGTACCTACACATTAGAGCCTGATAGCACACCTGAGTATATTGAAAAAACGCAAAACACAGCTAGATCAGTTAATTCAGCAAGTCGTCTGCAGACACTGAGGTATTAGCTTATTCTTAAAATCAAAGCTTTTACCCTTAGCAGGGTTACTCACTTGAATTTTGGCAGCTCCTTCAAGGCATGCTTGCAGGATCATGGCATTTCTTGCTAGACCGTAAGCCTTGCATGGCACAATCAAATGCCAAAACAGAGCCCTTCCCATCCTCCCTTCTTCATCCCCTCTCCAATCTCAAAAGCCTGGTTGTGAGTCAGTGGAGCTACTCACTGTGAGTTAGAATTACTCACAGGAGGCCGGGTTGCAGGATCAGGGGAAGAACGGATATCAGGCTGCGCGCTGGGCTCCCAGCTCGTATCTGCTTGTAGCCACACTCACCACTTTCTCTTAGACAGACAACAACCTGTTTCCCTCCCACGCAGCTAGACTGCTCATTAGGGCACTAACTCTCTCCCACTCCCATCCTGATATGGCCTCCAGGGAGCTATTTCTTCTGCGTTGTTTTTTGCTTTTTTTTTTCCCCCCTCTCTCCCCTTCCAGAGCGAGTTGTGGAACGAAGACAATTAGGCACATTGATCTCAAGGGAGCGCAGCTTCCTTTTCCCTCTCTGTGCATCTTTGGAGGAGCCAAAGCCATGCAGCTTTTGCTGCCCTTTGCTGGCTTGGCAAAGCTCAGACCTAGACCTGGAGTTGATCTCTCTTTTGCTGGGAAAAAACATAAAATTGTGGTAGCAGCTGTCAGTGTATCTTCTAGGGGACAATTTCTCTTTGTCCAGAGGAGGCATAGAGTGCACTGTCCTTCTGCAGCCTCTTTTTCTCCCCATGTGCCCTCTTGGAGTCACAGGGGAGTGGGGAGAGGATCTTGGCACTGACACCACTCCTCAGAGGCAGCCCTTGTCCTCTGGTCTTCCCCTCTGTTAGCTTCACACGGCCCAGGCATGCACTGGGCACATGGCCTCCGGGCTCCCCCTCAGCAAGGCTTCTTTCCTGAAGTGCTCATTTAAGTAGGCTCCATTTAATTTATTTTAGGGAGAGTCTTAATAAAATAAATCCTAGATCTGTCACTGGATTTTACATGCTTGAAAGGGGTTTTTTCCCTTCCTAAATGTCTTTATCAGAACAGCTTTTCGTGTTCCAGTAGACATTTGGTTGAAGACAGTTAATTTGATTTCTTTTCCAGAGGAGATTTTCCATTAATCATTCTAAGAAGGCAGACTGATTGCTCCGTTACGTTAAGGTCAGCATAGGCTTGCTAACATCATCTGCACCGCGCTTTTGAGCGTCAGAGATTTGTGTTTTGGGGCTGGCACTGAGTGAAAGATCATTTATTTCCTGCTAGATGCGAGTAGCCAAGGCTTTGGGGAAGCAGGAGCATGGAATTCTGCATCCAGAGAGAACCTTTTTCTGAGCAGCCTCTGACCAGCAGCACCTTTATAACCGTGCACTCTGCCTTCCGGCTAAGTTTAGGAGGCTGTAGCTAATTGGAGCTGTGGGTCATCAGGGAGGAGAGGCTGGAGGTGGCTGGTGAGCCGTGGGTGCCAGCAGCGTGCGGGGTGCGCGGGCCGTGCCAAGGGCCGGTGCCCGCGGTGCCCGCGGTGCGCGGGGCCGAGCCGGCGGCTTCGCTCCCTCCCTGCGGGCTCTGCAAAGAGCCTGTGCCCAAAGGAGCCCTCGGTGCAGGGCAGAGCCCCTGCGCAGATAATGAATTGTCTGGTTTCCGGCAGCGCCTTCAATCCGTCTTTTCCTTTTCTCCCCCTGCATCCCAGCCCCGCGCAGTTGCTGCTCAGCCCGCGCCAGCCAGCGGTGCGTGCCAGATTAGCCGTCCCAGGTCATCTTGTTTCTCTTGATCTGCGGCTCTTTCCTTTCCCGGTGCTCCCTTAAGCCTGGCCCTGGATGTATGATATCAGCATTGAAAAATGCCGGTGGGACTCGGGCAGGGAGCGCACTGCGTCCAGTGTTTAACCCCAGGAAGGAGAGAGACCAGGGCAGCTGCTGCAATCAGGGCCGAGATGTCCAGGCAGCCTCTACCTACTTTTTTTTTTTTTTTTTTTTTTTTTTTTTTGCAGGCTATAAAAGAAGCAGATAAAGTTTATCTAGTCCCACTTCATGACAGCTTCCACTTTAAACTGATAACAAGTATAATGAAAGTATTCTATAGCATGCATTGCTGTGCATCTTACTGAGCAACTGTGCAGCCAGTTTTATCATCACTGCCTCACACTAACAGGGCTCTGGAATCAGGACAGAAAAATAGCAGTTGTGTGGATATTGTGTTTTACTAGGCTGCTTTATATAGAAACTCAGATTTTAACATGTCAACTTCATTTCTTTTTTGAAAAATGGAAATAAGCAGAGAATATTTTATAAGTTAAAAATGTATTTGAGAACAAGCATCCATGCAGGAGTGGTTTTCTGTTTGTGCGCCTTTATAGGTTTTTATGCAGAAGCTCTTTCATTTAGGAAAAGGGAGGTCTGCAAATTCCTGCAAAGTAGCAGGTTATTGGGGATTTAATTTGCAGTTCCTGGTGAATGCTGTGCACTTTGCAGAGCTGTATCTGCAGTGAAAGAGAGAGCTCAGTACCCAGAGCCCACCTGGTGGTGTGCGCAGGCTCCTGCTCTGTGTGCAGGGATATGGGATGCTCCATGCCAGCACAGCCTGGAAAGGCAGGGTCTTCCAGTTCAGGGGTTCATGTAGCCAGGAGAAGCTTACCTGTTACCTGAAAAGGGCATGGGGTAATTTTTCTGGAGGTGTAATTCAGTGTATAAACAGGTTTAGGACTGTCTGGTCTCAGAGGGGAAATGAGGCACCTGCTGAGCCACTCAGCCTGCAAAGCCGACAGGTTTGGGATGTCCCTGGTTTGAGGTCATTGTGGATGGGAGAGAAGTTTGGGGGTAGCAGCCTGCTTCCTTCCCAGATCACCATGAGCACCAACTCCTGCACCCCCTGCCATGGGGCAGTAGTTGTTTGCACAGGGGTCTCCTCTGCAGTTTTCTCTGCCTGCTGCCCTCCATCCAGCCCTGACCAGCACATGGACTGGCCGGTCTGCCCTCCTCAGAGCAGCAGCAGCACTTGGCTGGGATAGATTCAGAGATGATCTGTGTGTGGGCTGGCATTGGTGTTTGCTCACAGCAAACCCTAGCAGACTGGGACCAGGACATCCCTGGCTGTAGGAAGAGAGGAGCCAGCAGTGTGGTTGCTTTTTCCATGAGATCTCCCCAGGGCAGAAGGGGAATCATTGACACATTCACCCACCACTCCTGCTGGGGATGTGAGTGTATGGCTCTTTGCTAGGCAGAGATTTTGGTGTCTGGCTAGCAGAGCAGACCACCCTGACATACAGCTTGGGGCCACCCGAGTACAAGGCATCATATCCTCAGCATCAGAGTTGTTCCTCCCCGCTGAAGGAGCAGCAGCATTGCAGATCCCTTTCTGGCTGTGTCTCTGCTGTGGGAAGCCTTTGCCTGTGTGCTGAGAGTGCATGGATCACCTGCAGAGCCGCTGAGGGTCAGCACAGACAAACCTGCACCCACCGTGGCGTGTGGAGCCACAGCTGACAGGACACGTGTAGGTGTTACTGGTTTGTGCAGCACCGAGAGCAGGGGCTGTTAGGGATGAGCTTCTTGGGCACATGTGTTTGTTGGGGACATTGGCCCCACCAACACAAAAGATATCAATCCCCCCGTCCTCTCTGAAAATGAATAAAATTTTGGGTTAAGAGCATGGAGAAATGTGCAGCAAGGAGCATGCAGGTCGGGCTGTGCCCCTCTGGAGAGCAGGGAATTTGTGCGATCCCAGCAGCACAGGCAGCACCCCTGGCAGCCCCGGCCTCCCTCCCGTTAGCACCTGTGGCACCGACCTGCCGAGCCCTCCGGCTCCAACCCCCAGCCAATTAAGGGTGAGGCGGCAGCCCGAGCCGAGATCCCCGAGCAGTGGGCGCTCTCAGGTGCCATATGTACTGCAAAGAGCGTGCGGCACTTCCACGCGCTGGGCTCCGCGCTCTGCGCTCGTTCGGAATGCTCTTCCCTGCTGGAAGGCAGAGCTCTTACGCCATTCAAAGTTGTTTTGTGGTTTATTTTTGGGAAAGGGGGGGAAAAGAAATAATGTAATTCGGTGATGCCATTTGCATCCTAGACAGATGATGAGTTGCTCTGGCTAGCAGCTTAACCCTATTAGGCAACGTTAGGGACTGTGACTTTATTAAATAATAATACAAATTATTTTCATATCAAGACCCTTTGACTTTGTAACTTCCTCGAATTGGTACGTTGTCAACAAGAATGAAATTTCGTAGTTAAGGAATATAAAATAGAGTAAAAGGCATCCAGAATTCACAGCTCTGGGGTGGATGTTGAAGAACACGCTGTGTGTACTCGCAGTGATAGCATTATAGTGGTACATGAAATACCAGGGAAAAAAGTACTTCAGTAGTAGCTGTGAGTGTCACCTGAGAGACTCCAGACTTATTCACAAGGCTTTGGTAGAACAAGGTCAAAATTTTATTTAAAAAAAAAAAAAAAGACTCCAAGGTTTCAGGGGATTTTTATTAAATTGCTAGCACTTTGCCAGATCTCTAGAATTTAATGTGGAGTTTTATAGAGAGGCTTAGTTCTGAAAATGAGGGTCACGTTGCCTGCTGTGAGGAGCACTCACCCAGAGTCCTGCTGAGCACAGCTAGCAGAGGCTTTGCTCCTGGGGCGAGGTGCAAACACGGGGTGCCCAGTTTGGCAAAGGGGTCACGAATCCCAAACCGACGGTTCGAGCGCGTGGTTCCTGAACATAGCAAGGCAAAGACCCTGCAGAGAAGTTAAATTAGCACACTGCAAACTGTCACCAGAGCTTAGATTTATTTTCTGAATGTACTTTCCAAAGGGTCTGAATTTGGGGTGAATCACCTTTCTAGCAGCAACCTGAGGGCTGCCTGAAGCCCTCCCAGCGCTCTGCTGTGTGCTCTGTGGAGCTACACCAACAGACCCACTTTTGATGTTGGCTTTTCATACCTAACTTAAAGAATTATGTGCCACAGAAAAGCTGCCTAATGACTGGACAGCGTTATTATCTGGCATGCAGCAGCATAGCAGGACAATAACTATTTATTTACTCTTTGTGGATAATGTTCTGTTATTTTCTAGTCTTTGGCAATAGCAAGAGAGCATCTGATATATACAATATTGGTGTGTATCCAATTGTTTGTGAACATCCCAAGTTTTGAAACATGGTTGTGAGAGAGGAATATAAGCTTAAGCTTGAAAGGCTAAAAAGCAGAAAGCCCCACACGTAAATGCTATTATACACTTAATGAGGCAGGGTTTAAAAAAAAAAATCAGCCACACAAGTTGGTTTTATCAAAGAAAATGTATAAATAACAACCAGTGATTCAGAGTGCCTCACAAAGGGAAAAGCAGGGACGGGAAGCTAGCACTTCACTTGTGGCATTCAGATAATTCTATTTACTACACTAATCTTTTGGGCTTAGCAATTGACAATCAATATATTATTATCAACAAGCGTTAATGCAAACAAAAAGCTTCTATTTCTTTTTTTAACTGTGTTCCCCTAAGTCCCTTAAATTTAATTAAAACCAGACAGCTCTCCTTCTAGTACAAATTAGAGTTAAAATCATATTAAATATTTGTTCCACGGGAAAACAAAAGTGTCAGCTTGTGCTACCAGGTTTGGCTGTTTCTTTTTTCCTCCTTTTTCTTTTTTTTTTTTTTTTACACACAGAGGGGAAAAAAAAAAATACCAGCTACTCAAAGTTAAAATAAAGTCTCTCTCCCTCCCTCCCCGTCTCCCAAGACTACTGTCTATAACATGTTGTTCCTTATAGAAAGTGGGATATGGTGGCATTTGCTTGATTAACTTGCTCGACAAAAGTGACAGCTGCTGTGGGTGCATGTAGCTAAGCTGCACAGCGCAGTTCCGCCTTTGTACATCTGTCAGCAAAAAAGGAGGAATAAAGAGTGAAAAGAGACAAATTGGTCCCAAAAGGCAATCCATTCAACTCAGGAGGTTTGCTCTATTCAAGCACTCGCTGGGAATCTCAAGTGCTAGGTAGCTTATTCAATTTCATTCATTCTTTAGAATGAGCCCTCAAGTGTTTAATTTCTTATTCTGTTGAATAAAAGGGGAGCTTTTTTTTTATTGGAAGCATTAATTGTAAGACTAGCTGATCAATGCCTGCAATATTAACTCATTGCTTATTTTATGGTTAGCTGTGTGCTCCGAGAGCCACAGCCACTAAACTTATTTCTGTAACATGGGCAGTGTCACATCAGTTTCTGTGCTTCTGGAAATCCTGGGCACTCCCAGCAATGTCATTCTCAGTGCCCTGAGCCTTGTGCCCTGCCCAGCTTGGGGGAATGGTCCAAATCCTTGGCAGGTGTAAATGGAAAGAGTCGCTGGGTCATTATTGGTGCCACCCATGGCTGCGGCCAGGACACGACCGAGCCAGATGCTCTTTGCCTGGGGCTCAGCCCTGAGCCCACTGCAGCTTTGGCCCTCTGTGCTGGAGGAGGTTTTATAGCTCCAAAGCTGAGTTGTCTTTGGGTGGTTCTCTGGTCCCCAGCAAAGGGCAGGGCAGGGGAGCCCTTCAGCAGGGCTCTGTGGAGTAATACCCAGAGCACAGTATGGATTTTGTTGAGTAGGGGCAAGGAAAGCTGATGAGTGGATGGGATGGGGTTTGCTGCATGGACAGGTCTCTGTTTGCCCTCCAGAAAATGTATGCTTGTAGGGGAGAGATGTGCCTCTTCATTGTGTGGCAGAAGGTCCATCTCAGTCTCCTCACTGACACTGGGGACCAGAATGGTGTTTGTGCTTGAGTACCTGTGGCTCTTCACCTACCTCAGCTCTGCCACCTCCTCCTCCAGGCCACTGCCACATATCTTAACTCAAGCTTTTCAGACACACTTGTGTCACCAAGGCCCTGTCCCTATCCCCACTCTCCCAGCCTGGGGCACAGCACATCTTCTGCAGCAACACAAAATTCAGGCTTCCAGAACAGCCTGAAAAACGGCTGGGCTCAGCTCTGCCAGCCTGGCCAAGACCTTGCTAGCAGTGCCTGGGAGCAGGGCAAGAGTCACTGCCCTCATCCACACCCAGCAGAGCTGGCCACTGGAAAAGGGGTTGCATAAGCTGCTGTGTGTGTTCATGCTGGGAACTTCTATTTATTTCTGATAGACAGGCGTAGGAACAGCATTGGCTGTGAGGCCCTGTGCTTTGGGCTTGCCATCTTTACCAAGTTTTTGGAACAGCAATGACTTTCTGGAACCAACTGTGAAAGAAACATTGAGGGAAGGTGGAGAGGAACACTTTGGTGGCCACAGAAGACTGAATGGACAAGAATGATCCTTCCATGACTGCCATAGGGAAATTTGGGCTTTGGGTTGCAGGGCTGCAGGCAGTTCTGGTGTGCAGACCTGGCTGCGCTGCTGGGCACGCTGAGAGTGCAGGAAGGGACACAGTGCCTGGGGCTGGCAGGCTGCTCCTGAAGAGTTCCTGCTCCCACTCTCCACACAAGTCTTCCTCCAACACTGGCAGCTGTGTGCGCAGGGCTGGTCCCTGGACAGTGTCCCTGCACTGCTGGGGCTGCATCCCTCCCTTCCCTGTGGGGATGGCACCTGCTCAGGGGAGTGCTGCCATGAACACACGTGACAACACCAAATACCCAGTTTGATCTCAGGGCCACCCAGGACTGCGATGGACACGGCTCTGTCAGCTGTCCCCTACTGTCAGCAGTTGTAAATCACCACAGCCCCACTGTGCCTTTCCCCAGCTGAGCTTCTGGCCCATTGGACAGAGATGCAAATGCCAGAAACAAAGAGTTGGTAATTTTTTTTTTTTTCCTGGCCGATTAAATCACTTTGAGCTGTTGCCTAAGAGCAGGTTCAGTTTTCCTTTGAGAAGTAAGACTCACAGCCAGCCTTTTCCTTTCTCCCTTCCCACCTCTGTGGTCCCCTTGCTTCATGCTGGCCAGCTCAGGGATGCTGTGGTGGCGTCCACCCAGCATCCAGTTCATCTTTGAAACACCTTGAATTCAAGGGTTCATTTCAAAGCTGCCTTTCAGCATTTCAAAACAAGCCCATGTCCTGGACAAAGAGAGGGAGCCAGCCAGCATTGGGAGCCTCTTTGTGCAGTGTGTGTCACAGTTTTAAATAGATTTGCCTGCTTGGATTGGTTCTGGTTGGAAAGCGAGTACTGAAATGAGAGGTCATAGGGGAGAGTTACTATGGTAATTGAGTAGTATCACCAGTAGTTTTGCTCTTATGAGCATTAAAGCATACAATAATAGACAAACAACAGTGGTTAAAGCAAGCAGGTAGGATTACTATGTTCTTTTGTCAGAAGTATATAATGTCTTGTAGTCAGTTTTAAAGACTTCTCAACCCCAAATCCACCCAGCAGTCACCTGCTGAGTAATTTTGTATGCCTAATCTCTAGCCCTTAACTACAAGCTTTCTGCTAATTTGAGGCAAATGGGTATTTTTGACACTAAATAGGGCAGTAAAGAATCCCTGACCTAGAAAAACTCCGTTCCAAGGCACTGAGAGCAGAAAAATATTCTTTCAGCTTCCTTGTGAGACCTTTGGAATGACATAAAATAGCTTTGACTAAACTGTGCTGCAGCCTTCGATTAATGGTTTGCAGAAACTTGCTGAACATCCCTACTACAACTTCCCCCATAAAACTTGTCACTTCAGATTGCCATCAGCCACCACAACAATAATCATTTCATGCCTATTGCTAATTGCAAGCACAGCTGAGGCTCAGCAGGGTGCTCTTGCACAGTCCCAGGCCTTTATACCAGCCTCAATCTGTTGTATGGCACTTGTTCACACACAAAAAAACTACCAGTAAAGGCAGAAAGAGGCAGAGTCACAGGTTCCTTGTAATCCCTCTGCTACCCTGCTGACAACCCAGCCCTATAAGCATTCCTGGTTTTGTCCCACTCTTTACAAAAGCTGAAGTGACCTTAAGCTACTAGTATGTAAGCTTTTGAATGAAGAATACAGCTCCTTCAGGTGCCTTAAGAAGCAGTGTTGCATCTGGCTTACGAGATTCTGTTTGCAGCACTCCTGGGGTGAGCTGTGGCTTCCTGTAACATGTAAAATATGAGTGTGAACTCAAGGTTCATGGCAAGGAACAGGAGGTCATGCTTCCATTCAGCTCACACCAAAGAGAACGGGGGTTTGCAGATGTTCCTGGGTGTGTGTAATGACACCACCTCCCAGAAAGCACAGGAGCCAGCACAGGGCTGGGTTTTGATAAAATGTGCCACATTCAGTGTGCTACTTGCAGATTTATTCATACCAATTTCTACAATTTATGTATTCAGAGACAAACTTGCTATTTCAGGAACTTATTGATCATGTTTTTGCATTCAAAAAAAAAAAAAAAAAAAAGGCAGAGGGAACAAGTAAGCTTATTGCTCAAGCTGGTTGGGGTGTTGGATGGGCAGCCACAGAAATGCACCTTTTGTAGTGCTCCAGCTCCTGTAATGCCCATCCTGGTGCATCCCAGCTGGCCCGTGGCACACCTCATCCGCCCAGCCCAGCACCCAGCAATGAGGGTTGCTGTGAAAGACAGGAGAACAGGAAAACAAACCTGAAAGAGGGATTGAATTCCTGTCTGTACAAATACTGTACTTGCTTGCAGTGACTGGGCTCTGACAGTGTCTGCATTTCCTCTGCTGGGGCTGGCTCTTGGTGTGCAGCCATGGGGCTGTGGTTTGCCTCTGCCAGAGCCCTGTGCCCCTCCCTGCTGACATCCTGGAGGAGTGGTACCCACCATGCATCCATGAGGATGCGGGCTCCACAGCCTGCCCTCGCCCTGTGCCCCCAGACTGAGTGTAAATTGTCCCCTAGGTGAGGGACAGGGATGTCAGCAGCACCAGTAATGTGTGTGTACTACATGTGGGGTTTTGTCCACGGGCCTGGACCATCAGGGAGGTCTATTTGTTCTTTACAGCCAGGCATGAGGAGTTTTGTGCAGAAAATATATTCATGGTATTTACTTTGGTGTACCCATGAAATGTGTTGCAAACTCCTTGGCAGAGCCCAAAGTTCAGTATTTGGGCTGTGGCCTCTGCACCTTGTCTTTGGGGACAAGCCACAAGGCTGGAGCTGGATCCCCTTGGGGACCCTGTGTCCCCAGCATGAATCCCACTGCCCTGAGGGCATGGCAGACCCCCTGGGGAAAGCAAGGTGGCCGGTGTCCCCACAGACCACTCTGTGCTCTTTTGTCTGAGGTGAATACATTTCTGTTTAGGAGCATTTGGCTTTTTTGTTGTTTTTTTAATAATATAGTCATATGCAAATGTTATCTTCTTTGGTAGGTTAGTCATGAATCAGAGGGCTTATGCGTCTTATAGCACATCAACACCAGCGATAGCTAAAGGGAACATTTAATTTATGGGCTAACTTATTTTTATGAATATGCAGGGCTGAAATTCAGCAGTTGGTGTGTGCTCTATGAAGTGACGTGACGGTTTTGTGTATCAAGATCAATGAATTAGACTTTGTCTTTTTCTCATAAAGCAGAAAGTCTTAGGAGTAGGTTGGCTTTGAGAAAGAGAGCTCCTTTCATGCAGCCGAGCGCTACGCCTGGCTGAGCCCTTGTCAGACGGTGCTCGAGAGGAGAGGGGTGCAATTCACATTTGGTTCCAAGGAGTTTGCATCTCCACAGAACCCAGAGTGTTTGAAGTGCCCTCCAGAACACAGAAAAACATTTCATTTGGCTTTCATGGAAAGTCTCACAGCAGCAAAGTCACCTTGCCAATACGCTCCAGGCAGAGGTTATAATTTCTGTTTGGGATCACATAGCCCTGTGGGCGTGTGTGGCGTGGGACAGACAGAAATGGCAGGACCTGCCCCTGCCAGGGACTTCTCATCTCACGTGGAGCTGACACAAACACCCAGCAGATCGTTGTGTGGAAGAGGGGAGGCGGCAGGGGAAGGGAGGGGGCGTGTGTGTGTAACACATGGTTGTGCCCTTCCTCTGGGGGTTCCGATTTGAAGAAGTGGCAGAAGGGGAAGGAGGTGTTTCGCTGACCTGGGCATCCATGTGCCAGCACAGCCCTGGGTCATAAGTAATGTCACCTAAGAGCATGACTCAGTTCAGCACTGATTGCAGAAAAGCAGCTTTATGAACATTAGCAATTTCTCTGTTTTGCCCACGTGGCTCTGCAGCATTTCATGGGAACCCAGGCAGATCCCCCAGTGACAGCAGTTTCTCTGTGCCACCCAACCACCAGCTGGCTGCTGGCTGTCCTGGGTCCGTGTACCTGGGATCCTCAGGGGATATCCAGGAACACTCTGGCTTCTCAGACTAGTCTGAGGCATTGGGAGGTATGAAGCCCCACCAGACCTTCATGTCTCCTATGCTCATCAGGTCCACACCAGCTACCCAGGTTGCTTCACTCACTGTTCAACCCCAGTCTGATGCCAGCACCTCAGGTGACAGCTGAAAGCTCCTGCTTGCCAGTCTCAATTAGTCTCAACCAAGCTCTTGCCAGCTTTCTGTCCTGGAGAGGAAGGGTCAGCAGAACCTCTGCCACAAGTTGCACAAGGTGTAAGCACTGAGCATGAGGTCACTACATGCCATTTCTTCGGTGACTCCATTTCCTCCATGTTTTAAATACGTGGTGTAGAAATTAAAGTGGAAGAACATCATTGGAATTGGGGGGAAAACTCTTCCCCATGCAGCTCCCGGGTGTACTGGCACACAGCTCAGAGATGTGTGTTGAGCACACATTTTTGTGATGCAGGGCTGGTTTAGCTTAGACTCATTTGTTTGCTTTGGTGAGCCTCATGCCACCTTGTGGGTGCCAGTGTCAAAGGATGGAGGGAAGCAAATCACTGACAAGTTTTGCAATTACAGAATGTTCAGTCGTCTCCATTCCCCTGCTGCCCCAGCAGCAGGAAAGGGCATGTTCTGTGTCAGGGACCCCCAGCCTGAGGGGGCACTGAAAGGGGCAGCAAGACCTGACTTGGACTGGTGCGAGGTTTCAGGCTCATTGGGAGGCAGCTGCATCCCACACTAACTTGGATAGTGCTCTGTCAGGATCTTCATAAACTGGTCTGATGGAGTTTCTTTAGTATTTTAACTGGTTCTAGATTAATTGCATCTGGTCTGCAGTATGGGGTTTGATCTCTGTGTGTAAGAGAGGTCACGAGCAGGGTGCAGCTGCACATACAGAGGTGTGATGGGGTTTTGCCTGCTTTGTAACCACCCCTTGTGCTGAGCACCGTGGGGAGGTTTTGTGGCTCCCCACCCACCCCCCAGCCCCTGCTTTTCCTCCTCTTGAGGGCTCACTGCTCATCTGTGTGGCATAAGATGTGCCACGGGAGCCCTGCATGAGCAGGGCTCTGACCCTCAGCCCACCAGAGCCTTCCTGCACTGCGGGAATGGCAGGCTGCTGCCACACTGCTGAGAGCCTTTTTCACACACAACAGCACAATTTCAGCCCCTGGAGGGGCCCTGTGAGTTCAGCAGCTTGAAACAAGCTGATTGCTGCTTTTCCATCTTTCATAACTGTGAGGATGAAACCAAAGCCCTTCCCACACAGCCTGGGCAGGCACCCACCTATAGGTGCTTACACCAGCATCCTTTCCCCCAGCCAAACCTGCTCTGCATGAGCATCCCCTCTGCTCACCCTCGGGGTCCCAGACTCATCCTGTGGCTGTTTATGATTGAATTTGAAGATGGTAAGTAACCTGAGTGTGGGAACAACATCCTTAAAGGCAGGACTGTTCTCACTGTGGGGGAAACAGGTTAAAAACATGGCTCGAAGCAAACACACATCACTGCTGGCAAGTGCCATCGATGGCAAAATCAGATTACAAAACCTCGTGGCACTACTGGTGGCCGTTACCTTCCTAATAAGTTTATTTTGTTGTTATTGTTATTAAAATTTAAAAGCCCGTGCATGGAAATTCTCTGTAAGAGCAGATGCCTGTCTCTCCTCTCAGTCTGTGGCGCCCTATGAGCAGGCTGGCAGGCGGGTGTGAGGGTCAAAGGTGGGTGTGAGGGGATGCTGGGGGCACACGTGTCAGTCAGGGCATCGCACACAGCCCCGTGTGGGTGCTGGAGAAGCCGTGTCTCTCTTGCAGCAATGGTACACCAGCTCCATGAGTGTTGTGTGCACTTGGCTGACAGACCGCATGGACCTGCAGCTCCACATCTACCAGCTGAAAACCCTCATCAGGATAGTCAAGGTAAGCAGCCAAGGTGCTCCCAGTCAGGAGGAGGAGTGTGTGTGTGCCTGCATGTGTGTGGCACGTGCTCTGTCACTGGCAGATAAATTAAGGATTCATTAAAATTCTTTTAAATAATTAAGATAGCCATGTCTATGGCAGGTAGCACTGGATAAACAGGAACTTTAAATGCAGAGAGATGTAAAATACAGGTGTGCAAATAATAACAAAGTAACTTCTTGCATCAAAAACAAAAACCAAACTCTCTTGCTATTTGACCTTACCTGTACAGTAAGTACACCAAAATTGGCCTTTTTGTGGACTGATCACGCCAGTGAGTTAAAATGGGTTAAATCAACCCAAAAGTTTTTAATGCTGTTTTGCTAGAAACATTTAAGCCCACCTATGACTCGTGATTATTGTCAGAATGCAAATGAGATTGTTCTCATAGTTAATTGAAGTTGTTTCTTTTACAATGGGTGTATATAATCAAGTCTAAGAGATCACAAAGGTGAGATAATGTACCCTGAAAGTAGCATTTTTTTTAAGTGCACGTGTATGTGTATATCTGTGTGTGTGTGTGTGCCTTGGACTAATGATAATTATTTCAGTGTGAAATCACAGTGGTTTACATGAAATAATAAGATCACAGAAGGGGGTAAATATATTTTTGATCATTTTAGGTTCTATCTAATGCTTTTTGGTCTAGTATTTTATAATGTTTATGGTCTTGTGTGCAGTGAACACATTGAAGGCATGAATAAATTAAAACTGAAATGTATTAAATGTGCTTTTCATAACTGAAAACAACAGGCACAGACAGATTATTCCTACTTGTCAGCTAGCTGAGGAAAGCTTTTTTTCCTTGTGCTTTATTTATACCAATATTACATTCAGAAGCAGCTATAACAAACCCAAGGACTTTCTGAAATAGCAGAACAGTAAATAGTTTCTATGCAGAGCACAGAGCAGAATTAAATGAACAACGAGACCAGAGTTTTATCTCACAGAATTGAGAAGGTTTTAAGCATAAATTCAAATAAGATATTTTAATTGTAATAGCAAGGGAAGTATAGGAACCATGGAAATACAATTCTAGACTGAGGTGAAGAAAGAGAGATTTAAGAAACACGTGCCCCACGCTTATATTTATACCTCAATAATTTCATCCAGTATCCTGGACTTAGTTTATTTAATCCCTATACTGTAGGTAGCATTGTTTAATATGGAGCATTCCTGGAATGTGTAATCATCTCTGTGGGTATGGGGGATAAGCATCCTGCTGCTTGAAGAGAAATAACTGACATTAGGGGCAGGATGAACACATCCAGGAGCAAGGGAAGTCGGTCGGAGCAGAGCCCTTTTATTGCTTCCACGTCTTTTTAGACACCAGCCCACGCTATGCAAAGCTCCCCTGAGCTGCTTTGAAGCTGCCCTGCCCAGCCCAGCCCACAAAGGCAGGGCTGGAGTCACAGAGCTGTAATTTGTTGCCCAAGGCATCCTAAAGGGAGCTCTGCCACGCCAGAGTGTGGCCAGCAGAGATGCTCCTGTGGCCTCTGCGCTTCCCGGGTGACACAAAATGTCCCCAGGGCTGGGATTTCCCTGCCATCCCAGCCTCTCCCATTAGTGCCCCCAAACCCCCAGCACAGGGGCACAGGTTGACTCCTGCAGCAAAGCAGGGGAGCTGCTGTTGGCCCTGACCTCTCCCTGTCTCTGCTTCAGAAAACGTACCGAGATTTCCGATTGCAAGGCGTGCTGGACTCCACCTTGAACAGCAAAACCTACGAGACCATCCGGAACCGGCTGACAGTGGAGGAGGCCACGGCGTCGGTCAGCGAGGGCGGGGGGCTCCAGGGCATCACCATGAAGGACAGCGATGAGGAGGATGAGGAGGATGACTAGGGAAGCTGGAGCACCGGCTGGGGGTCGCCTGGTATCCGTGCATGTACCTCGTCTGTAACTCAGTTAGCCACATTAGGAATTTTTATGTCAGCTCTAAATGCCCATGAGAAGTTTACCAATACAAATGCCATGTTAGCTGTGTGGTAATAAGATTAGCACCTCTCTTTGATTCATCAGTTTCCTAATTTCATATCTATATGTTCATAAGCAATATGGAGCACCATTGTTTAATACTGTTAATGGAAAAACTACATAGAAAACATCCTAGGTGTGTCCCTGTTATTAAAGTTTAAACAATGCTTCATTAATGTACTGTATATACATTGATGGTAAATTGTTGTGAAGATGAGTGACTCGAGTCCTTTCATTTCTTTCTCTTCTGTGGATGCCAACTGCTTAAAATTAATTAAAAAAAAACAGCTTTGTTTTTAAAAGAAAAACCAGGCAATTACAAATGATTTTTTTTGTTCTCTCTGTTCATTTAAAAACCAGAAAACAAACAAACCCAGACAGCCGTTTGAATCATTCTGCATCCTTGTTAAAGTACCAGGCTCTTCCCTTCAATATGCAGTTAACTCCATAGAGACTACATCCCAAAGGATTAGTCATTCTAATTGCCACACCAGATTAATCCTATCATTATGGATATATCATGCCACATTACAAGTCCAAAGCAGTTGTTTTATGTTGACGTTTGCTCCTCTAAATGTTACATTTTTGTTTAAATTTCAAATAACCGTGTATGTACAAAGACAACTTTAATTACAATCTTAGACTCTACAAATGTGTTTATAATAATATATTGAATATTTATTTCGGTAGATTGTAACCATAATTTACAATTCCTCTGTTTCACAATGGTTTTTATATATGTCATGTACATTGCATTTTGACCAGTAACTGCATGTCCATCAGTTCCTTCTCCAGAGCTTTTACTTTCTGTGTAAAATAGTGATCCATCTTGCTTTTTTTGCCTTATACAAGCCGACAGTTGTAAAAGTGTGAGAACTGTGGCTTCTCAATAAATAACTATTCAGATGTCCTAATATTAAATTATGGAGTCTTTTTATGTCTGCCTTAGAAAAAAAAACCAAACTAAGCTGAGATGTAAGAGCCCCAACCTCACAGAATAAAGGCATTTTCTTTTCTCATGGGTGTTCTTTAGTTTATTAATTAAGAAGATGGTTTCCTGATTTGCTCCCCAGTGTCAGGATTGGGAGCACACAGTCTGTTCCCCAGGTACAAGGGCATTTCTGCTATGACCACCACAGCTGTTTCCACCATTATCTGCACTCTGTGTCCTGTGATTTGTCCCTCGACATCTAATTGATGTCTGCTCTGGTTCAGCCCGTGTTATTATATGGCCATCAGCCTTACCCAACACTTCCTCTCCTTCAAAAGGCCTCAGTTTGTATTTTAACTTCTCCCAAAGCAGTCTTAGTGCAGTAGGGCAGAGACAAACCCTGAGCTTTAAGTAAAATTAAGTAAAAGTCTGGTTTGATGGAAAACATGTTTAATGGAAGCACACTTGAAGTGGCTGCCCAGAGAGGTCATGGATACCCCATCTCTGAAAATGTTCAAGGTCAGGGGCTCTGAGCAACCTGGTCTAGTGGAAGGGGTCCCTGCCCATGGCAGGAGGTTGGAACTACATAATCCTTAAGGTCCTTTCCAACCCAATCCATTCTGTGATTCTCTGTTAGACTGAGAGTTTTCTGAGAGGTTTTGCAGTCCCTCCCTCCCATCAGCTGATTCACACCAGAACTGGTTCCTGCTAGCTCAGGTCTCAGTCATTTGAGAGAGCAGCAGAAGAGCTGGTGTGCTTTACCCCCAAACACAACAACCTGTGTCCAGCCTGGGGAACCAGGAGAAATGTTCATCCCTCACAAATAAAAAATGGGCAAATGGAAAAACATCCTACCTGGATGAGCCTTCCTGACATAATGAACAATTAAACTAAACCATCTTCCAGAACCCAAAAGACATGAGATCCACCCTGGACATATGGAGGGAAATTGGGACCTCTGGAACTGCCTGTGAAGGGGGTGTTGAATCCTGTGCTGGGATAGTTATGGAACCTGGAGCATATTCACTTGCAGTGCTGGACTTTTGCGTCCCTTCCCTCTGTGTCAGAGTTTAGCATCTGCTGTGGAGGTGCTGTGCAGCCTCACCTGGATGGCCACATCCCACACGTTCAGCATCCACCTTTCCCAGGTGTCCTGGGAACACCACCCCCTTGGAACGGGGGCATTAGCAGGGGCTTCACTTCAGGAGTGGGTGGTGGATGTGCACATTTAGCTCCATTTACGTGTTGAGAAGCCGTTGATGCACCAGAACAGACGAATTCTGAGCCCTGACTGTAGCCCAGCAGATTTGATACTTGTCTTTCTCTGTGCTACTGGTAGACAGAAGCATTGCCAGAAAAAAGCTGATTCTGAGGACTTAGGCAGGAGTATGGCTTTGTGACCACGGACACAGGAAGTTTTTCCCTCTTCTTACCCACCCTTTATATGTGCAACTACTTGGCCCTGAGTCCTCGGAGGAGCTGGGGTAGTAGTTGAGTATTTAAGTCATATTCAGTCTATCAAAACCAGTTCAGATGCCTCTGCAGGTCTGTCACTGGAATGCACACAAAAAATGTCTATTCCTTGACCTCATTATGCTTGGAGCCTTCAATCCCACCTTGAAACCCTCCCAGGATTTCCCTGATAAAGCAAGTCTCACAAGATATAAAGCAAGGAACAAACTGCAAGCACCACCTGGTCCTTTCTTTCTAGGGGGTTGAGACCCACTTGAGACCCACACACGTACTGCTGCACACGTGTGTTCATGCCCTCTTTATCCTCTCCCTCAGCTGCCCCAAATATTTGTGTGAAGGACAACAGCTCCAAGAGGAAGTCCTTACTGGGGTGGTCACCAGGCTGGTAGCAAAGAGCACTGAAGGACATGGAAATTTATAGCTCTGCTGGCAGTCAGGCAGAGCAGAGCTGGAGAAACAGCTTGATTCTGCTCTGGAAATGTCTCTCTTTTTTTTCTTTAAACACAAAATATTTATTGGGTAAAAACACAGCCCACTTCCACCTGCCACCTTTCAAAATAGTGAGCCCTGCTCAGTTTTTTGAATGAGAGAGTGTGGGTGCAGCCTTCAGGAAATGCTCCTTGGCTGTGCATTGCTAACGCACGTCGGTACCTCCCTAAAACAGCAGTGATTGGACACCCTCAGCTGAGTGCCTCTGCCATGAGCAGTGACCCTATGGCCTGTGACAGCTTTTTGTGTCCTCAAACCCCAAAAAAGCACCCCACAGCCCTGAGGCTTGACCACAGAACAGGGAAGCATTAGCCAACTCGCTATTTTTAAGGCATTTGGACCCAAAAGATGAGCTTCAACGTTATGCACTTTAGTGTAAGCAGGGAGAAGGTCTCACAGCATTGCTGCAAAGCAGGATTGAACCTCCCACTCCACAGCCTGCAACCTGTGGCTGAGCAAAGGAGTGCACTGTCCCCTGATCCCCACTGTCCTTAACCCTGCACGTGGCCAGGGGTGTGCTGGCAGCCCAGCCCTCTCCTAAATGAGTGCTGCACTGTGGTACCAGGAGTGGGAAGAGCCACCTTGGGTCAATCCTGAAGAAATGTAAAATCCAAAATTGTTTGGTTTTGCCTGAAAAATATCAGTCTGGATTCGAATCCCTCCTGGGTTTGAATCCCTCCTGGCCACAGACTATAGTCTGGACAGGGCTCAGCTCCTGCAGAGCAAAGCTACACCTTGGGCAGCACCTGTAAGGGCTTGTGGATGATGAGAGCACTGGCAAAGGTGGCTGAGGAACGCAAAGATCTGCTGCTGGTTCACTTCAACCCATTGCTGTGATGGAACGAGCTCCAGCAGTCAAAGGACTTGGTGCCAGTACAACTGCACCTAGATGAAGAATCTGCCTGTACAGTTATGTCAATCAGTTTTGGGAAAAGAAGAAAATTTCATTCTTCTGCCAGCAAAATTTTAAATGATAGATCAGGCCAAAACTTCTCTCATATTTACAGGGAAGTCCAGCGAAAATATCCTTTTTTTGACAGACTTACTTAAAGCATGTGGCATGGAGACTGAAAATGCTATCAACTATTTGACTGACAAGTGTCAGCAGCTGTTCATCCAATTTGTTTTATATTTCACCAACTAACAGATTCTTTCCCCTCTGCTGTAATGCATGTCTTCTGGCCCATAGGCATCTTAGAAATTGCTTTTCTGCCTTTCTAGTGACCAAAACGTCAAAAATATTAGAAGACAATTTGTGTTCAGAAGCATAAACAGGCATGCACAAAGCAAAGATGATTTTGCCAATGTTCAGGCTGTGTTCTTTTTTAAAAAGTCACAGCAAACCTAAGGCAAAAATTATTTCTCTAAGCTTTAAAAGAAAAAGCTAATGCAAACAAAGCACATAATAAATCAGCACAGGTTAAACTATCAACTACCAAAGGGAAAAGCTGCTGTTTAATGGCCAACTAAAACGCAGCTGAGCTCTATGTCAACCTCTGCACTTTGGCTGTGAAGTTCAGAACTCTGCACTTCCATCACCAGTATTTGTTCAAAAACCTGCTCCACATTGCCAGCATTCAACAAAGCCACTGTTGTATCAAGCCAAGCTCGGCAAGGAGAGTCCTTTGAGCCATTCACAAAACCCAGCCCTCTTCATCTTAGGTCTAGCACTGCTTTCAGAACTCTTCAATCCTGACTGCATATAATAAAATTATTGCAGTTTTCACCCATCATGAACTTGCTGGACTAAAAAAAGCCTGTGTGACACCTCTCTCTGGTGAGCTGTATTCCATGATATTTCCTTTAATCAAACAGGTTTAGGCTTTCAAGCTAAACCTGAAGTGATATTTTCCTCAGCCTTTCTAAAAGATACATATTCCATTTCAAGTCGTAAATCCGCATTTGTTGTAACTATGCAAAATATGGGAGAAAAAAAGTGCAGAGATTATATGCAATCTGCCAGCAGAGTTGTGTGCCATGAGGAAAATGCCTCACAGGTCAAAACAAAGAAAAACACTGAGCAACAAATTAGTTGCAGGCAGTAGCTAATATGGAGATCAAAAGATTAAAATCAACATACAACGATGAAATCACTGGAATAATAGGAGCACTTAAGAAGATTAAGTCAATAACAGAGTCCAGTGCTACGAAAATAAGGTTTTGATTATACTGTAAAAATTTATATTGGGAGAGCAAAAGTAATTACAGCCATGACATGCTTCACTATCCCCGCCTTAGACCATCTTGGCTCATTTCCTATGCAAGGAATACAGTTGTTGAAATAAACAGAAATGTTATGACTCAAGTGCTCGATTCAAAAACAAACCAGGTGGTCAGATCAGATTGGGGACTGTCAAGATGGGGTCTGTAAATTCAGGACTTGTTGCAGATCCTGGAGGATATGACAGCTGGGGGGAGCAAAGGCCGCAGCGTTTAGGACTGGCTTTCTGCACAGAGAGCTCCACGCGCAGCTGATGTCGGGGCTGTCCCAGGCTGTCAGCTGGAGAGGAGAAGCACGCACTGGAAGGGAGGTAGGAGGAGATAAATAGCTCAAAGACTGGTAGTGAACGTGGTGGTGATGAACTCTGATAACAGGAAAGGTATTTTTCTATCCAGCTAAACAGGCAAAGATTTGGGTTTGGTTTTACATCAGAGGCAGAGAGGTGGCAGCCTCCAAGCCCATCCAGACCTTCACATCAGGGAGAGGAACATCTCCCACAGCCATGTTCAGCAGCTCTGGGAGTCAGCCAATGGGGATGGGAAGGGTGACCCAGCAGGGGCAGCTAATGCTCACCATGACAGATCTACCCTTGATCGTGTGCTTGGTGTGTAAGCAGGAGTTGATGAGCCAGTCCCAGCAGCACAAACTGGCCATGGCCATGGCCATGGAACACCAGCCTCATCCACGGACTGTGGGACCAAAGGCCTAGAGCTCCCCACAGAGAAACAGTTACCCTGGTGAGGTCCTCCACATCCAAGAAGTCTTAGAGCTCCTGGTGGGTTCTGCCGTGCTCTGTGTTTGGTGAGGAAGAGCTGAAGCAGCTCCTCTGTGCCCCAGAGCTGATGACTTGCCCAGACTTGTCACACTATCTCCAGCTCCACCCCAAAATTACAATCTAGGCTCATAATTAAATCAAATAAATAAATTATCATCTATTTTTACATAATTTGAGGATGTTCTTGAACATTCAGGAAACACTTGGGTTGTGCATTGAAGTTTTTTTCCTTCAGTAAGGAGGTCTGGGTTTTTAGTCTGGGCTCTCATTGTTGGGGGGAATTTATAGTGGCTTTTCTAGATCATGTCTTCATGAATCAACCCATTTCTTGTGCCCAAGCAGCACAGCAACACTTTCACTTGTCAATCTGGGAGCCTTGCCAGGCTCTCTCTGACTTAGCCACCATGAGGGACAGGGATGCTGCAGTCCAGCCGGTCCCACACACCCCAGAGGAAGGGGACAAGGGGACAAGGTGCTGCCACCCACTGCCACCTCCGCACCATACAGCTCGTAGAGTCCAGCTGTGCAGCAGATAACACCTGTGACAACAGTTCAAACAATGGCAAATACAAATCTCAAACAACCTGGCATGGCATAGCCAGAAAGACTGGACAACACTGAGTGAGGAGTGAGTGGCAAAACAGCAGTGGAAGGATTGGTTTTGGAAGGATTCTTTCTCTGTTTGATTTTCTTCATTGAAAAAGGAAGTAATTTTGAAAATGAGATGTTTTTCTATCTCATTAAGAGGAGAATAATTCAAAACACGTGGAGTTTGTCCCACTTACTTTTTTGGCCTTCCTTCTTTCAAGCAAAAAAAAAGGAAGGAATAGGAACATGAAACTGAAGTGGGCTTCTACCCATTTTCACTGTTTTTTGTTCCTTTTCCTGAAACGTTTTCAGTAGGAAAGTGAGAACAAGGCCATCCCCCCATTATATTCTCCTTCTCTACTTCCTCCCACCTTTTCTCCTAAATAGAAAATAAGGGGAAAAAACCCCTACAAACACAGGAAAACTTAAAAGCTCCCACTCTTAAAAAAAAAAAAAATAAAGTACAACATTTCAAAACATTAGGAAGGAACATCTTTCCGTTTCAGTGCTCAGAAATGAAAGGCAGCATTGCTCCATTACTGCAATGCGAAGGATGACTATTTCTGACAATAAAGATGGAGAAGAGCAGCTCACCCTTTCAACAATTTCTTCCTTGCATTACTGGACAGGTTGGCTTTGGACATGGTGTGGATTCCAAGGACTCCTCACCTGCCTCCCGGGCTAGACCAGTCTCACACCAGCAACTAGATTTCCCTCATGATGTCTCTCTCTGCTCCTCACAGGCAGGCAGGCAGCGTTTTTGGGGCATAAAGCCTGGCTGGGATCGAGCCGTTAGTTACCATTCCTGTTGACAGGCAAACTAGAATAGGCTCTGGCTCACTTCTCCGAGCTGCGGAAGGAGGAATGAGCCGGGAAAAGAGTTCATTCAATTGCTTCTGTTTGGCAGCTCTGCAGGACTCTCCGCACAGACAGAAAGAGATGTGGCAAGTAAGGAGTTGCCATTTTTAGAATTACATAAGCCCATTTGATTGCCATCGAGGCACTCTGTGCAGCTCCTGCCACGGTGCCCTGCCGGTTGCTTTGCAGTGGGACTAGATTTCAAACGGTTTTAGAAGCAGGTCAGATACCAGCTTTTAAAATTGGATTCAGGTTGAAAATGTCGATGTTACTCCTGCCATCACTGACAGTATAGACCAGTACAGCCATGCAAGGACTGTGAGCCAGTTTGCTTCCAACATCCCACTAACCACACTTCCTCTGGAACCTGTACAGTGCTCCAAAAACTTAACTCCCCAATAAAATAATAAAAAAATTTTTTAAAAATCTAAAAATATAAAATAAAATTATCTGCCTATAGTTAGGCAGTAACATGCATAACTCAATAACAGGAAGGAAAAAATACCTTGGGAGGGTCTCAA
The DNA here is from genome assembly GCF_017590135.1 of Pyrgilauda ruficollis. Classification (NCBI taxonomy): domain Eukaryota; kingdom Metazoa; phylum Chordata; class Aves; order Passeriformes; family Passeridae; genus Pyrgilauda; species Pyrgilauda ruficollis. Next base: position 7,261,430 of record NW_024508101.1, read on the forward strand.
AGCCACTGCTCCATCCAAGGTGGCCTTGCCAGGCACTGCTCCTGCCCCAGTGTGGCAGTGTCTGTTGGGTGACAGGGAAGCAGGGTCACCCCCCAATGCAATGGGTCCCACAGAACAGGATTGATTGCCCGTGGGGACTGAGGCACACAGAGCTGTAGGGGTACTGCTCCCTTGGACCAAATATCGCAGTTTCACAGGAATAACCTGAAAGATTCTCATGGTAACAGCCCTCATTTCACCTGTGCCCCAAACGTTGCTATCCTGACTTCTCAGTTCATTGCTCATTAATTTGTCCAGTCTCTAACCACTGCAAACTGACTTGCGGCCATACACCTTGGGAGCACCCCTGGGCTGACCCTTTGAGGTCGTAATTACTGCCTTGCACGGAGGCAGACCCAAATCCAGCACGGTGGGGCCAGGGCCGGCAGCAGCGCAGCCCAGCCCTTCTCCCAGCCCAGCCCTGGGCCCCTCCAGCGCACCCTTGCACAAAGCACCAAAGCCGCAGAAAAAGCTGTTCCCCCACCCTGGCTCACAAAGATAGCCCCAACCAAATTGCCTGGGCCGGTGGCTCACCCGGCAGTCCATCACCTTCTATTAAAAAATAATAGGGAAGAGAACTGGGGAAAAAAAGTATTTCGAAAAATACCTATAAAAAGCAAAGCAGCGTGGAAATCAAAGCCACCATTTCGGGGAGATTGAAGCATAATGCTAATAACTTTCGGCAGCTTCCACTGCGGAGTTTAAGCAGCTGCCAAGTTAAATAACTAGGAGGATCCTAAGTTATCTTCCAGTGGACCAGAAATGCCCAGTGCCGAGTGCCCGGGCGGAGGCGGCCCGACGGACGCGGGGAGCCGGGCCGAGCCCGCGGGGCCCTGCGCTCCCGCCCAACCGGGACCCACCCGGGACGCGTTCCCGGGAGCCCCTCACCCAGCGGGTCTGGCTGTCGAGGAGCGAAAGGGGAACCCCCGCCGGTTTTCGATGTCAGCGGCCGGGGAGGGTTTGGGGCTGGGGTTGCCGGGCGCGTACGGGACCCCCGAGGGGAGCGGGCGCTGGAGAAGCCCCGGGTGACCCGGCGTGTCCCGCACGGGGCCGGCCTGGCCCGCCCGGGCACCGCACTCGTTTTTCTGGGGAGGCAGCGGGGTAAAAATAACAGTAGAAGCGATCGCGTCCGCAATGGGAACGTCTTTGCGGTGTGCGCCTTCTTGGGGAAAAATCCGCAAACCATTTCTCCCTCCAAATGTCGGGGGTGAAGGATTAAAACCCCACGGGAGGGCTGCCTCCACGGGAGAGGCGGAACGCGGGGCCGAGCCCGGAGCCCGACGTGCAGACGCTGCTGCCTCCCAAAGCCGGGCTGGGCCGCTCGGCCCCCCCAGAGCCTCCCCTCCCGCCTGGCACTCCGGGAGCACAGGGGCTCGGGCTCGGTGCTGGGCAGGCGGCGGGGCTGGGGCAGCTGTCTCAAAGTCAGTCAGTTGTAATGTGCTCGCCGGAACAGCAGAAGTCGAATCGATAGAGACGGCCTCCAGCTGTGCCTAAACCTGCGATTTCAATTAAAATACTGAGCTCTGATGCCCGGGTCTTAGCTGGGATCTCAACGCCCTGATGCGTAAGGCGTGCGGCACCCGGCTTCGAGCTGGCCGGGAGGTAGCGGCGCGGCCCGAGCCGGTACCCGGCCTTGGGATGCACGGGAGCTTCTCCGGGCTGCAGGGAGGAGCAGCCCCGGGCTCCGCGAGGGCCCCCCTGCCTCTCCTCGCCCCCAGGAGCCCCGAGGCCTGCGGGACCCGCTGCCCCGAGCAGGGCGGTGGGTGCGCAGCAGCGAGCCGCCAGCTGTCCCCTTGGCCAGGGAAGGAGGGAAAGAGGGAGAGACCCGGCTGAGCAAACACCCCGGCAAAGACGAGAGCGGCTCGGGGAAGCTGGCAGCGAGCTCCCGGTCCCGGCTCCGCAGCCCTTCTTTTATCCTGCCCGAAATCATCTCGTTTACAGAAAATATTTGTTTGCACTATTAGTTGGTACTGGAGTTAATTACTCAACGTGTGAGCGGGGAGTAATATGGATAAAAGCAGCCCCAGTGTTTATTGTGTGGGTGAGCTGTTTGAGCGGTGCTTGAATAAACTGCAATTAGGGTTAGATAGAGATTAATTAACATGTGAGTGGCAAGGTGTAAAATAGTTCCCAACCCTCCACTCAGTATAATCTGCAGGCGAGGAAAAGAAGTTTGTGGAGGCTAATTAAATACTTCGCTAAAGCCGGCGAGCCCCGGGAGTGAGCGGAGCCCAGCCCAGCGCAGCCGCCGCCTGCCCGCTCCCGCTGCCCGGAGGAGGTGCGGGCTGGGCGGGCACGGCGGCTCAAGCGCAGCGTGCCTCCCCGGGGCTCAGCCGGGCTCTCCCGCAGCCCAGATACCGGGCACGGCTTCTGCGCTTCTCCGCGGTCCCGTCCCAGCCTCTCCGGCAGAAGCGGGACGGTTCCGTCGCTCCCTTGCACGCTGACCCGACAGATCGGGGCGGGCAGGGCTGGGCGGACGCCAGCACCTGATGGATGCTCCAGGCGGGGTGTCCTCCCGGGGCTGGGCGCTCCCCTCCGCCCGCAGGCAGCCCGGGACGGCCGCCGCTTTTAAAGTTTGTTTCTGGAGCGTGTTGTGGTTCGCAGGTGAAAAAGCCTGTCTGTAAACAGCCGCCGGCGAGCTGTCCCGGCGGGGAGAGGAGGCGCGGCTTTGTCAGCGCCGCACAAAACCCCCGAATTCCTCTAAACTTTCTTAGACGCGCGAGGGAGGGGGGGAAAATATATATATAGGGGCCTTTTCATTGCTTGCTTTACCTCTGGCCAGGCTCAATCTAAACCCTTCGCTCCCCCCCCTCTCCCCCGGATAATCCTCCCCTTTATTTTAGAAACACACAAAACCAGGTTCCACGCAGCGCTATAGTGGCTACAAGTGAAAGAGAATTGAGCGCCCTGAATCGCCGGGGGAAAATTGGTTCGGTTGAATAGCCCCGGCAAGGGACGGGGCGGCTAATCAGAGCCCGGGGGGTGCTGCCCTGCAGCCGGGCCCCCCCAAACAGGTGTACGCGGGACTCTCTCAATTACCGCGTCCTCGCATCTGAGGTTTCTGCAAATCCTCCCCTCCCGCATCACGGTGTTTTAATTAGAGAGAGGAAGGAAAGAAACCCCGGCATCCAGGCGCTATAATGTAGCGTCGCCTATTTGGGGGGGGAGCGGGGGGGAAAGGGGGAAGAAGAAAGTGCTGGGGGGAGGCAGGACAAGGGCTACAAGGGCAAGGGAGAGTCGCCGGGTGCCCCCCGGGGCAGCGGACACCTTTGGGGGTGGCAACTTGCAGAACTTCTCTTCGCTGAGCACGGGTCTTTTTTGTTATTATTATTTTTAATTTTTTTTTTTTTTTCAGCAGCGAATTCGAGTCCTGGACACGACTCCCTCCGCATTTATTTAAGGCTAATCACCAGTTACCCTGAGAGGGGAGAGGGCTGGAATTAAACTTAGTTTAATTAACATTAATACACTGTCCTAATTAATGGGTTGGCTATTAATTTATACATGCTGGAGAGGCTCGCAGATAAGTGACAATTTATTAATTATCTTCCAGCTCGGTTGCAACGGAGCTGATTGCAGATGGGTTGCCAAAATAACTCGAGCATGGTTGCGTGGTAGTTGCTTTAGAGAAAAAAAAAATCATTCTCCCCCTTCTTAAAAAAAAAAAAAAAAAAAAAAAAAAAAAAAAAAAGGAAGAAGAAGAAGAAAAAAAAATCCTCACGCTCATTCGGAGTGGCTCTTCTAACCCCAGCAAGAACTGGAGCACTCTTTTCCACCCAACTTGTGAATCGCACTTGCCTTCTAATTTGCCACATGCAAAACGATTCCTCTGCTTTGCAAGTTGCTTTTTAAGAAGGGAGAGAGAGAGGAAAAACCCAGCTCGCACACGAGCGATTTGTGCGTCTTAAACTGGAAGGAAATTGTGCGTGGAGAGGGGGGGCTCGTCTTCCTCTCTCTGCCCCAACCCACCGCGCTCCAGCCCGGCGCCTCGGCTTGGGGAAGATCCATGGTGGCATCCCCATGTCATTCTGCTCAAAGTGACTTCATATGATGTCAGCTTTAAATGTTCGAGACCGTGATCTGACGCTCAGGAAGATGTTTGCTATCAAAATGTGACTGTGGCCACGCTGCGCTGCTTGGATGAGTCTCGCCGGAGCTGGGCAAAGGTAAGTGGTCCCAAGGCGAGCCCCGCCGCCCCTCGCCGTGCCCCCCGCCCCTGCTCCCGCATTTCCCGGACCGTGGCCATCGGTGGGGCTCGGCTGGGTGGCATTGGGCTGGGGAAGGTTTTTCTTTTTCTTTTCTTTCCTTTTTTTTTTTTTTTTTTTTTTTTTTTTTTTTTTTTAATACTAACAAGGTCTAGCTTGCATGTTACTTTAGCGTGTTCCGCTTAATGAGCAGTAATCTGGTACCCTACGTGCCATTGTTCTTGAATATGTTGGGGGTGCCGGTGGGGGGTGGGGTGGGGGGAGAACAAGGTGCTTATTAAATTGATTTGTCTCCTGGCTTTTCTGGAATGCAGAGCCGAGCGCGGGAGCGAGTCGCTGCTCACACCAAGTTCCCGCACGGCGGAGCGACATGGCGAGCCCGGGGTCGCTGGAGACGGTCATGCCTTCCTCCTGCCCCCGGCACGACGGCAGAGCCGCCACCGCTAACCCCTCCAAGACCCTGGCCTTCTCCATCGAGCGGATCATGGCAAAGACGTCGGAGCCCAAGCCGGCCTTCGAGGAGCGGCACGGCGGGCCGGGGCCGGAGCCAGGCAAGAAGCCGCTGAGCCTGTGCTCGCCCCTGCCCTGCGTGATCCCCATCCCGCCTCTGGGCTACGAGCTGCCCTCCAAGACTCTCAACTACTCGGAGCTGTGGAAGAGCAGCCTGCGGGGCGGTGCGGGGCTCTGCAAAGCCAACTGCGGCGTCTGCTGCAAGGCAGAGCTCGCCCTGGGCCAGCCCAGCGGCCGGCTCATCAAGCCGCAGGTCATCCACCAGGCAGGGGCCGTTCCGGCTGCCCCCCGCTCCCTCTACTACTTCAACTACCTGGACGCCGCGTACCACCCGGCCGACCTCCTGCACGGACAGCTCTTCCCGGCCGGCCTGCTGGGCGCCCCGTCGCCGGGGGGGCTCTCGGCCCACCAGAAGCTTTTCCTGCTGGAGAACGCCAAGCTGGCGGGGCTGGCGGCCGAGAAGCTGCCGCCGCCGCCTCCCTTCGCCCACAAGGAGCGGCTGCCGGGACACCTGGACCAGGTGATGAAGGAGGCGGCGGCGGCGGAGCGCGGCGGCCCCCCCAAGGGCCACGCCAAGATGGGGGGCGGCGGCGGCGGGGCGGCAGAGGGCAAGCCCAAAAACTTTACCTGCGAGGTCTGCGGCAAGGTAAGGGGGGCGCCGGCATCGGGTGGGGGAACCGGGGGCGGCGGCGGCGGGGCCGTGCCTGACCTCGCCTTCCCGGCGCTTCCCCGCAGGTGTTCAACGCGCACTACAACCTCACCCGCCACATGCCGGTGCACACGGGGGCCCGGCCTTTCGTCTGCAAGGTCTGCGGGAAAGGCTTCCGCCAGGCCAGCACCCTGTGCCGGCACAAAATCATCCACACCCAGGTAGGTGGGGGGCGGCCGGGTTGCGGGAGGCGGCGGCCGCCCCTGCTCTCCGCGCAGCCCCCACTGACGGGCCTCTCGCACCCCGGTGCAGGAGAAACCCCACAAGTGCAACCAGTGCGGAAAGGCGTTCAACAGGAGCTCCACGCTCAACACCCACATCCGCATCCACGCCGGCTACAAGCCCTTCGTCTGCGAGTTCTGCGGCAAGGGCTTCCACCAGAAAGGTGAGCTGAGCCGGGGCGCGTCGGGGCCCTCGCCCATCATTAGCGGGGATTAAACGCGGCGAGCCCTGCCCGGCTGGGGAAAGCGAGGGGCGCAGGCAGATCCGCCGCCGCTCCCAATTACTTTCCCTCTAAACTGGGCCGCATCGCCGGGCAGTGCTGACGGTTCCCCCTAAATGCTTTTTAAATGAAAGGTGCCGGGCCTTGGTCCTAATCCAGAGCCCTCCGTTTGCCGCGGGTCACCGGGCTGACCCTGCCTCTCATTTGTGCCGTGCCAGTTGCGCGCTGCTCCGCGCTGACGAGGACCGAGTTTGACAAGTGGGACGGGGGTGCGGGTGGAGACACTTCCTAATGCCCCCCTTACCTGTGCTCCGTGCGGTCCGGCACCCTCGGGTAACTCCCTTTTCCGTATTTTTCCTCTTTCGCAGGCAACTACAAGAACCACAAGCTGACCCACAGCGGAGAGAAGCAGTACAAGTGCACCATTTGCAACAAAGCCTTCCACCAGATCTATAACTTGACTTTCCACATGCACACCCACAATGACAAGAAGCCCTTTACGTGTGTCACTTGCGGGAAAGGATTTTGCAGAAACTTTGATTTAAAGAAGCACGTCCGAAAGTTGCACGACAGCGTCTCCAGCGCTCCTCCGCCGCGGGACCCTGGGCGCAGCGGGCAGAGCTAAGGGCCCGGCGCGCCGCCACACTCGGACCTGCTCAACCAGGCCAGCACTATTTATCCAAACCAGCCTTCGCTTCTCTGTCCTTTTCCCAGCGAGCTCAGCCGCCGGTAGCAAGCGACCCCGAGCCGCAGTTGTATATAAGAGGAATCTTATTTAATGGCGCGTTGCGCCGCCGGAGCGGGCCAGGACGGGCCGGGCTGGCCGCCCCCCGCCCGGCGCCAGGACAGCGCTCTTTATACGTGTCTGTAAATCTCCATTTTAAATGTACGCTCGAATAAGTGAGGAATATATCTATATCTATATCTATCACGGGACAATAAACCGGCCCTTCGCAGGTGTCTCATTTCCCAGCTGGGCCCCGGCCCGAGCGGGGAGCGGGCTGCACGGCGCTGTCCCCCCGTGCGAGCGCGGCTTGCGGGAGCCGGGCCCTGCCGCTCCAGGGCCCGCCGAGCGCCGCGAGCATCACAGGAGCAAAAGGAGGGCGGGAGGGAGCCGGGCGGCTTCAGAGGGCTGCTGCCGCCCCCCGGAAAGGGGTCAGAGCCCTTGCAGGACCCCCGGCGGGGCTGCGCGGCCCCGACCGGCAGCGCGAAGGGCGGCTCGGAGTTTCCCAGCGCCGCTTTTCGGGGTCGGTTCATTACGGCGTGTTTAAACCGCTCCTGAATGACTATCTTTCCTTGCATGCAGATAAAATGATCTCACGCTTGCTTTCCGAGTAATGACCCAAATTAAGAGAGAAAACACAGACCCTTCAAACCGCATTACATTAATCTAATCACTCCCAGCAGGCCTCAGAAACTCTTTGTGATCAGAATATGGATAATCAAGCACTTGGATTACACTAAATATTCCCTTCTCATCTCCCCCCCTCCCTCACTTTTAATACGCAAGTGTCTATTCCGGCCACGTCGTTAGGAACAATATTATTCTAGCGGAGAAAGGAGATTGAGGAGGCCGGGCGTGTGCGTGCTGCTCGGGCCGGGCTTGCCAATGAAGAGGGGAACGAGAGAGGCACCGAAATGCCTGGGGACGGCGTAATGGGGAGCTCACCTTTCTCCGCTTAATTGAGTGGTTAAATAGAGGGAGGCGAGGACGAGCACAGCTCGCCGCCGAGCGCAGGAACGGGAGTCAACCCCTCGCTCCGGGTTTCTGGATTCATTATTAGGCTGCGATGTTCTCCAAGGAGCTGGCTGGGGGCTGGGGCCGGGGCTCCGGTCCCCGCGCTCCCGCTGGAGAGACGGGGCGATTTTAGTTACTCGGGGTTTGCATTTTCTAGAGTCTGAAATAGCGTTTTGACGGTTTGAGGAGCGAAAAACAATGTCCAGTGATCCTGGCAGCGGGGAAAGACCACAACTAAATTTGTTCAAAAAAAAAAAAAAAATTGGGAGAGTTTTAGGTTAAAAGGAAAATTTTAAAAAGGAAAAAAAAATGCAAACCCCGTCACCGCTAAATCACCGCTCCGAAAACCCTGTCAGGGGAAAACGGTCCCGCAAGGGAAGGGGCTGCGGCTGAACCCCCGGCAGGCGGGAGCCGAGCCTGGCTCTCCCGCCGCCGCGACAGACGGGGCGGGACAACCCACGGGCCGGGGACAGCGGGAGGGACCCCTCTCTCCCTGAGGACACTGTGCCGGGGGCGGACATGGCAGGACGAGGTCCCGGAGGACGAGAGCGGGGCGTGCGCATCCGAGGGGTGCCTACGGAGCCGGTCCCGCTGCCAGGTCCGGGGGAAGCGCCGCTCTCTCCGCACCTCGGGCGCCGGGAAGAGGTCTGGGCTGCCAGCCGGGAGCCGAAAGCGGGAGCCAGGCGCGGCTGCGGGCCTCACAGACAGCGCGCAGGCTGCTTCCTCAGCTCTCCTGATGGGCGAGAGCAGTGCGAAACCCACTCCCGGGAAGGGAATTAAGGAAGTGCGTTCTTACCGCATTTTTATAAAAAGCGGCGTTGTTTACAGAGCCGTCTGGGGGGAGGGCGGCATCCCCGTCACGGCTGAGGGCATTTTGGGGGCACCCTGAAGTGCCGTGTCAGCCGCCGCTGGTGGGCTTGGTCACCTGGCCCCTCCTGGGGGCGGTGGGCAGCCCTCCCCGGACCGGCTGTCGCTCCGGCTTCCCCCCGATCTCGGACGCACCGGGAAGGGGCCGCGCTCGCCACCGGCCGGCCCCGGACCCCCCCGGCTCTCGCCCGGATCCCGGCACACACAAGCCGCAGATCGCGGGGGAGGGGCGGCTCTGTCAGACACACACACGCCAGAGACTCCAATTATCTTCTCCCTCACAAGATGTTTCTGCTGTCCACGACTGCTCACACTTCGGCACTCTTGCCAGCAAGCCTCAATAACACAAAACCCGCACAAAAACCCCTTTCCCGGCGCCGCAGCCGCGCACACAACAGATTGAGCGGTGCCGGTGCCTCGGGGGGAGGGTTAGAGGTGCCTCTGCGCAGAGAGCGACGTGCCAGCGCCTCCGTGCTTCCCCCTCGGCCCGCCCGGCCCGGCCCGGCGCTTCCCCGGGACCGGGCGGCTCCCAGGTGCGTCCCGGCACCGCGCCGGGCACCGGGAAGCGACCAACCTACAGGCAGCTGCGTTGCCCTTTTCCCTGCACTCCGCTCTCCAAACGTCTGAGCAACCAGTTTGCTGCTAGAAACATGTTAATTGCCAACGGAGCTCATTAAGGCATGCACATGCAAAACACAGCGAGGGAGATTAAATGGACAAAAGCGCAATAATGAACTGTCAAAAATCGGACCCATCTACACGACCAGGAGCACTCAAGAATGAGGCATTTAGAGGCAACAAAGGATTGTCTGGGACAGGAAGAAAGGACGACCTAGACTTTTGTTTAGTCAACACAATTGATTACAAATGAGAGATTAACAGGATAGCTTCAGAGTTTTTTTGAAGGAGGCAGAAGAGAAAAGTCCAATTAAGTGCACCGAATGTTAACTACATTGATTTCCACGGCCAGCGCTGGAGAAATTCTCATTAAACCATCCCTGGCGATCCCTTTTGGAAAGTAATTTGTCTCCCTGATGGAGCAGAGAAAGGGAGCCATGTAAAGAGAAAGAAGCGCTAGTTCTTGGCACAATGAGCTTAGGAGACACACTGGAAAGAGCCAAAGGGGGAGTTAATGAGCATCTGACAAGCCGCTTGGACCCGGGCCTGGAGAGCAGCGATGAAAAGATGGAATTGGCCAACAACTATTCTTTATATCAAACATAAAAAGGCCAATCTGAAACAGCGCTGCTCAAAGCTGGTGGGGAAGAAAAGAAAGGCCCCCAGTGAGGGGTGGAGTGGAGGGCTCAACTGCCCCATTGGGACGGGGGAAGAAATGCACTGGCATGTCCCTCTCGGAGCGAGCGGAGCTGCCGGCGCTCGGCACTACCCCCGGGCGGGCACGGCAGAGGAGGCCCGGCAGCCCCGGCCCGGAGGCGCTTGCACAGACCCGAATCGCCCCAGAGCAGCAGAGCTGGGTACAGTTTTAAGAAGTTATCCCGCGGAGGGAGATCACCGGCCGGCCCGGCTCTCCCCGAAAGCCGCCTTCCCCCTGCCCGGGGCTGCATCAGCCCGACCGCTCCCGCTGCGGCCCCCCCGGGACCGGGCACCGCGGAGCGCAGCGCAAGGCAACGCGCGTCGTGTAGACACGGCTCGCTCGGAGGCTCTTAAATCAGATTAGAGCTCGTTAATAACAATTTTGGCTTAAGTCTGTATTGACTTAGGTTTAGGAATGGCTTAGCACTTTCGCTTAAGTCAACACCAGGGCTAAATTGACGCATGCCTTTCCCAAACCGCCGTGTCCCCCAGGACGCCCAGGTGCCCGTAGGACTTGTCCTTCTGCCGCTTTAAGCCGTTTTACGGAAGTATTTGTATGATTTTTAAGTACGCCTGCTGGGCCTCGACTGTGCCAGCCCACCCCTGCGTGTCATCCACGAGGGTCCCCACCAGGGACGGGTTTCATGGGCCTCACCCTCCTAGGGTCGCGATCAGGGCACTTCTGTTCTTTTAGGCTACTGCTAGCAGCCCTTGTGCTCCTTCCCCAGCCCTCATGGTATGGCTCCTGCCCACTCCCCCAACACCTCCTCATGCCTCTCTCCTCAGGTCCCCTCCAACCCCTTCAAATTGATACCCTGGGTATCCCCAGACAGCCGGGGCTGCATTGCCACCCACAGCCGAGTTCTGTGGAGAGCCTAAGGCTCCAGGGGCAGCTGCCCGGCACACGAAGGAAAAGACGGGTCCCAGCAGAGGGATTCCCTCCAGCCGGGAGCGACAGCGGCCACAGCGAGGGCGACAAAGCTCCCTGCTCGGCTACTTTAGACCCATTGAGAATCACAGATGGGATGGCAAGGGACAGGTAGACCCTGGGGCTGTGCAGGCAGAGGAGGCCACCAGCAGGGAAAGGCACCCACCCCTTGGACTGCCACCCTGGAGCGGTTACCGCGGTCACCCCATGGCCTTCCTCTCCTGAGGATTCCTGCACTCAGACCTCACACCACGGCCAGCTTTGCCCTAACCAGTCACCCTCCCACCTCCCCCCTTGCTGTCATCCTCCTCACCTTGTCAGCAGCCCTCTCACAGGTACGGTGCTGTGCTGACCAACACCGTCACCTCGGGACCTTAGAGAAGACACGTAAGAGGGAAAGGGAAGGGGAAATTCCCTTACCAGCTAGTTTCTACCACACATCCTGATTCTCCAGCTGAGGCTGTCCCAGCTTTTAACCCCACTCCTAGCTTATTCTTAATGCTAACCCTGCCTAGCTCAAAGCCGTAGCCTCATGTTATTTGTATTTATCTCACTGATTTACTGCAATTGATGAATTGATTGAATTACGGGCAACACGTGCCCTCAATTAAATATTAAAAAAAAAAAAAAGTAAAAGGAAAAGAGTACATTTAGACTTCTGTGCTCTCTGTTTCACGGGCTGCTTCTCCTCATAAGGTGTTGAAGCTGCAGCTGGGCCATGTGGCTCAGCCCTCAGGGAGCCTCGGATGTGCTCCCCAGGGAGCACAAGCAGCCGTTCAGTGCAGGTGCTTCAAGTCACCAGTGATCTTAAACTCTGCTTTAAAGTGACTCCGGTAAGAGCGTGTTTAGTTACCCAAGCATATTTTTGTCCCAAATGGGGACAAAATGCTGTCAGACACAGACCACAGAAAAGGTCCGCTCCCAGAATTCTGGGTATATAAGCCCGAAACAACACAAAACTTGACTTCTACAAATATTTGCATCTTTGCCGTCTTCTGCGTTGGCAGAAGCAGCAGGCTGATGACAAACTTTAAAAGAGATCGGATCCGGGCGCAGAAGTACATCCGGGCGATGGGACAAGGAGTGGGCACCTCGCTGGACCCACTTCTCCTCTCCCGGCTCCTCGCCGAGCCTCTCGAAGCATCCCCGGCCCCTCCCGGGCCACCCCAGCCCGCAGGCAATGCGCACAAACAGCAGCCGTGGGGGGACAGTGGTAGCCCCCGTCCCAGCCCGCGGGGCCGGGAGCCCAAACAAAACGGGAATGGCGCTTTGAACCACTTGGGAGACCAGGTATTTTCCCACATCAGCGCCACTGCAATGGACACGATTGTCCTGTGAAGGGCTCAGGCGTTTAAAGCGCAGAGAGCACCTGAGACCTCCTGCAGCCCCGTTCCCGAGGTCCCGCTGTCTGATACTCCTTCTACTGTCTTCTCACTGCTGCCAGTTGCCAAGATATTTCACATAAATAGAAGCTTTCTGATTTATTATCAGCCTCTCCCTTCTGATTCATTATGTTAATGAATTGAGATATTACCAACACTGGATAATCGTATCTATCAATGAACCCAGCAAAAGAAAGCTAATTATAGAGGAAAAAGCCAAGTGTACCCGGAAACTTAATACAAAGAAACGTCCGAGGAATAGAGCAAAGCGGCTGCAGTAGTTTAAGCACCCTCTAAACACAGATTCCAGTTGTCTGGGGACCGCGACACTTTGGGTCACATAGACAACCCTTTTTCCTAGGGATTTACGAATACGTTTTTTACCCTTAACATTATTATTACGAGCGTTTCCAAGGAATCCAACCCGCTGCCCAGAGCTTTCCTGGGAATCTCGGCGCCGTTGAGTGAGGAAGGACACACACACACACACACACACACACACACACACAAAATGCGCTGCCCGCTGCCTCTCCCAGCGCACCGCTCCCGCCGACGCGCAGTCCCCGCGCCCCGCTCAGACCGCCCGGCACCCGCCTGTCCTCCCCCGCGCCACAGCGAGCTCCTTTCCCACCGGGGAAACACCGACAAACGGGGTTTGGTTTGTTTGGGGCTTTTTTTTTCGTCCCCTCCTTTCTCCCTTTCCCGCAGTCGCTTGGCTTGGCGTGTCCCCGGCTCGAAGCAGCGCTGCCCCTCGGGCAGAGCCCGCGGCGGTGGGCGCGGAGCGCAGCGCGGCCGCGGAGCGCAGCGCGCAGGTTCGGCAGCGCTGAACAAAGCTGCCGGCATGTGCTTCACTTTGAGCGCATTATCCTCCGGAAGCTTTTATTGAGCAACAGTCAGAGCTCCGTGAATGAAGCTATTGGAACACATACGAACTAAATGGGTAAAGAAAGGCAAGTCTGGTTACCAAAATTACGTTTCTCATTTCCCATTCACCGCAGTGAGGCAGGTACTTATTTACTGCGGCTTCAAGCTACGGTAATTAGTAAAGGAGACTGTAATTTACCTAAAGGAAGGCAATTTTTCCCTTTTATTAATTTACAATAGATTTGTAAAATAATCTTACAGCAGCTGGTTCTGCTTGAATCTGTTTCAAAAGTGTGATGTAAATACTGTCTCACACTATTTTGTTGCTTATTAGGGTTTTCTGGTAGGTGATACGACTGAGAGTGAGGGGAAAGAACACCACACATTTATTTTTAAGATTATCATCACAGCGATAAAACTTACGGGAAGAAGTGAGCATACTTTCTATCCGTATGCGTTAAAAACACACGTATTCAAAGTAAGCCAAATGTAAAAGCTACAACTGGAAGGCTACAAACACAGCGGGTACAGCTTAGCGCATTTTCAAGAGCTGTTTTAACTGTGTTTAAAAGGAGTAGCAAATTCCCAAATTAAATCACCCTATTTATAGCAAAGACAAAGAGTTTCACACAGCAGGAGGATGTACTAAAGAACCATTTTCCCCCACCTGTTTCCTTAGCAAGGGTTTAAGTATCTATATCTACATCTTCCTAGTAATCGCATATCTGAAGTAATTTAGTTTATACTTTATGAAACAATAGGAAGAGTGAAAAGAATCGATCTGGGATTCATTACGTTTGGATTTTTCATCAGTAAACTTTTGAGATTTTAATCTTCACTCAGCAGATTAATATTTCATATCAGAGTCAGAGGAAAATAAACACCATACCTAAGCAAAGTATTTATCACTGGCCTGCTCACTGTTCACACTTGGCTGCAGCAGGCACCAACTTACATCCAACTCATCCACGGAATGGAACACTGATCAAAGCTTTATTTCAACTATAACACAGTATATCCATGGATTATAATCCTTGAGCAAACAGAATATCACAGTAATGAAGACCTTAGCATTACAAATATGTTAAAACAGCTTGCATTTGGGGTGATATTTAAGGTCAAGTTGTATCTGAACACAAGTATTAAAATATTATGAAAATTACCATTATGGAGTAAATAATGTTTTCTTTCAGATATAACCTCTAAAAGTACATTCCATTTTAAATTTGGTTTTCTTATTTTTCAGTACCAACAAGCTCAAACTGAGCATCTACATCCCCAACCTGCTCTATGTGAATGAAAAAGACAGAAATGAAGAACTATAAGCTCAGACTAAAAATTAGCTCCCAACTTCTATGAAAAACATGACCCTGAATAAATACAATCAAGAGGATACCATAGTGTCAGATATGCATCTAAACCAACTTACTATTTCAAATACACTCTCAAATTAAATTAATAGGCTTGTGGAAGATTCTGCAGAGTAAGAAATTTCTTGTGTTAGGGAAAAGTAACATGCCTTGCCTTCTGCTCCTGCCCCCACAGCCAGAATAACTGAGAAAGTAAAAAGCTTGGGAATGTGTATGGTAGAGGTGACAAGATGGGTGAACAGGCTGTGCTCCTGGGTTAGTATTGGGGTTACTCAGCGGTGCATCAACCTAGAAAAGTAGGATTAATTATTTCTTCTTGCAAGATACTAAAAGATTGACTTACAAACAGGAAAACCTTTGGGTTTTCTCACTGCTCTTTACTCAGTTGCTGTCCCCTACCTATCAAAAAAGCACAAGAAGCAACAGGCCCCTAGGACCACTGCAGCTTATGTATACATATATTGTAACACAAAGGGGCAAGCAGCAAGTCAAGACCATAGAGTAACAAGTTTGGGGGGGTGGGGTTTTTTTTCCTTTTTTTTCTTTATCTTTTTTTTTTTTTTTTTTTTTTTTGGGGGGGGTGTGGTGAGTTTGGTTTTTTTTGAGAAAAAAAATTTACTCATGATGAGTAGGAAATTACAGAAGATATATGATGTAATGTCTATTTATATATATATATAAATACTTGGGATAAGATAGGATGAAACTACATAGAATCAGTATGTTTGAAGTGACTGCCTTGACTTGGTGAAGAATACCCATTCAAGATCTCATAGGAGACCAATATTAAGTCATATCAGTACAAATCACTTAGGGGGATTCTTAAATTTTTTTTAAAGCACACCAAAATTTAACATTTGCTTTCTGACATCTGTATCTATAAAAAAGGCAAGTATCAAGCTAGCCCATGGCAAATTAAACTCAACAAATCTAAGCAGAA
Organism: Pyrgilauda ruficollis; assembly: GCF_017590135.1. Taxonomy (NCBI): domain Eukaryota; kingdom Metazoa; phylum Chordata; class Aves; order Passeriformes; family Passeridae; genus Pyrgilauda; species Pyrgilauda ruficollis. Next base: position 7,276,738 of record NW_024508101.1, read on the forward strand.
CAGGAGATACCATATAATTATGGTCCCTTGCCACTGCATGCCCCAACTCAGACACTTGCTCCTGCCCCTATTACTGTGCTATTTCAGTCACAGGCAATTGCATTTATTTCTTTCAAGCCACAGGCCAACATGAAGGTCCTTGTCTCTGAGAACAATCCCCTACACATATTCCTGCTTTAAATGGTTCTCTCCATTCAGTTTTTCTTTTCCTGGACATGTTCCTACATAGTTTTCCTTGAACTAGTTGTCCTATTGCTTCTACAGTTATGCTGCAGGAAATAAAATTAAATTTCTTCTTTGCAGATAATTTTATTTTACTCTCAGGCATGCTATGTGAGCACCTAACTGCAGCAGGGTAACCACCTTAACCCTGCTTGCAGGTGCCTTTCATGCATGTTGCCAAATTCTCACCCATGGATGTCCACACACCCAGATCTCCTTCGAGGGGAAAGCACCAGGGCAAGGAGAGAGTGAGAACCTGCATTGTGTCCCAGTGGTAAGGCAGAGTCAGAAGAGATAAAGACTCAGATTATTTGCATGTATAAAGTACTTAGGGGCGCAGATTTTTGTTGATTTCCCTTTGGATGCAAAGAACAGGACAAGTCCCATTCTTTGTTAGTAATTAACTGCTCATCCATCCCTTCAATCTGAGTATCATATATAATAGGTTTTCCCTTCTTCTGTGCTCAAATGGTTCCAGTTATTTGCTTTTTAAATGTGAGCTCTACAACTGTAAGATCCATACACATTCCCACTAAATCAGATCGAGAATCACATTGTGAGTTTACAGAAGAAAATATTACCAAGTTGTCTTTGTGACAGAACACTGAGTAGGTATAAAATTGCAATGGTCTCTATGCCAAGTTTTTTTTAAGCTCTCAGCTTGTAAGATGAAAGCCTAATTTGATATTTTTGTAGTTATATAACAGTTCTAATATTTTGTGACATTTTGTATTGTGACACTATAGATGAAATTGTCATCGGACTGACACCCTTTACTGTTTATTCCTTAATTACAACTGTTAACAACACTGCAGAGAAGCGTGCTAATCTGCCATCACATATTATGAAAACAACGTTATTGTTACAAACACCAACACCCACTCAACAGGATAATTCTAAGATGGCAGTTTCTGTAAAAAGTTATCAGTTTAATGGACACTTCAATAGAAAAAGTTTAAAATGAACTCCTAATATTCCTGTGGAAAATATACAACAATTTAATATTGCACCTAAAGTTTTGATTTTATTGTGTCAGTGAGTCCTCATGCTGCATAGGGATATAATGTTTTTTGAATAGTGGAGTCTCTCTCTATGTATGAAGATGCATAGCTCAGATAACTAGTAGACTAGTAATATTTGCAATAATTACATTTTCATATCCTCAGACACTGGCAGAGGTACTTTTTTTTCCCTACGACTTCCAGGTTGTATGTGGAATGATGATGTTGCAAGAGATTAACTTTTAACAGTGTATAGACTCAAATCCAAGCTCTTAACAATAAAAGAAATTAATATTTTATCAGCTTCTTTTGCTTAGGAAAGAAATTTTCTGCAGGCCATGTTACACACAGTGGAAGAAAGGATCTTCCACTGAACTGACACTTCTTTTAGAAGTTCTGTACCAGTGAATTTTTCATACCAGGTTAGCTCAGTACAATTAAACTCACTGATACAGTAGCTCTGTAGGAGGCACCTGGGAAGCTGTTCAATGGCTGAAAATGAAAATATTATATCTTCAACTTCTGTATACACTTTGTTCTTGGAAAGCCACTGCCAGTTACCTTTCAGTTTGCTTCTTTCAAACTTTTCATGCCTCAGAAAAAGTTCTCACTTGTAGATTTTATCAGCAGAAAGAAAATAGAATTAGGAGCAGCCTAGAAGTAGCAAAAAGCCCTAGAGTTTTGTTTGCCCACCCGTTAGACAACAAGTACAATGTAGGCAGAAGGAGGTTGGGAAAAGCTGTCTGGAGTGAGGTGTATGAGTGATGAAAGTGGCAATGACAAAAAAAAAAACCAGGGAAAACAAGATGCAGAAATTCAAGTTTGCTTCTTCTACAACTGCTCTCATGAAGGTTCTTGCACAGGTTCCTGGTGCTAAACCAAGGCTACTCTGATGCAGTCTGCCTCTTCTGCTAACAGTAAATTCTTCCTTTCTGCCTCATCCAGGAGCAGGCATGCAGCACAGATGACTGAAGTGAAGAAGGATAATGAAAGAATCTGTCTTTACTTATCGCACTTATATGTAGAAGCAGAGGATTAAAAATAACATAAAACTCTTCTCACACTGAAAACCCAATTGCCTTGATGGAAATTTATACACCAATGTTTCTCATTCTTGATCCTAAAAGCCCATTTGAGGATTGCTTCTCTAGTACAGAATGAAAATAAGGAATCATACACATTGCAACAATGGAATGAAATGATCCCATATAATTAATTCTCATTTAAATTATTTACATTTCAGTTTAATGGCATGATATTCTGTTGCCCGATCTGGATGATCTTCTCTGCTTAAGTGATAAATTACAAAACAAAATGAAACTAAAATGTTTATTTTTGTGAATCTTCTTCAGGGTAGTTTATGCTCTGCTTTGTAGCTTTCATTTTCTTAAAGCCAATAGGAACTTCTGCTCTTCCTAAAAGAAACTCTTCCCATTTGGGAAGAGATTCTTTTATTGATGCCCAATAGAGAGTCTGAGAAAGATATAAGAAAAAATAAACTTAATTTCAAAATCTGTGTCAGCCAGTTTAAAACAATATAGAAGTGCAATGCATTATTAAATTTTACTTTAAGAGTAAAGCAATTCAGAAAAGAACAATGTACTTAACATATGAAATTTTAAATCTCTTATATGATACAAAATATCAGCTTGGAAATATTTCATTCTGCAGGACAAACTGTGAAGTGACTGAATGTGCCCTCTTGTGGTAAGCAACACATCAGTTTAGACCTTACAGTACCTTTAATAAACTATTTTCCATGATTATATACTTTTCCAAAAGCAGCTTTTATATTTAAGTATGTATGTTACTGGAATTTCATTTTGCAGTGGATAAAAAGTTAGAAATTAAGGCTTCCTCTTTACCAATGTAAATTGATTATTCTAGAAAAGTTTACAGTACTAGACACAACTATAGTTCAAAATATTTGAGTAACATTTTAGACTTGATAATTCACTGATGAAGTAATCATATCCAGTATTTGGAGCACAAATGAAAATAATAATAAAAAGGTGATGTATACTGAGTGAGTGGTCTAGGAGAATCACTGTGGATCATCTAACCCTTCCTCTTGCTTTACACTGTGTCTCTGAGTAATAAATTTAACATATTTATCTGTGTTATTACTCATTCATCATTTCTGTGTTGGTATCCTAAGGATAACTGTTGGTAGGATTTTCAGGAAAATTTTAAGTGCCAGGTATCATTTTTTCCCTACAAAATAACATGATCTAAGAACTGTGCTAAGATAGCACTTTAATCCATCCACATATGTAAGTATTTACTGCCATTGATGTCCATTCAGAAAAACAGAATTTTGCAGTGGAAAACAGTTATGATACATATGTAGTGAGCCTTTTTTCTTTACTTAAGTATATAATGAAGGAGAAGTGCAGAATAAAACTGAAGATCTCCCTGCACAGTATTAGATTCCTGGCTAATCATTTTGATCCTTACATGTAACTCAGATATAACTACGGCTCTTGCAGGTTTACAAAAATATTTTCTTCAACAGATTTACTCAAAGAATCTTTTTTGACAAGCATATGTGCTGTCACACAAAACTACTCCGACTCAGCAAGCTGGGGATCCATTATAGCCATAACTTTCAGAGTATATTAATACAGACACATACATGGCTGAGTGAAATATGCTCAGAAGTGTTTTGGAACAAAGCACGCACAAGAATTTTGTACCATGAAAGAAAGTTTTCTTTTTTCACTATTTATAGCACTCTTCTCTAGAAGCGTAAAAAAAAAAAGCTGAAATAGGATCTTCTCCTTCAAATAGTAACTCTGCTCTCTCCAAAATTTCACCACTGCTGCAGAGTGCAGACATTCTGCAGCCACGAGCAATCGCTCTGCAGCCTCCAATTTGTGCTGACTTCACTCGAGGAGCAGCTTCACACCTGCCATGGACTAAGTGACCCAAACTATTCGAGAGGTGTCTCTAAAGTCACTGAAGAGTCTAAAACTACTTCTCAATGCAGTCAAGACAGGTTTAATGTTTAATATTAGTAGGTTGGCATCTTCCTTAGCATCATTCAAAATGTACAAGTATCCAGGAAAGGATGTACCCTTTTGCCTAAAAATGTCTAAAAATAAGAAAAAAGCCACGGAAGGGGCATACCCAGTGTGCACCCTGTCACAGCCACAGCAGGCTATTTACAAAATGCAATGACAGATGAAAACTTTGAACAGTAACCAGAACAAGAAGTGATGCCTCTCCTTTAAGCAGTAGCCTAAGCATGCCAACACTTGCCCAGCAGGTGTGAAGCTGAGGTATAATACACCTCTCTTCACAGCTGACAGTGCTGAAACCTGGCCCTTGGCCCTGCTCTGACAGAGCCCCAGCACCCAAACCAGCACGGGACACTCTGCCCTGTGCCTCTGGGAACCAAGCCACCACACAGCACAAACACAAACCACTGGGGCAAGAAACAGATGGGAATCTGCTCAAATTTTTATCTTGAAGTAATGTTTTAGGGACTGCAAATTGAGAAGGAAAAAACCAAAACCCCGAGTGTTCCTGCTGCAGTACTCTTCATAAGCTTCCATCTAACTCTAAAATAATTGATGTGAAATTTTCTCTGCTCATGCTGATAAACTGCTGACCCTGAAATGTAAAGATGACAATCTGTGGTAAACTGAGAATGGGATGACCATATAAAACAAACTAAATAGCTCTGACATAGTAAACACAGTAATCTTCTAATACTCACAGTATTGATTTTTTATATTTGACTTCATTTTTAAATAGAAGTTTGTATAGATCTGAAAGCTGCTAAATATTTCCACCAGAATGCTCCAGAATCTAGGGACCTTGTCCTAGAATTTAGGTTCAGCTTGCTACACAGTACACAGGCCTTTGGCTATACCAGTCAATGGATTTTAAAATCAATTATTTTCACTTTAAGAACATGCTTCAGGGAAAAAAAAAAAAAAAAAAGCAAAATATTTGGTAAACAGCAAATGGAAACAAATGAAAAGACAGAGTTCTAGGACTTACTTCTAACTTAACAGTATCAGGATGTGGAAGTAAATACATTCTTTCTTGCAGCCTTTTTTCTGCTGCTTCTATATCCTAAAACACAAGCAAAGTACATTTTAAAAACAAGCACTGGGAAATTTAAAAGAAAAATACACACATAAAGACATTTAAATTAACTAAATAAACCCATTACAGCTAAACAGCATTCAAAAATTAACACTGAAGTTCAAATATTTGTTTAGTCACTCTGAAATCCAACTTGTACTACTTAGACAAACACCCTACAGCTGCTAAATGTGTTTGCTGCACCTTTTTCATACAAGAGTACATTTCACAGCCAAGTCAGACTTTTGCTGTAAACACTGCTATTTTCTCTGGACACCAGGGTAAATTAGTTAAATTCTGTTGTATAAAACTTAAGGAAATTGAGGGGAACAGAACATCTTTCTCTGTGCTGCATAAGACTGAAGTATGTATTCTAGCTACTGTAACTGTAAAGTAACTAGGCAAATTATGTGCAAGATCTTTACTTCTCAAGACAAAGATGACTTGCTAATATGCATGCATAACATGTGCACATAAATGTAGAGCTGCAGCAAGCTGTTCACCAGACAAGCTTGGATGACAATGCACCTCACATAGTTTTCTTACAAAAAAAAAATCAGTATTTGGGTTTCTGCTTGTCCAGTGGATGTGTGCTGGATCCACAGAAGCCCAAATAAATCTTTTAAAAAAGAAACAACCAAAAAAATCAACAGCAACAAACAAATCAAAGCATGCTCCCAAAGTAACCACCCTCCCCCTTTAAAGTTCTGACCTGTTCTTGTGGGCTTAGTTCCATACCCAAACATTGAAGAGATTGAGTGGTGGGCAGATGAAGAGAGACAGAAAGGGACGTGGGAGTGGGGTGTGAAGAAGCCAAAGCTGAACAGAGTGGAGGGGGAAAGAAAGTATAGCAGATGGCAGAGTTGGGAGCAGAGAGCGGGTGTGAAGAGTACAACAGAAAAACTAAATGAGAGAGGAAATTCCCCAAAGGGACTTCCCAAATATTCACCACCACTGCTGCTGAAAAGAAGAGTGAGATTCTGGAGGAGCATATCCACAAGAGAGACCAAACATGATTACTCGTATTGAATAATAGCCAGTCTGAATACATCAATAAGTAAACAGTGTTCAACTCAAGTTTAGCTCAGTAGAGTATGATTAATAAAAGCAAAAACCCAGCCTTGCTGAAGTTTAACTTAGTGACACACAAAGTCAGATTGTTCAATTTAGTGTTCATCTTAATTCTTTTTACAATATTCTCTTGTTCATAATTACAAACCTAAACCAAGTAAAATTGTTCCTCCCTTTTCTACAGCAAAATCCATACCACTGTACGAAGCTAAAGGATGTCTGAGAAAGAGAAAACTAATTCTCAGATTTATCCAAAGGATGTCTGAGAAAGAGAAAACGAATTCTCAGATTTATCCAAATTCTCAGAAGCAGCAAATGGCTACCCCTTCTCAGGTAGCAAAAGACTAATGGGACAAACATATAGAGGGAATAGGAAAAAGGACACAGGCCATTTGAAATCATGATGTCAAAACAACAGAGGCCAACACAGATTTTTTGAGTGACTTGAGCAAGGAATTTCTCTGTTGCACATACTTAGAACAGACACACACAAACAGCACCAAAGGAGGCTTGTATCAGAATGGCTCAGGCCAAGTCTGGAGAAGTTATCCCCATAACAAACCATACTGAATAAAGGATCATTCAGTAATGTTCACCTCATATTCTTCCACTGGATTTTCCTCCTTTCTGATTCCTTCTTCCTAATTACTGTAGGAATTTTAACAGGGAGGAAGAAGAATATCAATCATTATTTCTTTACAGACTCAGCCAAGTAACTGGAATGTTTATGGTGATGGGAAATGAAAGTCTTTCAGGCAAGAAAGGAGACAGCAGTTGTGCATATATGTTTAGTAGAGAAGGTCACTTTGGCATAGCCTAGATATTGGACGTGTCTTTTCATTGCTCACTCCAGTTTGTGTTGTGCAGTCTATTGTCATTCAGAATACTGATTTAATGACAGACAGTGTAAGAAATTTTTGCTGGAAGGTGTAGTACGCTTTAGAAAATAACTGGAACTACTGAAAGATTAGATGGCACTTCTTGTGTGTCTGTACACAACTGGTAAGCTTTGTAGGAAAAATAAATCCCTGTCATCAATATAAAAATAAATACATCAGCAGTATAAACTTCTTTGGAAAAAAACCAGCTAATCTAATATGTCACTGTACTGAAAAAAAGAGAGCATCTTACAGTGCTTCCCCTAAAACCACAAGGACTGGAACAAAAACAATTCAAGACCCTTCCCCAGAGGTAAAATGGAATGCATGACACATGCATTGCTTTTAGGGGACCAAATTCAGCTGTCACTTATATTGATATCAGTCTGGCACAATCACACTTAAATAATTCTGGAATTGCATGCCCGGGAAGGAAAGCAAATTTGTTCTAAATTACCTTTCCAGTACTAATTACTATATAGCATACTCTTTCTTTTCTATTTCATGCTACAAGCTGTTGCACAGTAATACATATTTCTAAACACAAGAAATATCACTGAGAAACAAATGTCATAAATTAGATTACAAATACTAGTCTAATTTCTGCTTTTATTACGACAACATTATATAAGCACCAAATGATACAGATTTCCCTAATCTGCAGTCTCCCTCTAAAGACATTGAGGAAAATACTCTGATAATTATGCTAAAATGCTGAACAAATGCTTATAATGTCAAAATTTCAATTAAAAAAAACAAGGTTAGTTCCTTGCTTCCTACTGATTAGAATTTAAATTAATTTTAAAATCTTTCCTGTGCATAAATTCCAACTAGCACAGAGAAAGAAAAATGGCTTTTGCTATGATCTATTACTGAAAACAACTGATTTTGCTTACACGCAGAAAACCAGAAATGCAAATAAAAAAATAACACTTCGTCATGTCCATGTATTTTTGAGTAGGCCAAATCAACAACTCTCCACATGGTAACTGTGAAATGTACAGTGCCTGGTATCAGGAACAATATTCTGAAGCTGGCACATTAATCAGTCTTGTTTTCAAGCTTCTCATATATTATGCTGCATAGATTTTTTTTTCCTGTTTTCTTCTGTTATCAAAAAGCATCTGCAGGAGTGCATGCTTGTTAAAACTAGGATAAAATTAATAGATTTAAATTGATTTATGCTATTTTATCCTGCAACAGAATTTGTTTTGATACATATGTTTTTGCTTTTTTTCTGTACAAACATCAACATTTTTGACACTTGAAAGGAACAATTTTGAGGATGTGACAGAAGATAGCAAATATCTGTTTAACTGCAGAAATATTTACACTCTGTATATGTCTGAGCTATTGTTACCATTTACACTACAATATAGCTTTCAGGATGGAGAAATATACTCTGCATTTATTGTGTTTGCCTGTGTATGTCAAATGAGAATGCATTCATAAACACAAATAATTTATAAAGCCCTATATTTACAAAGGAAAAATCTAACCTAAAATGCCTATGGAAAATAGGAGTCATAATGGCTGAAATTACTAAATCAACAGAGCAGGAGTTAGGGAAAAAAATAACCAAACCATCAATTTATCCTCAGCCACTCACTGAAGAACCTACACTTGGTATACCAAATAAAGAGGGGCTTGATTGCCCCTGTCCAGAATGTACCAGTTCACCAGCCCAAGCTGAAAAATCTTCTTTGTCACAGAATAGTTACGAAGGGATTCCTGGCTAACTGTTCTTCTTGTCTTCCCCTCTCTAAATAAACCTCTCTTTGAAATACACACTCTAATGCAACAGAATTATACCCATCCAAAATATGAACGTTTTAAATCTGAACCAGGCTCTGCAAGAAAAAAACCAAAGAAATTCTGGTGACACGAATTAATTTTGTAATTTTCTAGAATAAAACTACTTTTTCAATAAACACAACACATGTATTATGGACCCTTAATAAGTAGGAGCTTAAAGAAAAGGCACAGTAGGTTCAGTTTTCTGCTGCCTCCTGAAAAATTGACACACAGTTTTCAAATGCATCATGTCAGTGGTCAAGTGCATCTCTTCAAACTCAGACGCCTGAGCTAGGGGTTCCAGAGGAGTATTTCAGTCCCTGCCATCAAACTTAGATCTTTTTAATTGCCTAGGAAACAAATCTTACCTGAATATTACAACAGGTATGCAGAACAGCTATGAACATTATTAATGGTGTCACCCCAGTGAAGGGCTGCAAACACCAAACACAGCTTTTACAGACGTGCAAGCAAAATGCTTGAAGTCACTCTACACCTCTTTAGAGAAAAATATTAAACTGAGAACCTCTTCCACAACTTATCACAACCACAGCAGGAGACCAGTTCCTACCCTTGGCCCAAAGCCCTGTAGCCTGGTCAGCCCATTTCCAACCACACCCCCAGCACAGAGGGGCTGTGAGTCCTGACAGACCCCCAAGTTCTCTCAGGCAGACATGTACTAGCATGTGTTACATCACTACATGTGCTTAAAAAAATAAAAATACATAGTAGCAGCTGCCACCACGAGGCTTTTGTAAGAAGGGCACGGGAAACAGGTAGTGATGCCATTGGATAATAAAGACTTGTCATTTAATACTTTTTGGTCAAGTTCCAGAAGAGGGAACCATATAGAAGAGAATTCAAAAGACAACTATAGAGCAAACACTTCTCTCTTTTTTTTTTTTTTTTTTAATTATCTAAGCTACATAACCGTGACATTTTGATACGGTTCCTGGTAGTTGCAGAAACTTACATTTAAAAGTGCTGCATTCCTTTTATGAGCTGCATCAGCTGCTTGAGTTTGCCATGTCTTTTTAGTCTTTTTGTCTCTTAGATAAGTCTCCATCTGCTGTAGCAGCTCTGATCTCTGAGACAGTCTACAAAGGAAAACATTTTGCTAAGTGGGTAGAACATTTTGCTCAGGAGCTGGAAAATAACCTTTTTACCTTACCCAGTTTTCTCAAAACTATGGGGCTAATTAAGCCGGCTGCAGGGTGGGTGTGCTGGGGGAGGGAAAAGGTACAGGCAGGCATCACCTGCTGTGCTTGTACCAAGCTAAAACGTTGCAACCAGCAGTCCTCAAATGCTGAGGTGCTTAGAAGCACTGAATCTCCCCCAAGAAGGAAAGACAAGGTGGGTTGGGGTGACTTGATCAGTACCATATTTGCTCATTGGCATGTACTAGTTGTTACAAGAAAAGCAAATTTTCCTGGATCACTACTGTATTTGCCTCACAATTTCAGTTTACAGGGCAACAAAGAAGCACCTCTATAATTGAGGTATTGAGTGAGAGAATCCAATTACCTCCACCAAATACGAATTTAACAGTGACAGGTTGACAATGGAGATCTTAAACCAGTACCACCATTGGAAGTCAAAAACCTCATCAACCTAAATACCCTAAATGTCAGGCCAGGATGCTGATTCCCATGGTTCCTGAAGGAAGAGTGCCACCTCCTGGAACTCCAGCCCCTTGCTGCAGCACCACTGTGCTGTGCAGAGCTCAGACTCACTGGCACCGAGGGTCGTGGGCAGGGAGGGGGAATATCAGAAGACCCAACACAAACTGCTGCGAGGCAGAGCACAACTACTCACATCTCCTCATGTCTTCTAGCCAGGTGAACCTCCTGAGCCAAACAGGATGACATCTTCAGTTGTTTGCCCCAGTTTTGTACTCTATAAAGAAAAGCCAAGTGAAATTAAAATCTTCTACAGACGTACATTAATGTACACTTTCCAGTATTAAACAATTCTGGTTAAAAAGCTGCACACATTATACATGTCAGCTATCTACACAAAACCTGCCACAAGGCATTGCTACAATTTGCTTTGAATACATTCACACTACTAATGTTCACAATATGTTTTAGGAAAATACTACTGTTTCTAATAATTTATGAAAACCAAATTTGTTTCAGTTTCAGATTCAGCACTGAGTTTTCTCAAGTTTCAGATCTTATAACCACACACACACTAAGTGCTTACATAAATTGTCTACTACTGTTTACATTACTGATTCTGGCTTTTATCACGTTGCACTGAACACAGTTATACTTGTAAACTACTTCTCACAGATACAGGGACCTGTTCATAGGAAACTATGTTTAAATTGTTTAGAACTTAATGGATTTTTTTCTGCGCTATTAAGGAGATCAACTGCCCACTGATGCAAATAAAGACCCTACAGCACTTTTCAGAAGACTGAAAATGTTTTGACTATTTTTTTTCACCTCAGAGGTGAATGCGTTTTCACTTTAAGTAAAATTAAATAACTTGTCACGTGTTGATAATGTCAAAGGGTGGGAAAACTAAAAGAGCTCATCAAGACAACATTAGGTAAGGCCTCCTCACTGTCATGTGCCACACCTAACTCTGAAAGCAGCGGTTTACACGAGGCCTCTGCTGACGCTGGGGTGCATCTTCTAGGGAGGGATGTTTTATCACACTCGAAAACACCTCTGTCCGCCTGGCCTTGCTTCACCTCGTTTAACACGGAGCACATCCATCCAGCGCTCCTTCCTTCAGCCGGGGCACTTCGTGCTCTTTGCGACACACCTTTACCGGCGACAGGAGAAGCCAGAGCACCCCGCCGCCCGTACCTCCTGTCTTTAAGGGCGCCCACAGCTTACAACAGGAGCGACAAACCAGCACCGTCGTGCGTGACAAACCGGCAGCAGCCTGAGCATCCTCCGCCTGCTGCCCTGGGCAGACGCCAAGGCCTGAGGCAGCCCGGGACGAACCTCGGCGGGCAGTCCCCGGATCTCCAGCAGTCCCAGGGAAGCCCCTCGGGCCGAGCACGGCACCTGCACCCCCGGACCCGCGGCCGCTCCGCCTCAGGCCGCGGCCCCAGCGGGGCGGGAGCGCCACGGCCGCAGCGGGGCCGCGCACCGCCTGCGCCCTACCACTGGGAAAGAGGGGGGGAGGATGGATTTACGATCTCTTTGAAAGGTACCATCCCGTGTGATTACGGGAGAATAAGTCAGGAAATAAAAATAAAATACCAAATACACTAGCTAGTTTACCTTTAGCCTCGCCGGCTTCGAAAAGCAAAGCAACCAACCGCAAAGGTCCCCGGGACGTCTTAAAACCCCCCGCCCTCGCTGCCATGGAGACGGCCGGAAAGGTGGAGCCGAGCTGTCGCTTCGGTGGGCGGGATCAGCGGGGGCGGGAACGGGCTCCGCCCCTAGGATTGGAGGAGGGAGAGGGCGCGGGGCCAATCACGGCCCGGAGCGGGAGCGCGGAGAGAGGCGCGAGGGGGGGCGGGTGCCGCGTGCCCGCGCTCCCCTCACGGGGCTGGCGGCCCGGGCCGCAGGAGCTCCTGGCGGGATTTGTGTTTAAAACAAGTGTTCCTCCCTCTGGGCGAGGCACAGCTTTCCGTGTCCGACCCGGGAGAGCGCCCGGCAGTGCCAGCCCCGTTCTCCATATGGTTTCCAAACCTTCTGATGCGATCCTGCCCGTGTGTCAGACCCGAGTTCCTTCCCGGCCTCAAGGCTGAGGTGAATCTAATCCTTTATACGCAAACTTACATCAAATATACTCCAGATGAAAAACCACAATTCATCCACCTTCTTTGTTTTCTGTAAATGTTTTGTCCTTCACAGAAAACACAAACAAATTCCAAGCTAGATAAAGCTGAAATATATTTTTTATTCATTTAATTGGTGCCCAATAGATTTATGCGCATGTGCAGCTGTAGATTTCTAAAAGCTGCTCGGAAAGTGCTTGTCTTGCCTAAATGTTTTCCATCTAAGTATTCTCTCATCGTAGTTTGACACCTCATCACAAGCCTTTCTTACTGCTGATCAGAAGCTGTTTCTTGTGGTTTTTCATACCTTTATATTTTCTATTTTTTTTCCATTTTATATTTTTGCAACAAATTCACACTAATTCACATCATGACATAAGCAGAAGTTCTCTAATGCACTTGTCAACTTACCCTTGCTTATTGTAGCAGTCAGGATAAATGGTACTTAAAAAGTTATTTTAATTTCTTTTTATCATTGTGATTTAAAGACAAGACTTTCCAATAAATGTCACAGAGGCATAGGAGTCAGTTCTCATTTCTAATGGCGCAAAAAGCTAATTGTTATGGTCACACTAACTGCACCAGAAAGCCCAAGTGTTTTGCATATTTTACTTTGAGCTACGCCAGCTCTCTGTAATGGCTGTGATCTTTCTTTCTTTGTAGCATTTAATGAATTTCAGGAAGAAAAGAGACAAACTGAAGTTTGGTTTACATAGACCATTACAGATGCCATTTGTGACGAGAATGCCAAGAGCATTTTAGTAAAATTACAGATACTATCAATTGTTCAGTATTGTGGAAACAGAGACAGGATGGAAGACATAATTTTCTAATGGCTAATTTCTTATGTGACAGTGGGTGAAGTTCATAGCTACTGAGCTATAAACTCTCGTTTTAACCTAGATTGGTTCTGAAGTTGTCAAGAATGTAAGCTTTAGACTTATTGAAAAAAAAATACTGTGCTGGAAATATCTAGAAATCCCCACGTGCTGGTTTGGGCTGGGGTGGAATTAATTTTCTTCAGTATCTGATCTGGGGCTGTGTTTTGAATTTGTGCTGGAAACAGAGCTGATAACTCATGGATGTTTTTATTTCTGCTGGTCAGGGCTTACACAGATTCAAGGCCTTTTCTCTTCTACCCCATCTTGTGGGAGTGCACAGGGTGATGGGGGGGGACACAGCCAGGACAGCTGGTCCTAAGGATCCAGGTGACATTCCAGACCCATCCAGGTGACATTCCAGACCGCATGGTGTCGTGGTCAGCGTACAGAGCTGAGGGAGGAAGTCCTGTACGTGGGGAAAGGCTTTCTCCTGCCTCTGAATGCACTGGCACCTCGCTGTGGTGTGTCCTGCTGTTACAGGTGTGTCATGTCATTGTGCCCCTGCCTCAGCTTCCAGTTATATTGTGGATCTTTCAAAAAAACCCCCCACCTTTAAAAGTTTTTTAAAAAGCCTTTTTTCCACGCAGATTCTGTCTTCATTAGATACTTCCATGCGAGTTTACTGTTGGATCACTGCTATAAAAATTTGAAAAACTGGATGCCTGCCAGTGGGACCTGGAGATCTGTATTTACTGGCCGTATGGATGAAAGACTTGATGTTAGCACTGAAATGGGAACATTGTGACCCTTGCTCTTCTTTAACCTTTCAACTTGATTTTGCTCTGAAAGCTTTGAGGCTTTTCTGAGTGAAATTGGTGGATTGGGACACTAGATGGCACTTAAACACAGCTAACAAAGATTTTTGTCTCTTTCAACACACAAAAACAGTCTAACACATCCTGTTCTAACATGCAGTTAATTATATCCTCAAAATGATGTCTTGGATTGATATTACTAAACAAACATATAAAAAATGTAATTACAGACAACTGAAATAAATACTGTGGGCTTATAATTGCAAGATATGTTTTTTGCTTGTAATGTGCTACACACCTGTGCGTAGTTTATATAGATAGTATTTTATTTTGTCATTTTTACTAACGTTTAGGATGGCACAATTTAGCTTTATGTGCGTTTATTTACTGCTACCAATTTTTGCCATATGTCAGTTTTTAAAAAAGGAAATGTTTTTATATGTTGGGATTGCAAGACACCAGTATTTCAAAGGGAAAACAGTAAGAAAGGAGTTTTCTTATATGAAACTACTTCAAAACTTTTTTAAAGAAATGCACATATTTTAGGGGTTTTTTCCTTTGCTTTCCACTTCTTCTTTCCCTTATCTTTTGGGGGTACACCTCTGTTGGTACAGTAGCTGTATATCCACTTTGATGTCTATCTATAAACATTTGTTGGATGATACCATTGGTAAAATGCAGCAGGCTCATATTTTAGGGGTTTTTTCCTTTGCTTTCCACTTCTTCTTTCCCTTACCTTTTGGAGGTACACCTCTGTTGGTACAGTAGCTGAATATCCACTTTGATGTCCATCTATAAACATTTGGGTGATGTCATTGGAAAAATGCAGCAGGCCTGTGGGACAGTCTGAGAGCTGTGAAATCCCGTCGGAGGGAGCAGCCTGTGGCCATCACCTTGGCTTATGGCAGTTCTCCTATCAGCTGCAGAGGCTCTTGGCAGCATTTTAATCAACTGCACAAGTCCTGTGTAAAGCTGCTTTATGTTACTACAAGCTAAAAGGCAAAGGCATGCAAGGAAATGTCCTCCCAGAGCAGGAGTGAGCTAATAAAATATCAGACTTAGGAGGGTAAAAAACAGGCTTCTAATTCCTCTTTCAGATTCCAATATTCAGAGACTAGCTCTCAACCTTTCTGTTGTCAGGTCCCCTACACTTCCCTGTCCTTTGTTACAAATTGTCCTTTCTGTAGTTGTGATGTTAGAGCTGAGATGAAGCTCATAAATAATAGGACAACACAGCAACACATTCCTGTATTTGGATTTTGGGTTTTTTGGTAGTTAAAGGTGTGTATTTTGTGTGGGAAACACTGGTCCACTTGTGGAAGTCAAGTGTTGTTGAAAAAAATTCTAACACATTACTGTATGCTTAGACAAACTAATGTGATCTGTGTTTGCTTGCTGGAATTGCCCCCAGACATCAGGAGACCTGTTTGAGGTGAGCCAGAACCCAAACAACAGACCAGGATGGGCTCAGCAACCATCAGCTGCTGCAAAAATAGTCCAAACTAGAGACAGCTGGGCCAAGTTCAGAAAAAGAGTTGGAAGAGCTGTGTGAAGAGGAAGAACCGAGAGCTGTGTGTGTGAGGGCACAGAAGTGGTGGAACTCCAACTGCTTTCTGTGCCTGTCAAAATGTGGTATAAAACTGTGCATCAGGCCAGGCCAGACTGTCCAGTGTCAAAGAAAGAAATACTGTCCTTGATAAAAAGATATTAAGAAGACAATATTTTCTTCATGCTGCAAGTAGGGATAGAAACCTGATAAATAAAACAAATCTAAGAAAATTAGTATTCAGCTGTAGATTTTTTTCCTTATTTCTTTTTTCTTTTGAGGAAAGTGCTTTAAGGTTCTGTAAATATAAGCTAGACTAGACAATTCTTCAGACAGTTTGCTGTACATCCACTCAGTCTTGTCAAGGGCATACATGCCCCAACAGGTGCTCTCCATCACTAGTGTCTATGGTATAGCTACTTGTTTTTGAAGAGCTCACAAAAATAGTTTGGCTCTTAAGTAATAGCATTAAGCCTTCTCTTAAAATAAAAAAAAGTACAGGTCTCCACTGACTTAACAGATGTACAGGTAGTAGAATGCTTTACAAGTAATTATAATAACTATTTACAGTAATTAACTTGAATCTAATTGCTTCTCAGCATGTTAGGATAATAAATTAAAACTTTATTTCAAACAACTCCTGTTGTCTGTTTCCATTAAACTGCACAAAGGAAACACAATAAAAAAACCTCTTGGAGAACCACCATTCTCTGTTTCTGTTTGGAGTGCTTTGAATGGACGTGCTTAGCTTTGATCCTCCAGCCAGCACTTCTCTTACCTGTGTAGACTGGATATTTCTTCCCCAGCATGGAGACCAAACTCCACCTGACAGCATAAGGAGTGCATGTGAACAAGAGGGACAGAAATACACTTTTTGGCTCATAAGTGAGAGAGAGTCATGTCAGATGGTTTATACAAGGGAAGGCTGATTTTCCCTGGTTCCCTCCCTAATCAGTGCAGAGAGCTCAGGTCTCCTTGACCATGATGTAGACCTGAGGTTGAGCATTTGGAGCTGCTCTGAAGGACCAGAGGTATCATTCTTTACAGGCTACACAGGGAGCTTTGAGAAACTGCTCTCCTCAGATTGGTGCCTGTAATTATGTACCTGATCAGTGTCTGACCATCTGCTTCCAAACCATTCACAGCTCATGTCTTTCACACCCTGGTGGAGGTTCACTGGAGCTCCTCAGGACTGACTTTGCCTGTTGCACAGACAGAAAGTCTGTCAGCTTTGGCCTGCTTTGAGATTCCTATTTGAAACCATAGCAAGTTTACTGAGGAGTAGGTCAATGCCTGCTAATTTCAGGTGAATTCAATCACATGCAGGTACAGCTGGTTATTTTAACACTCTTCCAACTGCATTCACAGGATGCTTCAAACAAACTGGACAAGCTTTGTGCTCTGGGATGATGATGGACACCATCTTCAGCTTCAGGCCATTTGCATTGAGTGTACAAGCCACCCTAAAACTTTTAGCCACCCTAAGTAATGCTATTGCCATCTGGTTGTACATTAAAATTGTCTTATTCTGTAATGATGATACATCTACAGCAGCAAAAAGTACTTTGAATTTTAATACATGCATTTATACGACTGTCAAGATGCCTGATATTAATAGCTTGGCTTTTACTGTAAGCAGAGGTAGAAGAAATAACACCACCTTCACAGTTCTGGCACAGTTTCCTTATGAGCTGAATTCTCAGCCCATTGTTTCCAGATTTTGCCATACAAAACTGAGCAGCAGTGTTCTATTTTTTAATTTCTGTTTAGATTTTGAGTGCTTTTATTATGAATTTCTTTCGTTCCAGAGAGAAATTAGAGAGGCAACAGTGCTTCTCTTGCTGCATAACACCAACATTTACTGGCAATAAAAATAACTGAACTTGTGCAGGAAGCCAGTTTCTAATAAACCCTTTTACTGGGTTGTTGTTATGAAGCTTGAGCTTTTCATTTTTTACAAAAAAGCTCCACTTTTTAAAGAAAGGTCAGTCAATCTTTTTAGAAAGATTTAATAAATGACTTTTCCCACCTTACAGAATTTAGTCTTTTGTTGAATTGTTTCTGTTCCTATTAAAGCCTCACAAAAATGTACCTTCTATTATATTTCTTCTAATAGGTTTCTCAGCCTTATAACTATAATAAATTTGTCAGTCTAGGTTCGCTGAACACTGGAGTTGAAAATCCTACCACAACAGATTAGAAATATAACCATTTCTAAACCCTTTCAAGAAGTTTTACCCTTTCTTTCAACACATTTTATGTACTCAGCAATTCAATGAATATAACCTTTCAGAGTCATTCTTTAAAGTCTCTTTCTTGGTGATAGCACAGTTGAGCCATTTGATCAGTCAGTCAGAAAACCTGAGTTCTGTTCCCATCTCTGCCAGAGTGGATTCATAGTCTGAACCAACTTGCTGAAAGCCAACATTTTCTTGAGTGTTCATTCAGAGGAAATGACCAACTTGACCCACGCAGGACCTGATTTTTTAGAGCAGCTGAGTGCTCAGACCTGCAATTTCAATAATTTTGAGCAGTACCCTTAGCCCTGCTAAAATGGTTTAAAAAAGTATCTTGTTTGGTAACCAGAGATGAAAAGCTTCAGAAGAAGCTTTTATAGCAGATTTGAAAAGATATGCAAGTTTTTGCTTTTGTTTTGGGTTTTTTTGGTTGTTTTTTTTTTTTTTTTTTAATTTATTTTTTTTTTTTCCTAATCTCCTTCCTCTGTTTTATTTCTATGAAATTTGGTTGTTGGTTATGGTTTTCCTTTTTCTTTTTAGGGGACAAGTTACATTTCTTATAAACACAAAATACTGGTTTGATAAACAGTTCTTTCCAGGAAATGTTTTAAAGTGTGACAGAATGTAACAAAACCTTTAGAATATTAACAACCATCCTAAAAGCAGAGAAGCAAGGAGCATGATCACATAAATCTAAGAAAAGCAAACAGAATCTATGTAGCTCAAGCCTCATGTTATAAAAAGAAACAACTTTGCTTTATAGCACTGTGTGAAGTATAAATGTCAATGTATCATATTTCCTTTGTATGAATGAATTGGAAGGAGAAGAGAGACAAGAGTTATCCAAGTAATATAAAAGCATAATTAATGAATACTTCCAAGGGACAAAAATGATCTGCACAAATCCTAAATTACAGGTCATATTCTATCCTTCAATTTAACCCCCTCCCCTCAGGCTTAGCCATAATCAGGAAATGGAGGAAAAGATGAATTATGTCATCCCTCTTTACTTTTGAAAGAATTGTTCAGCTGAGCTTCTTGCAAACCTGTTATGGGTCATTCTACTTATCTGACCATCTGTGATGGTTCTGGTGTGTTTCTGGTCACCTGAGTTCAAGAGAAGTGAAGAGGTGTACAAGAAGCTTTCAGGATGATCAAGAGAGTGAAGCAAACTTGTTTTGTGAGAAAAGATTAAACTATTTGCCTTATTTATCAAAACAGAAGCAGGAAGAGTATCTGATTGTTTTCTACTAACAATAGAATGGTAATATTAAAATTGGTAAAAAAGAGATTTTGAAACAAAACTATAGTGCTACGAGAAGAACAAATGGGTGTAATCCATTTGTGTCCCTGCCCGTGGCCAGAAGGGTGGAAATAGATGATCTTTGAGGTCCCTTCCAATGCAAATCACTCTATGATTCTGTAATGAATAAACGTTCTATTGAACAGAGAAGTTTTAGGGCAGTGATTGAGCATCAGACAGGTGAACAGGATAGAGAGAGGGGTCATTTTATCCCAGACCTTCACCCATGCGTGACTGGGAGCCTGAGTCATGGCTTTCTGGTGACCTTCAGAGGGAAGCCTGACTTGCAGAGCCTTTCCCATGGGAAGTTTTTCATAGCAGACCTGTTCAGCTGAGCTGGTGAAATACAAGAATCCCACCACCAGCATCAGTATTGCTATCAGCTGCTGGTCTTCACTGAGAGAAGACTTGAAAATTAAAGCTCCGAGTCACCTACTGCTCTGTGCCTCTGGCTGTGGATAATATTGCAGAGGGAAAACCTGCAAAAAGCACACAATGCACAATTTGGGCAGTCAGCTTGGCTCTGCCTGCCAAGCCAGGCTGTGTTTGTGACACTTTTTTGCTATGTTGGTGTGCAGGGCATTGCTACTCCATTCAGGCATTGGGAGGAGAATGTTTTGAACACAGCATATCTGTGTTGTGAAAATCTTCCTGTATGTGTAGGCTTCCTAATGTAACCTTCTATTTGCTGTGATCTCACTATGAGTTTTACATTACAAAGTCCTACATGACATTATTTGTGGTTGGCTGTTTGTCTGAACTTATTTCATAGCCTAAGGCACAGAAAGGCAGGTGAATTTAAATTTTAGCTTTCAAGTTGGTTTCCAAATGCTGTCAGATTAAAATATTTAAATAACAGCAAGTTCTAACAGCATTCTAAGATTTTATTGCACAGTTGACTGTCTTTGGCCTTAATGAACCAGACTCTATTTATGATAAGAGTTATGGACAGCACTGTGGAGTCCAGGCTTTGAATAGCTGGGTAAAAATGTCAGTGCTGCCATTGATGTGAAAAGGGTCAATGGTTGCTTTTCTGTCATTTATGGTTCAGCTTTGCAATAATGTAGTACTTTCTCTGGAAAGATGAAGCAGTAAGAGATATGAGAAAAAATATACATTCCAAGGAATGAGAAAATTACTTTGCTCAGGGAGTACCATTTATTTTCTTCATTAAACCTTAACAAAGGATGATATCAGTCGATGGCTAGCAGTTTAATTTCTAAAAATGGGTATAATGGGCAAAAGCTGTAGAGTTATAGCAGTTTATATCAGCTTCTTAAAGGGAATGATTTTCTATTTAAATGTGGCCTATGTGTTTATGTTCTGTGTGTGTATGTAGCTGTGCACATGTGATGCACATATCTCTATTTCCAGTGATTTTTGAAGCTTACCAATTGCAGCCAAATTTAACACCTAGTGAAATAGTTTACTAGTCCCAAAGACATCAAAGTTTTAAAAGTTTTTTTGAAGATAGATGGCTATTCAGAGAAAAAGAAAAGTAGTAAGGAGAGTTTAAAATTTTAAGATGTCTGAGGGTTCATGTATGTTTTTTTTCCTACCAATTCAAATCTATAGAAAACTGGGCCCCTTGGTTCTGTTGTTCATAGAGCTGCATATCTACTTAGTATTTTTCTGTATTTAAAGCAAATGGAATGAAACCAGTTCATATAAGCAATCAAACTATCTGTTGCTAAAATATGACTGGTGTATTAATCAAGCCATTACTGAGATGCTCTAAATTTCCTCTCTGGAAATGTCTCTCTGTAATTGGGTAATCTCTCAAAATAATTTGTGATACCTTTTTACACATAGTGCCAACTGGAATAATCAAACAGGGATGATTAAAATTATGCTTTCCCAGTTATATTTGAAAAACATGGTGTCTAAGTTTTACACACTTTAAATTGTCTTAGACTTGTTACAGACTCTGAGGAGGGACTATTGTCTCTGCACTAAAAGACATGTAAGCAGGTGTAGAAATGGTTATTAATGTCTGTTCATGTGTGAGAAAGTGTGAGTGTTACTTGTAGGAGAGATCATGAAAGCACAACAGGAATTCATGGCTAAATCCCACAAAGTATGCTGAAGGTGGCAAGGTACATCACCACAAGATAATCTCTGCCAGAAGAGGACCATTTCCAATTAATTGCTTGTGCTTAGAATAGAGTAGAAAGGAAATACACATCTAAGCAAAAAGGGAATTTTTCTTTTCCCTTATAGTTTTTCTTTCTTTTTGTGGTCTCATTTCATATGCTTGCAGGACTATAAGGAAATACAACTTTGGCAAGGCTGGAAAGTTATGATTACATGTCTTCCTTCTCATCATCTACCTGGTGTAGTGTATGTTTAGGTTTCATTCACTTTCGATTTCATTCATTGCTCATAGAAAAGCAACCAGACTAGTTTTAGAAAATGACTCAGCATGATATGGGGGTGAGGAGGAAGAGAGACTGTGAAAGATCTCACAGCCTACGAGACTGAGATTTATTATAAATGTGGCTTGGGAAAGTTGTTTACTTTGAGTAAGATTTTTAGAAGGCAGTTAGATTACTGGCTATTTTATGGGATGAAATATATGCAGAAAATCAGATTAATCTTGGTAGAAACACTAAGTTAGAAATGGCATCATTCATTGTGCACTCTAAAAATGTTCTGCAAAGGCCCATTTATGGAAAAACAAGGCAACATCGTAGGAGTTCTTTAGAAAGAACCATCCATTTACTGTCAGGGTGCAGGATTGTGATTTGTTTGCCACTACACCAGTGATGTTCCAGACAGATTTTCCCAACATAACACAGGCTTAAAAATCACTATTACTGAGAGCATAGGAAAATTCAGACTGTGTCCTGTTTTTAAGAAGGGACAGTAGAGGATACTCAGGGAAGGTGACAAAGAGCAGCAGACATCAATTCTTACCAGGCTTTGGCAGTCTGTAGACCAGGCACATCCTGAACCAGAGATTCTATCCACATCTTTGTGTCTACTTCTCAGTTTAAACTCCTTCATGTCCATGTCTGAGGGTGAGGTAAAGAGTACCGTGCAAAAAAAAAGACCCAACCTGTCTCTTTATTATGCATCCACACGCTGCTGCTGTGGATGCATGTGGGCCCACAGCTAAGGTCCCAGGATACTACTACAACAGAATAATTACTATTTATCATGAATACCTTTGTCAGAAGACTGGAATAGTTTTGCCTAAAATTGCTCAGAAAAATATGCAGTAATGTTGAAAGCCAAGAAATGTAGTGATAAGGTGACAGAAAATTCTTGGCTCTGCTGAAGTCAGAATGAACTTTGCCCATGGTTTTGGTAAAGCCCAGATTTTTGCCTTGAGAGTCTGCCCAGACACCTGCTCTTCCTGGATGTCCTGAGAGCGTCTCTTGCCCAAAGGGGCTCCAAGGAAAGGTGTGCTGTCATGTATTCAGAGCAATGGATTTTAACAAGCATGTGTGCACAGTGGATGTCTGTACTATTCTTTTTGTGAAGAAACTACTCTTTCCAGCTTAGCTATTCATTTTCACAAAGCCAGATCCTGCAGCTGAGCACTTGTGGCTGTCAGTGTTCTCATGCCACTTTGAGAGGGAGGACTGGCAAAAAACATTCAAGTGCAGAGGATTTTGTAAAAAACAGAGGTTGACTTGCTATTTAGATAGCACTGGAAAGTGACTGTTGTGAAAAATTAAAGACTTGAGCATCTACCACTTTTTTTTTTTCTCTAAGCTTTTCCCTCTTCTGTACACACAAATCAGGAAAAGAACGACTCCCTGTCCTTTGGGAATTTCTTCATCCATTTTACAGCAAGTGCTTCTGCTTGTAAGTTTAGTACTTTGTGTTGTGACCACCATAGTGAAATAAATCTACGGACAGCGTGGCCCAGAAGGGAAGCGCTGGCTGTGCTTCTGGTGAGATTGTGTTCTCAGACACTAGACAGGTCTCCTGTGACAGGAAGATTGAAGGCAACAACCCAGGGATGGGCATTGCCATGGCCTCATTGCTGCCCTCAGACCCAGAAGCCTGTGTAGAGCTCTGCTCACCCTGAGGATTGTTAGTGAACAATCCTCAGTTGGTCCTGTTCCCAAACCTGTCTGTGCCAACACAATGGCAAGAGCTCAGCTTCTGCTACAGGCATCAGTTGCCATGTGAAAATGCAGACCACAGATTATTGATAACCATGCCCCAGGAAGAAGTGGAGCTTTCCAGAATATCAGGAGTGTACAATAAAATTCAATGAGGAACGCATAATAAAGCCAGGATTAGCTGCAGAGAGAAACTTTTTAGTGCCTGAGTCCTGTATGTTTTTGTTGTAATCTGTTGCAGTTGATACTACAGCCTTATAATGAGGTTAGTTTATAAATTATTAATAGACAATATGAACATCTAGCAGATAAGGATAACATGGGTTACAAGCTCATCAGCAGATAGTGCCCTATAGCAGTAATAATCAACCTGCTGAACTCCATCACCTATAACATTTGAGACCTATTTGTGAAAATATCTATTAATTCCTATTAAATATTAGAGGAAGTTTAATACAAAACATGGCCATAATGGGTATATGTACAATATGAGATGCTTTTTTCAATACTTTTTTGTCTTTAAACACTTGCTTATGCCTGCCAAGACCCTTCTGTAAGTAGGAAATGTGTACACTGGAACTCACCTGTGAGGAGAGGGACATGTATTTCTCCTCTGCTGCTGCATTATTGGGAAGCTTGGGTTTTGAGCTGGGCAGAGGCAATGATGGTTTCAGGGAGAAATGGAAGCATGGAACAGCTGTGAAAGCCAGCTGAGTGACATGGTGTCCTCTGAAGTCACCCCTGGCAGCAGCTATTCCATGTCAATCCAGTGGCATCCCCCAACTGCGGGTACAGAGCTGGGCATCTCAGGGGGACAGGGTCCTCCTGTGCCTTCCTGGTCACTGTATCTCGTACCCACCTTGGACCTCATGTTCCAAACTTTAAAATTTTTGTTCTTAACACAAATATCATAATTGCAGGAAGGCCAAAATTCCGCTCTCCTGAATCTCGTTACTTTCTAAAAGGCCTCAAGTCTGAGACTCAAAATAGTGCTTTTGGGCTATAGTGTGAGCTGTAGTAATTGTAATGAACATGTTGTGAAACCAATCCTGCTTTACACAAGGTGAAAAGAATTTTTAAAAATCCAGTAAGTAGTTAAGAGTGAAATAAAAGATCTGGGGATCCTTTATTTGGAGGTCTGCTGCCATTCCGGTCAGGAAGACTGTGATGTCCCAGTACTGCAGAGGTGCCACCCCAGAGGGGATCTGGATTTAGTGACACAATTTTCCAAATCCAGTGTGGAAGATCTGACTATGGAAATATATGTATAAATGTATTCCTCTTCTATGAGAAGTTGAATTACAAACATGCTTCCTGCTTCCTACCTTGGCTGGGACAGACTCTTAGTTGTGTGGATGCATCCAGCCTGGAATAACTGTGGGTCATTCTCCTTATTGCTTTGCAAAAGTACCTTGTATCCTTCTCAGGAAACTGAAGTCAACAAAGCAATGGGTAGGAAGGATTTTATTGAATGAATTGGTTTAGTTTCTGATATTTTAGCAGTTGATAAAATTAAAGACAGAATTCCCTAAATCCACAAAACCCAGAACAAACCCATTCCCCAAACAATAGCCTTTTCAGTCATTAAGTGGGAATAACATGCACCAATAGGATTATGATGCCTGCAAATGCACCATAATAAAATAAAATTAGTTTAAAAGGCAGGCACAATGTCATCATCAGGTAGCTTTCTTGCAGAGGGGAAAATAGCTTTAATAACTTCATTGTTGGAACTAGTATAAAAATATAAAAACACTCCTCCCAACCAGTACAGCAGTGATTGTGTTGAAAGGAAGACCTCTGGGTCTTGAAGGCTCTTTTGGTGTTCCCAGCCTATGAAAAATGAGGGCTATGGCCCACATCTGGAAATCA
This sequence comes from Pyrgilauda ruficollis, assembly GCF_017590135.1. NCBI lineage: Eukaryota > Metazoa > Chordata > Aves > Passeriformes > Passeridae > Pyrgilauda > Pyrgilauda ruficollis. Next base: position 7,302,214 of record NW_024508101.1, read on the forward strand.
GCAATGCAGAGTGTTAAAATCTCATTTAGAGGTGGGTGTATTTCAAAGTACAGAACCAAATGGGAAAATTCATTATTTGGAAAGTTAATGCATCATGCTGCCCGGGAAGGATACTGAGAGGTGGCAGAGGAAAATCAATACAAATTGAAGTGCAGGCAAAATGTGGAGTAGGAGCTCCAAAAGGCAAATAATCCAAAGTTAGTATTACCTTTTTGGGACATGCATTTTGGACTTACTTAGAAGGAAATGACATAATAGGACTTTACTCTCTATTTTGGGTAGGGACCACTGTATGGTCTGAGGAAGAAAAGAGGGTGAGACATGATTCAAGCAGAAAATTTGGGCAGGGGTAGCTGTGTGCTCAGAAAACAGCAGTCCTGCTCAGGGCTGTTCATTGCTGGGGCCGTGATAAAATACCTGGCAATAACAAATATCTGCTCAAATCACCCAAAGTGGTGGGTTCTAAGCCATTTGTGACAGAATGGACTTTCCTGATCTGGCTCAAAGTCTGTGGGGATGCAGCTGCCCCAAAACAATTATGTGAGCAAACTGGAAGCCATCAGGAAGGCATTGGACTGGGTCAGCATTTTGTGCCATGTGTCTCTGACTTTGTGGCCATTTGCAAAATTGGCATTATCATTTTGTGCATTGTTATTTTACCCAGCTACATGCAGTGACATGGGCATAAAACCAGAAAGAAATAAAAGCTTAAAAAGTGGGGGTATACTAGTATTCCTTATTTAAGAACTTTGGTGTAATTTGAGCAATTTTATATAATTTATATTAAATTACCATGTTCTTTTTGGCTTGTCATTTTGGAGCTTGTTCTATTTCTTTTTGTCTTATCTTTATGTGACAAAATTCCAGCTTAATATATTTTTTTGGCAATTTCATACCTTATCTGTGGTGGATACCAGCACAACAAGGTATTTCAGAAATTATTGAAGCTGATGAATCAAAGACCACTCATTGATCTTCACTGGGGACTGGAAGGTGCTGAGCCCTGTCTGATCAGGCACCCATGGAGGAACTGGAGGGGAATTTTGACAAACAGAGAAACTGTGTTGTGACAGGGCTCTCTCATCTGAGTCAGTTATTGTTCCTAATACATGCTGCTAGGAGGTCAATAGTGCTTTTGAAGTCCATATAGGATCTATAGCCTGAGAGTAAACAAGCCACCTGCTCCCTTTTCATTTCAGAAAACAGGGGAAGAAGAAAAAGGTGCAAAGATTTACTTATGGCCAATTTCACAGGCTGCAATCAATTTACAGGTCACTGGGAGACTTTCAGGCAAAGGCATAACATATGTCTAAGGGGCTCAAAGTAACAGGCTATCTAGAAAATTGGATTTAAGTTATAGGGAAGCTTATTTAAAGCACTAAAATTCAGAAGGCAGAGCCTTTCATAACCTGAGGTACTGAACCTTTAAGAGTTTTTATGATTTCACCCCAGTCCAATAAAGGTGTTTTTCAGCTTGAAGTCTAGTATTAAGCAGCACTGAGGACTTTTCTTGATAGTTGCAAAGTGTCATGACCTTTCTATATCTAGATAAATAAAGTGTCACCTTTTATGCTGTGTCACCATTTTTATACAGCTACATATATTACAGCTACAAGCCAACAACCTCTTTTGGTCACAGTCACAGGGTATTCAGATTCATGATGAAATGATATTTAATTTAAATGAAATTAAATATTTTAAATTAAAATGTTCACCTGATGATTAGACTCAGAGTTTGTCCAGCAGCTCTGACACTGAGCCAATACCACTGAAGGTAATGATTTGAACCTGTTAGGAGAATGAAGCAGTGTGGTGCTGATGGTCCCATCAGGCTGCATGTAATGAAGGCCTTGATTTCTTGTTTTTCTATGGTTTTCTGTTCTTCTTGATTGCTGATGAAACACAATAAGCACCTTGTTAGAGAAAGATGCTCATTTATGTAGTACATACAGGACACCTCCATTCCATCCCTCTTATACACCCCATAGCAACCCCACAGAAAAAACAGCCAGGCTTTCCTTAAGAGATCACAATTTCCCACCCATGCATTGGCTGAGAGAAGCATAAAGATCTCGTTTTGTCCTGCAACCAAGCTCATCAGCTCTCCCTTTGCTTTTCCTTCTCAGCAAGGAACTGGAAAGGATCACAGCCTTCCCTCTCATGGGAGGGACCCACTGCATCTCAGAACTCCAGACTGACAGAACCTCACGTTAGGAGACTCTGGGGGTCTTTGTGATGCATGGCAGAGAAGCCACTGTTTCTCTATCCTGATGTGAAAATATTTTTAAAGAGCCTGTACTATATTTATTATTTGGGCTTTATTTGCAGGTTCCCACTGTTGCCTCAGTGTCTCATTCCCTGCCTGAGCAGTCAGAGTCTGCTGCTCTCATCTCGCACAAAAGGGATCATTTTAGAACAAAAACCCCAGTGAAACAGATGATGGGGGGCTGTGCCATGTTCCCTGTATTGAGCCTTGCTTCCAGCCAATAATGCCTTCTCCCAAGACAAAAGACACATACCTTCTGCCTTTCTTCTGAGGTTGATCCAAAAACTCTCTCTTTCAGCAGCTCCTTAGACAAAAGAATAAAGTATTTATGATTAGATGTAGTGCAAGGATACCCTGTGATATGGAACAGAGGACCAACAGGGCTTGAATTGGGGAGTGACAGAAATGATGAGCTGTGCAGAAAGCACGGCTCAGAGACACAGAGACAGGGAAATGTGAAATATTTGAAACAACTCCCATAAGAAACATGGAACTGAATTGCAGAATCTTTTCAAAATTCAAAACCATAGCATAAAACAGGAATGAAGCAGGCGTTGACTCCTAAACAAGGATTTCAAGACATACGGAAGATAACAACTTTAGAAAAGCAAAGCAAGCCCAGTGACTGTCAGATTGATTGAACACAGTGTCGGGAGAGATTGCTTTGTGAGCATTGCTTCTTAAAGCATTACAAAGTCAGAAAGACATCAAAAACATTGATTGGCAGCAAAGGGGAGCAGAAATCACCAGTGATCAATAAGGTGGCTGCCAGCAGGTAGGGATGACATGTCAGTGCAGGAAGCACTTTGTGGGGCTTCAAGTGGCTAAGTAATAGGACTGGGACCAAGTCATTGATCAAAATTATTTTTATGTTGTAAAAGGTCTTGAAAATAAACCTTCTGGCAATTGAGTCCATTTAATAAAAATGCTGCTATTATTTGTGCCTGCTTAAGATGACTGCTAGCAGCCTCTGGAAGCCTTAAAGGCTAAACTTGTTAGCTATTTATTACAGAAGATGTTGGGATCTCCTGATACCACCAATTAATTCAGGCATATTGTTAGTAGTGGGAAGTGCTGGTAAATCATATCTCTGTTGCCAAAGTATTAATGAACTACTTACTACATCTTTCCACTTGATACAGGTCTCAGCCAAGCCTCATTCCCAAGCATGGAATCCAAGTACTTTCTCCAAGGTTTTGTCTTTTCTCTTGTACTTCACTCCTGCCTCTGTTGCTCACCAGGATGTGTCAGGAGGAGCAAGAGCCTCCTGGAGCTGCACAGCCTTGGCAGTGCAGGGACCTCTGCCCCGTTTGTTGTCTGTGCAATGACGACCTGGCTGGCAGCAGCTGGGGGCTCACCTCAGAGGTGCTGCTGTCTAGTTAAAGTGCTGATTTTTTCATTTAAGGAGCTGCCTTGGCGTGTTCTGATTTCTGTAGCTGTTACAGAGCTGTTTTTCTTGTTCCATGGCTGCCCCAGGTTATGTTCCCACTGCCTGACCCCTACCTTCCTTGTGGCTTGCCAAACTCTGGTTTTTGTAGTATCTATTGAAGATGTAGGAACAGTTACAGCCTTCCTTCAGGAGTGCCGATTCAGGAGACAAGCCTCACAGCCTCTCTGCTCCTGCCTCTTCCAGGCCCTCCCTCCCCACTATTTTACCAGGCAATGCCCCAGTTCATCCTGTCTTGGCTCAGATTTCCTGCTCACTGATCATCCCCGTTGCCCTCCTTTTGTCTGTTTTCAGTGGGGCTACATTTTTTTTTGTGTGATTCTCCCTTCCCAAAGTGAGATGGTTTTAACCGTGCTGTGGGCAGACTGGGAGGTGTCCTTACCTGATCCCAGTGCAGACCTGCCAGACCTGCATGTGTCTGCTTTGCAGTGATGGGGTTGGCTCATGGTCAGCTTGCCATCGTCTCCATCCTTCAGGCACTTCCCAGACAAGCAGTATTTACACAGCTCTTTTCCCATATTGTTGCTGTAAGTGTTGTGTACCCACCTACCTGTGCATGCAGGGGCTGCCATCTTCTCCATGGAGGTGAAGCAGGCAAGCTGGGCAGAGGAAGCTTCCCCTGGGTGCCTGCTTCTGGCCTGGAAAAGTTATAGAGGGCACTGGAGGTGCTGGAGCATCCTAGAGCAGGTGTGGTGGGCTGGGAAGCAGCTCCCTGCTGCTCATCCAGGAGGCAGCAGGAGCTGCTGGTGGGATGGTGTCGAGCTGCTCCTGGGGTGCAACATGAGGCAGCACCCGGAGCAGGGGCTGGAGGGAGCACCCTGCAAGGTGGGGGGCTTGGCAAGGGTCATCAGGCCTTGTGCAGTGTCCCGCTGATCACAGACCCCATCCAGTGTTCCAGGATCCCTCTTCCACCCAGTCAACCAGAACACAGACCTTACAGGTGAGAATGCAGCAACACAAAAGGCAGCAGATGTAGTGTATTGATTTTAATCAGCAATTGTACATCACCAAGCAGTTTGACTTATTGATGTTTTTGTCCCTGTACAGGTGCTGCTCTGGAGGCTGAGTGCTGCTGTGTTTCTGAAGGCACTGCCAGCAGCAGATTGCAACAAAAAATCTGTCCACAAACCTGAGTGGCTTCCCCCCAGGAACAAAAAAATAGGTAACACAGCCCTGAGCACAGAAGCAGAATGGGAGGCGGCGTGTGGAGCTGCCAAGGTTTTGTTGCAAAACACCAAGAGCATCGTTGGCATCACGTGTGTCCACCTCAGTGACAGCTCCTGGCTAGAGCAGCAAGGAGCTGTGACTACTAACACTCCGTGGGGGATTTTCGCTGCATTCTCTAGGATTTGGGACAGCTGTGTCCCCCCCGTCTGTCTGAGATGGGAATGAGTACTTTGCTTTTCCTGCCACAGTGCTGGGGTTAGTGAGCAATGCCATTCATCACAGTAAATCACAGGGTGGTGGTGGTGTGGTGGAAGCCCCTGCTCCTCCAGGCTGGTGAGGCAGAAATAGATTGAAGGAAGGGCACGTCAAAGGAGCTGGCAAGAAAGCTCAGGATCTGAGGTCCTGTTCAGAATGGAGACAGTCCCCTGTCTAAAAGGGATTTTGATGGGTTCACAGTTGTCTGGAGAGGAGCATTGGTGGAAAGGGATGGGTTATTTACTGGCAGCTCTCTAACAGTTGGAAACAATTAAGAAGGGAACAGTGAACTCCACTGTCACTGGCAGTTCCCAGCTGAGTACTGCTTGGAAATTTGAGATCTAATTAATGCAGGCCTTGGATCTCATCATTCCTGCACGCCTGGGACAATGAAATACTGACTCCTGCATCTGTTCCTTGTGTGTACCCTAGGCAAATAAGTAAGAAGTCTGTAAATACATCAAAAACCATACTTTATTTTATGTATAGCAATACAATTTACATATTAAATAACACTATAATAGAATGATTTGATATAGTTTAACATAACAAAAAGAAGATTCTTCAAGTTACAAAAAGCCCCCAAACAAAAACCAAAAATGAACAAAAAGTCTCCCTCAAAATACTCCCTCCCACCCTTTCCCCAAACCAAACACCACATTTTTATTTTTCTTCTGAATGGATCAATGAGACAAACGTATCTAGTGACTGGCTAAGTCTAAATTCTGTTGCACACACTGACAATGGAATCCAAAAAAAAAAAAAAAATCCAACTTTCACAATCACTGCCCCAAAGAAATGACATGTGTGGAAATCTTTTTTGGAGTGTCATGATGGTGTCTCACTACCTTGAAACACAGAAGGTTTGTATTCACATAACCACCACAGAACTAGGAAGGAGGTGAAACTAGAAAAAAATTAGCTTTATATGAAAATATAAAATTCTATGATTATATACCATAGATACAAAGTTCCCAGAAGATGCTTATCTAAGCAACAAAATATTTACAGTTTTAATGACATTGCTATTTTAAAAATGAAGGAAAAGAAAACAGGAGTACACATGAATGCCTCGGTCTTTAGAAACAATGGCTGCTTGCTAGTCTCAAGTGTTCTAATAAAACAAAAAAGTCACTACCCCAAATGTTGGAGAGTTGTGACATTGTATAAAATTGACTATCTCCTCTTTTGGAGATGTTTATTCTTAAAACTCAAGACATTTTTCTTGAAATTAATTATCCTCTGTAGAAAATGCTTCCCTTTGCAAATAGTTAACAAAAACACTAAAAACAGTTTAACAGCTAAGACAAAGTAGAGGCCAAATCTCTTTATTACAGTTCCTCTCTTTCCTTACTTTTGCATTCCTTCTCCTTTGGTAAGTGAAGCCAATGCAGTTCACATTGTTAGAATGGCAACAAGGAGAAGAAGAGCAAAGGGTAACAGTGAATTACATCTGAAAAAAAAAGAGAAAAAGAAAAAGAAAAAAAGCAATGCAGTAGATTAACAAATAGGCATTTTCCCTTCATATAAAAGTTCACTGGCACCATTTGAACATAAACTTCGGAACAGAAGATCTGATGTCAAAAGACATGAATTTGAGAAAGACTGCTAAATCTTCAAGACAACTACAGTTTTTTTTGTTTTTTTAAAATTAACTTGGTTTTGTTTTGCTGAGAATTAGTAGCATGTATCTTTGGTAGAATCCATATCTATACTTTTTAGCTTTTAAATAAAATACATTAGCTTTAAAAAAGATTAATGAGAAGGCAGTTGTGCTGTATCATAAAGACTCTTCTCCTAATGTTCCAATGTGTCACTCTGTGTTCAAGCAATTGGAGCAGTCAGAAGCTGGAAACACAAGTGAAATTTTGCAGATCCTGTAAATGACTCCACTAACCTAGAGCAGACCCACAGTACAGAAACAGTCACTTACAAGGACAAGTTTAAGGGGTTTGGATTTTTTTCTTTTTCCCTGTTTCTAAGTTAGCATTTGGAAACAGACACTGAAATACTAAGGACAAACGCTGTTTTAAATGAACGTTCTTTAGACATTGATCCTGCAGAGGACTCAGTGGTCTGAGTGGTCCCACCGGCTCCCCCAGACCTTCCTACCAAAGCCAAGCTCACACACAGGAGTGTTTGGAGGACGATTCTGAGCCTGCCACTTATTGCAGATGTTCAGATGACACAGAAGCTTTCCAAGCATTCCCACTTGGAAAGCTTGGCTGCTCTTATGGTCTCAAGACTCAGTTCATGTCTTTCACACGGTCTGTGGGCACAGGACACGTGCAAGACATGGAGAAATGGTATTTTTTAAATGCAGACATGCGTGTGCTTCAGTCCTTCTGTTCCTTATTTCTCAGGGCTGGTGCTGAGGACCACACTGCAGTGATACAGGAATGTTCTCAGGTTCTCTTAATTTACAGACCTGCACATTGCTTGGGAACCTTTGATGCTTGACAGACATCCTGACTGAATGGCAGGAGCTGGGTACAGCCGAGGGGTTGGGGTCCCAAAAGCAAGGTGGTGATTTGCAGAGCAGGACTTGGGCTGGACACTCGTGGGAGCATCAGGAGAGTTTATCAGTGCCCATCTCTGAGCAGACATTGCTCCTTCTGCCACTCACTCAGTCCCAAGGAAAGGGTGCAAACCTGTGTAAGAGAGCAGAACTGCAGCTGCTTACAGGAGGATGGATTTGGCTCTTCTGTGTGCTTAATCCTGACCTTCACAAGCAATTTCTAGCTTCACCCCTTCAAACCTTGTGCATCACTACCATCTATTGGCTACCTGGCTGTCAGCACAGCACTTAATTTACAGCTGGAGCTCCCTTATGAAATAATCCATGGAGAATTCATAGAACATCAGTGTACATAATTTCCCCATGGATTAAACCCCAAAGAAGAATTTCAGGTGTTGGAAAATGCCAATGCAAATACATGGAATTCCAAAGCCTCTACCAAAGTTCAACCCCCAGAGCCTTCATTCACTGATGTTTAAAACCTGTGAGAAGGTAAGGGATTAAACCAAGGGTATTCAAGCAGTGTGTCACAAACCACAGTTATCTTCCATCATGCTACTGAAATGAAAATCATCTGAAAGTACTGAACAAACCCAAACTTTTGATGCCTGCAGTAATCTTTGTGTCACTTAGTTGTCAAGGTTTGAATTTCTGACTTCTCCCTACATCTCCCCAGGAACTTAAAATACCTCTAGACTGAACTGATCCAACTCATGAGTCCCTTTGTGCTACCAGCTGCCATTGGCTGGGCCCAGGTTCAGGACTGGGGGCACAGGGGGGCTCAGCAGCCCCTGAGGCTGATGCAGGCTGGCCAGAAAACCACTCAGCAAAACCTTCCAGCCCTTGCTGGGAGCAGCACTTGAGAACTTAAACCATTCTGTTACTGGGGTGTAGTGACTGGAGGGCCAGTCCTAACTCCTACTGACTCCCACCTCCAGGCAGTGCTAAGGGGATGGAAATTATAATATTTTGAAATATTCTGCTCATATTTTATTTGGCCTAGCTGTTGCTGGGCATGGGATTGCATTACTGAAACCATGGGCTTACTGAATTGTTTGGTATTAGCAATTACTGGGATTGCTTGGACGGAGGGATTCAACAAACAGAAGTAAAAGGTGACTGTGTAAAAGGCTGCTGATGAATCCTTGAATACTTTGAATCTTTCTCTTATTAAGATAAAAGGCCAAATGTTAGCAGATACCAGTGTGCACAGCTCCTGTGCTCTCAGCGAGGCTGTGTCAGTTTGCACTTTAAGAGGTTCTGAACCAACATATCTACTCTCAATATCCTTTTAAGCAGTTTGCTTTCAGCTTCCTTGTGAGTGAAAATAAACAGAACCTTGCCAAATGTCTGTATTTCAGCAAGACTGGACTGGCAGAAATTAATAGGTTTACATTTAAATGAAAAAAAAAAAAAAGAAGTTGTAGTATTTTGACAAGTCCTGAAAAATTACAATGCATGTTTTCTGTAGTTTAGAAGAAATTAATGCCACATATAAGGGATAGTGCCTTTAACTGTACAGCAAGGGTCAGGATGGCTGAAATGACATATTTTCTTTTGCAGGCAGATTCAATAACCCCTCCCTACTCAGCCAAGCTATGAAGGGCACAACTAATTTTACTTTTCAGAAGAATTAAGCATGTGCTTACTTCTTTTGTTAAACGGGGACTGAACTTGTTGAATTGCAACCAAATACAAAGGAAGAGGGAGCCAGTGAGGATGTGAACTTAAATGCTCCAAACAATAATTACTGACATAATCTGGGGGAAACCATTCTACTGGCATGGGAGGAAAAACACAATAAACTAGGGTTTTGCTAAAGAATTAGTCTGGCAAAAAAAAAGAGGGAGAATGTAACTTTATAGGTAGTTTTTTTATTAGTTTGCTTCACCAGTAAATATGGATCAGTACTTTATGTTTTAGCACTAAAGTATGAAAATTACACACCTGTAAAAATGGCATCTAACAGTTATGAAATTAAGAAACGCCTGTCATCATGTAACATACCATTAGGTGTGAGGTCATATTCAAGAAATAGTAAGGAAATTAGATGTGTTTAAAATATTGAATAGCTTAGTAATGTAAAATATTGCTACCTTTAATATATCTGAAAACTGGTCTGATTTTGGGTTATCGTAGATTTCTCACTGTATTGGCTCCGATGAAAATAAAACCAAAATACTTTCCCATCACAGGGCTGGTTAAAAGCCAAAATCAACATTTTCCTGAATACATGGGGAAACTTTGAAACTGTAAATTCAAAACTTATCGCTGCATCCCACATATGAATTGCATCTAATTTATAATTATATTGTATGTAATTAATATATTCCATGTGAAGTAAGTCTCAGGCCTGTAAGTGTACGACACAGCAATTTGAAACAATACAGAAATAATTGTTTCAGCTCCACAAGGCTGTTAGACGTTCACGGTAGCTAATAATCACCTGCCACATTTTGTCAAGAAAGGATGAACACTGCTCATCCACTCCACTGGAATGCAGAACACCAAAGTTACCAAAACTTTGACATGATCACTAAATAATAAATATGGTATGAAGGGGTACAGTATCTGTTGTAGAAAGAATCCATCTGGCCTAGCATTCAAGATTTAAGATTCGAGGGTCACTGTAGTTAGCAAAACTTCACTGCATTTAAACAAAACAGAAAAAGCAAATGTTTGTTGTCATGGAATGTCACATCAGGGCTTGTCTTGTATTAGGATATTATAGGCAGTAACACTGATCATATAGTGCAAACTAGATAAAATTGCGTTTCACTGTGTGAAATAAACAGAGGTGCAAATGCTCAGTAGGATACCATTAAGACATAAAATGGCAAAAAATAAATATCAAAACTTTTATCAGTGTAAAAAAGTAATTGGGTTATTGTATAACCTAGAGTCTGGCAAAAAAGGCCTCAAAAAAGTTCACTCAGTCTTCAGAAGTTCTACAAATTAAGTGCCTTTTCAGGTTTCCAATTAGACAAGAGACTCCATGCTTTCTGCAGGATCAGATTCGTCACTGGCCATCACAGCACCATTTTTGTCCAGTGTCATGGGACCATTTCCATTTTCCTTAGTGCTGACCAAGCTTAGCATTGCCTTATAAAGAAACTGGTACTGTTCCTGGAAAAGAAAGAACAACTTATTTCAATCCTTTGAGTGTACATAAATGAGTGACACTTTAATTTGGCATTTCCAAGGAAGGTCATGGGTATTCATTACCAGAAGCAAACACATAGCAAAGAAATAGAGCAATTACCTCTGCTCATCCAGTTTAACCTTGTCAACCCAAACTCCAATTTGGGGTAGATTGTATTATTTCTGATATACTATTAAACATTTCAGGAGGGCAGGACAAAACCTGAGGCCACAGCTCAGCCCCAGGTCAGTCCCTGGGTGGCAGAACCTTTTACCACCCACACTGAGGCAAGGGGCTGCTCTTGCAGGACACTCAGGGAAGAACTTTGTGTCCCTGCAGCTTCTCCTGCCCCGAGCATCCCTTCAAACCACAACATGCCAGATCTAAAGAGCACATCTTGGCTCACAGGGCTGGCAGGCAGATGGTGACAAGCTGAAAGGTCCTTCTCTGCTAGGACTTGCCTGTATGATGCTCCCCTCCAAAGTATGAGAAATAAGTTTAAGTGCAAATCAGAGACTTACAGTGTGGCTTTGAGGTTAGCAAAAAATGACAACTACACAAAAAAAAGTTCAAATGCAAATTCTGCTTGGTAGCAGATGCTGTCGGGCTTGATAACATACACAATGCATGTTTTAGTTCATGCTTTTGGTCTCAGATGAAAACCTTGTAAACCATCTATTTATAGTCCATTTAAAGACTTACAATGTCTGTAAATACTCCAGGCCGCATCAGATTTATCATCTTTGCCACCTGGAACACATCGACAGCATTTTCATTCTCCAGCTGCTGAGACAGAGTGGTAAGGGCACAGAGAGTTCCCGCTGACACAGCTCCATACCTGGAAAACCACACCAAAATGAAGGGTTACTCAGAAACACACCAGGGCACTGACACAGAGTCCTGAAAGTGTTGTTATAGCCTTATTTCATTGTTGTAGTTCCTCTTTTTATCTATTAAATGCTTGTTTTGTAGTGGGTAATTTTTTGTCATTTTAATTAATAGAAGAAATTTGATGGTACACCAGTAATCTCAGGTTATCTGCACTATTCAACACAAAGAACTGCATCAGCAGCAGAACAGGAGCCATTCCAAAATACCCAGCCTGGAGACTGTAACACTGAAATCAGTTCTCCCACCCACTTGGGCTGACAGCATCTGCATTACAGTGGAGTGTATTTTAAATCCATTAGTGGGAGCTCAAGCAAAACATGAGCGATTAGAAAGAAATGAGACTTTGCCTCTTCCTCCACATCTGACAATTGCAGAAAACTAACACAGCTCTGTGGTGCTCACAAGTAATTGGGGCACATCTCAAAGTCCTGCCTAGGTCTGATTCATTGGTAAAGGCAACATCCCAGGCACCCAGGAGACATTACAGATTTTGAAGAGTTGAGCTGTGTTGTCATGTAATAAAATCCCAAGCAGCAGTTATTCATCAGGAGCATAACTCAGTGCTTGAGATATCCTTAGATGCTGGTCAGGTAGAAACCTCACTGCTGCAAGCCTGGGGGTGTGCTTAGGCTGTAGGTGCAGGTGTGAGGCACAGCATGAAGGATCCTACACAACAGCTTCTGAGGAGCCTCCACTCTCCTCTGCTCTCTCAGAACTCAGGACACTGAAATTCTGTCCTGCCTGTGCTATGGGTCTGCTCTGTGACTTTGATAAAGTCTGTGTTTAACTGTTCCCATTGGTAAATGGAGTCACCAGTGCTGACCTGCTCTCTAAGCCACTTGGAGAGCTTTATGTGAAAACTGAAATAATCAGCAAATGCTGCAATACCATCTTGTATTGCAAAATTACCACTAGGATTTGTACAGCATTCCCGTGGAAATCAAGACATATGCTGACTTAATTTTATACGAATTTTGCAAACTCAAGCTCAGTTTACCTAGAAATGGGAAACAGAACTCAGATCACAGTGGATGTGCTCTGCTGGATGTAAGGTCTAGAGGAGAAGCAGCACCATACAGATGGCTGTGCCTCATCTACAGGGACAGTGGACAAAGTGCCCAGTGCATGTACTTGACAGGACACAACTAAATCCCTCTGAGGGTGTAATAGCATAATTTTCACTTGGGCTGATAATTTCCAGATCCCAACAATCTGAAGACTTTTCTTGCAGAAAATTATGCAGCAGATCTTTATGTAGTTGCCTACACTTGGGCAGTTACATTTAAAAATCTTGACAACTGTCTCAAGTTGGAATTTCTGAACTTTTAAAAATGTTATCAAGTTCATCCCACCATGTACTTCCTAAATACCACATAAATTTAGTTATCTGTAAATGCATATATTTGGAATTAATCTGCAGTTGTAATTATTAGTAGATTATGTGATATAGTTGTTGCTTGTAGCAAAGGGAAATTTTCATTTTCAGCTACATTTCCTTAGACTCCAATTAAAAGCAGAATCCACATTATGTATCAGGCATAAAGATAAAATCATTGAATATGACAAATAAACCAGAACAGCAATGTACAGAAAGAATGACTCAGCATTGCTTGGAATGCAATTTTGATTTTCTTTTTTCATCTAGCAATGAAATGCCCAAATCAATAATGTTTCTAATTTTGTAAAACATAATCTTAAATACTGCAAGAGCAGCAAACCTTCACTTCAGACTACCCAAAGCATGAATATTAAAACCAGCCTGGAATTAATCAGTGCTGGTGAAAGGCAACAGAGCTTAAAGTCTGCATAAGCAAGGCAGGAGGAGGTGGTGGGAGAAAAACTACTTGCTGCAGCCCAAGGCACCATTTGCAGGAGTCAGTTGGGAAAAACCAGCAGCAACACCTGGATGTGCAGGGAAAGCTCCGGCAGCACTGGTGGATATCAATGTCCTCCTGGGACACCAGCACCAGCACTGCTCTGACCACTGACACCCCAGAACGTGACAGTGAGGCTTTTGCAAAGATTCCCAAGACCTTCCCACTGATTCTGTTTTGAGGCAAAGTCTAACAGGCTGAAGTGCAGGGGGGCTGCAGGTGGAGCAGGCATTTGTGCTGGCTTGGTGCTCGCTCTTAGGACAACATGAGCACTGTCAGAAGTTGGGCTTCCTTGGGATTTTAAGCACAGAATGACTCCAGGAAGTGCTCTGCCCACCAGGAAACAGACCCCCCCAAGGAAATCAGGTCAGACCCAGGCTCCAGCCTCACTATAATAGTATTCTGCAGCTCCATAATGCGTGCAAGTAATACTATGCAATGCAGTATTTAGCACTCTTTATAACTGGGTGTTCAAGCATAGCTGGTGCTACAAAAGAGGCAAGTGTTGGAGCATGCTGGCCTGGAGTTAGTGGGCCCCCTCCCTCCCACTTGGCACTGTATGGGCCCCTTGGGATACTTTTTGGGAAGCAAAAGGAGGAAGAATAAATCTGCTTTTAGAAGACCTGGGTCCTTTGTCACAAGATATTTCTGCTGCTCATCATGAGACACAGCTGAGCTGAGCTTGCTCTGTCTTACAGGGCACATGAAACCTGAGCTGTTAAGACAGGAGCCTGGGCTGTTTTGAAACTTGTTTCCATCCGCCCGTATTAGGCTGCTTAGAGACTTATCTAAATCAAAACTCTGCTGGGCTCTGAAACAGGTTGTAGGATTTGCTTGCGATATTTCCAGGAGCAGAAGAACCTAAGATTATAACCAACACAAAAACTACACTAAGCAAAATGTATTTGGCTTCAGATGCCCACCGAAAACCCATCCTTGAAAGTTTATATATTCTTAATCTGTTCCCTGGACTACTAAACCCCACCTACTCCTGGACTGTTAAACCCCACCTACTCCATGCAGGAATGGTCATCAATCCTAACAAGTGTCTTTCAGCTGAGTGTATAATCTGCACGTAAATGGGAGAAAAGTGATGACATACTCATCATGAACTATGGTGGGGCCATCCCTTGTTAAGGCCTCTTCCTTGATTACATTGATAAGTTCAAAGGTACTGCTTATGGGAGCGTCAGGGTTTGGCCATTTGGGACACTGAAAGTGGCGGACTTCCAGAACGTAGTCATCCTGCAACGACAAACCAGCCTGGCATTAGCTTCCTCCCCTTCACAGGCATCCAGCCCAGGGACAGAGAGGAAAGAGCCTCACTGCAAACTGGAGGGAAACTTTCTTCTTCCAAACAGTTTACATAGAAAGAGGACACACAGCTCCAGCATCTCTGTAACAGTGAGCACCCTAAAATAATGGAAGTTTGACAAAATGGTTAATCAAGAAAAGATTTTGTATTTGAATTCAGGGCTCATATCAAACCTCTCTCAGAGTCTTTATGGCTCAAAAGTCAAGCAAGAACAAGCAAGTCAAATTTAAACAGCCTTGCAAATGGATGTCTTGTAGCAAAATCCAGCTGCAATCCAGATAACAAACTAGAAGCAGGTTTATAGTTCAAAACACTCATGCTTACATTTTTATGATTGGTTAAGACCTCCAAACAATTAAACTATAAATGCTGAATTTTGTAAGCAGAAATAAGACAACACACCTTGGTAAAATCACATGTCTTCACTATCAAGCAAGACAGACAGTTAATACTAGCCTTACTAGCGAGAGGAATCTACTTGGAAGTAGAAGATGTGAGAGGGAGAAGGAGCCAGTGAGAATACATTTCTCCTGAGAGAAACATGCATCCACATGCATTTACCAATAAATCCTTTTCAAAAATTTTCTGAACTCTTCTTCTTTGGTATTTAAATGGCATCAATATAATTTTGGTGAAAAGCTAAGACCCACATTTGAAGGTTTACTGTACCTGGGTAGCTTCAAGGATAAAGTCATGGATGATAATTTGCTCTTCATTAGAGAGGCACAGTCTGTCTTTGCTGATAAGGGTCACAGTAAAGGCCTCACAGTTCATGGATTCCTCACGACTTGGCCAGTACACAAACTCATCTTCTGCCTGGAGAAAAGAAAGAACACACTGCTGCAGCCTTTCAGATACCCTGGTGCAACTGAAAAATCCAGTGGATCAAAAAATTGCTTTGATAAATAGAGATGATCAGGAACTGACCTTTAAAAAAACACTTCTGTCTAAAACAAATTTACTATTACAGTAGGCAGTAAACCTGCCAGATCCTCCCTTTGTGTGTTCAAACAGGTAACATCTGCTTTTTAATTGGTTTCACAGGGAAATGGTTATCTTAGCTCACTCATACTTAACCTTTGTATTGTATCCCAGGCTTTATGACCTCCTGCCTACACAGTTTTGTTTAAAAGTCAGATATTTGTTTAGAAAAAAACTCATTGACCTTTAAAAATTAATGACTTGTTATTTTTAATTTGTGTTTATTGTGGCCTAATCCAAAACTCAAGGTCTGTGGATCAGGCCTAGGCAGGAGATTGATGGATACTTATGTAGGACTTGAATTTTTAGGACTGAGCAGAGGAGTGAAGTAGAAGAGAAAAACCCAAATATTCTTAGCCTTGAAAAAAATACTGGCTAAACTTAATGCAAGTCCTGCAGCACAACACCTCTGCTGAAGGGACACTGTAAAACCTCAGTGAGACTGGGAAGGCTGGAAGAAGTTCAGTGCTGAAGTAGCCTGACTGGCAGGATGTAAGTCAAAGCTGTTCCTTAAAACAGCTGTCAAAGCCCTTCTTTAAAAAATAACTGTGAAATCCTAATGTGCTGCAGAGAAAGGAAATTATGGTCTGTCACCACCTACATGCAAAGTCTTTTCTTCTCCTGGCTTCAGAGGTCTATGTCCTTGCAGAATGAGCACAGGAGTTGCCCTGGTCACATGCACAGAGCCAACCCATGTCTCTGGACATCCCATCTTTCACTCATGAGCAAACATGAACTATGAACTGATGTCATCCTGCCATGGCCTTGTACATCCCTCTTAAACCAGGTGTATTTCTGCGGTCTGCAGCTCTGATACACAAGATACTGTTGAGATTTGTGCTGTCAGTGTTTATTCTGAAAATGTGACTTAAGGTTTTACATCCTTACAATTCTGCCCTAAATAAGCAGAAGTACTGGGAAGCAGAGTAATATGGCCAAGTGCCAGGCAAGGCAAGGGACCTGTCCTGCCACTGACAGGTCCTCATACAGGTACCTTCCATTATTGTCTTGTCCTTTGGCATTGCACATCCAGCACCTTGGTGCTGCCTGAATGCTGTGCCATCCCTTCTAGCCAGCCAACACATCCCACACTGACCACTGAGCCACTGCCTTCCTGGCCACTTCCACCCCGGGAATGGTGAAGGTGAAATCATTGTGGCTGAGCCCAGCATTCCACCTTTGCCTTCGATCACTGTGGTTCTGCAGAGCTATTTCATGTACATGTGAAGACAAGATCAGCCTCTTCATTTCCACCTGACATACTTTCGTTTCATAAGCACTTTCTGATCCAATCGAATGTCTCTGAGCACTCCTTGCAGTGCTGCACTCCCTTTCATCCCCACACACAAGGAGCATATTGACTGCTGCCTCTTTAGTAGCCCCTCATGACTGCTATTTTCCTGCTGTAATGAAGGTGGTTTCTCTTCCAGTCTCAGCTACAATTGTCTATTCACCTCAGTGATGCGTGCATGAAAAAACGAACCGATTAGTTCCTAATCCTTTTCAACACACCCTCCTGAGACGTGCTGGTAAATCTGGAAGCAGTGATTAGCACTTCACCTGTGTCTCCTTATTCTATCTCTCTGTCTGACTCATTATTTCCACTTAAATTAACATACTTGTTTGTTTTTTACTTTCATTAAAAATGGCATGTGCAGCCTTGCACTCAGTCTTGCACAGCCTGAGACTTAAGCTCACAGGAAAACAAGCAATTATCCTCCTGTCCCTACCTTGCATTTCTGCTCCTCTCAGAGTCCTTATCCATAACCCCAGCCTCTCCATACCCTCAGTGCTTGCATCCTGCCAGGCAGCCCTCAGGAGCCTTGCAGATGCTGACAGCACTGGCAAGCTGTGCTGTCTGTGAGCACTGGAGTCCCTCCAGCCCTGGATGTCCACGGGTGAGTGCAAAGGTGACAGCAAAAGAACATCATTGAACTTTTTGTAACCAGCTTATGGCAAAGTTTGAGTAGGCGGCTTTGCTTTCAGCCACAGGCAACTCACCAGGCTCTGGTTGTCCGGCAGCATGACAATGATCTGTGCATTGTGGTCCCAGATCATTCGCCAGAAATCTTTAGTTGTATGTGGCAGTGGATGTTGGGTTATGATGAACTCGTTACTCCTGTAGTAGCCCTTTGGCAGCAAAACAAACACACAGTTACTTACTGCCTCCCATACTTTCAAAGCATTGATTTAATTTCTGGGGACACGTAATGACCCTATTTCATTTTACACCACAATATTTTCACACAGACTATATTTTCTTAACTCCATTTCAATTCTACAGAGTCCCTACTGTTTTAATTTACTTTAAATCCCAGTATCTATTTGACTGTATCTCACAGAAATACACATTCCATCTAAATGCATCTGGTAATTAATTTTTTTAGGCAAGAATCTTTAATAAAACACAGTTAATAGCTTTACATTATGGGGAAGGTGTTAAAATCTCATCTGTTAATACACAGCCATTACATACAGAATTAAGACAATTATAGGCATCTGGTATTTAGCACCTTAGAATTGATTTTACTTTGTAATTAGGTGTTGGCTTCCTCACCATGATATAAGAGGCATTAATGTAATCTGTTCCCTTCATTCCAGGCAGTGGTGCCAAGCCCACTCTAGCACGCTCAGCTATAACATTAAGAAAAAAAAAAAAAAACACAGAGGAAAAGAAAAAAAGATCAAAGTCTGATCATGGCACAATGCAGAAAGTAAGAATTTCTCAGCCGTTAACAAAGCAAACAGTGTGCAGCTCCCATCTCCCACAGGAGCAGACCAGCACTTTAACTGCATTAAAGCACTGCCTGCTAACACAGGATATAAAAGAGAATGTTGCACAATATTCCCACAAGGACAAAGTAATTTCAGGAATCAAATTTTACTATAGCAAAGATTTTCACAGCAGGCTGAATTACCAAATAACAGTATATGCAGTGATAACAGGGGATTTTGGGTAATTCTTGTGTGTAGTGTTCCATTTGTCTCCAGCAGCACACAAACCCAGCTGATTTATTTTGTTTTCCCTACCACTCTGTAGCACTGCCATCTCTCACAGGGTGAGAGAACCTCCAGAGACAAACATCTTCCCTAATGGGGAACCTCCCAGAAGTGGGTGCTCTTCTGCAGATCCAAGCTTCCCTGTGTTTGAGGGCTGCGTTCAACATCATCCTCAAACCCTCTGACAGCCCCCAAAAGCCAAACTGAAATCAGTGCAGCTGCATGACACAAAGGGCCAAATCAAACAGCCCATTTCTAGTGTGTTCCCATCTGTTTTTAAGATGTATTCTGAGGACTTCCCTTTTTATTAACAAACTTCATGATGGAGTGTATCTGTGCCACTACTGCTCTGTGCTATTGGCTATCATCTGTCCTCTGTGTCCTGTACTCTGGGTTATGTGATGGGGATGACGCTGTGCCCATGCTTGGTCTGGTGCAAGTACATATTGCTTGACAGCCACACAAGATTCCATTTTAATGACTGTGAAACTGTGTCCTCAGGCACTAAATACCCTTAAATCTGGGGTGGCTCACACAGAGAAACCGAGTGCAGTAGCTGAATTACAAACAACTGGTGTCAGTCACTCTGGGAGATCTCACCAGAACTGGGAGCTGGTATCAAAGTAATCTCTCAGTATTCCATAGATTTATCCACTACCTAATTATTCAAATTCTTAAGCACTTCAAATTAACATTTCACTTGGACAGTATATCTGGCTGACACTGCAACTATTTCCTTTTGTTCAGTTTCATCAGGGTAATGCTGAAAGACAAGACAGCTTGGGCTGAACAAAAGATTACATTTCCCCTTCCTAGTGGCTATGTCTTTTCATGCACAACACCAGGAGAATTCGGTACAAAAAGTTATGCTAGGCAGTAATCTAACCCAAGATGTGATCTTACATGGCACAACTGATGAGTTCCTGTTCTTCTCTTTGTTGCAGTCTTTCTGAGCACTGAAGCATTCCACATATTTTGCATTACACTGTGTAACCAGCTGAAAGAGAATAAAGTAGTAAGTCAGCCCTCAGAGCGCTGTAAATGAAGAGAGAAAGTTTCTTTGCCAACTCCTGCGAAGATGCATTAGTAGAAGAATAAACTGCATTGTTAAACTTGTTTAAAGTACTCAAGTTTCCAATGGAAATCATCCTTTTCATACAACATGTTTAATAGATAAAAAGATCTCTGCGGCTCTCAGCTTTGCAACATCCTGCATATGAAGTTCCATCAAAATGTATTTTCACAGAACACTACGTTTCATTATCTTTGAGAATATATTTCACAGAATTTCAGATATGTTTAGTCAGAAGCAGGTCTTGAGGAATAAAAGCTAGCAAAATAGAGCAACAAAACTTTAATATTGTTTTTTTATTTTTTTCCCAAAATAACAGCTACATCATTCCTGCAGAACAGGCCTTTGGGGGACCCACCACACTGGCATCTGAGATCTGAAGCTGTGGGCTACATTCTCTGGTCTGCCATGTTTATTCTGGGCTGCCTAGAGGCATGAAGAGAGGCAGATTTGTATTTGAATACTCCCCCAGTACATGGGGAGCAAAGAGAGTAAAGGTGGCTTTCACATCTCCTGCACTCACACCTTGTTACCCAGCTTCATTTCACTCTAAGATGGCTGAATGTAAATTGCTCTACTGGGTCATGAGCACAAGTTATTTTCTGCCAGCTCTGTGGCAGCAACAGAAACAAGAGAAAGATCTAATAATCGTTGCTGGTCACATCCCAGTTTGAAATGCACTCTAAACAGGATAGCACTCAACTCATCTGTGCACTGGCATAAGCCCTATTAGAAGTTATGGGGATTCTAAATAACTGTGCAATGTTGTCAGAGAAAGTAATTTCTGAAAATGGCACTTAGGGTTTTTAAACTTTGGCACGAGTCATCAGAAAACATATAATTTATACATATAATTTAGAATTGTCTGTGAAAGTGCAACACTTTTTAAAATAACAAATCTTTGCCTCCTCCTGCATTTTCTGTGGGCGTGCGTGCGCTTGCACTTGTTTCTTTAATTTAGTAATTAAGCATCTGGAATGTCTTGAGTGATGGGGAAATACTGAGATTCCTACAAGTGAATTCAGATTAATTTTTTGAATAGCTTCGCACCTGGTGTAATTTAACAGCTTCAGTTCCTTGGGTAGTTATTGGGTAGTTATTAACTGAGTGAGTTTAGCTGTGAAAACAGATGTCATGTGTCTCCTTATGACACAAACTCTCACAAAATATTTTACAATGTATTCAAATAAAGTGCAATCAGAAAATCTTAAGTTTCAAATAAGAGATCTGGGAAAAAGAAATTACCTTGGTCAGGAAGGAAGCAGCCATGACATAGCAGGAAACACAACAAGCATCATGATTAGCAATAAGAAAGGCATTGTGTTTCCTGGTCTTAAAACATTTGTAATTCCTTATCTACATGAAATATCTGATGAAATAGTAGGTGGTGCAAAGAACCTTATCTCTTGTCTTTCCTCATATTTGTACACATGAGAGCCACAGTTTGGAGGAAGACTTCCAGCCAAGCTAACCACTTGGGAACATCCCAGGCCCCTTGGGAACAGGGAGACCAGCAGCACAGTCCAAACCAGTGCCCATGTCCCTCTTCCCTCCTCTGACTGAAGAGCATGAGCACTGATTTCCAACAGTGAAGCTAGGACTGTATAGGACTGAAGTTCTTAAGATGTTGTGCTGTGCTGATCAAGTTTTCTGGTTTGGCTCCTTAGCCAGGACAATGGAGAGTGAGGACAGGCCATATAAAAGAGGGTAGGAAAATTAGGTCCCTCTGGATGGCAGTGATTAAGACTTACCTTGAACTGTTTTTCTAGCCGTGTCTTCCCTCCTATGCCAGGAATGAGGATGCTGTTAACATAACTGTGCAGCTGGTTTGCAGACACTTCAGTCTCCTTCCCAAGGATGGCTTCCAACAAGGCATCATGAATAAAAATGTACTGCTCCTAGAAAAACATCAGCATGTCAGGTGGACATTTGAAATAACCTAAATGGATGTCTTTGTCTGAGGAGCAGTGCACACTAAAGGAAAGGGTGTGCAAAACAAGCCACTCATGCAAATATTGCCAAATTCAGAATAAATATTTATAAATGTAGCACATACAACTCTGAATAAGTCAAAAACAAAATCTGAAGTTTCTGATCTAAAAAAAGAGAGATATTCCAGTGCAAAAAATATCACTAATATAATTAATTTTTACAGGGAAGTAATTGGAAAAATCTATTCTCTTTTTGATTACAATGCAAAAATGAACAAAGCTTTAAATTCAACCCCACTGCAATTTTTACCTCTGTCTGGACGAGGTAGTTGCGCTGCGTCCTGATATGTTTCAGGAAACCCAGGACATTAACTGTGCTTTTGTCTTTTATCTGCTGCAGCATACTGTCTATCACAATGTAGGTACCAGTTCTGCCAACACCAGCACTACAGAGAACATAAGAGAAACCCATGAAATACAGCCAGATGAAAGCAAATGCAGAAGTAGCTAGAACAGAACTAAGCAAATATTCACATATTCCTGTTCATAGGCTTCCATTTTCCTCCTATCTTCAAACATTAAAGTTTCCCAAATATTTTGGGTTTCTGGAAATATTACCAGGTGTATAATTCCTCCCTTCTGTGGGTATTTCTGTGCTTCAAGATGAGGCTGGACACAATACAAGCTATCACACCTGTGCCAGCAGCATGAGGATAAGGCTGCTGTAGTCCTGGACTTCACACTCTGGCTGCTCACACTTGGCTCCTGTTTCCACTGCTGCAGTTACTGGTGTTGGCTGGATGAAGCCATACAGAGGTCCACCCTTTGCCAAGCTGCTGCTATGCTGGATTGCCAAGGTCACTCCAGGCTGTGAGATGGCTCTGGCTGCCTTCAGCCTTGAGTTAACCTTAAGCTGCACAGTGAAGCTGGAAATGAAAGTGATACCAGCACTTTGGGAAGGTATAAAAGGGAGCTAATCCTGTGGAGCCAGAACTCCTTACAGTGAACGAGGGCAGTCCTGGGCCAAGAAAGATGGGAGCTCTTCAGAGATTCTGCATTTCTGCTGAGGAAGGAGCTGTAACCCCCATCATCCCCTCCTCCTTGATATAGTGCTGTGCAGCCCCCTCACACAGTGATGAAGATCACATCCCTGAACCAGTATATTGACTGATCTACTGCAAGTCCTGGTGAGGGTGAGTGTGGTTCATTGGCAGTTGCATTCCCAGGTGTCCATGTAGCCACACTGTTGGTTCCCAGCAGAGGTGATCCAGGCCATGCACTGAACTGGCAGGCTACAAACAAGCTTTGACCAAGGAGCTTTCCAAATCCAGTGCAATGTAGTCCAGCAGTTCAATATCATGGGTATAGCAAAACCCTGTACCAGCTAGGAAGCTTTTGCATTGGAGCTGTTTTAAGACATAGGCAAAGTAGAGCTCATGTCTACCTGCACCCCATGGGGCTGACACACTCCTGTGTTAGTAAACACAAACACTGCAGTGTTTGTGTTAGGTGGCACGGAAGGGCACACACTGTGCTCTAGCTTGCCTTGGGTAGTTTGTCACAGCCATCGTACCTGCAGTGCACCACCACTGGTCCCATGTCCGGGGTTCTGGCTGCTGAGGATCTCCTGACGAAGGTGAGCACGGGCAGGGCGTACTCGGGCACGCCCATGTCAGGCCACTGGGTGTAGTGGTACTGAATGACAGTCCTCTCGTTCTGCCGCCCTTTGGGGTTCCCCTTCTGACCCTGGGTACAAAGGGGGTGCAGAGACAAGAGGGAGAGGAGGGAAAAGAAGCATAAAAATATCATCAGTCCCTTCTGGCTTGCTCAGCTGCAAAAGCGCTGGGCTCTGACAGAAGAAACCTGCAGCTCTGCCTGCTGATGAGTGGAGAGAGTTAGAAGAAAAATACATGTGGGAACAGGTAATAACAGCTATTACAAGGACACCAAAGCTGCAGTGCACTTGAGAAAAAGAAATACAGGCTAAACCTTAGCAACAGGTTCCTTGTAATCCCGTCTTTACTTGCTTATTTCCCACCCACATGCCTCTCCAGGCTGCTTATGCAAACGCTGAGTTTTGCTATGGTGTGCCTTGTGTCCTACACAAGCCAGAAGATGCCTGGATGGGAGCAGTGAGGGCTTGGCTCACCTTTTTCATCTTGGTGTTCCTGACGGTGAAGCGGCGCACGGTGTAGCAGGCGTGGACGTTTGTGCTCTTGAGCGTGACGATGATGTTGCCGTACTCCTCGCTGTTCTCCGTCGGCCAGTACTGATCGCATTTCCTCTGAACACAGACACAGGTGGGTGAGTTGGGTAAGGGCCTGAGCTGCTGCTTTGTATTTGTGTCTAGAGCTTTTTGAAAAAAAATCATGGCTCAGGATGTGTCCCTGTGTTGTGTTACTTATGCGTTATGTATCAGTACATATCCCCCCAAGCCGTTTAAAACAAATTCTGCCCAGGTGATTTGGGGAAGTGTTAAGATGCCACTGTAAAAAATGAGAAAATCTCTTACTCTTCCTTTTTCAACAAGGTTCGTGATCATGACAATGATTCCTGTATTTTGTTCCCAAATCATCCTCCAGAAATCTTCAAAGGTAGACTTTAAAGGTCCCTGGGTAGCAATGTAGGCTTTTGCTTTGTTGTAACCCTTCAAAGAAAACCATAATGCCAAGTGAGATGAAAGCAGTATCATGGCAGAAAAATTAATATTTTAGAGGTAACAGGAAAGGTGCTTTTCTAATTCAGAATAGTGAGGAATTTGTAGCAAAATTATCAGGTGAAGTTGGAAAATACAATCACATCACAAGTGGCAATACTTCCTTCCCGTGGAAGGATTTAAAGGTAGAGCAGATAAAAACCATTGAAACAACTTACATCAACATAATTAGCATTAATGTAGTCACTGTGCTTAGAATCTTTCCCTGGTAAAGGCCTTAGCTTCACCCTGCTGTGATCATCTGCAGGATAAAAAAGAGAGCAGAGAAACATTAGGGAAACACACTGCAGAACTGCAGGCAAACATCCCATTTCCTGGGTATCAGAGCTGCCCTCACTAATACACAGGAGAGATTGGCCTCAGACTGGAGTCAAGAGAGAGATGGGGGTATCTGTTCTTGGTCATCTGCTCATGTGCAGATTTTCATCCTTCACATCCCTTAAAGTATGTGGTTCATGCTGGGACAGCTTCTCTTTAAAGGGCACTGGAGCCTCAGGAGCACAATTTCTAGAATCATCTACATCACTCAGGGTTAGTGAGATTCAAAGAGCCAGGGCACCCCACGGGGCTGTGAAACGCTGCCTCTGCTTGGCTCAGCTCATTATCCTCCCCTCAGTGCTGGGCTCACACAGCTCTGCTGGCTCTGGGAGCTGAGTGAATGTCCTCACTCCTTCACCACCATCATCACACCATGAGGACAGACTTGAGGCTGTGATCTTTAGCTCCTCTTTTTGTTTCACTCAAATGCTTGACTCCGCCTTAAAGCAGGAAAAAATCATAGTCCTGCTCCTAGGCAGAAGCACTGGGCTGTGTGGTGCTTCCAGCTCATGCAGGGATGAGACGTGAGCCAACTTCAAGTATAAAGACAGGTTTCATTTGCTTTCCTTGAGGACCAATGGAGAGAGAAGATCCTCCAATCATAATCTGGAGGACTGAAATGCCTGCTTCAATCCTCCTTCAATGTTACATTTCTGTACATAGAGAGATGAGACTTCTAAGTCTAAAATCAGAGCTGGGACAAGCTCAATGAATGCCTTTGCCCAAGGCCACACAACAAGTCTTTCACAGGTCTGGGAATTGGTCCTCAGCCAGTACCTTGAAAATTTGTTAGGGACATGCATTTCCTTCCTATGCCATCAAAAGCAGTCAAGATTTACTGCAATGTTTACGAACACTGTGACTTTTTACCAGTGGGCTCTCCATGTCTGTCCCTAAACCACAATGACAGTTGCATCTGCCATCCATTCCACATAAGAGAACAACAGGGAAAAAGTTCCTGTACTTCCATCTCAGGTAATTTGCATTCTAGAGCAGAGTCCAGATTTGCAGTTCTCTGAGGGATACAGGCAAAGCCTGCTCTGTGCTACAAAGATCACTATTTGTCCAAATCCTACACAGAGCTAAAGCAGTTTGAAATATAGCAGATACACTCCGCAAGATTTAGCACCTTTGGGACTGTAGGGTAATCCCAGGCATGATCAGTAAAACTCTTTGCTCCTCCAGGCACTTCCCCTAGGCCAGTTTTCAGGCATTAGCAGGCAGGAGAGCTCTGATCATCAATTTATCCCAGTTATTCCTCTGCAAAATTTCATACCAGATTTCTACAACTATGCTTGGACATTCAAGCTGTGAAACATTTTAAAACAAAAGTTGAGTGAAATCCTGGCCCCAGAGAAGCCAAAACATTCACTGCCTTTAACCGGGAAAGGATCTCCCAGCCACACTTTCACATGTTTATTACACCCTGTGTAATAACGTAGCCTGGAACCACCTGACTGTCCCAGTCACACACACACTGCAAGAGGAGAATGCCCTTTTGGGTTATTCATTGTGCTTAGGCCAGTGCTTACTTACAGGCCAGGATGTTGATGTATCTGTTCTTGTGCTTGTTGTCGGGGTGGTTGGAATGCTCTGCAGTGATGTTCATGTCAGCCGTACAGCGCTGCACTTCCTAGGCAGAAAAGTTATTCACATGGAAAATTTGTCAGTCAAAAAAACCCTGAGCTTTCTCTCCTTTTGCAACAGCTCATGGAAAGCATGTTCAAAGTCTCAGAATTTTAATTGCTGGGTTAAACACGAAGTCTTTCAGTATTGTCCTGTATGTTGTGGTCTCACACCGAGCCACGTCAGCTGTCCCTGGTCATGCTCCTCTCCACAGGCCTGGGGACAGATGAGCACCCTGAGAGCCAGCTGTCCCTTCTGACCACCAGTCCACCACCTTCTGCACTGCATCTCCCGCCATGCCCCACTCTGTCCCTCCTCGGGGAGCTAAGATAGGGTCCCTCAGATGCAAGTGCAGTGTAACAAACCAAGAACAAAAAACATTTCCACAGAAGACTTTTGATCACTGGACAACTTATCTGCTTATAACCTCTCAAAATGGGGTTTCTGACATTTAAGTTTGGCACTGACCTTTTGCTAGTTCTCTGCAGAGAGATGCCTTTTGTAAAATATAAATAAAAGAGATCTCTGAAGATAACAATGAGGGCTTTAAATACCACTGCCTGGATGCTGATTAAGAGCCCTGATCCAGTGAAGAGAAGGTTGCAGCCATGTACATTTACAAAGCAGAGAGACCAGGGTGCTCATGAAGCCAGGGATGCAGATGTCTGTCTAGCTGGGGCTGTAGGTTAAATACCCAGTTCCCTTGGAATTTTTAAGTTCTTATCCCACTCCTTGCTCTGTTCAAAAACAGAATACACAGCTGTTGGAATGGGGCAATGGAGGGTGCCCCAAACCTTTTTTTGACTCCAAAGTGAAGCAGCCATCACCCTAGAGAGCTACACCCTTCAGAGACTGCCCTACAAACTGAATCACTCAGGAGTCTTTTCATTTCCAAGATACACCTTTTTAGCATCTGTTTCACCATAATCTTCCTGAAAAACAGAACCTTCTTTTTATCACTGGCATAAATATTATTCATTTAAAGATATATTTTTGAAAAAAAAAATTAAAATTTGAAGTTTATGAAGTTGTGGAAGAAATTATATTTATTCAAATCTTTTGTGACTCTCAGAAATTGCACCAAACAGAACCAATTTCCCCCCAGGATATGTGAGGAAGTGCCAAATTACTTTGTACTTTAGACTTTAAAAATAACAGTATAGAACCTAAGAGGCAAAGTCATTAGGAGCTCACAGCTGCTACAAAGATCACGAGCTAAGTGACAGAGAAAAATTATCACAAGAAATGCTATACAAACAGCAGATGTAGGAGTTCAGCGTTATGCAGACATTTCACCAAGGACTTGCATAGCAATTTTGATATCTTCCCAACATTTACATTTTAAAAGTGCAAAGTATACTAAAACCTTGTACGTTTTATAGCTTTTATATCCATGTGACACTCTCAAATAACAATTGCTTCTCTCTCTCTTCCCAACCCTCCACAGGGAGAAACATACTGCGCTCAAGGAGATGAGCTGAGCAAAGACAAAGACGAATCAAGCAAAACTCTCAGCTGGCCCTAATGGAATTTTCATAGTTCCACTTCTATCAAATAAAAAAAACATATTAAAGTGTGCTCTTCCCCTAATTCTGCCTGTCAGCTCCCGTAAGCAAGGGATTTCAGATAACACAATAGGCAGGATCAGTTCAGCCTAAGTCATGGTTGGAAAAGCAGCGATATTTACAAGTTAGGTTGATTTAATGTAATTTTGTTTTACCTATATTTTCATTTAGAAATCATACAACATCACTGCTGTACTGTTACAGGTCACTCCTAAAAAATACCCTGCCTGCTTCTGAAAAGCCTCACATCAAACCCTACATCTCTGCAACACTATAAAATTCTTTTTAGAAGTTATTGGCATTGAAAAATTTATGCCAAATGCTGTAGAATTTAATACAGATTAATCCAATAAGGTTCTGTGGAGAATACTCTGAGAAGTTATAGAATTTAATAGGGAATTACCTCCCTGCTAAGGAATTTTCTCTGACAGTTTAAATACTACATAGTAAATGTATAATTTTCTATTAAATTCTATAGGATTTTTCCATAAGGGAATTGTTGGGGAGGTTAATCATTTTAATTAACCTTTTTATGTTGATGGTGGCTGTTTCCTCCACTGTACATGTTCCCAGCTGGCCAATATAACGTTAATAGAAGAGGAAGATTAAGCTAAGATGGTGAAAAACACAGCAGTGGAAAAGGAGGTCTGATGCTGTGAGAGCTGATGATCTGAAAATGGCTTTTCTTAACACATAACATTCTAAATGGTTTTTAATACTCTGGAAAGCTGTTGTAATGGTGGATTCCTATATGTACACAATGCAGAACCATAGCAAAAGGAGACTGTTACACAAAAGCTTCCCCTTGCCAATACACTGCAGCTATTTTTGTCTTTTTAAAGTCTTCGCCCTCCCCTCCAGTCCAGGACACAGCCAAGGCTTTGGGACACTGAAGCTGTCAGTGAGAAGGGGACTGAGGACATCCTCCAGCTCCTCCTGGCCTGGGTTTGGCTGTGCCAAAACCCAGATGGGGTTGAGAGCAGAGGGTGGGTATCCACGCTCTCCTACCCTCCAAGGCTCATCTCTCCAAATCCTAACAGCGAATTACTAAACCACAGGCTCCCCCCACCAGCCAGTAAGGAATAACTTCACATTCCTCTGGTATTAAAGCTGAGGTGCTCGCCTTTCATCAAAGCACAGGAGGCTGCAAGGAGACAAGACTAGTTGCAGTCTGTTATCTGTGCCTCTGTTCAGAGTATTATTTACCCCTTGGCAGAAGAGGACACCCCACTGTTAATAAATAACACCCTGGAGAAAGTCCCCAAAAGTCCTCATCTTAATTATGCCATTTTACCACATTTATGTATATGTCATATTTACTTTCCCAGCATTTTCTGTTGCTTATGCAATGAACACCCTGGGATTTCTAAACCTTCCTGGCTACCAAGTCCTTCAGTTGCACTAAAAACATCACCATGATTGCATTACTACTAAAACCTATGTTTGCAGGCAGGTCATCAGGTCAGGGCTGCTCACTGCAGCTCAGCCTAAACAAAGTCCTCTCCCAGCAGGCACAAAACTGTTACTGGCACCTTGGAGTAGGACAGATAGTGTTTGTATCACCACATTCATAATTCATCCATAAACTTTTCATCTCTAGAATATTTCCTTTGGCTTTCCTTAATCCTGCTTAGTCTCCTCCACTGATTTTAATGATGGCTGGCTTGCACACTGCTGCTCCTCATGTTTAACTTCCCAGAACACATCACTGTCCCAGGATGAATGGATACAGGCTTTATTCTGTCCTTTCAACTTAATCATTGACAACCCCAGAAACCAAAGTACATGGTTTCAATTGACTGTTAGTTACTGTAAGAAGTGTTCTAGTCTGTACTATTATGGCTAATTTACCTTTTAATTATATTGTCCATGCTAATGCTAATTGGAATTTGATACACCCAGGTTTAACGACCCATTTTAATTGCCTTTCTGAAACAAGTTACAGATTAGTTTCTTCTAAACTTCAAAGAATTTCCATTTAAGTGTAAAATCAAACTGCTCCAGTGTCTTGCTGGCAGTATGAGGTTCTGAGCAGGATTTTTTGCTACAGTGGCTGAGCAGGAACTCGGTCTCTTGATCTGGCCTTGCAAAGCACTGCTGCTGTTGTTTCCCATTACTTCAGGCTGATGTCCTGGCAGGGGCTGAACTGTGAAAGCCTATGAATAGCAATGAGGAGTCACAACAAAAAAGGATCCTAATCTGAGCAACTAAACCTGAGAAGATCCGTAGCTGTGTTTTGCTATTAACGTTGGTATTTTTCAGCACGGAAGCATCCACCCCCAATATCAGTTTAGATCTATTATTTTAATCCCAAATTACAAGAATTCTGTGGTAGTGCTCTTTCTGTTTGTTTTATCACAGCAAACATGAAGACAGCATACCAACAGAGACTGCAGATAGTATTTGAAGATATCTCCCAGGAACAGTGTAGATTTCTGTAATAATTTAGCACTGGTATAAACTCTCCAACAGCACTCGAGAGAGAGGTGAGTTGGGGACAGCCTAGAAAGAGGTGAAAATAAACAAACCAAAAGCACTCAACACAGGAATAACATCAACAGATAGCTAAAAACTCCTGTAAAATGCATGAGGGAGGAAAGGATGTTGGGACAGAGGTGTCAGTCTGACCAAAACCTTGCATTGCCCAGCCAATGGCTCATCCAAGGGGGGCTTCTAGGCACAACCTTGGGAATGGCTGTGGTACTGTGGTTAGTGAGAGCAACCCCAGATATCTGAACTTCTTTTACTGCTTCTCTTCATCTCTTAATTCACAACGCCAGTTTCTCAGGGTAGGTGAAGCAGTGAGATAAGAATTGAGAACTCCAGGAAGGCCCTGTTCTGCAGCAATCCTTCCTCCTCCAGCTTCACAGTGCTGCTTCCCTCTGGTTTCAGGACAGCAATGCACAGGCTGAGAATACCTCTAGTTAAGGCAGTTTTGGGCCAGGTTATAAAACATTCCCAATGTAGTACTGCCTGCTAGCAGCATGCTTTTGAAATGGCATCTTTCTGCTGCCAAATTCCTTGGTATAGATGCAGCTACAAGCATGTGCCTGATGTGAGCTGTGTCTAATCTGTAGGGATGTCAGGATAACTACACTGGGTTTTTAGTATCTCAAGAAGTGTGCAAAGTGCAGCATTATCTGTTTTCAATGCAACCCATTGCTAACGTTCTGAGGTCCCCAGTTAAAAAGAGCCAGTGACCCCTGCCCTGAGCATCAGCAACCGTGAGAATAACGTTAGCAAATCCCTGCCACATTGCTGGAAATATAGATTTATGTTATTTTCTTACATTTCAGGCCATTTAGAAGAAGGTGCCACTGGAGTATAAAGATATTTTCAATTTATGTGATGAGGGAGCTAGACAGCCTGCCTCTGAGTTCAGCGAGCCTGTTCAGACTCCAAATTGGCAATGAATCATTATGCTCACACGGCCACAGGCAGGAGAGGTCTGCAGAGATTGCATTCCCCTCTCTAACTGCTCCTGCAGCAGCACTGACCAGCCCACTCCAGAATTACAGAGGAGGGAAGTAAAACTCCCTGATCTCAAAAATCCAAATACTGCATTAAAGTGTAAAAATTCACAGTTAGCTTTGGGGATGGAAGGTGATTTCTTGGCTTAGTGTTCCTTTCTTAGAGCAAAAGGACATGATTACTCAAAAAAACTTCCTGTGTTATTCCAGTAACCGGCCAGGGGGAGGGAGTGAAAAGCTCTGCTGTGGGAGGTGGCACTTCACACTCTTTTTGATACAGGAATTTGGAGGGCACATGCCCTATATAGTCAGGCTATCAGGGGAATAGAGGATGACAAATGTGACATCAGTTTTTAAATTGAGATCCAGAAGGGGTTTTAGGCAGCCCACTATTTCTGACTTCTCTGTGGGGCAAACCGCAAGACTGCAATAGAGGAGCAGAGCTGGTGAATGCCTTGAACACACTGGGGAGAGGTCCCTGAAGAAGTCAACAGGCTGCCTAGAAGAGAGCAGCATATCAATTTCTAAAATGTGTGAAAAGGCCTCTCAGAAAGTATTACTTAAAAACGTGTTCTGATTTTGGAGCAAAAAGAAAACTCACCTTTGTGCACCACCAGGGTAGAGGTGGGACTGACCTGCTCAGGAATTGCCAGTGTTCAGCTTACACTGGTGGGACCTTACAGGGACGTAACCTATTCATAAGTGGATTGCAGAGGAGACAAAGTGCGTTTACAAGACCAAATTATTCAGGATAATTAGAAGGAAAGCTATCTGTGAAGGGAAGCTGAACAATCTGGCAGCACTGAGTGGCCGAGTGACAAAATGGCAAATGAAATGCAATGCTGATAAATGCAAAGTGATGTACTTGGAGAAAAACAACCTTAACTACACATACATGCTGACAGGTTCCCAATTTGCTATTGCCATACAGTGATGAGGCCTTGGGGTCACACTCAACAGTTTTTTGGAGGTGTCAGCTGAGTGCTCAGTAGTTGTTAAAAACCAAATACTATGTTAGGAAGGAGAAAAGTAGTAGAAAACTGAAAACATCACTGAACTCTACATCAAAACCACCTGCCATATACTGTGCACAGCTGTGGTCTTCCCATCTTCTGACAAGGTTATGGTAAAAGAAGATAAAAAGGTACAGAGGGGATGACTCAATGCAAGTCTGGAGTGGCTTCCTCCAAAAAACAAAGTGAATAATTTAGATTTCTTCAGATTTGAAAATGGATTATTAAAGGGGAATATAAAGGCAGACAGAATCATGTGAGTAAACAGGAACGCAGTTTGTAATGCAAAAAGTAGGAGGCACCAAGAGAAGTTATTCAATATAAATTAAAAGCAAAAGGAAGTCTGTTCTTGTGGAACAAATGGTAGAATTCATTGCCATGGGATGCTTTGGACACCAGAAGCCTAAAAGGGTTCAAGAGACAATTAGAAATTTATGGAAGAAAGGTCTATCAAAGACTGCTAGATGTAATGATGCCAAGAAAATCCCTGGCTAGACAAGGAATAGATATAATCTCTGGCTCAGGAAGCCTTTCAGTCTCTGTTCAGTCTTCCCCTCAACCTCTGCCCCAGTGCCCCTGTGGTACCTCATCCTGTACACCACAGCAAGACAGTGCTGGAGCTACCTGAGAGCAAGCCAAAAACCTTTCCTGAACATTTTTAGTCTACTACTGAACAAACTCCAAGGTTGAATACAAAGAGTTATGTCAGAGACTAGCACTACTGATACAGGATCTTTATTTTAAAAAGCTATCTGTTGTTCAATATTAAATTGGGTCCTGTATTTCCAATTTATATAAAAAATTGAAAATTCACAGGACTCAGAGGAAATCTTTAAAATTCTGTATATATATGAAAGCCCAGCTATCATCAGACAATAAAGCTGGTACTTGCACTACAATTACCCAACGGGAATAAGAATTCATTTTAGATGTACTTTCCAAGGGAAGATTTGTGAGTTCAAAGTCCTTTTTTCCTCTCCACATAAAATGCTTCCTAAGCACATTCACAAAATATTTAGCTGTAATTACAGCTCAATTTAAGAGGAGGAGGGAGTATTCACACAATTTACTTTTAAAGGAATCTTCTTCCTGCAAAAACCAACCCAACACAGCCCTAAATATGCTGCCAAAAACACAGGAAGTGACACCAAAATCTAGCAACAAACAAGTGGAGGATGTTCACCTTCCACATTGGGCAATGTATGTGTGTGCCTAGCTTAGTCTTTCCTTTTGCAGCTTCTACCTTAAACCTCCTGCCACAGAAATTTCTGAGGAGATTTTTGATCGATTTATTTCTTTTTTAAACAAAATCTCATGCACTGGCTGCCTTTGGGAGGATTTATTTATTCTGCACTATTGATCACATTATTTCAGCACCTCCTCACCTTCCCCTTTTAGCTGTAAAAAAAGCCGTATTTTTTTGTATGACTGCAGAATCCATTACTTCTTTTCAAAAGTTCCACAGGCATAAGGCACTATATGGCTATGGTACTTTCCACCTAAGGCTAGCAGCCCTGGATTTTCTGTTTTAGCTGGAATGCTATTATTTCTCCATAAAACATTAGCTAAGTGTTCCCCATAGCTGGGAGATGCAACTCCAGCACACGGACACGTGGATCTGACTGGATGTGAGAAGCTGCACTGCAGCCACGCCAACAGCTACTGAATAAATGTAACCTTGGGTTCCACTGTCCCTCAGCCACTCTCCAAGCTGGGGCTCTGACCTCTGAGTCAGTCTGGGCACTTGAGAAACATTTTACCTATGGGCTCTGTGAAAAATCCTGGGTTTCAAATCAGGCCCACGAGGCCTCAGCAGGGCAGAGCACCAGCAATGAAGGGGAGCCGGGTGGTTTATCCCAGACAGATCACCTTGTTCCTCCTATTCCTACTCCTTACTCCAGCAGGAGATGTCATTTACATTTAGGAAGCTGAGACCTCAGCTATGGAGAAATACATCTGGAGTAGCTATCCTGACTTCAAAGCAGATGCTCCAAGTTTTAAGCCAGCACGGAGAATAGAATTTGGTGCAGGCAGTGCAGTCAGAGGAGTTTAACTTCCCTTTGGAGGGGACCCTGTGCTCCCCAGAATGGGACTAATTGGCCAAAGCTCTCTCCAACTAGCTGCCACAGCACAGCACTCACAGCAGGGAACTCCAGGAGGAAGGGAAAAAATAAGGCTATTAGAGCAGTGTTTTTCTTTGCTAAAACACAGGCAGAAGGTGTCCAACATTTGTTAATAGCAGTGATTCTCTGACAGCTGAAGCAAAGCTTGCTTAAAGCCAGTCCAAGTTTACAGATGTGTTGTTGATTATTTTGAATAATTAAATGGTGTAAAACCCAGCTGTGATGAATAGCACTGGGGTCGCAATTCATAAATAATTGAGAAGAGTGAGTCGCATTTGATCATCCTGATCAAATTCTACTCTCTGGAGAATAAATGTTTGTCCTGAATACCATCAACATTGTTAAATGCCTCAATATTCCTGCTCAGCCATCCAGCCAGCAGTCAATTGAACTAAATCACTTTAACACCTTACACATTTGCCTTCCTCATGAATACAAAATGTTTCTAACTTACACAATGCTTTTTTGGCATCAGACAAAGCAGACACTCTTTATAGACAGTAACCAAACAGCAACAATAAACGTTCTAAATGATCCCATTAAAAACAATTCCTGCATACAGTCTTGTCTTTACAGTGCAGTAAGCAAAGAAGCAGTAGATATAAGGCCACCTATTTTGGTTCAGTGCCTTGTTTGTAAGGAGAGCTGCTGCTCTGATCCACAGGCAGCAGGCAAACACACTTTCTTTTGCTCGTGGGGAAGTCAGAAGTGCCACTCCATGAGGTTTCCTGGGGCTTCTCCTGTTTCTCAGTACTTCCAAATGTTCAGCAGTGACCGTGATTAGGCTAAGTGAAGGAAAAGTTTGACTGCTGTCTTATGATGCATGATGTTTACCATGCTTGCATAATATGGGTTTGGTAACCCAGAGGTAGAAAACTACTTACACTACATTGGAATTATCTCCAAATGACAGCATATTTATAGGTCAGAATCTGTTCTATACAGATAACAAGATGCAAATTTAAAAATAGTCACATTAGGTAAATACCACCAACTAAACCCCAAATCCTTTCTCCTTGGTTTTACTGGTAAATAATCAATGACTTCAATAGCAGTCTGTCCTGTCTGAACAGAGCATGAACAAGGACTCAAGGAACTAACTCACAGTTTGGGTTTTATCAAAGACCAAATTCTACTACTTTTATTCATTGCAAGCACTGTTTCACTCAGGGGATATATGACTTTTCAGATGACCAAGAG
Source organism: Pyrgilauda ruficollis (assembly GCF_017590135.1). NCBI lineage: Eukaryota > Metazoa > Chordata > Aves > Passeriformes > Passeridae > Pyrgilauda > Pyrgilauda ruficollis. The sequence continues at coordinate 7,338,104 of NW_024508101.1, forward strand.
GACCAAATTCTGGAGCAAGAAGAGTAAAATAATTGTAAGAAAACCCTTGAGTTAAAAATGACTGTTTGTATCTTCATGTTGCTCCTGGGGGCTTGCAGGCAGCTTTTCCTATTTAAGAAAAACCTAGGAAGGCTCCCCCTTAAAGGCATCAAATCTGTGGTGGTTAGAAAGCATCTGTAAATGTCCAGTCCCGCACTGCTCATAGCTGATGGAAAATTGGCATCATCCTGTTTCTTCTGATACATTTGAGCACTGCATTTACCTGACATGACAGCCTCACACAGATGTCACCTGGTCCCCAATTATTAATACACAATTAACTTTAGGAAAACAACATTTTATTGGTGGGTCATTAAATCGTACCTCGAAGTCTTCTGAGAACCCATGCTGGTTATTAGAATACAGCTCACTGATGTGTTTAACAAACTGCTTGACTGGAATTGCTTCCATATCATCTGTAGGAAAAAAAAAAAAAAAGAAGAGATACTCAGAGTTGTTCTTTGTTTCATACATAAAACTTGAGGAGAGGAAGTTTTCACTCTATATCATTTAGATCACAGTTCCCAGGGGCAGAGCTAGTTCAATGTGCAGTAACAAGAACTCTTGATAAATCTGGCCAGTTTCGAGGTAAACGTTTCATTGTATTTCCAATTCTAAGCACTACAATTATAAATACTGAGAGCCTGTTCCCTGGGATGCTGATTTACAGAGAATTTAAGTTCAAGGATAATCAGCTCTTGCTCAGTTTGAAGATGGCTGTAGATGGGATGAAGACACCTCCTCTCTTTTCACATTATATAAAAAGAACAAAGAGACTCCAAATGTGAAAATACAGTTGACAATTACTCCCACTAAGTTCTACCAGACTGAGCAAACACACAGGCTTTTCTTATTAAAGTTATTAACTTTTTCCCTTTCACACAATAACAGAATCCAAATGGACTTATGAAACTGCTTCTAAGCAAAAGAGCAGGCAAACACAACAGCCACTCTGATTTGAGTTCTCTCTCATGCCAAACATTATTCATAACATTGAATATTATTGAGTATCCCACTGGACCATTTGCTCTTGCACAGCACAGTGCAGTGCCACCCAATATATCAGTAAATCACCCTTTTATGTCTTCTTACAAGAAAGAAGTTGAAGAGTGAAACTGAAGACAAACAAGACTGTTTTGAGCACCTGGGACTCCAGGCAGATTCTAATAAAGCTGGGGTGTAGGATGGCTGCATTATTCCTCTGTTTAGCTCTCAAAAAAGGCCTGGATATTGTTATGACCACTACTGCAGTTGGCAGAAAAACCGTGCTTGCCAAGATTTACCAGTTAATATTTTCAGTCTGGCATTTAGAATATGCAAATTGCTATACAACTGTGATTAGTTGCAGCATGTGAAATAATCTATTGCCTGATGGCTACTATTGTCTGATTGCATGATTTTATGGCAATACCCTGTATTTATATAATCCATTTAATATTCTTCTGAAGATAGTATCTAGGTTATGTTTACTCCCAGTAATTCACTGGTGTATTTTTGCTCCCATTTAGCAGACATATGGTTTGGTGCTACAGCTGCATTATAATCTGGATTCTTTTCCTTTTAAACATCTACATTATGATAGAAAAAATCCAAATATTTCTACAGATACTTAGCAAAATTTAACGATAAATAAATAGATGTGACATTTACTGTATTCAGAGTGAAAGATCTTTGGCAGCTAAAACCTCTAAGCTGTCACATACGCTTTTCTTAGCAAAGGGTATGAAGATCTGTATGTGTAAATGAGGTTCTACTTTGGCAAGAATTTTATAGATCCCTGACAATCTGATTTCTTTCCAGCTGATGGCAGTTAATATTGACCATGTCATTACTTCTCTCCTTTTATTTTATAAGGTAACACTCTAAGGTGGCTTTTTGCATCTATTGACATTTTCAGATATTAATCAGCTGTCTTCTATTTTATTTACAAGGGCCAATTGTTAAAGATATATTTGCAATCTGGTCACCTCACAGTATAGTAATTCTACTTTAATTAACCACATGCTCATTTACTGAATAATACAGAATTCAAAACATTTGACAAGTGTATGCTCTTCTTAGCAAAATGCTGCAGCCTGCAGAAATGCTGGCATTTAAAAATATTTAACTGATAACATTTATTCTATATAATATTGGGAATATCATCATCTCACAACATTTATATCAATATTTTCACAGCCAAGACATTTGAATGGAATGATCCGTAAGAATCATAGAAATCTGTAGAATAATACTGTAAAACAGTATTTTCTCTTGTGAAAAGTAACCCATACATCCTAGATTTCCTTGAAAATAGCTTCTGCTATGATAGCAATTGCATTTAATCTCACAAGAGAAGCTCCACTGTTATAATTTGGTTTTTTTCCTTGCATAGTTTTAGCTCAACTGTGACCAACCAAGGTAAAGGATTGGCTGCAGCAGACCAGTGTGTCCAAGCTAATTTTTCAGAAGGCAGAATTTAACTTTAATTGTGATCTGTGAGCCAAAAAATGCATTAGAGATAACATGCTCTCCAGTCCATTGAATTCCCACCAATTTCAAGGATGGGTCTGCACCAGAAATCCATGGCAAAGCGTGGTTAGTTTTCTTTTTATCATCATCACTGCACGGTGGCAGTATGTCTCCACCTTTACAGCCACTGCTACTTCACTTCTCTCCTGTTAACTGTCCTTTACTGCTTCTCCTCCCTTTTCCCTCTTCTGCATTTTCATTCTAACTCTCTCCAGAAGCCTTAACCCAATGCAGTTACTTACCATATTTGATGACATGGGTAACAATTACACATTAAATAATTAATTAGGAAGTATTGTTGACATATGAGCTCACTGGGTCACAGGGAAATGAAGGTGCCCATCAACTCAGGAAAACCATGCTGGAGCAAACATAATTATTACACACCAGGAAGATTAAAATAAGAACCATGAACATTAAAAACTTAAAAAACAGTTTCAGGTTTCCAGATTTCAAACTGGTGGGGTAACATGATCCAGCATGGTCTGTGACTGGGACAGGCACAGCCCTGAGGGGATGGGCAACCTAGAGGGTGGTAGGATGTGGCTGGTGCTCCCTGCACAGCCACCCTGCTCCAGCTGATGGCCACAGGAAAGCAGCTGCACAGGACATAGAGCCTCTCACATGAACCAATGCAACAGGAAAATGCTGAAGCAATCTGGGCCAGAATTTTTCTATTCATAACCTCCAACTCCAAACTCCTGCCCAGGAACACAAATCACTTTAGCTTTATACAGGCACGCTTGGCCATGGGCAGCTTGCCAGGCCTCTGGCAGAATGTGTGCTAACACGCCCAGCACTCTGGAATGGCCTGAGCTGGCATTATCTGGAGATGGCTGTGACCTTCTCCAGGAAAACCAACAGATGTAGCTAGATGCACAGAATCTGATTTTCCTTCTGCTATCGTCAGCCCACAGGCTTTGGTTAAGCCTTCTTTCCATCTTAAAGCAAACAGACTTAAATGACTGTAATTCTTTTAGTCGATTGAAGAGATTAATAGAATCCTATAATGGCTAATTAGCAGCTCTCCATTGTTCTGTGCATATTCACTTTTGCACTATATACTTTTTCCCATCAAGAAGCTGGAGTGACGTTTGATATTGTCAGTGCAATCCATACGTTTTGCAAGACCTACACATTATTCAAAGAGAAGAGGGAGGTGTTTTAATAACATACCTTCACCTCTAACACTGCAGATATAATTACATTTCTGTCTAGCTTAGGTTTAGCCATCTGTTTTATCAGTGTCAATAAAGTGATTCTGGATTTACTTCACCGTGAAATATGAGCTGAATCTGGCACCATAATAATGTACTAACCCTTTGTGTTACACAGAGAAAGAAGTATACTCAGATAGACAATATTTTAGTAATATTTTTATAATCAGGTACTACCAAAGCTGACATGTGGTGGGATATGTTTAATTTCTGTGCTAAATATTTAACATATTGGTGGATTTCCCATCTTCACTTGCTGGCCCAAGCGAAGCACCTCAGAGGAGTATCAAATAAACCCAAAGGGGAGCAAAAGACAACTCACTTCCTGCCACAAAGAGACAATGCCAAGAAGAAAATAATGTTTGTTTAAAAAAATGACTGGAAAGGAAAACCTTCACTAACACCTCCTTTTTAAAGAAATGGCAATTGCAAATGCAGAATATTTAACACATTCCTTTATAAGACAGACACCTTCAAAAGAAGCCCAAAGCATACAGAAGCAATAAGGTTTGAACAGGGTTACATTTTAAGTTCGGATAATTAGTAATCCTACCAGGAAGGATTTTCCCATAGCTCCCACTTAATAAGCTGCCTTTGTAATGTTAAAGCAATAGGGGCCAATTTTCAAAGAAAAATAGGATATCCTATCAGAAATGACATTTCCACATAATAGGGTCTCAGATTCATTTTGATTCATTTATAATCTGAGAGCTCACTGGATAGTTTAGTGGCATTGTATTGGAATAGATGGGTTTGGGTCAGGAATTAATGAAGAAGGTCAAAACCAAAGTGCTTCCTCATATTACCTTTGTTTAGATGGAGTTTTGGTGTTTCTGAAGACCAGACGTTTGACACATGAAATAGCCTTGGTAAAAAAATTCTCCATGTCTTTTGTTTTGTCTGTAAAGGCTTTCTGGTCTGCAGCTATTACCTTACCCAGCCTACTAAATCCAAAATACTCCCTGAATCTTATGCCTTATTCTTAATGTGAAAGCTTATCTGGTTGGTTTGCACTTCAGTCTCTCATTTACAAAGCCACCTGGATTCATGTGCCATGGCTGTCATGTGCCTTGGTCCATCTGCTCCCACAGCAGCCACTCTCTGCTCTGTGCCATCCCTGCATCCCAGGAGCACCTCCATCAGTCCTCAGTGTGCTCTTCACAGCTGGCTCCAGCCACAGAATGAAGGGATTCAACCACTGCCCTCTCTCTCCCTGGGAGGCTAAGCACTGATCTGAATCCACCTGCTGAGCTGGCTGATGACTGTAAGAAAAGATTGCTTGATTTGTGGGGAAGGGGAAGAATTAGTTGTTGGTGGGGTAGATGGGTTGAGCCTATTCATTAGGATGATGAATAGTGAAGTGACAGGGAAACTTCTCTTTCTGAAGGCAGCACAAACCTAACTTGGCTTATGATGATCATTAAATTAGGGACGTTGATCCTGAACATAGAGAATCCACTATGAACAGTGTATCCTTGCAGTTCTCATTTTCTGCAAAAAAGTCTTCCCAAAATATCTACCAGTAGAATTGTAACAGGACAGGATTTGATCTCTTAACTCACTGAAAAATGCCTTCCCATATCCCTAGCAAACAAGCACCTTTCTGTTCCCAGCAACATTCAACACTGGGATGTGACTTCATCTTTCTTTCCTAGGAAGAACATTGAATGCAATCAATGGATTTTTAAAAATTAATTATTAAACTTCACCTTCAGTGAAGTTTCATGGGTTTTTTACTTTTTACAAGGCAGGATGGAAAAATTCTGCAAGCATCTGGAATACCTAGCATCAGTATATTTAGGATGCATTCCACTTAAAATGGAATCTAAGAGCCATAGCATAAGCTACAATACATACCAGAGTGAAGGCTGCCAGAGCTATGGCAGTAGTGTGCAGTGTGATATTCTGTCTCTACAAGAGTGGCTGAGCATACAGAACACTGCCAGGATGAATAGCACACCCTTGGGCAAAATTCTGCCCCAGCAGAGATTATTAAAAATTCCCATCAACTCAACTGTCCACTTCTAGAGAAAAGCTTAGACAAAATGATATAAACCTGCAGATTGAGCATCCACTCCAAAGTGAACATACTTAAAAGGGCTTGAAACTTCACACGCTGCTCAAATTTTGGCACAGATTGAATTTGAAATGTCTGAGCAGACAAAACTAGCCAGCCCTTGCCCCAAGTCATCCAAATACTGGACTCTATGAGTAATTCCACACGTAAAACAGGGAAGTGCCCAGCTTTCTTCAAACCATTTTAGATTTAATGCAGTTGAATTATACATTTATATTGTCAGAGCCTTTAATTCTGCATTATACTGGCTTTCCTTTCATAACTAAAATAAGAATGCAACTGAAGACATTGTATTTCAATTGGAATAATTAATATTTCTGACTGATTGCATCTACTTGCTGTATAAAAGTTTCCAGAAATATAATAACAGTTTTATTTGTATAATGTTAGTATCAATTAATTTATGATAAACCAAAGTCATTTAAAAGCCTTAGTATAGAGAAGGTCTCTGCCTTCTGTGGAGTTCAAATCTCCATAAATACTCTAAAGACTACTGTAATGCAATAGGTTTCATTCTAGGACATCAAAATACCTGCTGAAGATCTCTTAAGGGTGGCATTCTCCTGAAGTCACTGACCTCAATAATTAAGACAAATTATAAATTAAAATGAATTAAGATGAATAAGAACTCATTAAGAGTTGATTACTGTGGACACTATTCTTCATTATTGCTCATGCGTTTATGAAGTACTATTTTTAATGAAAAGCACCTTTCAAAGTGAAAAGGCATAGAAAACACATTTGAAAGTCCTGGAAAGATGGGCATGCTGAAACAAAACAGGAGTCCTTTCAGCAAGGTAACTGCTATCTATTTGTTATAATTAAGTCAAATGAACACAAGGGCAGGCTTCTGATAAAGGGAAGATATATGAAAAAGCAGAATATGGAAAACCACCTGTGTAATTCTAAAGCTGCGTTCATCTCTCTTGCTTCAAGACTTAATCTACTACAATGCTATTAGCCATGTGTCAGTCAGGAATATAAAGATGTTAATGATAAAATTTTATACATGTCAAAATAAGAGCTCACTTTGAATCTGCTTGTACAAAGATTAGGTTATCATTAATTATAAATGTAATAGAAATACACTTCTTGCCTTTAAGCAAAAAGCTAATTTCAGTCCAAGAGAATGAAATAATGTGAATTTCCCCTTAGCCCAGATATTAAATATGATCTTATTTGGTATTGCCAGCTAAGGAACACCATTTTAATCTCACACATTTCCATCCTCAGGTCCTAGTCCTGCCATCAATTACACACAAGCCTTACATTTGAGCCCATGAAGATCCAACTCCAGGGCTCTGCCTCCCAGTGTAACAGCTCTCAGAATAGGATCTATCTGCATTTCACATGGCCACCACAAAACCACATTCTTTTGTGCTGTAGCCAACCCCTGAAGCCTCCACTAGAAGAACCAGAACTAGATATCATACCATAAATTCTACAGTGTACTACTGCAGGAGCAGGGTTGGTACCAGAGTAAAAGCAAGGTGGCTGTTCCCTAAAATACCTTGATGTTTTCTTGGCTTCAGAGGACGGCTGTGTTTGCCATATTGCGTTCATGAATTTAATTGAAGCTGAAGATAGGTACAATTCACAATATGGTGCTGGAACATAAATCCACAGGGAGCAGAGAGCAGAAACAAAGTCTTAAGCAGTTGAAGAGCACCACCTGTGTGCTCAGTGAAGAGCTTCATGCCCTTGAGAAAGAAGCCCTCGGCTGCAGCTCCTGTACATCCCAAGGCTCACTGTGCTCAGTGCACTGTCACTGTCACAGATGTATCCTGGGCTCTGCTCTTCAGCTCTGGGGATGCAACTCGAGGCAGCCACACCTCAGCAGAAAGCAGTAAGATACCTGTGCTGGGAACCTGCAGTTTCCTCGTCAAATGAGATACTCATTACTGTCTCCTAACAGAAACAGTTTGTCAAAGGGTGGATGCTACCAGAACACAGCAGCTGAGCCTGTAAAAAACACAACAAGTCTGATCCCTGACATTTGTCAGGAAAGGTTCAAGGCACTATTCAAGTTATAGAAGAGCTAAGAATTAATCAGATAGACTCATGATGGGACTCCTTTTAACCATGAAGAGACAGAGGGAAATGAAAGAGGGTCATGGGTGCCCTGGCCTTCACATCCTGGTGGGTGTGAGGTGGTAAAGCACGTTTTCATTGCTATTCCTCTATTTCCTGGACTTGTACACCCATACTAAGATATTCTTCAAGAATCATGAGTATATCTCCATCAGATTTTGCCACTAGATTTTTAAAATACATTATTAATAAACTCTATGACAAGTTAAAAAATTAATTTATTGTCATTTAAACTTAAAACTGAACATACCATTATCTGGCAACTGGGAAATGCTTCTTAACTCTTGTAGTCTAGACACAGCTGAAATGATTGGCATCACCTCTGAGAAATTTTACTTATACTGAAAATATAAGATGTTAAATACTTCTGGAAAATATGATAAATGTATCAGCTGCACTGGCCAGCCATTTTGTTCTTTATGATCTGTGCTTGTCTGGACAGTGGTCAAAACTATATAGAGTTTTGAGCTTTCCCATCAGGTCAAGCCTCAAGTACCTCTGTACTGATCTCACCTCAAGTCTTACTGACAGCTGGGCAAGGAAGCAGTAAAGTTACAGCAAGATCCAGAATAATGCTCCACCCAAGAGCAGGAAAACTCTGACACAAAGGAGAGGAGGAGATTAGAATTTTTATTCATGTCACTGTTTGATATCATGTAAGTTGCACAGAGCTGCACTTCTGCAGTACTGTTGGGGAGCAGGTCTTGTAGGAGAGGAAAGGAGAACTGCTAAGGGATGCATTTTGGCTTCATGGTTACAAAACACACAGGTCTGCAGCTGCGATGCTGCTACTGTTACTTTCCTGACTCTATTGGAAAGGATCAAGTCCAGAAAGATCCAGAAAGTCAGTCAGATAGTGACCCAGCAATAGGAAGACCAAACAAACAGAAGCGGGAGCAGCTTCGTTGAATGAGATCCTGCAAAGAGAAAATGTTTTATAGAAGAGATCCAGGCAAAGATGATGTGTATGTGGCTAAAATTACTTGAGCATGGAGACAGAGAACATACAGAGAATTAATTTTGTTCGGCAGAATGGCAGGGGAGTTCTCAGAAATCTGCCATTGATTACAGATGCATAACTGTTAGGTGTAAGGCTTATGTGAGTTGAGATTCATACCTCAGATGTAATATCCAGTGGGTGACTCCGATAATGATAACTCCTTTGTCCTGTGTTTCTCTAGATCAAGCAGTGCAGATAATTATGAATAATGATAATGATTTGGATCTCAGAGAGAATTTGCAGAGAGGCACACACCTATGGGCGATGTGGCTTCCTGCACAATAATTAAGTATGTAGCCAAGGGAAGTGAAATAGAAAATGGATAAAATTATTCCTCTGCAAGAAGATTTTTTAGATGTCACACCTGAAAAGTACCTGCCTATAGCAGGTAGCTGGCAGTCTGATTTAGGGCTCATATACCTGAGAAAACAGAGGGTTTGCATAAACAAGAGCAGGACATAGTGCAGAAATAAACACAAACACTACCTCTGATTGTGTCGACACGTCATGGAGCAGAGAGTGGCACACAGAGACACCAGTGCTCTTCTGAAACCTCGAGCTGTGTCAGGACCTCGCTGTTCCTGGCTCCCAGACACGTGGCAGAGCCACCCCACACCTGGGCAGAACCAGCCAACCCAGACCCACTCAGCTCCCTCTGCCCAGAAGCTCACTGTGGGCTGAGATGGGTTTTGGCAAACCTGCTGGACACGTTCAGCCACGCTGCTCTAAATTGCCATCAGTGTGGCTGCTTGCTCTTATCCAAGGGTGGAAGTTGGCCCACTGAGCTGCAGGAGGTAGAGGCACAGTCCCACAGGGACCTAGACAAATTCCTCTTGTAAAGATGGGGTTTCACAACCTAACAAGGTTATTTAAAAAATCTTGTTTCTGTGAAAATACCACTTATATTTTGCTTCTAGTATCAACATGGCAAGTAAGACTTTCTCACACCCTGCGGCAGCTTCCAGAGGAAAAGTTCAGAGGCTTGTAATTTCATCAGATGCCATCAGTTTAAAGGAGAATTTTGTCATTTCATGTTCTTAAGGCATTTCAGTGGGCTGTCTATGTGGGAGCAGCAGCTGACGTCAGGGAAGAATGTCATCTAGCAACAGGTATATGGGGGAAAGCAGCCCACTTCTACACCTCCAAACAAGGCAAATGCCTCTGAGAGCTTCAAGATCTTTCAAGATCTCCCATATTTGGAAAAAGCCAACATAGCTGGAATTTTTCTCTACTAACTTGAGCCTCATGGCTGAAAGTATCCGTGTATTAACTATTATCCCTGTACAGGTAATAGGTAACACACACAGAGGGAGGCACTTACAGAGGGTGATTTGGCTTTTGGTGGCCTAAATAGCTTTAATGTCAGTGTCAAGATCTTGAAATTCACCAATTCATTCTCTTTTAAGCTTTTCTGGGCATGATTCAACCTCAGATTAAGTTGAATCTCCATTTGGATGTCTGCATGCAGGTCTTTCTCTACATCCATTATATCCACAAAAATTCTGTCATTAGATTCAGAATGCAAGGGTTGGATTCACTCTCGCGACCAACTAAAAAAAAATCTCCTTCTAAGGCCCAGTTCTTGATGTTCCTTAAGGATCATCAAGCCTTGCAGATTTTTAACTACAAAGCTGCTCAAGATGTCCTCCAGCATTTGCTCAGAGGATGCCTTAATCTGCAGTGCCCCTCATCAGGGGTGAGCAGCTCTTTCTCAGCATTAGAGTCTGAGCACACCACAGGGAGCACTGCAGTGACAGTAGCATCACAAAGCTGCTGTGGTCTCACAGCCTGGCTTACTCATGGGAAATGTCCCCAGAGACAATGTTCTGTTCCCAGTCACTTTCTGCTGTGTGCCAGAATGGCTGCTGGAGAAGCACTGGTGCACATGCTGCCCTGACAGTACCTGCTGCCTGCATGGTTTTAATGGAACTTCCTCAGCCTACACTACAATTCATATGAATGCACTCCAGTCTTAATGGGCTGACCATCAAAACATTTCTGTGCAACAGGGAAGAACCACTGTCTCAACAACACACACTGCAGCATGAGAAGATGGAGCTTTCTGCTGGTTTCTTATATCTAAGAAAAAAACTGTCTCAATTACAATAAAAATAGTACACATTGGCCAAAGAGGTTTTTGTCTGAAGGCAGAATTTGTCTCCTTCCAGTGCCTTGTAGACATAATCCCCATGGTTTATGCTGTGCCAGAGTCCAGCTTAGCCCAGCCTGCCCTTCCCCAGAAGCCCCAAGGAGGTACCACAGGAGAGCAGGCATGGTGGGACCATTGAACTGACTGCCACAAGCAGTCCCAACAGGCATTTGTTCCTCTTGGTTTCAGAGTAGGAAGAATGGATTTCTCCAGCTATTTAAGTATTTCTGTGAAAAATAATCACTGGTTGGCTAAGATTAAAACCTGTCACCTCATTTACCCTAAAGGAGAAGGATGACTTCTTGCTAAGGATGTGAGGTGGCCAGGACATGCATTTTAGTTTCTAACAGAAAGGAGAGGGGATGATAGCACATTTTCTTTATTTTCAGTGGTACAACATCAGACTGCAAGGCAAACTGCCTAACACTTTCTGCAGGAATGTAATAGCTGACCTTTTCTACTAGTTCCCATGGGTACTTTGAAAGACCCTTTCTAGAAATAAGTCACACATGTCTACTGAATAAAATCAAGGAAAATATAACTGGACTCTCACTTTGCTAGGAAGCAAGTTTCTTCAGTGTCTCAGAAAAAGCTCTGAATGTTTTATTGTAAAATGAACCTAATTAGCTACAGATTGAATCCCAGATCAATGATGCAGATACAGAATATGACAAGGAAACTTAAAACAGCTTCAAGAAACAAGTACAAGCCTTTGACAGACTGAGGTCAGTATAACATTTTTGGTACCTTAATTCTGCCTGTGAGACTGACCATCATCAAGCAAGGCAGCGGCTGCAAAGGCCACGGTAACACCAAGCTGCTCTCTGTCATCACAGCTTCATGGCAGCTGCATCCTGCACTTAATAATTCCCCAGGGAAATGCCTCATGAAGAGAGAACAGCACTATACTCTGCTCCCAGCATAACTCTCAGTATAGCTAAGAGGAGAATTTGACCTTTGGTAACTTTATTAATACCAAATTAACAGATGGCTTTGGACTTTGAGGTTGTTTGCTTATCCCTGTGTCTCACTGTCCTTTCTGAGAGCCCCAGATTCCACCTCTACACACGGAGAAAGTGGGGGCAAGGCCCCCAGTCTCGAGAGAGCAGTGGAACTGAAAATCCCTCCCCTGCAACCTGCCCTGCTGGAGCAGCTGGTTTCACCCTGGATGCAATGTCTCAGTGTTTTTAAAACTTGTTACTCATGTTTTTGACATTTTGCAAAGGTTATTCTGAAATTTCTATTAAAACTAAGTGGGTGAGGTGTCTACGGAAAAATACAGCATTGGCACTCAGAGCCCCATTACAAAGCACATTAAATTAAATGAAGCAGCACCGATAGAACAAATTTCTACCAAAACCCCATGATTTATCACAAGCACAACCTTCCCTGCTTTAGTAATTAATCCAGACTCCAAGTAGCACAAATACAGGAGATTAAGCCATTCTTACCTGGAATAGGTATAATGGGAATACTTTCATTGGGGACCACACGGGGGGAACTGCTGTCCTCCACATAGAAATGAGCAGTCTGAAAACACTTTCTGTTAAAGAAAAAAAAAAAAAAATAGATTCAGGGTGTGAAAAACTGTTCTCTGAAAAAACTTTTGCACATGTTCTGTTTCTCCATTTCTGTTCCATACTTTCAGATGTTATAATTTTAAAACATTGATACATGAAAACATATGTACGTTTTCTACAATTACAATTCTTATTCCAGATTCTGATGTGCTCTAATTCACTGACATCTGACTTCCACACATCATAAATGCCTCTATACATTATTGCTAAGTACTACTGAATATGAAATTATAATAATAAAAGTTAGTGGCTGCAAAACAGGTTTCAAATACATCATTCAGAAAGGAATTCTGCACACAAGAAACACATTCAGCATACAATTCAAGCCCAATTCCACCTAGTACACTCAATTTCCAGGGAAAATACACTTACTTTAAAAGTTTCTGTAGTGTAACAACCACCACAGCATCTGTAACTGCCTCAGATCATGATGTTCTGCTACGAAAGTTATCTTTCAAAAATTAAGGTTCTTTGTTTGTTTGCTTTTTAACACTAATGCCATATAACCGTCATCCCATCCTCCTCCTGCTAACTTGTATTACATATGCTGGTACACAAAAATCCAATAGACACTTCCCTTGGGCCCCAGGGCTCCTCTCTAAAAAGGCCTGCAATGAAGAGCAGAACTTAAATCCACCTGACTCTTTTTTACCTGTATTTAATGCAAAGCAGAGAGCACAAGCTGGTCATCACAGAAAAGGTACTGAGTAGAATAACATCAAGAGATCCAGGGAGACTCTGCATGGTGATGTTAACTGAGGCAGGGTTTTCCAACGCCAGCGTCACTGCTCATTGCTGACTTAATGAGCTGCTTGAGGCTGGAACTGAATATTTAATGAGTCTTGCTTGGTGTGAGCAGCTATTGTGGCAGGAGAAGGGTCTGCTCTCATCTGTCGAGGCACTAAACAATAGCTCCCCAGTGCAGAAAGATCCCCCTCGCTGTCGCCCTTCAACTGCTCCTCAACACCTGGGCAAAGTTTGTGGGGCCCTGGTGAACTGTGCCTTTGCCAGCTTGCAGCTTCCCTTGCTCAGAAATATTTGCACATGTGGCTTCCAGGCTGCTGCTTGCAGTTCCTGCAGTTTGCTGCTCTGCAACTCAGGCTTTGTGCTCTCCATGCAGAGCCCATCGTCAGAGCAAAGTCATTTGTAGTGCCTTTGTTTCCAATATCCATACATGCCAGGCAGAAAAAATGCCACTGAAAACCAAACCACTCTCTTCAGTGAAACCAGAATCTAAAATTATCACAGGTGCTTACTTTCCATGTGCTTTCTAATGCACAGGCACAGTGCTTTGTAAAGCAAGCACAAGCTATGGCAGCACAAGTACAACTTAAGACAATACAGGAGAGAGTGGATTTCACAGCATGGAGTCACTGTCTGGGAGCAGCTTTCTATTTTCAGGCATGATGGCTTGTATTCTGCAGAAGTTATATATTTAGTGAGTATACTTTTGTTAAGAAACACCATAAGGTGAATTCACACACGAGGATGCAAGATGTGCAGTAGTCTCACAGCATTTAAAAACATGGGATGAACTCCCCCCGCCTCACCACTTGCTCCCTGTTCTCATTTTTTTTTTGGCAGCCTTTATTTTGGACAATGAACACCCTGGGGGCACGCAGTGGAATAAATCAGTCACACATAAAGAAGAAACTATGAATATGAAACAGGCAAAATGTTCCTGATTTTGATGTATTTGGGGCTCTTTCCCTTGAGTCAATACTACAGAAATCCTTGAATGGCTTCTCCTGGTAATGAAGGCCTTAAAAAAGGTGTTTGATAAAAAGACAGACCTTTATACAGGGATTTACAGGATTTTTTTAAGCTGATCATATTGAAGAAAGCAATTTTTTTTGGTTAATTTGTTATTTTATACTCTCAGAGGCTCTGAAAGGCTGGCATTAAGGTTTTTATGCACAGTCATAAGATGGCTTTCTCTTAATAGCCTCAAAACATGTAAATGTGTCAGATAATCACACTGTGCAATATTTTAAGGCCCATGATGGCAATAGCTGAATGCCCAGCCCAGCACAACTCTGCTGAGCACAATGTTGGATTAACAATGTATTGAATTAATATTTCACATTGTAAAGTTTGCTACAATCATTGATGTAATTAAAAAATCTGCAATTTAGTCCTGGAAGACTTTCTGCAGCTCTTTTGCAAAGAGACACCTTAGACTTTGACTGAAGGTTTTCTCAAGTCACAAACATCACACTCTTGTCTAATATGCAGACGTAATGCAGCACTTTCATTACTTTGCAATACTGGATACTGGCACGTTACGTGAAGACATGTCTCTCAAACTTTTTGTTTTCCCTCTACTTGGTCATAGTAGCTGTAAATATTGTAAGGTCAGCCTCTACAGCTGAGCTTACTGCACACAGGCCATTGCATCCCTGTCCCAGTGACCCCTTCTGTGTTTCAGATCTTTAGAAGATCTGTTATGGGTTTAACAAATTCTGAATGAATGAATGAATGAATGAATTTTCCAGCAAGTTCTGCTTACTGGGTTTATTTCCCATTCTGGTATCTTTCCTCTGTGCAGCTCCACGAGGGAACACATCTCGGGGTGCCAGGCAGATGACTCCAGTTTGGATAATGTCTGTTCTTCCTGAGTAAGAAAACACCTGGCCCCAAGTGAAGCCTTTTGGAAACTGGTCTATAGTAATAAATACTGATAGCTGCCATCGAGGGTACCGAGAGGCATTTCACACAATTCAGTATTTGCCTCCTCCTCCAGTTTAGGATGCTCCTTTCTATCCCTTGGCATTTCCCCTCCACATTACCTTTTCCTCCAGATACAAACCTTAAGTGGCAGCAGTTGCTAAGGCTACAAGAGGCTGCAGTAAAGCTGAGTGTGTATATAGGGAGGGCTGGATAAAGGAAAAGGATGAGAGCAGGAAATTGCTTGTTTCGAGCCACCGGAGAGAGGAGACAGGGGAGTGGATGCAGGGCTAGACAAAGTGCAAATCTACACCTACTTTCACATAAGAATAACAGTCTGTAACTTTTAACACCAGAGTATATACATGGGCAGGTGTTTGCATATCCATGCCCATTTTCTCAGGAAACCAACACTATCAGCAGAAAATAATAACAGGCCTTTTTTTCCTAATAGAAGCAGTCCATAGTGAATGCACAACTGGGATTTGTCATGGCATAAAGTATTATTAAAATCTTAATAACTGAAACACTAATTTTAGAATAATTATTGCATTTCTGCAGCACTGGTTGAGAAAAACAAATCACAACCTTAATTCACTTCTAAAAGATTTTGGGGAGCCATATCTTTTCTGTGAAATACCAAAGAGTCTGTTGTCTCTGAAATACGCCCGTGAGCAGTGAAGCACACCAATTTCTCTAGCCCCATATGCTTTTGTGGCTCTCTTTCCCTGGGGTACAATAACTGTGCGAGATCGTGGTGATCAGACACACAGTTGTCACATATGGACCCAAATGCAGAAGTAAAACACTGCAAGATTAGCATCTCCCCAGAGAAGCAGCAGAGGCAGGGTCTGGAATGCAAAAACAATGTGAGGGAGAACATCTCCCTGCCCAGAATCTTTTTGCAGAGATACTAGTTGTGAGTTACTAAAGCAAACTAACAGGATGCAAACTCCAGAACCTTATTACTAAGATGAAAATATTAAAATATGCAAAAAAGATGGTCCTGATTAGCTGGGTTAAATGCTTGTTGCACCTCTGCTGAGCAAAATACCAGATTAACTTCTGTATAAGAAGAGATGCCTTGTAAGACTTTAACACTCCAAACAGGTTTCCTTGGTTATTAGTTACTGAAGCTCAAGCAGCTTCTCCCTTATACTCCTCTAAAAGCAAGAGGGAGAACTAGCTCACATAACGGCCTGAAAGTATGGATGCATTTCATTTTTGTGTAGAAGGCAGTGCCTCGGAGTTAATGCAAACACAGCTCAGCCACAGACAATAGGAGTGCTGGGAATTGCTCCAAGGGCACTGCCTGGCCTTTACTCCTCTGTACTGGGGCTAGCACAGGCAGCATCCCCTGATCTGTGATGACAGGCAGGATCTGTGAGCTCTGGGGCAGCCAGGGCAGGGAGAGCAGGAGCCAGGATTATGATGAGGAACAAGCAATTACCTCTGCAGTGGCTGGCTGGAGCCACCAGGGCAGTGGCTAAAGACAAGAAAAACCAAAGGGGAATGTTTCACATTCTGGGGATACCCAAGAGCATCACCCCTGCCCCATGCTGAAGCTACCAGCACATTCATTGCTCCTTGTTCACGTGTCCTTCTCCCAGGTGTTGATGTTGGCTGGTGTGTATTCCCTCTTCAAGGCCAAAAAGCAGTGTGTATTTCCTCTCCAAGGCCAGCCAGATTTATATTACTTTATTTTTGTATTAGCATCTAGGATCTCTAGGCTCTCTTCCTGGGTCATTACCTGCTAAAGCATGGCCAATTTGGGGGCAGATGCTTGAAAGAGTCCTGCAGGCCTATTCACTACTGTCAGAGCAGGGCAAATCTTGTCCTTCAGGCACCCTTCATCCAGAAACAGCCTCCCACAGACAGAACCTCTGCAGAATATGTATTTGTTAACAAAGAGGCCAATAGTCCCTGCAGCCATCCTACTTTTACACAGAGTTTCTAGCTGGTGGGAAGAACAGGAAAGATGGCATAGGAGTCAGACTAGGATCTGTAAGGGACCTCTAAACCAGGCTGCACAGGACATGGCTCAGTCTTTACCAAATGCAACCTGGATACAAGCATTCATTCCCCATGCTCCTCCATCACGGGGGTGTCTGCAACTAACTCCTAAACAAGGATGTAAAGACAGGAAACAACCTCCTTTCACTACCTCTGTACATTCATTCTCACTTTGAATAGAAGAAAAGCTGCTTCAGATTCCCATTGAACTGTTTTGCATGTTTTTCAGGAGACACAATTAAGATTGGTTTCTGCTGGCACCAAAACCAGAGTATGTATGCAGTCAAGTGTACTAGTAACACATGGCTCTGCACTTTAAACTAGCTTCACTATTCCTTGGCAAGCATTTGTCACTGTCAGAATTGGCAATGACTCCTCAGAAAAGAGCACAGACTTCAGAACAACAGAAGTGCTGCAAATCATGACCATGTCACCAGCAGAGCAGTGGATGGGAGCCTGGACAACAGCTGTCTGCAGTCTGCACTGCTCTAGCTGGGGTCATCAGTCACTGATTTTTATGAGCAATAAAACTGACTCAAGCGTTAAGAAGAAAAAGAGGAGAGAAAACCACATGAAAAAAAGCTGATCTTATGAATATGAATAAGTGACCAGCATGGAGCAGTGATATTACATTCATTGTATCAGAGAGACATCTGCATTTATTATTTTTGGTCAGAAAACAGCTTATATTGCCCTAATTTTCTACAGTTATTTTCCTTTACAGGTCTTAATACTTAATGACCAGAATTCAAAAGTCAAGTTATAAAAGAACCTGTGCCATGCTGGAGCAGTGGCACTGAATGCTGACCAAACTGGAGCTGCTGGAGGATGTAGAAAGCAGGAATGCATAAAAACCAGGAGAATAAAGGAAAGCTGATAAAGGAGGAAAATTTCCTTACAGTAATGCTGATTTTCCAGCAGATCCCTCCTGAAGACCATTTGCCTTCTCCCCACAAAGCAGTTTCTGCCTGAAATATTCTTGAGCAGTGTTAAGCATCACCCAGATATGGTACCTGGAGAGGTCTGGATGGTAACAGGTAGCTCCAGAAGTTATGCCATACCAAGCCCTTGGCTGTCCTAGACAGAGCAGTGAAAAGTAGACTGTCTGTTTCAGGGGACTTGCTCTGGGCAAGGAGAAATGCTTTTTCACATTAGGGAGTTGACCCACACAGATCCACAAGAGTCTCCAAATGCTAATCACCTGTCCAGCCACAATATTCTGTAGTATTGTAGGGAAATAAACACAGGAAAAAGGCTAAGAAACAACAGATGGAAAGAGGAAATAAAAGAAGGTGGACAAAACTTCGAGACAGTATTTGTGCTGAAGAATGCACCACTACTAAAACAGTCCAGTTGAAAAACTAATCTGCAAACAAGACTAGGGATTTCTGACATAAAACGACAGCTAATTTAATATTTATGGCCGAAATTTGCCAGCTGACTACACAGCTCTCCACAAAATAAAAAATCCTCTTCTCCCAATCCTCTGAGATCCTATCCTGCACCAGGGCCCAGACACCCATTTATATCACATACAGTACTGAACTCAGGTATTATGTGAGACATCTTGGTTTTTAGGGTATTAAAATAATTAAACAGTTAAGAAATGACAACACCCCCAGATGGGCTGCCTGCATGTCCTCCCCCTTCATCAGCTGCACGACCAGAGAGCACCCAGGTGGCCAGTGCAGAAATGCACTTAGAAAGCCCTTTAATTGCAAATCATGTGGTTAAGTCTTAGTTTAACTCAGCACAAACGTTTTCCACGCTTCCTTGTCCCATCACCCTGGTGTCCCTGGAGAACAGCAAAGGCAATGGTGAAACCTTATTTGTGATGACACTTGGCCCTGTGACACTTGGTAGCTAATTACTCTCCTGGTGACCTCTGACAGGGCCAGAGGCACCAAACCTTCCGCTCCTGCTTTAATCAATACTCACAACATCTGCCTTGGATACACTCAGCAATTTTACAGATGACTGAATGGCTTTACTCATCAGTATTTTCTACTGCAAGAGAACAAGATCCTTGGTTATCTGTATTACCGCTCAGAACTTTCATGTCTTCAGGCAAAAATCGGGTAGACATACCTCTAGGTGGTATCTTAAAATGGTTTAAAATTAGGCACAGCTTTAAAAACCAAAGGAAAGCCTGACCATATTAACTTTCTTCTCCCTGAGCCAAGTATTTATGTAATGCAACATTGGTAACAAAGGCTTGAAAATTACAGAGGAAAACAAAGACATGCCTTTTCCAATCAAAAAATACCTCAGGCACTTCCTATAAAATGTGTGCTTCCAATGCCCAAAACATCATGTAATATTAAAAAGGAGTGTTAAAGCTTTTTCACAAAAGAAAGCTAGATTTAAGCAAGTGAAGAGCTGTTCCATAATCACAAGAGCCACAGCAATCAATGAAGATTGCCTCTTACTAGAGAGGTGCTCTTAGTAGCACCTCCAAGATCTCAAAATTTGGTATACTTGATATTATCATTTCAGGACATGAATTCCCTTTGCGATGATGAATCTTAGGAAAAGAATGAATAAAACCTGGGTCACACACTGGGACATTAAAATGCAAGTAATTTTAAATGCAAAGTGTAATTCCTCTGGATTGGACACAGTGTTACAAAAGAACCAAAACAGAGATGATCCAGCCTAGGACTGTACAATAGAAATAGAGAGACAGCAGTCTCTCTTCAGAATATTCACATAAATGTCCCTAATTACTCCCACCTAATTACTCTCAAAACAGAAGACTCTGCTATTGCCTTTACAAAAAAATATTCTTTTCTTCCTCCAAATGGGACATCAGGACATTCAACTGACAGACATGTTAGGTATCCCAAGGCTCAGCCTGGAATCTAACACAAAAGTCTTGTAAAAATTTAAGCACAGCTTGTTCCTCAGTTTTGATGTCCCTGCCCATCTTCAGGCAGAAACGCCAGTTTGTTAAATGTAATGAAATACTCAGTGGGAAGCTTCATCTTTCTCAACACATGTGTCCCTGTGCACCTGGACTAAAACTGCATGGGAGAACTAGGAAAAATTCCCAACACTGCTGGACATAATTCATGTTTAGCTTATCTGGGGCCAAGATAAATATTAAAAGAGTGATTATATCCTTTCTCTCTTAATCACTGAGTATTTGGAGGGTGGGCTTTTTTCACTGGCCACTTCAACAAGAAATGGCTACTTTAAAAATTTCATGGTCTCTCTGTTAACTCTGTTTAAAACACAATTAGAAATGGCATTACACCTTTGGAAGCACAGCACAAAGGAAAAGAAAAGAGCAGCTGGCACCAAGAGCAGAGGAGCAAATCATTTAGTACCTGGTAGATAATAGGAACACTGAAAATACACTGCTTAGTGCTGGTGCTCTAACAGGGCTATGTCCATCACCCCATCACACTAATACAGACAGACTGGGTGGCAGCCAGCTGGTCCTTCCTCCCCACCCATCTCACTGAAAGCAAAGATTTGTAAGCCTCCCAATAATAAACCTGGACAGAAATCTTGAGGCTCATTAATCTCACTATCAATCAACCCATTTGGAGATTTGCTTCTTGCAGTCGCTGATGCTAATCAGGACCTGAGTGGAGAGCTCTGGGGAAGCCTGGAGTGTGTGTCTGAGGAATTGCTTTAATGAGTTTCTTGCATTCAAAGGTTAACAAATGTGACATGGAAACACAAATATCAGGGCAATACACTGCCAACCACTGAGCCAGAGCACTGAGAGTTAGCATGCTGTGTACTGTGCTGCAGTATGAGGAATACATCCCTACCTCACTCGGGAGAGACACCCCAGTGAGACCCAGGGACCCCTCCTGATACCAGGGAGCCATCCATGCAGGCACTGAGAGCTTCCACTGCTGCAGCACTCCTTGTGTGCTGGGTTCCCTACCCTGGGCACAGCTCTGCACTAACAGAGCTGTGCGGCACAGTAGCATTTGCTGAAGTGGTTTCTGGTTAAATCAGGCAGCCAGCGTGGTGTGAACATCCCCACTGGGCTCCCTTAGTCAGCCACCACAGACCCACATCAATTAACATATCACAATGAAAAGTCCCCACATCAGCAGGACCCTCTCAGTAGCATCTGCCTTAAACTACTGTATTTTCTGTGAGAATGTTTCTACAAGATAAATAGCAACAACAACAACATAAAAATTACCAAGATAATTAAACAACAAGAAAAATCTTATTAATTCCAAAAAATCAGACAGCAGCATTAAGCATTGTCTTAGGTTACAATGTAAGATGTAATCAAAAGTATGTATTCTATCACCATCTCCATAAGCCCTTAAAAGCAGGTGGGGCAGTGTTCTTTATCCCTTCCATGACTCATCCCTGATAACTCCCTCTGAGGGATGTCTTCTCTTAATGGGCAATCAAGATCTTACTGAATTACTAAAAAAATTACATCATCCCATTGTGAAATGCTCTGCCACTGGGAGGAACCAAGCATTCCTACCTGGGTATAGTCTGAGATTGGGAACACAATGAGCAGAACTACCTACTGGATCTTAGGAGGACAAGAGCTACATAACCACCACTGGAGCTTAGGAGGAAGACCAGACCCTTCTACAGGATCAGCACTTCAACAGAACCACATCTATCCCTTCAACAGGACTGCAGCCACTACTTGATCAGACTGCTGCCACCACCCTGACCAGCAGGGTGTCAGGTTGTATCCTGACTGTCAGTTTAAACCAGTGTTTTCTGCTTTTATTTTAATTTTCCTATGAAACTGTAGTTCTGACTTGAAAGCTCTCACTGGTTTGCTTTCAAATGAGTACAAGCATACACAGGCATAATAAAGAAGTTCAGGAAAAAAAACAATGTATGTTTTAAGCTACCACCTCCACAGACCAAATAAGCCATACGAAAAATTCTAGAAATACTATAAGCAAGGAACAGAGGTAGAATCCACTACATCATGAGGCAGAGGGGACTGGAAGCATGATCCTGAGAGTGTGTTAAATAAAGAGAGGAAGAGTTCCTTTTTCTAAATATTTATTAAGAAAAGGACATCTTAGAAATTTCATATGGGTTATATGGGGAATATAACCCATTCAAAGCTTCCTGAATTTCAGTACCAAGGAAATACACATTTATTACACAAAAAGGATTCAAGGCACGAGGCATGTCAGAAGAGTTACCACAGTGTCTATTAGCAGGCTTCTAATTATTACACAGAAGCGCCAAGAATTGAAAAATCATAAAGTAACAGACATACAAGAGATTTGCCTTTAAAAAAACTAAGTTGAAATTATTTTGAAAATTAGAAACAGAAAACTAGAAGCTGGTTTCATCCTCATGACAAACTCCTTTGCACTAAGCACACACTCAAGCAAATAAAACATTGCCTCTTCTTGTCTTGATCACTGTGTAGAAAGAGCTACTAACCACAGGAGCATAACTTTTTGATTCAGGACAAAAGTTCATTGCAGATAAGCAAAACAGGAGAAATTCACTCAACCTGTGTTAATTATTAGAGTCCTTAACACCAGGTACAATTTAATGCATTTTCTACTTATGTAATGTTCTCTTTATTTGCACTACTTCTAAACCTTAAACCTATCTTTTATTAAGTGCTTGATAACCTTTCAATGTTGATAAATGTGGGACTGGGGAAAAGGAGAAAAAAGCCCCACAAGGACTGCAGTTCACATCTTAGGAAAAATGTGTTTCTTAAGGTATGAAGGAGTGTGCCTGGATGCACGAGACACTTGCTCAGAAGCAGATATGTAATTAAACACCAGCTCTTGGCTCTGCATTTCCTTTTCTTGAAGCTCATGAAGGGCTGGGGCTGCTCTGGCAGACACAGTGTCCTGGAGGAATGTAGTAGATGTCTGCTCCCAGGTGCTGTTCAGCTCTGGCACCTCTAGCAATCCACATCCATTTTCCTCCTGCTATACTTATGCATTTCATTTCTGTGTTCACATGTGATCTTTGGCGGTGCTTTGGCTGCCATCAGACTGCGAGCTTGGGAGAAGAAAAGACAGGAGCCATCACCATGGCAAGCCAGACACACTCAGGTGTGCAGCAAAGGGAGATTCCAGTGGGGAATGAGGTCCTGCTGTTAGACTCACCCCAAATATTTTCATCTCTGCTCATATCTGGGAAATGTAGTAACAAGTTCCTGCTTTATTCTAGTGCTTTAATTCAAGGACTTTTGTGAGCTAAAAACATTGAAAATGCAGACTAAACAGCAGAGTATTTTGCCACTATTTCTGGTAGTTTTGTCCCAGACATTTGGTTTCAGATCTGTGATTTCCTGTCGAGAACACACAAGTGTGAAATACTTGTTGATCCGTTTATTCATTTGCCTCCTGGCTGATCATAGCCATTTTGACAGAGTGGATAAATTGACTTGCTCCTTGTTGGTTTTTTTTTTTTGGTTTTTTTTTTTTTTTTTTTTTTTCTTCCCACATGCTTCTCTATCAGCCTGGAAGCACTGCCCTGGCTATCACTCCTACACCCTCACTTTACATTCTGCACCCTCCTTTTAGAGGCTTGCTAAGCCAATTTCACACAATACCCAGGTTGTCTGAAATGCCACAAACAAACTCTTGCTATAGCAGCTTCTGCAGCTCCATCTGCCAGATGAAAACAATACATAATATTTAGAGAAATTATTTTTTAACAATTCAAACTCAATGAATACTATACATGACTCTTTATAACACAAGACATAGCTGATAACTGCACTTGGTTTCTTGAGGCAGGACTTAGCCATTTATCTACAGCACATCTCAGCAAATCATGAATAAATGCTGCAGTTTGGAAAGGGGACAACTCTTGATCATCCTCATTGAGGAAATGGCAAAGGTAACAGCTTTAAGTGATCAGGCAAAAGCATGTTACATCAGCAGAAGATTTTCAGTGCAAAGTAATTTCAGCAGGCTAACAAATGAGTAATTTTTCTCCTACAGATATGTAGCAGGACAGTGCATTAATTGATGTGTCCTTTATTGCAAAACATACTGTCTCCCTCTGGAGAGGGAGGTCTGGAGCAAGGGGATGCAGCATTGTCAGGAAAAAGCTGAATAATGCAAACTTGGCACCACATAGTAGCTAAATGTTGATTCATGGAAATTATGAGACATTCAAGGGGACAGGGCCCAGGCTCCAAATTATGCTCCACTCTTGTATTGCCCCTGTGTGATTATAGCAAGTTTGCATAGAATTTGCTGCTCCCTTCTTCTAATTGGATTCCTGCAAAGGGCATTTTGCTGTGCCATGAGCTTGTCACTTTATATCTTGCTTTAACTCCAAACCACTCAATTAATATTAAATTCCATTCATTATAAAAGCATTTGTTTCTACCCACACAATGCAATCAGCAGCCATCTCATTAATATTAATTTCCCAAAATGGCCCACCAATGTTAAGATCTCAGATACAGCTAGTAATTTTAAAAGGGGAAGATATGTGAAACCAAGAAGGTCAAGACAGAGCATGAGCTGTAACAGAAAGCATTCAACCCATATGTATTTAACTCATTCTTCGCAGAAAGCTCAGTGAATACAGCAAGATTGCTGGAGGGCAATGACAATGTCAATGTTAATCCAGTCACCAGAACAAAATAAGGAGTGAGGTTGCCAATAGATATCTCTCTGGGATGGGACGTTGCTGTATTTGGCACACCACGGGAAAAAACTCAGGAAGGAGGATGGCAGGGGAATGCTTATCCCCTGCCTCATTTCACCAAAGAGGTGAACTGCCTACTTTCTACGTTTATGAAACACAAACAAAACCCAAATCACAATATTGAGAACTGTGGAAAATATTAAACCTTGGGCTAAGGTTAAAGTCCCTTTTCTTCAGAATCCTCTTCTGTGCTCATCACACAGGAAATTAGCACAGCCTGTCGCAGCTTTACAGTGCAGAAGCTCCACTGGACTCAGCACTCACTGTCCAGGGAGTGAAAGAGAAGAGGGCTGCAGAAGAGTTTAAGTGTTTCAAAAATGCTGGTGTAAAGCTCAGGGATTCCCTTGCAGAGTTTCAGCACAAGGAAGCATTGATAAGGAAAGAGAGGGGATCCAAGTGCAAGCTCACACCCTAGAGACAGCACTGTAACTCACTAACACGCAGATTTCTCATTGCCCCATGGGCCAGCTGCAGCTTGGTGAAATGGGATCATCTCCCCTGTGCTCAGCCGTGCCCAACTGCTTCCTCATGCGAAAGATCCTGAGAGTGAGATTACACAGCCAGACACAGGAAGATGAAGCAGCAGCTGAGAATGTGCATCAAATGCAGTGATCTCTTCTGCTCTCTTATTCTCTACACTTTGAATAAAACCAAGCTGCAGGGACACAGGTCTCTTTCTAGTAGTCTCCACCTGAACCTTTAAGCTGTACAACAGGGGACTTGTTCTCTGCAGCTCTGTGGCTAACAAAACCACACGTTGAACTCTCACCTTCTGCCATCACAAAGACCTCAACTAATTCCCTGCAGCACATCAGCACTGCCTTTGAAAAGGTCCAGGCTCTGCAAAAAAAACAGGTGGAAACTATACTTATGGGCTTTTAAAGATGACAGGATTTCCTCACAGCAATGTCAATATAAATATTTCTTCTTCCCATCAACTTTTTTTATTAATCAGAGCACACATGGCAACTCCCTGCGTGGCACCACTAAGGGCTCACCCCATCAGCATAAACCTTCCAAAATGATCACCTTGGGTTTGCCACCGGGATAACAATGCTTTTATACCTAAAATTAAAGAGATGAATTGACAGGGCCTTGGCAAATCAATATGCAACAGCAGGCACCTAACTGCAATACTATTTCACTAGCCCTTTTCTTCCCACAGATTCCTCCCACATTCACAACAGGGTATGGCTCAGTAAACCAGAGAAAGGAGAAAGGACCCCTGTTATACTGCTGTCACCTTTGTGCTTTGCTTTCAGGGCTCTCTTCTTCCAGATTTTGAAGTACAAGCATATTTTGGATGCACAGCAAAGCCCCAGCCACAGGCTCCGGCTCTGAAAGCCAAATACACTTCAGAAAGCACAGAGCCCATCTAGGTCAGGTCCCCCATCCTGGTCTCGACCATCACATTATATGGAACAGAAAATTCCTCACCACCCATTTTCTTGAAGTTGTTTGTGTGAGGACCTGAGTGAAATTATTCCCTCAAAGAACTGAACTTGTATTTTTACCATTGAGACTGTGGAGCAGTTGTGAAGTGCCCAACCATTTCTGAAGAGCCATCGGGGACCTGGTGCCAGCTCCTTATCCACAGATGACAATCATTACCATAAGCAGAAGAAAAAGGCTTCTGCCCTACTGACTGCAGCCAAGTGCTCCACAGGAGTTGGCTTTGCAGTGATAAATGTCACGTTTACAATGGGTTTTACAACATGAAAGTCCATAATTTGCTTTCCAGGGACCTGTGCTTGATTATCAGGAGAGTCAGAAGCATACACTGAAGTCTAATGAATAGAATTAACACATCATTTAAACAGGGAGTAATATGTATGCAAATGAGAAGAAGTTAAAAATAAGAGTTCAAGCCATAATTTCAGAAAACGTAGACTGCATCCTTATAAAATATGGATGTTTCAATTCACCTCATATCTTTACATCTATGTTAACTGCTTTGCATGTGAACAATAGGGTGCATCAAGCCCATTTTGATTTTTATATTTTAACTTGGACTAATAAAATGGATTATATTGAAACATGAATAATATATATGCTAATTAAAGACTACATTTAATGATATAAATAAAGACAAAGACCAACAGAGGCTAATTTCCATTTGCAAATTTCCTAATTACTGTATTTTCCTTTAGAAAGCAGAAACTGTATTTCCATAGTCTCAGGAAAAAGAAGACAATCTTTTCTTTGCTCAAATTATTTTAAAAAATCCTTTCATCTCTTTTATTCTTTAGGATTGATCTCCACAGAGATACAATTGCTTTGCCTAGATAGATTCAGTATTAAATAGCACCCAAGTCAAACTATGGCAATTTGTGCATGCAAATGGTGTCCTTTAATTATTAAATTTTTTTTCTAATAAGGAATTACTGCTAATAAATATAAATATATATAAAGTTTATAAACCATTCCATACCATAAACATGTTCAGAATAACTGTGGCAGATGTAAACCTAGTAAATGTCCTTGGTGCTTGAAAAGCTGTTCATCATTCTCTCCCTTCCCCTCCAGGTCCCCAAAAATAGAACAAGGACACAGGACAATTGTACAGTTGTACAGAGACAAGGTATTAGCAGAAAACATGATTTCTATCACACAAGACCTACAGAAAAACCTGCTGAAAAATAAACAGGTTGCAGGACAAGCTCTTTTAAGTTAAAAGGCTTGTTTCTTAAAGTGAGGAAAGTGATAAAAACCAGTTCATTCATATGAGTATGAAGCCTGCAATGATATCTAGGCCAGGAGAATATTTTTTTGCTGCTGTCTAAATGTTGGTTCTGTGGATGAAGTCAGATTCAGCCTTAACTGACTAAACCAACACTTGCAGTTTGCTTTTCTGAGCCTGCAAAGCAAACCCATTTACTCCCTGATTGAAACAGCACACTTGAATGCTTCAAAAATAAGGAGCTGTATAAATGGGCAGAGACTTACCATTTTGGTACATTTATGTCCCAAGCTTTTATTAAAAAGCAAAACAAAACCCAACAAAATAAATTGAAATAATAAGGCAGGTGCGAGCACGGGCTCTCCCCAGCTTTCACTTCATGTCTGCAATACCAGTTGCTGTTGCAGATGAACACTGAAAGTTAGGAAACATTTAAGACTCTGGAGAGTAAATGATCATCATTTTTAATGATGATGTGGTTCCTACAAAATGTGAGGAATTTTACCAGCACTCACTGGAAACCTTCTCATGGTGGTTAAAAAATAGCTGTGGAGAATGAATCACTGTGCAGAAATCCATCCATTTAACTGATAATTGATCAGAAACATAAAACAATTTTGAACCTTCAGGGAACAGAACATTTGTCATTATTAAGAACTGTCTTTATTTTACTTTTTTTTTAACATTAACAATATTTTTACAATTCAAATTTGGCTCATTTCTACTACTTTACAAATTTGTAGGACAATTCAAAAAGGTTTTGCTCTTTCTTGGAAAAGACAGCGTTTCCAAAATATGAAACAACCCACCAATCAAGACCCAGACATGCTGCCTACGCCTGTTTCAGCTTAAAACTTGGAACTCAAACGGATTTTAACCTGTAAGTCAATAGAGTAAAACACATGCTGTTTATAGCAATAGAGGAACTGTTTTCTTTTAAACCAACCAACTCAGCATTCTACAATAAACTGAATGAATTCCTGCACTTGCAACATCTGTAATAGCAGCAGAACGTGTTGTGCATTCCAAGGCCTTGTTTTTCCCCAAATTGCACAGGTTTTAAGAACAGTGAAATGAAGTTCACCCCTGCTTGTTACTGTTTTACTAGTTTGCTGGTTCCCAGTATTTATCCAAGCAGCTAAGGTTGCCAAATTGATTTAATATTCTTACCCTATAATTTTACACTCAGACTACATCCTGCTGTGAAATAGCTGGTGCTAATGTTAGTCCAAATGCTGCCAAGGGACTGAGGACAGGATAGGGCCTTTCAATAGCTATATTTTATGGTTACAAGGAGAGAGAAAAAATATAATTTATCTGGTTGCTGTGGTTAATTCACAGTTTCACAGCAGAGGTATACTGTTCCCTCAGGGTACATCTAGCTGTATTATAGGATATTTCATTCACAGTTTGTCTGAGACATTGCTCTAGCTCTGAACCTACCAGTTTATGAGAGTGAATCTACTCCAGAGATACCTGCATACACTTTAACACATACTTTTACATACTAAGAATAGTATAGAAAAGAAATTAACTAGCAACAGATCAACTGACAATGAGGATGCAAATTGTTTCTTTGATCTGGGAAGGGGAATAGAAAAAGAGTGTATCAATTTCCTAATAGACCCTTCTTTTCATAAACTGATATAATTTCAGAAAAAAAGAATTTGTAAAATTTGTTTACATTTTAAAATATCTCACAGCTTTAAAAGTCAGATTTCAAAAATTTTAAAGCTGTATAAGAGTTTCCTCTACAGTAACTTACAACAGATCCAGCAGATGAGTAGGAGATGCCAGTGGTACCTGGCATCCACTACCACTGTAGTTATGAGAAAACCCACACTCCTCATGGCATATTATTTCTGAACACTCAAAAACCTCTTCTTAATGGAGATTAATAAGAAAATTTTGATATTTTAAAAATATTTGTTCAAATGTATGCATTGCTAACTATTAAACCAACAACTGCACAGATAAAATCTTGCTCTTTTTTTCTCAGACCTCACTGTTACAACAGCACTGGGGAAAGCATTTTCAGAGAAAAAAATATGTCTGCAATTAATCCATTTAATTAGTTCCACTGAGACAAAACAGTAAGATCGATTGCAGCTGTGCAGATCCCTCCTTGCCTGACCTCAGCTGCCCTTGCCCGTTCTCCTTTGCTCTCTCTGCAGAAGAAGGTATTTTTGGAAATGTTGGGGAAATTCTGCTACACCTCTAAACAAAGCACTGAGGAGAGGTGTCAACAGCAGTTTTCCAACTTGCTGCCAAGACTTTCGCATAAGCTTCACCCCCTTAGGATGGGCTCTGGGCAAACTACAGCATGAAGGTCTCAGCTCTTATGGGACACATCATATAGCAAATTAAAAGTTATACTTTTTGTGTTTGGGAGTTTTCAAGGTCACCGACATGATATTTTGAATTCTAGTCTTCCACACCCAAAGCACATACTGTCCTGTTGTGTGACTCATGATTGCATGCTTGACATTATCTTTCAAAATAAAGGTGATGCACATCTAGGCTCCCACCGAGGTCAGTGGCCACATCCATAAAGTGCCTGCAGGAAGATGTTCACGCAACTGACCCATAAGCTTCAGTTTAAGAGTGACAGGAAAGCTTCTAGTCTGTGATTTACAGGCCAATTTATCACACTGTACCACTCCTCCTCTTTTCTCACACTTCCACATGCACTTTAAAGCTGGCTCTGCAGGACTGTGGAGAACAGGCCTGGAAGGTCCTGTGGGGGATCAGACTCCTGTGGTTCATCCTCACTGGAGCTGCTTACCTTGTCTGAAATCTAGAAATGATGGAAATTCTACAGACCACCACTTTATTGTCTTTCTTATCATTTCCTGTTTCTAATGTCCAACTGAAATTTCCATCTTGCTGTAATTTAAGCCAAAGGCCCCTCACATCTGCAGCACAATGGGGGCAGAAGATCACAGATTCCTTGCAGACCCCTTTCACGTACTCAAGTGTACTCCACGTACCCTTGCCTTCCCTGTCTGCTAACAGCCCTGCCTGCCCCACCTGATGCAACAATTTTCCTTGCAGAAAAGGTGAATCACATAAAAAAACCCAGAGTCCTCTCTTATTTACACCTGGAGATACATCAGGCTGCTATAAAACTGTATTTGCTTTTTATTTACAGGACAGCTGAGAGGAGAACACTGATTCATGAAATTCAGACGAAGACTGGCCATATGGGACAGAGGAAGAAGCTGGCTTCAAATATCTAGCAAGAAGAAATTTGATATTGCAATTACATACTCCTGAGAACCTATTTAAGATGATACAGGTTCCTCAGTCATGTGGACTCAAATTTACAAAGGCAAAGCCTGTTGCAGCTGGCAGAAGTTATTCAGGAATCGCTCTGTTAACACCAGTGGGATGGCTCAGGTCTAAACCTGAGGCAAAATCTAGACAGTCCTATTTCCTTGAAATGGGACATTCCTGGAATGTGCTTATTGATTTTGGTCCTGATGCCCTATAATTAGCATTAAAAGCACTATTTTCTGAGCTTTGTCAATATCCTGATAGTTCTGGAAATTACCGCTGATCTGCATTTAAGCTTGGCAAAAACCTCTTTTATTTCTCATGACAAAATATCTTGGTTTCTAAAATGGCAGGCCCAGGCCACTATTGGCCTCACCAGAAAGGAAATGGGATCTTGCAGAATTCTGTTTTGTGACAAAAAATTAAACCTAGTGTTAATTAAAAAAGAGTAAAAGTAACAGGCAGATAATGAGAGAACATGCCCCTTTCCACAGTCAAGCTCTTAACAGATCATCCAGCATGCTTAAAAAGCAACTTTCCATCTGCAAATCTGTCTCTCTCTCTTTTTTGTCTAATGAGCCTGAGTTAGTCTGTTCAAAAGCCCAAATGGGCATCTGGGGCCAATTCAGCAGCAGGGGATCTGTTACCATAACAACTGACAACTCCCTTGATTTCTGAAAGGCCCTAAAGTAGACTTTTGGGAAATGGTCACGGAACAAGAAGTTGGGGAGGGACGGTTGCAGGTGCAGGTCTTGGGCTCCTCTGCCTCAGCCCTTCCCACATGGAGCCAGCCCTGTGTCCCACCAGCCCTGGGACCAGCTGGGCTCAGCTCCCCAGCCCTGTGTCCCACCAGCCTTAGGACCAGCTGGGCTCAGCTCCCCTGCAGAAGGGGACAATAAAATCCCTGAGCCAACACCATGAAGCGCAGCAGCAGACTCTGGTTTGGTATTGGGCTCTACCTGGGGCTCTTGCCCCAGGCTGTGTCCTGCTGGATGAAACAGCACAGATACCTCCAGAGAAGTTTTCATATTGATTTTTCTCATAAAGGAAAAATGATGAGTGCTGAAAGTATGATCCCAACAGCCAGAACAAGCAACCAAAGGCTGCCCTGAGCATCCGGCTTGAAAGTGAGGGCCTGACGTCAGTAGAGAAGATGAGGTTGGATCCCAGAGCGGGATAAGAGGGAGCTGATCACAGGTCTGCTCCCTTTTAATGAAAATGAGCAGCATTTTGAGATACTAAACACAGAAGGGCCTAAGATTCAGTACCTTTACCTCTGGCACTGGCAAAATCACACACAACCTGGATCTTCTGCAGTAAGAGCTGAAGTGCTTTTCCTGCATTGCCTGGATTGAGAGCAGATCAGAGGGCTCCAGATCAGGCTAGGCTGCATCCCATTTACCTGGCAGTGATCTGCTCTGTCCCCATCCCTCAACATATGAGACTAAATGTTGCCATTCCCAGAGGAAAACAAAGGCATGCCTTGTTCAGTATGAGCAAGGCACAGCTGGGCACTGAAAAAAGAGATGGAAGCTGCAAGAAGTTTCAGGTATGCCACTCACCTCCACGTCTACCCTTGTCTCCCTGGGGAGCTGCCTGTCTCCAGGGGGAAGGGAAGTCTCTTGTCCTTGTCAATTCTCCTCAGTGCCTGTGGTGACACAAGCTCTGGGGCACTGCCATCGCCAAGATGAGCACAGGTGCCTGGATGTGTCCTCAGGCATTGCTGAGGACAATGTTGGGGTGGGCATCCCCATCCATCCTTCTCATTCCTGCCCTGCGCTGCTCCCTCAGTTGTGCTGGTACAGCTCTGTCCTGTTACTACATGAACCAGACTGGGAGCTAATCTGGTTTAAATCAGGACATGAAAACTCCTCTCATTTTTTTAAAAGTTTTTTTTTTTTTTTTAAAAAAACATGGATTATTTCACAATCCAGCTCCTCACATGGTTGTACAAACATTTGCAATGGGATCAGAGAGGGCAGAACAAGGGCAGGAACAGAGGACCCTGCCTGAACTGCTGCTGCTGAAATAAATACTCATGCAACTGCATCTGAGGCATTCTTAAAATTAACACCCAGGGTCTCAGAAAGTGTTACCACTGAACATCCTCCATGAGTGAGAAAATGAGAAGAATCACAAACATTTTGGAGTAAGCTGAAAGAATCTTTTATCATTGTAAGCAAACAATTTTACAATGGTCTGTAAATTTGCAATGTTCCTTTTCCAATCAGTACAGTAGATGAACAACACATTGTGTACTCATAAAATAAAACCTAGAGATAGGTTCAAATAACAATTTCAGCACTTTTTACAACCTGGTACAGGCAGAAGTCTTTGTTTTTTTTTTCCCCCAATTAAATTTTAACACTCTCTTAGCTAAGCAGCTGTGCAAGATCCCCAGAATTTAACACCAAAAGGTAGTTTTCTGAGGCATGGTTATTAGACATGGTAAATATGAGGGTTCTTTATGTTGCAGGTTTTGTTGCTATAATACAAGGTGATTTACAAATACAGCTGACCAACCTTCTTCATTGCTATTTCACCAGTGTCAGAACTCAGATGCTGAAATATTGAACACCTGAGCTTGCTCCCAGTGAGATCTTTGCCACTGAGTTCAACAACAATACTCTCAACCTGTAAGTGACTTGGCCTGAGGTCCCACAGAAATCAATGACCAAGTCAGAAAAAAGAGCACATCTCCTGGTGCTCAGTGTGATTTCTCCTGCACAGAAAGGTACTGCCAGAGAAGTACAAGGCTCTGTCACAGAACTTGTCCCAATGATTCTGTTCAATTTGACAGGATGCTTAATAAAAACTTAAGAAAACTCTTGTCTACTAAATTCTATAGGGTTTTGCCTTAGCAAAATTAAAGACATCTTTTTCCCAAGCTGTCTCATATACACACGCAGCTATAAAACAAGCAAAGCAAGCTTGCTTGCTCTTTAAAAGGCAGCAGCTGCATTGTTCCAAAAATCCCCCTGAAAGTAAACATATTAGCACTGTATAAACAGCTTGATTTAATAAGAAATGCAGTACAATATTCCCACTTTGTCTTTGGGATCATGATGTTGATTGTGGCAATAATTCAAGGTGAATTATGGTATCTGTTCAGAAGAAAGAAAAAGAAAACTCTCCAGCTATAGTCATGAATGAATTTCTTCCTCTTAGCTGAAAATGAGAAATGGCTATAATTTAGTTCTCATTTAAAAGTTGCTGTTGGCTAAACTCTAAAATCTTAATTGCTTCTTAATATTCTCTGCTTATTTTTTCCCTTTGAAACCACAGTCTACAGAACTGTAGAGTTTAGATTAAAAATCAGAACTAAAAACAAAGAGTGGAAGCTTACAACGCTCTCCTAAAATATGTTATTTTCTCCTCAAAGGACAAAAGTTGCTGTGTATCAAAATATTTCAGCTGATTTCCTGACTCTAGTCACCCTCCTGCACCTGTGTGAAGATGAAAGTGACACTGACCCTGGGTTTATCCCTAAGTGTCAATACTCAGGACTAGTTCAATTTGCTACAGAATATAGTGGAAGTTCTAGAAAAGACATATTTCAAGCCATATTACAGTTCAGCATCCTATAGGAACTCATCTTGCTGCAAAAAAACTGAAGTCACACTCAATCCCTAAATAGTTTGGAGGTCACTACCAAACACACCCTGCAGTTCTCAGAGCTCATAGCAAAGGCTGTGAGAGTAACAGTGGCAAAGACTGCAGACAATCCAAGTCAGATTTTAAACTGACCTTGAAGATCTGCAGATGGATCTCATGATACTGAGTCTGGGTATAAAATCACAGATGCAAAACAAATGCCCAGAAATGCAAAAATAAAGCGTTTGGGAAACAGCACCTCATGACGCCCACGTTTTAATGGGCTCTAGACGAGTTAGCAGTGCTCCAGTGAAGGTCCTAAAATCCCAGGGTACAGTTTTCAAAAATACTCAGTTGTTGTCCCTACAGCACAAAATTTCAGGAACCAGTACGAGTAAAGAAAGTAGAAAAATAAGCACCATTGCGCCACTGCAAAAGTGAATGGTGAATCCATATGGTGAGCAAAACAAGGATCTGGTCTCCCCACCTTTTCTGTCTGCTAAGACTCAAAGTCTCAACTTGGCGCTAAAAGAAATCAATTTAAGCACTAGAGGTCCTGGGAGCAACAGTCCCCTTCATCATGCCCATGACAGCTCAAGGATCAGCTAGGCCAGCCTTTCCTCAAGAGGAATCAAAGATGCACGGAAGCAAACTGAAACTGCAGCATCATTGTCCCTCCTGCCCTGGGAGCCCAACTACCAACAGCCCACAGCGGAAGTCGTGGCTCGTGGTCACCCTGTGATTGTGCTCTCCTCATTTTTCTGGGATAAAAGGCAGCACAATTTTTGCAGCTTCATTATGCTGACCTAGTTTATCTTCCACTCTACCAACTTAAAATCACACAGGCCTCTTTGTGCAGCAGTGCCATTTAAAGTACTGAATCCAGGAAACTTTAGTAAAAAGGTAATTCAGAGCTCTGCTTGCCTGCAAGTTCCCATCCCTTTTCATTATCGAGATGGCCACCACACGAAAAAGATGGAAGTGACCCTTTCTCTTCAACATTAGTCATATTTTTTCACCATTTGTCCAGGATCCACATGAAAAAGGAACTGAGAACAGCAAATTACCTCTGCAAATAAGTGAGTCTTGTTCAGAAATGGTACAGATAATTTCCAAATATATTCAGTTACAAGAAGTCTCCAAAACACAGCATGGAAACTCAACAGATGGAAAAAGGAAATCTTCATCAAACAATGACAGTC
Organism: Pyrgilauda ruficollis; assembly: GCF_017590135.1. Taxonomy (NCBI): domain Eukaryota; kingdom Metazoa; phylum Chordata; class Aves; order Passeriformes; family Passeridae; genus Pyrgilauda; species Pyrgilauda ruficollis. The sequence goes on from NW_024508101.1 coordinate 7,373,850, forward strand.
TCCTTTTCAAATAAAGGGAACAGAAAATGAAGCTCCCTTACAAGAAGTCTTCACAAAACTTGTTTCTTTGTTGTATCACGGAATGAGCCACAAAGAGACCAAACAAAATTAATGCTTTGCCAAACCTTCTCAAGCAACTTCTCTAACTCCTTATTTTGGATAACAGGGCACTGATGAGATGGAAACAAGCAGAAGGCTCTGCTTCATTGTTCCACTTATGTCACCACTGGCCTCAAATTATCTAATTCCACAAATGCTCAAAAAAGCAAAAGCAAAAATAAAATTTGTTTTACCCTCACAATGCATTGCCAAGAGCAACTATGTCTCTTCTGTTTCCTCTAGTTCTCTGAGTTTTGATTTATAATGTTTTTTTCTAACACCAAAACAAAGTACTGCTGTGCAAGAAAAGACCCCTTGGTCTAGCACGCCTGTCCCCTTGAGGGTTATCCTTTCATCACAAGTGTTTCTCTGCTGTGCACTTCAATACCATGTTTCCCTTTCTGAAATATCTGTCTCGAACTCGTTTTCATGCCAGTTGCTTTGATGGTGTTATTCAGCAAATTATTCCATATGTTGCCCATAACATCTTAAGCTAAGTATTTTTTTCTGAAAATGCAAATTACTACTCCTTTCAAACTTCTGAATTAGAGTCTGCAGTGCTTCAAAATCTCTTTTTTTCCTTACTTTAAAACACTCACAGAGGTAAACATTTTATTTTTTTCCTGAGGAAATGCAATCACACTGCAAATGAAATGCTGTGCTGCCGCTTCAGTGACATGGTCTGCACAATGTGAAACATTACTTGGAATGATTTGTGTTCTGATTGTTTGTTGATTTATCCTAAAACACGTGTATTTTTAATACACTCTCTGTATTTGTTGAAAATCCTCAGAACTACACACAGATTATTTGAAGGCAGTACATACGTCCTCTCAAATTTGTTCCTTTATTTCTTGCTTTATATTTATCAAAAAACTTTTGACTGCTACATGACATAATTTCCATGTCTCTATTAATTTTTAATCTCCACCAACTTTAGTATCTTTTCAAGGATGGTATTGTTACTCTTTGAGCAAATTAAACACAAATTTTACAATTATTTCACTTGCTCCACTAGTGAAATTGCAAAGAAACAGAAATGTTTTGCAAACAATGATAGTACCAACATTCTTCTAGATAATAGCTGTTAGCATTGTATTTCAAAACCTTTCTGCCTTAGAAGAGCATTTTGTATCAACACTAGATAAATACTACTAATCTTTCATCCCAGTGTTTTGAGATAGACCATATCCTTCCAGGACTTGCCTGTGAATATGTGAATGTGATCAAGTTCAGTACACCAAATAAAGACAATATGTATTGAAAAAACAGGATGATACAATGGGATCTTTAGAACCTTTCCTATTTCAGCTTTTGTGAATATAACACTGCAATTTTTATTCACCATCTTACTGCAATGATGTAAATTACTTACAAATGTTAATAGAAATTATTTTCACAAGACTATTGCCATCTACTTATTAATTCTTTCAAATGTTCTCAGCCTCAGCAACTGGGGCAACTAATTGTCAGCAAAATGGGTGTACTGAAAAATAGCTTGGTACTTTTTAAAATAGATTCTGCAAATATAATGATCAATGGGCTGGTATTTCCCATCAAAGCTACTTTATCCCAATTAATCAGATTTTGAAGTAATTCCTAAATATCTTATATGTGGCTTATCCCTGGTTAATGTTAACTTCCAGACAAATTAGGTGCCTCTGGGTTCTGATTTTGACATGAGCAAGTGCTCCAGGGTTTAGTTTACTCTAAATCACATGGAGAGGGATTTGTTGATGCTAATCCTGGTCTCCACCACTGCACCAATGCCCACTGGTGTGAATGACAGTGTCTCTTTGTAAGAGGCAATCTTCACTTTCAAGACCTTGCAGGCTGCACTTCTGAACTCTTCACCAATGCTAGAGAGCATAGCTGTGGAATGTGAAACAAGCTTACCCCACTTTATTGAAGAACAGTCAAAGGAAGGAAAGAACTGCATAAGTATACACAGGAGGTTTGTGGCACAGACTCCCATGAAACCAAGGCCAGTCTAACTGGGATTTTCTCCCACAACCACCTTTCCTGAAGGCCATGACAAAGATAATTTTTTACAGCTACTTTAGAGGGACTAATTTTGAAAATATTTGTCACCATTACAGCTGGCTTTACCACTGGTAGAACTCTACCAAGCTCATTTTCATGACAAAAATCAGTATTTAAGACAGCTGAATAGTTAACCAACAAAGCTTTTCTAGCACCCAGAGAACTAATGCATCCATCACCGTAACTTCTAATAAAATAACAAAACACAGGACAACATTAAAAACACCACCTGGAATGTGTTTCAAATCCTAATCAGTTTCCATTGATAAGGAAACAGGCTCACCTCCAGTAGACAAGCACAGCGATGAGAAGAATGAGGCACACGAAGGTCAGTGCTGAGACCACAATGAGTGGGATGATCCATTCCATTTTACCAGGAGAAGGTCTCGTGGCCATGCTGGAGCTGTTCTTGCCAGCTGTGTGTTAAACACATAACAAAACAAATCACTGGGTGGAAAAAAGAATTACTGTATGGAAAAATGTGTAAACAAAACAAATAGCTTATCCCTTTTACATGCTATGAGTAAACAGAGCAGAGATCCTCTAACTGCAGGGTGGGACTCCATTTGTCTTCAGTCTGAGACATGAGAGCACAGAAGTATGGTGTTTATTGCCACATATGGCTAGGATTTTACTACTGCCTGTAATTACGGTCTCTTAGACACTTTTAGGACTCTTTCGTGCAAGCACCTATTATCAGATGTAGAGTATCCCACTGAGCCAATGCTGTGCTCTGTCACCAGTGTTTGCAGATAAATGTACTCTGTTTCTCAACAGTGCAGGACAGCCCTGTTTGCAAAGCTCAGTGTAATACTTTGCTTTAGAAATACATTTCTTGGTAACTATCTTAAAATAAAAAATCCTCAACATGTTGGGTGTCATGTCACATCATTTGCAGAATTGTCACAATCTGGTGGGTTACTGCATATGAAAGCACTTTTTAGCATATGGATTGTCAAGATGGGTGGATGAATGAATGGATAGGATGTGTTGTAACTGACAGAAGAAATCATTATGCCACAGCTTTTGAACAAAATTAAAGTTCGTCAATACCCTGAGATCTGGCTGAGTTAACTCCACTTCACTTTTTGCATGACATCTCACTAAAATTATTGTATCATATATAAGATGAATATCTAGAGGTTCTGCAAGTACTGGAGCCAATGAGCACAGACACTGCACCAGTGTATTTCAAAAGACATCTAATTTGTGCAAATTCATGTAGACTTGATGAATAAATTGTTTTAGACAGAATGATAAAAGGAAAATGCAGAAGTGGATTCCATATCTTATCCATGTTTCATAACAAACAGGCAGTGGTTGATCAATACCTGTCAACAGGACATAATGGGAAAGGATTAGTACAAACAGCTTCAGATTTCAAGGAGGATTGAAACATGCACACTTGACTTCTACTTTTAAGCCTGTGTGAGTCTTTCCTTACCAACATGCTTCCTTGCCCTCATTCAGTATTGTATTATCATAGCTTCTGAAACTGCTGCAAATCCTACCAGAAGAACATAATTGCCTTTTCACCATAGGCAGGCAAAACACAGATAATTGGAAGTCACCAGATGTCACATAACATGAAGTCATACTCTATTTTAATAGCATTTAGATGATATTCCTCCATAGGCAGGAGTAAAATTCAACTAACGTGGAAGTAAAGGTTAATTGTAAATGCTTTTGCCTGACTCCTGAAAACAGAGCAAGGCTGCAGGCTGCTTCAAGCCCAGCAAGAAATCTTCCTAGTTTTGAGAACTAGGCTGATAGAGGTAATGCCCTTTAGGAAGCAGCCTAAATGATGTGCTAATCAGAAGGATGTTTGGGGGAAGTGAACGTGCACTTTGATTGAAGATCTTTGAATTCCTTGACTAGCAAAGAATAAGGAAAAGAGCAACCCCCAAATTAGAGCAAAGGCTTATTCTCTCTATTTGCCAAACTTATGAAATGCTAAGTCTTGAGGCATCAGTTATTACCAGTGCATTTCAAATCATTTAAGAGCAGGAAAAAGTGTAAGCCTGTGAAGTGTTACTAATCAGAATACTAAAAGAGACAAGGCAAAAAACCACGTGATGTAATGAAACTTTGTAGGAGAGCCAAATAGCCCCACCACCTTATATCCATTAGGGTGTTGCTTCAGTTCTCTCCAATGACAATATTCTGTTTAGTTTCACCTCCACATCTTTCAACACAAAACCATATGTTTCTGTTTGCATGGGAAGAAAATTCAATTCTATTGTAAGCACAGCATGGGCTGGAGTCCCAATGCACACTGTTAAATTCTGCAGTGCTCACGATGCTCCTCTTAGTCAGTTTAGTGTGGAGAACACACAAATCTGCCCCTGCCAACTCCCTCTACCACAGATGTGAGGAGAAGAAAGTGCTCAGTATGCTGAGTGCCAGAATAGCAAATACTAACACTGATGGCTGGCCCTGAAATTCCAGTTGGGAATGCCCAAGCAGTTATGTGCTTCAGAAGAAAAGACATAGTTCCTGTGCTGGCTTTGAAGAAAAAGTCTAAGGCGTTTTCTACCGTTTAAGTAATGTGTTGTGAGAGCTTAAACAAACCAGTGCCAATAAAATTTGTACAAGAATGGCAGCTGGGGCCAGAGGTAGAGCAGTGCAGCTGGAGAGCTGGTGTCTGTCTTGAGTGTCATGGCAGAACAGCCTAAGAAAAGCCAGCATGCTGGAAAAAGATGAAATAAAAACACACACACAAAGACAGATCTGGGTCTCTACAGTTTCCTGTTCTCCCATATAACAAAACAGAATGAAATAAAAAAATAGTCACCATTTCATTCTTTTCCAAAGCAAGAATGTCAAGCCCTGGTAGTATCAACAGCATATCCTTGTAACAGTGCACACCATAAGCTGTACTTGGCAGGGGATGGGGGAAGCTTAAAAAACGGACTAGGAAACTCCATTTTTGCTAAGAAATGTAAACAGTTTCCAGTGGCATATGCCTTCGTTGAATTAATTCAGTTTGCCTTTTACTGGCTTGGAATTCATCCCAGTAGGAAGGAATAAAAATTATTACAGCATATCTGTTTCAGGAGGTCCCACATGATACAAGCCCTGGCACAACCAAACCTACTCCTGTGTCTGGAAAAGTCCATAACTTCTGTGAACCACCCATTCAGCAGCTCCACCCAGGCACTGGATGGATGAGTCCTGGCACAGGGAGTACTGGATGGCATCAGGCAGCCAGGGAGGCTCTGGCAGTGCAATTCTTGTGTAAAGGTCAAGGTAAGAAAGAGGCATTCTAGAGTTTGTGAAATGTGCTTTTTTTCTGCGTATTCTTGGAAAATGGTTCCTGAGAAAAGAAACATGTTTATTTCCCTAGAGTAACACTGCTTGCTATAATAAGTACTATATAACCTATCTACTTTTATCATTCCTTGCCATTGCACAAACTGCCAGGACAAAGTTCTGTTTGTTGTACCATTTCAGATACCATTAACCAAAGAAAAGTCCTGCAGCTGAACTGCCTCAGACCACAGGGTCTCCTAAGAGGAAGTCAGCTTGCTCATCTTTCCCTTGAGTAAATGAAGTTATGAACTTATACAAAGGTACTAATTAATTATGGAAAATAATATTGGCCATATTATTAAATGATGAAAAGGCTTAAAGAAGCCATGTTTCTTAAAGAAGTATTATCTTTGATACTAGTTTGTATCATGGTGCAGCTGTTACCCCCTATTTCTTCAAGGCCCTCCTGCAGCATTCAGGCTAACAGGCTGTGCACTACTAAGCATGGCTTTTCAGTGCTTTGTAACAGATGCCAATCATATTTATTCCTATATCTGAAAATCATAGTTTGCAGGCATTAAATAATTCAATTCTTTTACTTTCAAGCCATTCTGCTGTTTGCTCTTGTAAGCTGCCATGTACATCTCTGCAGATATTTAAAAGCTGTCTGGACACCATCCTGACTAAAGTGTTGTAGGGAACCCTTCTAGAGCCAGGAGAGTGGACTAGCTGACTCCAGTGGTGCTTTCCAACCTTATACACTCTATGATTCTGTGTGAAAATGGCTGAAGTGCCACATGAAAATACAGCTTAATAATCCTTGCTGCAGATGGAGAAGAATTACACAGATGTTTAATTATGCTAATGAGGTAATCCCTAAAAGGCTTTTGTAACCTCAGACCTGGCAAAGACTGCTCTAAATCCCAATATTCAGTCTTTGTTAAATGCATACATCAGGCTTGAAATTTAACCCTGCACATCAAGATCTCTCTCTCTAAAATGCCCTCTCATGGGAGGAACTCAGCAGAGGTGGGTGAGCACTGAGGGATGGGAGGACCTGGCTGAAATTCGGAAGAGTCAAACCTGTCTCTCTGTCCTCAGTCCCAGCTCACCACTCAGGCTTTTGCCCCTACCCCACAGCTATTACTTTGCTTGCAACACTATAGTTGTAAACTCCAGTAAAAAAACACAAAGGACCTGTTTAATTGTCTGGTACAATCAACCAAAATTCCGTGGGATAGTGTCTGCTTTAGCCTGATTAAACTGAATCATCCTGGGTTTCATCTTTTTCCCTTGCTTCTTTTCTGTTTTTTCCCCCTCCCTCTTTTGTGAGAGTACAATTTTAATTGCTGTTTTTCTGATTTTCAGGTTTCAGAGACACAGACAATGCTGAGCAGCTGTGTGTGTAACAGTAGCAGCTCAAAAGTACAATTAGTCTAATGTGGGCACCAAAACAGAGAAAAGGATGATCAGGGAAATGAAAGAGAAGAATGCAAGCAAGCATTCAGTGACAGAAGACAATCATTAGCATTGGCCAATACCACAGTCAGAAAGAGGCCAGTGCCATTTGGAAAGTAATGACATGGCCTCAGGAGAGGTGTGTATGTACGTGTGAAGTAAGCACTAAAAGAAAATGAGCCTTGCTGCACTAATTGGCCTCGCACTTTCCCTGTAATTTCTCATGAGTTCCCTGTTCTCTAATCATGCACACTCATGAGTACTTCCTTCTTCAGTTATCTCCTTACAACTGCTAATTTGATGCTATATAATTAATTTTACAAATGTACATTGTTATGAAACAATTTTCTACTCTTTAACTTTCTACTCTTTCTACAAAAACATTTTTGAAACCTTGACAGCTTTTAAAAACCTGCTTTTAAAAGATGCAGAAGAGAAAAGATGCCAGAAGAAAAGATGCATCTAAAAATGTTTCTGCCCTCACATTGGGACAGAGTAAACTGCAGAGATGCTTTCTGCTTACTTTGGAAGTGGCCTTAACAGTCTTAGCTGTGCTGCTGCTCAGGAATCCTTTCAGACACTTCTGGCAATGCCCCCTTGTCTTGATTTCAGGCTTACCTTGTTATGGAAAACCTTTAAGGCCCTTTCTCAAAGGAAGAGGTCTTGCTATGGCTGGAGTTTCACTGAACTCAGCTCCTGGCATGAATTAGGTCAGGTCTGTCTGTATGAATTGCAAATTTCCATGTTACTGGGGAAAACAATTAAGCTGAAGCAACTAGTCTTAGGCTTTGTACTAGTCTAATTCATCAGCCTGTGTCTTTGGTAACCTAGATCCAGCCTGGAGCAAAGCTCCTTCTCCTGCATTCCCAAGTGTCTTCTCATAGGGTAGCACTCCCAAGAGGCCTCCTTCCTGACCCAAAGGTGATTAGGGCAAGCGGAGATTGAAAACTGCCTGACAGGCATCTCAGACCATATTCAGTGGGAGCACTGGCCTTTGTGGGTTTCCAGCTGAGGAGTAAGAAAAACAGCAGTGTATTTAAAACAAAAATCAGCGCAACCTGTTGCAGGTTTCTCAGCTTCTGCATTGTTAATCTGATCTCTGACAGAGCAGTTATGATTCACAGCATTAGAGACTGGTCAGCATTTCTGTAATAAATGCTATTAAAGACTGGATTTAGCTTTGTTTTTTAAACTGGTTCTGAGCTATAACTGAATGCACAATATCTGCATTTTTGTGTTTATCAATGTAGGGAAAAATAAATATGCAAGGCTTTTCCACACTACTTTAGAGCAGCTTTAATGGAAAAAGAAAATTATAAAACACTCTGCAGATTAGCAAAACAAACAACAGTAGTAAAAACCTCCCAGAAACAACAAACAAAGAAGTACACTATCTCATAAATGCGGTGGTAATACACATAATCACTTAAATAAATGTCTAATAAATATATCAATCTAAATCTAAATAAATAAATCTCAAATAAATCCCCATGCATGTACTCCATTTGCCTCCTGCAGTTTTCCTCACCAGTGCCCGGAGCTCCCCAAGCAGGAACACGTGTGGACATTCCTCACGGAGCATTGGGAGCACCATGAGGGACCAGCTTGCAGAGGCCTGTGCAGCAAACCCTGACCACACCAGCCTTGGTGCACATGCAGATCACCTGGGCAGGCTTCCAGGAGGTTGTATTTGCTGTGCACACACTGTGGAGCTGGTACATACATCCAGAGTTGGAGTGCACAGGAGCACTGGCAATTCTCATCAGGACAAACAGAAAATATGTGAACTCTGCCTAGTTAAGATTTTTTTTTTTTTTTCCCACAGAAAGTGCCTTGTTTTGGAAGATCAGAGAATGTAGGTTTTGTGTTGAGAAAGAAACCAGCAATGATCCTTGATTTGGGAGAATATCTCAAAGCCCAGTCAGGGAGAGTCCTGCAGATAAACTAAATTAGCTAGAAGCACATACACCAAACTTCCTATGAATGCCAGTTCAGCACAGCAGCTGCTCTTCCAAATTAATTTCACAGCTATAGTTCATTGTATTCCCCTCTTTCTTTTCAACAAAGTTCTTGATGTAGCACGTTGGGAGTGAAAATTTTTCCAGATTTTCTCTTCCAATAAGCTACAAAGACCATGAATCTGTCCCAATAAAAGGATGTTCCTTTCCACTCTGCTCCCACCAGTAACAACTTGTGGGGTTGGGTCCTGTGACATACCTGCCAATCAGATGTAGCCAGACACCACAAAAATGCTGAACCTACTGGAAATCAGTAAGGAATTTGGAATGTATTTCCAACACTTACACTGGTAAAAACTGTTTCCCTGAAGACCACTCACCTGGGTTAATGGTGATGAATTTGTTATCTGAGGGATATTCCTCTGGAAACCTGTCCATCTTTGGAGGAGGATTTCTTGTTGTCTCTGGTTTTCTTGGGATCTTGCCCAGGTACAGTTCGTTGGTGAACGCTGGTGGCACTTGGGTGGAAGGGAGCAGCTGGGGCTGAGTGTCGGCTTCGACAAAGCTCTCCTTCTCGGCACCTCCAGCCGTGGGGACAACGTTTTGGTTTGGCACTTCTCCCGGTAGGGTTTTATTCCCTTCATCCTCAGCAGTCCTGTTGGGGGAAGCCACGGCCACGCTGGGCTCTGTGCTATTGCGCGCCTCTGAGGCTGCCGTCGCCCTGCTTTTCTCCTTCTTTTCAGCATCCTTTTCTTCCTCTTCCTCATGCTCCCGCTCCCCATCCTCGCTTTCACTCTTTTCATCCTTCTCCCCCTCCTCGGCTCCCTCGCCATCCTTCGTCAGCGCCGAGTCCCGCTCCGGCCCTGGGGAGGCGGCGGCGGCCTCGGTGGTGGCCACCACGGCGCGGCCGGCCTGCTTGCTGGGGGCGGCGGCCGCGGGCAGCCGTGTGGGCCACACGCTGCTGGGGAAGGAGGAGATGCCCCCGCCGCTGAAGCCCAGCCCTGCCAGCAAGGTGCTGGTCACCACGGAGGCCACGGTGGCCTGGCTGCCACTGGAGGAAGGGCCCATGCCTGTGGCCATGGACACAAAGGAGAAGGGGAGCCCCGAGGAAGTCCAGGTGGAGGAGCCGGAGCTGATGGGAGCCATGTCTGCTGAGGAGGCAGGAGATGCTGTGGGCTTGAGGAGATCATCGGCAGCACAGGGGAAGAAAACACAGCAGAAAGCATCAGCAGGGGCCCAACATATCACTTGGGGTCATTCTCTTGCTTTTCCCTCCCTTTTCACACACGTGCTAGCCTCCTAAAACCAGAGATCCAACACCAGCTGGATGAAAGGCTGAGCCAGGGCAGAACATGCCACAGAGCTACCAGCAAACCACAAAGAGAGGAAATCTCCCTGCCTTCACCACATCATCATTAAAACCCTCTTTATCCTTATCTTTATTTTACATCAAGACCTTCTCCTCCCACATCACTACTGACTTGTGAGTAACGTTTCCTCTTGGGGTGAGAAGAATGTAAAGCAGTTTAATGAGTTCAGCTGCATTACTCACAGTGCTTCAATCCTCAGAATACAGGAGTTTAAAAATACAGTGTTACATAACAGCTGTCCCAAAATAATGGCTGCCAACGTGAGCATCCATGGCTGGTGGGGCTGCTCTGACAAGGAACTCTGGCTCTTCCCACGCACATTGTGAGGGCCTCAAAGGATACTATTTTTATTGCCTTAATTTACCCATCAGGATTATTCTCATAAGGACTGGTGTTGCTGTGAGGCATTGCTCTTAGAAGTTAGGAAAGAACTGCAGCATGGCCAGTTGGGCACTGCTGAAGGACTTGTAGAGCATCAGGAGCCCTCCAGCAAGCCACCACCACATCTGCCAGGACCTTCAGGCTGTGACACTCATGTTTTCCACATCCACAGGACTCTTCCTGGCCACCATCAGTGAACAAAAGGCAGGACTGGCAGTGCCTGCTTCTCTGAGAGAAAGCAGGTGATGAACTATGGACTTTGCATCCTCTGTACCCTGCCAATATTATTCTAATGTCAACCCACTGCATGCAAGAGGGTCCTGCACACGTGTGTGCTCTGCTGTAAACAAAACCACTTAGTACACACACAAAGAACTAAACCTTAGTCTGTTCATAAAGAACTAGTCCTGAATTACATGTGGAAAAAGAGACTGAAATGAACTGTCTAAAGACAAGGAATAATTCTGTGGAAGAGCTGTGTCAGTGGTTCCTTTGGACAACCTGACCATTCTCCCTCTCTGAATTACTGAAAAATGTCTCACATTACTGAATTCATCAGCAGGATGACCATTAGCTGGAAAGGTACACACCAGACGAGGACAAAAAGGGTTAAATAGGTGCTGCTGAACACAGAAAAAAATGTAAAATGTTTATTTTGGAAACTGAAATTTGTAACTTTAAGGTATTTCTGCATCTCTCTGCAATTCCTGGGTTCAGTCAAGCCGTATAGTTGAAATGCTGCAGCAAACCAAGCAAGGCTGCTTTCTCACATTATTTTTGACCAGCTGCAATCACAGAGAACCTGACATCTCAGATGAAAACCTGTGCTTTAGAGATTTCAAGCCAAAACTTTAAATAAGCATCTAAACTTTCAGATACTTATCAATCTGAATCCCTAAGGCACTGTGAGATTTGCTTTTTGCTGGCATGAATAGTCTCAAAGCTGGACTGAGTATTAAAATTTGACAGCAGATTTTATATATCTAGAATACCTCTATACATCATTAAACAAACATAAATCATTCAAATGCAAGCTTTGTATATGCTATTTGCTTACTAGGGAGTATATCAAACTGGACCAGAATAAAAACAGAAGCAATGTACTTAGAGTAAATTCAATAGTATGAATCCAGCCCATAAATCTGACTGAACAACTCAGTACAATGGATGCCAAGAAATTTAGGCTATGGATACTTTATAGTTTATTTATATTAAATAAACTAATGAGATGGTTTCAAAACTGAAACAGTGTATTCCACTTCTACTGTAAATGTACCAACATTTCTGATTCTGGAACACAAAAATTGGCCTCAGTGACTTGGTACAGTCTGACCCGAATTAAAACAAAACAAAGACATTGTTCAGGCTTTGTTCACACAGTAACAGGTATCCTTAAAGCACTGGAAGAGCAAAGATGCTGTGTGTGAGGCCTTATTTCAGTTGCATATACTTCTGCTCATGCAGTTAATAAAATAAATTAAATTTATTTCCACATCCATCATTAAGATGTTACAAATCCCCTCTAAATAGGTTGAATACAGATTGAGGAAAACTTTTTAACACTTGATTCTCCAGTGGTCAAATCCTCTCAGAGAATGAGGCTAGAAAACCATTTCATATTGGAACTGTATTTTATGCTATAAATCCTTCTGTGACAGGTCTGGACACCCTTTCCCCAGGAAAGCTGGGTCCTGCTGCAGATTTCCAACATCGTGCTGCCACCTGGTGGGAAACGTCCCCAAATCCCCACTCCCTGAACCCACGACTTACCACTCCTGTCTTCACAATTCGGGTCCCCTCGAAAATTCGAGTGGTGTTAGCTGGGGAGGGAAGAAGAGCAGAGCGTCAGGGCAGGGGAGGAGGCAGAGGAACAACTGCTGAACCACTGCTCACTGCAGAATACAGGTACAGGGCTCAGCCTGGAGCAAAGCCAACTCAGCTCTTTGGGCATTACTCACTCACTCTGCACTTGTGTCTAAACACAGACTTGTCATTCATTACTCAGGCCTGGCAATACCAGCTTACTGACAGAAAACAAATCCTCTCCTTCAACCACAAGCTGGATGAAACATCCTGACTTGCACAGGAGGCAAGAGTAGCTTGATGATAATAGTTTTTTCCTGTCCTTATAATATTATCATTATTTATTGCTATATATTTGAACTACAACTACCATTAACTTCTGATAAATGTTTTGAAAGCTCAAGTGGATTAATTTTCTAGGTTAGATATTGGGTACAGCCAGAGATTAGAACAGCAGCTCCTTTTTGGGGACTTGTAGGAGGAATCACATCATCTGCTCCTACTGCAGATGTGTGTATCACTTCCACTGCATTGAATACTGGACAAGAGCTGGGCTAGAGTATCCAAAGAGTATCCTACAGAGCTGCCAGTAATGATTTACTCCTAACTGTGATTTAACAGTTATTGTAGTCAAATTTCAAAGAATTTTCCATTCCATCATCTAGTAAAAGATAAGCAATACACCAGTTTCTAACTTCTGCCTGGCACTTAAAAGTGAAGCCTAAAACACAGTGCTGAGGTACCAAGAACAGAGCTCCACATGAGCTGTGACTTGGACAGGACATTTGTCTGATCCTGCTCTCTCTGCCACCACAACAGAACTAAACCATGTCCATAGCTTGACATCCCTCAGACACTAAATGCTAGCAAAGCAGGATCAAAACCCCTATACTTTCTGAAAATTACACTGAAAAATACCCCTATCATTTTGTTCCATATAGAGCATCAGATTCAAGTGACAACTCTTTGCTTCATCCTCAGGATTTAAACTTTTAACTCTCTGCTTGTTTTAGTCCTCCATTACCCATTTCGAGGTTTATGCATTTATAAGCTGGAGTGGGAGGGAACAGTCTCATTGGAGGCAAAATTTGCCCTACTTAATAAAGAATATCACAATAAATTCCCAGGAAGGAGCAAAACTTTAGCACTTAAAAAAACTCTAAAATAATCAAGTCCTTCTACCAAATCTCAGCTTTACTAGATCTCTCCAATAAACTTAGAAGGAAATCTATGACAAAGGACAGCTTATCATCTAGTTATTTTGATTTTCTTTAAATATGTATGTTTTGGAAATCACTGAGATTGCGTGCATGGTAAAACCTGGATGTCTCCACATGTGGTTGTCAAGGTAGGACTGATCTTCTTTCCTCTTTACATAAAACAGACACAGAGCAGATTCACATTCTGTTATAGCTGCGCCTCTGATGCATAAGCAGTCTCTGATGAATTTGTTTTAGAAAACTAGTACCAAAAAAAGCTCTGAATTCTCCTAAAACCTGACAAAACCTGACAGTGAGAGGTGTAGGCAAACCCTCCTCACTGGAAATGAGATTCAGATCAAGTCACCAGCCACAATATGAAATTAGCATTGTCTACATGCATTCAAATATCTTCTGAAACAACTTCACACCATATTGCACTCTGCAAAGAAAACATTAAACAAACAGAGAATAGTTCAATGTAAAAATTTGTATGTGGTTTTTTTACCTTGAAAGAGCATAGTCTGGCTAAAGTCACTACGCATTTCATTTCGGCAAACTGCTTGAACTCTGAACAGATAAAGGATGTCAGGTGAGACATGGCTAATGATGGCCTTCTGTTTAAAAAAAATAGATATTATTCAGTTTTTTACCCCCACAGTACTGTCCAAGATCAGTTTGAAATATATAAAGCATTGTGTTAACACAGAACATTTATGCCAGGTAAGACAAGCTATATTTCTACACAAAAATATTCAGTGGTTCCCTGGAGAGGGCAAGACTGAAGGCTGAAGGGATGCATCCAGACACTGCTGACTCTGCCCATGAGAAAGAAATGAACATGTCCCACATTTCTTTTTATGACAGTCTTCATGCCTCAATGTCTCTGCTCTCCTCAGAAGAACTTAAAACTCAAGTCATTCACCTTTTACAGCAATTATAATAACATTTTTTTAGGTGGAGAGCCATGTCCCAAACACAGGATAAGCCCAGAAAAGTCACTGCATATTCCAACTGACTATTTTGCAACAAACTGGCTAAGGCAATTTGATGCTGGTTTGCTCAGCAACATGATGGCTGAGCATCCTGGGCTGGGATATCCCTGTTTACTCCTAGACCTGAGAGTTGCCTTAGTCCACAATCACATCAGTGCACAGGAGAAGCTACATGAATCACTTGAAATACTTGTTGTCTCCACAGCAAAACACTGTCTAGCTCTGACTCAAGATGGGACAGCCCAACTGTATCTGCCAGAGTACTGAAAACAATCTTCACTTTCCTCTGAAAATGGGTTTCTTCTTCTCTTGCCCCTAAAATAGACTAAGATGTCATTGCTTTCTTAACCCAAAGCTCTGCTGAACAGCGCGAGGTCTCACTGCAATTTATTTCCAAGCTATCACTCCATCACATCCCTCGCACTTGTAATTATTTCTTTTACATAAAACAGGATGCTTTCATGGTGTCCACCTCATTTTTGCTGATTAAGGCTCTCCTCCTTATAACTGATTAAAAAATCTCCCTTAAGAGTGTGAAATTATGACAAGAGAGAGGTTACAATACATCATAACCTTGGGTGCCTTTCAATGGATTCCTTTCTGATTTCATGAGGCAGATCGTTCCCTAATGTGACCCAGATAACAATGTCTAGTGGGGAAATTGGAAATATAAATGGAAATGAAGTAAAAGAAGCTTCATCTAAGGGAATAAGAGAAGTATTATTGTATAACTGATTGAATGGGCCCAGAGGACTGTGTATTTGAAAAAAAAAATATGGTAACAGTCATTAGGAATAACACTGTGCTGCTGCATTTTTCATGTGCATATACAATTACTGATTTCATTATTCTAGAGGCTTTCTTTGATTAACAATAAATGGAGGCCTTTCAAACCTGAATATGTCACTCTGGTTTTATATGCAGAGAATGTTAAGGACCAGTACAATACTTGCTTCCACTTAGACAAGAATGACAAGCAGATGAAATTCTAAATGGAGGAGATAGAGCAGTGTTTCCATCTGTGCTGGAACTGTCTTGCTCTTCTCTCTTTTTCTCACACTGTCAGATGTAGGCAGTGCTTGTACAGGGCCACTCCAAAATAATCTTCAAGCCCTGACTATGCAACTCCTGCCTCTGGCAGCACTTACTGCCAGAAACTGCTCCAAAGCCTGCAAGGGGCTATGCACAGTGAAAAGCCTGAGCCCAGGAACAGATTTTGGGGGATCAGACTTTTAATGTGAAAATCTGTAAGTTGAACTCAAGCCAAAAGGTATTTAGAGCCTCACCATTTCCCGAGCCAGCTGCTTCTCAGCAACATGACATGAAAAAGTGTCTGCAGATTCAGTCCTTCATGCACTCACATAAACTATAAATTCACACTCCAGTGTTTGGGTAGCCTGGTAGGCAATGTTCAGCTAAGGCTGAACATTTAAATAGCAATTCATCGTGGGCCAAACATTAGCCTGCCTATAAGGTAACAACTGCTTTCCTCCTCTACCCCCTTCTACCATGAAAATAACAACATAAGGATAGCTTGATACATATGTCTGGGTTGGTGCTGTGCTTTTACCAGGTCCTTGTCACTATCCTTGGTGAAAGTCTTCTCCTTTTCATCTTCATTTTTAGTCCAGCTGTATGAGATCATGTAGTTCATGATTGGAGGGTGGTAAATGGTTTCTGGTTGGTTCCAGGTTACCAGTAGCGCTGTCCTGTTCACAGGCTGCACTTTCATGTTGACTGGAGGAGTGCTACAAGCTGAAAAACAGAAGGAGAAAAGATGAAGCTCTTCAAAATAACTGAGAGAAAACAAACAGAATGAACAGTGCCTCACTCTAAGAGCTAGGTTTTTTCCTTTAATGCCCTGGCCTACAGTAACAGCTTAGACTGCAATCCACTGAGACCAATGGGATTTAATACCACCTGCAGCTGCTTTCTGCTCTCCTGAGTAAAGAGAATGAGAGAATCCATTCTCTGCGGGCAGGTTGCTTAGCTCTCCACTTAATTCTCAGTCCTGACATTTGTACCTACTCTTTAACTTGGTGACTTAAGAGCTCTGCACTGGAACATAAGAAATACAGTAAACCTGATCCCCAGCTTCCCTCATCCCCACCCTCCTGCTGTTAAGGTGTAAACACCCCAATGTGCTCTGCTGGCCCTGGAAAGAGCTGAAACCTCTGAAAATGGCACTATTGGGTCAGTAAATGGCACTAATGTCACTCTGGTGCCATTGGGTCAGTAAATGTTCCCTTGTTAACCAAGTATATTTTTACAGTTATTTTATATTCCTCTTTCTATCTTTCTTCAAAGACGCTCAACAGTTTGTCAGTAATGTATTACGAGCACAGGGAAGGGTGGCTCTTTGATGGCCTTGGCCATCTCCTCTGAGCAGGCAGAGGCAGCCCCAGGCAGCCCTGCCCTCCTAACCCTGCCTGCAGCCTGGAGGCACAAGTCATTTCTCAGCCACGCCTAAGTCAGTGGGGACATCAGCACAGCTTAACCTCTGGGAAAAAACACGGCTTCTGCTTCCAGCAGAACCAAACCCAAAATTCTGCAGGGCAGATCAAGCCCAGGCACAAATGAGCCCGGCCCCTGGAGGAGGGGGGCACGCACAGTCCCCTCGCAGCGCTGAGGAAACACTTTTCAAGGAGTTGCCATGGCAAGGTCCGGGTGGGGATGCACAACACTAGATGGCACTCACATGCTGTGGGAAAACTGCATCATCTGCTTCCCAGCTATAAAGAGTTTAGATTTTTTTTCCCCCCCAAGCTTTAAAAATCACGTTTAAAATACCCAATTCAGGGCAGATTCTCACATTCTTTTTTCTCAGTATAAACCCTGAACCAAGGAAAATCACTTGCAATGATACCTAAGCACACGTGCCGTAGCAAAGGAGCTGGTCTCTTCTGGCAAAGTGTCACCCAGCCCATCAGGCTGACACTGTTTGCAGAATTATTCTTCCCAGTACGACTTTTCCTCTTAAAGCCAACACATTGAGCTTGTTTGCACTCTGCAGGTATGTGACTGCATGTATATTTGGCCATTATTTCACTTCTAAAGAGTCCTGGCAGCACTGAAGGGGAAATATGTCTATTCCTATGCCTGGACTTGCAGGTTGGCCAAGTAGCACTGCTGTTATATTACTGAAATAGCTACAGTTCTTAAATAAAAATGATTAAATGCTTTAAACACCAGTATTACCAGTACAATAGAAAAATACCTGTCAAATGCATTTGTGCAGTTATAACTCACATTTTGTAGCTAGCTGAACAAGACAACATGAATTGCAGAAATATGCTTTGGCAGGAAATATCACTGATATTTGCTCTTGCCATGAGGGGTGACAATCCTGCAGCTTTTCAGTAGATCCTTCTGCTCAACCCAGAAGGATGATCCAGCAAAACAAACAAACCGTACAGTATCTGAAAGCATTGGATAAATGTATGTGAGTTTCTATTTGCACCAAGCTGAAGGGATCAAAGCAGCATTCTGCTGTCATGCCACAAAGTCAGAAGCCACACAACGGCTTCCCTCTGGCTCCCTCCTGGCTCCCCAAAGCACAGCATGAAGGTGGCCAGGACCTGGATGAGTTGGGACAGCCAAAAGCCACCCCTGTTATCACTATTTACAGAGTTCCTTGATCTTTGGTATGCCTCTCCATGCTCACCTCTTTCCGCTGAGATGGTCAGATCAATTCTCCCTGACATCACTGTTTATTGATAACTGCACCAATAAATCATAACTGCCCTCTTTGACGCCCTTTGTTATCACAGAATTACACTTCAAAATGCCAGGCCAGCCTTTACTGCTCCACCTAATCAAATCCCATCAGAGACAGAGCCCAGGGTGAAGCACTACCCAGACCTAAAACTCCTACCCAGTCCTTGTCCTCCAGGAGGACATGCAGAGATTGATATATTTAAAGTAATCATGCATCAAATTGTTTTAGAAATAATTCAAGCAGGTAACCTTCCTGAGAGACAGAGAGATCTACCTTAATTGCAGCAGCCCTCTGAGTGGTGTCTGGCCAGCTGCTTTTCACACAAGGACCACAAGCCACCCCAGGGAGAGGGGGCTGCCATGTCCCCAGTTCTGTGCCACTCCCTCTAGCCAGCCTGGATTCCATGTGGAACAGCCAGAGAAGTGGGTATTTCCCAAGGACAAAAAGGAGACCCACAGGCTCAGAGCCAGGAGACCCTCCCTGATCCAAGGTCATGAGCACTTCGAATCACCTGAGTGACTGATGACTTCACTGAGGACAAGCCTCATTCACAGCCAGATAAAATGAGGCTGAATTTACAATACTGTGATTTCTCAGTAAATATTACAAAATTTTAATGACTTTGTATGACTTGGTTCAATTTATTCCAAGGCACAGAGCAGTATCTGAAAAACCTGGAGTAATTCAGTATTAAACAATCTTTTCTATTCAACTGCATTTTTTTTAAACAGCTTATGAATGGGCAAAAAAAGAATTTTTTTTTTTTTAAATAAAATGAAACATGTGGTTTTATTAATTTAACTAAACCTGCTTAGGACACAATGGAATAAAGAAACATTTGAACCAATAATTCAATCTGATGATTTAATTAAAGTGATACATAATAACACAGTGAATGTCTGAAAGGCAAGGAAAAAATGTCCAATGATTTGACCATCTATAAAACAACTGGCATTTCACAGAGATCTAATTTTTCTTTCAATACTCTCTATGCCTTGGATTTTTCAAAGAAGATTAAAAGAATCACAGGCTAAAGGACCTCTACTGATTTTGTGAAATGTGCAGCTGAAGAAGAGATAGAAATGCAGGAAGAGGTTGGGACAGGGAAGGGGAAGTTCAATCAGGACACACTAAAGAGAAACTCAAGCTTTTTGCTTTTTTTTTTTTTTTTTTTTTTTTTTTTTTTTTTTTTTTTAAAAAAC